>NC_060246.1:10653466-11306933 GCF_921293095.1 Ischnura elegans
CCATGGCAACCGTTTTTCCTCCCTTCCTGTGTTTTCCTATTGTCCCTTCAAGTCCCTCCAAATAATTTAGGTTCTAATTGTGTGCTATATAATTATTGGTGTGTTTGTTTCTTAGCATCCTTTTTCGACTTACAATGTGCACAATGAAATTGAGTGTTGGTAAATATCAAAATGTTCATAGTTTGAAAAACAAGCTTGGGGCAATGGACTCGTTTCTTCATGAACTACGAAATCACCAAGTGATATCCATCACAGAGACGTGGCTTTGCGACAATGTTTCTGATGGCGAATTATCTATATCCACTTCTCATCAAATTTTCAGATATGATCGAGTCGGTAAGCGTGGCGGTGGTGTCCTTCTTGGTGTTGACAATCGTTTCTTGGTGCTACGTCGCCCTGATTTGGAGTTAGGCCCCGGGATAATATGGGTCAAAGTAACTCTTCCCTTTAATACAATGTCTTCTGTAGGGAGAAGGCTATTAATTGGTACATTTTATCCACCACCTTCTGGTGACATGACAACTTTGGAAAAGTGTTTCAACTCTGTGTCACTAGCCCATAGTGTGGGTGAAGTTATGCTCTTAGGTGACTTTAATTTAGGCATTGACTGGTCCTACCCTGTGAATGTTAAGTGTTTATCTGGCCTTGAGGAGTTTTTTGTTGATCATTTCATTAATGGCCTGGGCCTCAAGCGGTGCAATATGTTTCCCACGAGGGGGTTGGCAGTCCTGGATCTTGTCTCATCCTCGCTCGAGTTGAAAGTTTGCCCTGCTGGCGACTATTTCTGCTCCGACCACGGGTCCCTAGAAATTTCGCTTGAATCCAGCGGGTGGCCACCCTTTAGACCAAGATCTACTCCGCCCCCTTCTCTACGTCCTCCCACCCCCATCTGGAAAAGAATGGATTGGGCTCATGTTAATGACTCCCTCAACTGCCTCCCATGATGCCTCTGGGAAGAAGGCTCTGTGGACGAAGCCCTTGATATGTTTTATGACTGGTTGGTAGGTGTCCTGAAGGATTGCATTCCGCATCGGAAACACCGTTCTGGAAAGTTCCCACTTTGGATGACCAGTGAGACAGTTTTTGTTTTAAAAAATAAGCTAAGTGCTTGGTGCCTATATAAACATTTTCCGAACCCCTACACATTAAAAACTTTCAAGAATCTTCGGTGTCATGCCAATTATCTGACTAAGATAGACTTTAAAAACTATACAGCCTCAATTTCGTTTGACTGTGTTTCCAACCCAAAACGGTTCTGGTCTATGATCAACTCCAGGCATAATTCTGCTTCCACGCCTAAGGAAATGTCTTTTGGTGATGAAACTGCTGTTGGTCCTGGGTGTGCTGACCATTTTTTCCAAGTTTTTTTCATCCACCTACACCTCTAACCAACTTTTGGATATCTCTGTTCTTGATATTAAATGTGTTAGTTCCCACTCTCTCTCCTTATTTTCCACTTCTCCCGATGAATGTCTTAATTTGTTGACATCCCTTAAAACTAACCGTGCAACTGGTTCAGATCAGCCAGCCGCGATGTTCCTAAAAAATGCAGCCCCTTCCTTGGCTGTACCCCTATCCATCATTTTCAACAGATGTTTTTCAACAGCATACTTTCCATCAGTGTGGAAAATTGGCAGCATTTTCCTCCGGAAAGAAATCTTCTGTAGAATCATACCGTCCTACTTCAATTTTGCCAATTCTATCGAATATTTGTGAGCGCATCATTCATCAACGTCTGTTGTCTTTCTCTCTTCCCTTAATATCTGACAAACAGCATGGTTTCCCTCCCGGATCATCGACATTTACAAATCTGTCCATTTTGGACAAACATTGCATTGACGCTTTCGAGACTTCATCACAGCTGGATGTATGCTATATTGATTTTGCCAAAGCTTTTGACAAAATTAACCATCAATTACTGCTCTTCAAATTAGAGAATCGGTATAATGTCCATGGTAATGTTCTTTCTATCTTATCATCTTTCCTTCAAAACTGGCAACAACACACTATAGTAAATGGGTCGGGTTCTTTGATGGCACCGGTTACATCTGGAGTTCCACAAGGGAGTGTCCTAGGGCCTTTTACTGTTTGCTTTATACATAGATGATCTGGTTAACATTATCTCCTCCACCAATTGTAAAATATTACTATACGCAGATGACAGCAAAATTTTTAAACAGATGGATTCCCCGAGAGACTGCCTTGCTCTGCAGAAGGCTCTTCATGCCATAGACCAATGGTCTGAGATTTGGAGTCTGAAAATTAATCCAGCCAAGTCAACCATCCTCCCATTCACCCTACGCATGTCTATCCTGAGTAAAAATTACCGATTATCTGGACATGATATTCCTTCAGTCACCTCTCAGAAGGATTTAGCGGTTATTTTTTACTCTAAGCTGCTCTTCCGTGAGCACATTAAATCTTTTTCCACCTGTGCTATGTCTTTGGTGGGTATGAGTATCGCCATAGTGAGGTGTTGGATTTAATTGCTCTACGCACCTTCATCCTTTCCTGTGTCTCTCTGGTCCTAGAATACTGCAGCCAAATCTGGTCTACAGCCCCACCTTCTTCATTAAAGCTCCTAGAACACCCGTTGAATATTTTCCTTTCTATTGTCCGCTACCGCCACTTGCCTTTTCGTAACTTCTCCCTCAATAAGATTAGATCCTCTCTTGGCATTGCTACTTTATCTGATCGCCGTATCCTCAATGACCGGAGACTCTTCTTAAATATCATTAATGACAAATACAGATCATCTGACCTTTTTTTTCCGCTTTGTGTTCCTTCGCGCACGACGAGGTCGAGTGACCTACCTATTTCATTGTTTCACCCCCCGCCTTTCTGTCTCTAAACACTCTTTTCTATTCAGACTTCCTTCTTCCATTAACTCCTATGCCAAATGTGTTCCAAATTTTGATCCTTTATTTCATCCCTCATCCATCTTCCACCATCACTATCGTAATTTTCCCACTATCCCTTGCACCACCTGATGAAATTTACTATTCTTTGTAAATATGTACCTACTTTTGAATATTTTTTGTTCATTATTGGTTACATTGCTTAATATTATTAAATTGTTTCTCCTGTTATTGTGAGTCCTCTGTAATTGGCCTTGTGCTGTTTCTGAACTGGATTAAATAAATAAATTCACAGATATTGGCCTTCATTGCTGGTTTTAATTCTAATTAGCCATTTACATGATGCCCTTTAAATTAAAGTGCCCGTACTGGTATGCTAGGCATCCAGCAGAGCTTTTCGCCAGACCTGTATGAGCACCCTACATGTTTAAAGCTCAATGTCAATCATCCATAACCTGATTCTTTTCTTTGATTGTAGGCATAAAAGAAAATTGAATTTGCTGACATGATTTTGTGTATTACTTTACAGATACAGAGGGGAGAAAAGAGATAATTACAAATATACTAACAGATTCTTTGAAACCATTGAATGAAATCATACTTAAAGGAGGTTTCTCAGCTGATGGCACAGGAAAAGTGGATTTTGCTCTTGAATCAACAGGTAAGCATTATTATGACCTGTGGGAGGCTGCAGAATGGTGAGGTTGGCATATTACTTTACTTTTATGGAAATTCCTTCGCTTCATAAAGGAGAGAAACACAAGTAAACTATCTGTTAGGCAAGATAAGGGTAGTCTGAAGTCCTTGAAAAGATGTGGGTAAGTGAGTCCGGGGAAAATACATTAATTGCAATAACTGTTTGGTATCAGTGACAGCAGGACAGACTTTAGTGCCGTCTCTTTTCTTCCCACCATGAGGGCCACTCCTTCACTATATCACTAAAGTAAATAAATGTCAGTGGTGGGTGTTCTGATGAGAGTCCCAAACTCATTAGCGGGGATGATGATCCATTCTTTCTCAGTGAGATACATATAGCAGAAGAGAAACGGAAGGAGAATATTGCTGAGTGAGATGTATTTACCATTATCAATCATAAAAATAGTAAATAAAGGCTAACTTTGAAAGATAATTATAAAAAATGACGCAGCACTGCTGCGGCGCCGTAAATCCAACGACGTAACTAAATTTGAAAATCCATATGAGGGTTAAAATAGTATTTTAAAAAGAATTTCCATCTTGATAAAATAAAATAAAATCACTTTGTACTTTCCACACAATTTTTAATGCTTTGCAACTGGTTTCCACGCGTTCTCTCTCATTTTCAAGCTAGACTGCTATCGCAAAACATTTAAAATTGAGTGGAAAGTACGAAGTGATTTTATTTTATTTTATCATGTACAATTCCCACAAAGTTAATTCACCAACCATCAACTTCAATTTCCATCTTTTTGAATAGGAGGAAAAGTCGTGAATACTCCAAACACAGAGCCATACGCATTAAGTAGAGCTCATTCATTGTTTGGTTTACATCAATGCCAAAAAGGAAATCTCCAGGCTATTATTCAGGTAAGGTAATAGATAAAAAAAACATGATATGGCTACATACTATACATATTGGGTAAGATCACAGTACTCACAGGAAAAAAAAGGTCCTTCAAAGCTGCCGCCCTATTTTTTTGCGCACCAGCCAATGCATCAGCCTCAAACTGAGCTGCATAACTTCTGTTATTTTATCACCTCCTTGCTTCTGCAAAACAGGACAAGAGAAATAAAAACAAAGAAAAATACATAAATGAATATTCAATTATCCTCAAAATGACTCCTCTGTCTAATTTCGTCAGCAGTTATTAGAAAAAGAATGTTTGACAAAACAGTCTTTCCATTCATCACTTTTGCCCCAAACGACATTTTTTTAAAAGTGCTGTAAAACAACCCTATGAAAACAATTAAAAATATTTATTTTTAATATAAATCATATACATACACAATCCAGTCTGAGTAAATACATACTTGCTTGATTTTCAAAGTCTGTCTCTCACTGTTTTTTCTGGACTAAAAGCAAACTTTCAATGGCAATTCTCATGCTAAATTAAATTTTATCTACCAAATTTCAATACAGTTCCCATGAAGTTCAAAATACCATCAAATGATGTACGTTTAGCGGCCATGTGAGGTATAAAGGAATACAAAATTATTCATATTTACAATGATTACTGACAAAGTTACAGGTTACCCATACAAACAAGCCACATTGAATCACAGTTTTAGCTACATACATTTATCCTCTTCAAAAAAATTCATGATTAAATGCTGTAATAATAATAATTTTATATATTTATTTCATGGACTCAAGCCCTTTTACCAAATTACAAGAATACGTACTAACAAAATACATTTAGTCCAGGAAATGAAGCTCATAAAAGTGAAAAACCTTGCAATTTTTTCAAACTGAATCGATTTGCACCAAAATTTGGGAATAGACTAATTATACCCCCTACTTCAAAATCTATATCATGCCGAAGGGCGCTTTTTATTTTTTAGGGGTGAAAACTACCCCTAAAAGCTGGAACTTAAAAAAATATTTTTTAAAGCTAAATACGAGTAAAATTTAGTTTAAATTATTTGTATAATTATTTTTTTTGTTTGGAAAATAATTTTAAGGCGTTTCAACCCATAATAATCAATCCTTATAGGGGGTTAATGTAAAAAAGAATTTTCAAACTGAATCGATTTGCATAAAAATTTGTGATTATACTAATCATACCTCCTTTAAAAATTTTTTTCAAACCGAATCGTTTTGCATAAATATTTGGGATTAGACTAATCATACCCCCTACTTCAAAGTCTATATCATGCCGAAGGGCGCTTTTTATTTTTTAGGGGTGAAAACTACCCCTAAAAGCTGGAACTTAAAAAAAATATTTTTTAAAGCTAAATACGAGTAAAATTTAGTTTAAATTATTTGTATAATTATTTTTTTTGTTTGGAAAATAATTTTAAGGCGTTTCAACCCATAATAATCAATCCTTATTGGGGGTTAATGTAAAAAAGAATTTTCAAACTGAATCGATTTGCATAAAAATTTGTGATTATACTAATCATACCTCCTTTAAAAATTTTTTTCAAACCGAATCGTTTTGCATAAATATTTGGGATTAGACTAATCATACCCCCTACTTCAAAGTCTATATCATGCCGAAGGGCGCTTTTTATTTTTTAGGGGTGAAAACTACCCCTAAAAGCTGGAACTTAAAAAAAATATTTTTTAAAGCTAAATACGAGTAAAATTTAGTTTAAATTATTTGTATAATTATTTTTTTTGTTTGGAAAATAATTTTAAGGCGTTTCAACCCATAATAATCAATCCTTATTGGGGGTTAATGTAAAAAAGAATTTTCAAACTGAATCGATTTGCATAAAAATTTGTGATTATACTAATCATACCTCCTTTAAAAATTTTTTTCAAACCGAATCGTTTTGCATAAATATTTGGGATTAGACTAATCATACCCCCTACTTCAAAGTCTATATCATGCCGAAGGGCGCTTTTTATTTTTTAGGGGTGAAAACTACCCCTAAAAGCTGGAACTTAAAAAAAATATTTTTTAAAGCTAAATACGAGTAAAATTTAGTTTAAATTATTTGTATAATTATTTTTTTTGTTTGGAAAATAATTTTAAGGCGTTTCAACCCATAATAATCAATCCTTATTGGGGGTTAATGTAAAAAAGAATTTTCAAACTGAATCGATTTGCATAAAAATTTGTGATTATACTAATCATACCTCCTTTAAAAATTTTTTTCAAACCGAATCGTTTTGCATAAATATTTGGGATTAGACTAATCATACCCCTTTCTTCAAAGTCTATATTATGCCGAAGGGCGCCTTTTATTTTTTAGGGGTGAAAACTACCCCTAAAAGCTAAAACTTAAAAAATTATATTTTAAAGCTAAATACGGGTAAAATTTTGTTTAAATTATTTGTATAATAATTTTTTTTGTTTGGAAAATAATTTTAAGGCGATTCAACCCATAATAATCAACCCTTATTGGGGGTTAATGTAAAAAAAAATATTTATCACATTGTATCTTCTTATTCACTTTCTTATACTCCTTTTATTATGTATTCACTTTTTTCTCTCATGATTTTAATCACTGCACAGAAAAGATATAACAATAGGATAAACAGAACAAACTTCGTCATGGTAACATAAACAAATAAATGTACATTTATGTAGACATTACATGAAACACAATCAAACGGAGACTGTATGGCTTCCAGTCTTCCCACCACATGCATGCTCACAGGTAAGCGAGAGCTCACATACTCACACATGTGTATGTATATATACATCTTATGGGTATGTGTGTTTATTTTGTAGCAAATTTGAGTGTGTCGTTAGCTTCTAACGTAAAGTACAAAAAGTATATGCTGATTATGAGGAATATTATGCTCTGAATTGTGGATTTCGAATTTTTCGAAAATAAATTTGATTGGTATTTCAAGCATAGCTCCTTTATTTTTTATTATAGAAAGTTAATTTAAATTGTATTTTGTAGGGATTTTATTGACTAGAAGGTCATATGAATTAAATTTTTTTCGAGTCATTAATTTTGAAAGGGGAGGGATTTAAGGGTTTAAATAAGGTGGAGCTGGAGGTGGAAATAGAGGTTTTAATTATCAATATCTCACCAAATATTTATTGTATAGAAAATTAAAACACACTAAAATATTTGAAAATAAAGAAGCTACAATTTATTACTCTCGCATTTTTTTCATATCTCCAGTTTTTTTGGAGTTATTTTGAAAAAAAGAGCATTTTTAACAAAATTGTAGAAAATGACTTTTCACTTTTTCCTCCAATTTTTTCAAAATTTAGAGTTGTAAATTAAGAAAACTTCTAGGATCAATTAACAATACTTAAATAAAGAGAAATACTGAAGGGCATTGATCAATTTTGTCTAGTGTGGTAATAAGGAGTTGTTTTCACTGATTTTTTCGTACAAAAAAGTAGGGACTGATCTTATTTTTAATCATAACTCGCTCAAATTTCATGATAAAAAATATTTGTTCTCATTATAAGAAAGTTTTTTAAAAACACTTTTAAACAGATCATATAATTTTTCCTCGAAAATTATATTTTTCCCGCTATTTGGTATTGAATCTTTCAAATTTAGCGTATGACAAACAATAGATAACCATCAACAAGTTGTAGCTCGGTCCGAATTGGTCATAAAGGTAATATAAAATAAGATTTTTATTTAATTTTTTACAAGCTACAGTTTTGTAATTCACAATTTTCTAATAAAATTAATACTTTTCAAGTTATTTGCCTATAATCGATTAAAATCGTTGATTTTTTCGTCAAAAAACTGTTACTTTCAATCGCTAATAACTCGAAAAATATTAATTTTACGCAAAAAATGGAAAGAACATTTTATTCTTACAATTCAATTTTCTATCGATTTCTGTGGTCAAAATATAATTAAATATTTCCACCCCCGAGTTGGGGTGGAAACCACCCCCAGGGTAAAAGCGCCCGTCGGCATGATATAGATTTTGATTCTTGGTATATTCCCTACTTATTGTGAAAATTTCAAGAAAATCGATTCAGTTTGAAAAAATTGCAAGCCAAAATGCTTCATTTCCTGGACTAATTCAAATTAAGAACAAAAATACAAACACATATAAATATTTGAAACATAGATAGACAAATGCATGGAAGGAACATTAAATAAAATTTATTATTAAAATACAGCAGACTCCCGATTACCCGGCTGTGGTATATCTGTGCATGATTTCACTCTAGCTCAATATTGTCCGCGATCTTTATAAAAAAAAAAAAAAAATCGGACGCAAAATCATCGGAATTACTGCATTAATGCTAGGATATACATACCGGGATTTTTATTTCCGTTAGATACCCCTTCGTAAAATAGAAGCAATAGCACGCTAGCTGCATTCATGGGAGCATTGTGTTCCCGTTTTCCAAGCCTGGTAGTGCGCGACCGTGCTCCATGATCACAGATACACGTCCCGCAGCAGTTGCAACCCGGGCAACTTGTGCGAGATGCAACTACGTGGCGTCGTGCCTGACAGTTTAGTTCCGACAATGAGCAGAGGTTTTGAGGCTTTCGTGCAAACCACTTCTCTTTATCCGTGATCACACAGCCACGGATGTGTGGTTTTCAAAACCAGGCCTTATATTGAGCATTATTCATGCAAGTACCACAATGTTATTGCCGCGAAAAAGATCGCAAATTGGCAAAGAAAGCTCTCAATGAGTCCAGGAAGCACTCTAATGTAAAAGAATAACTGCATAAATACTAACATATAGTTTGTTTTACGTAAATTATGAACATTACTAGACATCAAAGTTTGGGTTATCCGTGTTTTCCGATTATTCGTGCCGTCTCTCCCCATCATTAGCCATTAGGATAATCGTGAGCGTGCTGCAGTTAAAAGTGTAATATAAATAATAATAATGGTATCAGGTTATAGGTATTCTTCTAAAGGTCTAATTTCACCAAGTTTCCCTACTGCATATATGGTGTGGTGCCCCTTAAATTTGTTTTTACTTGTTGTAAAACTAATATACATGTATTCACTCATAACTTGCAAGAGTAAAAAAAAAAATATTCTAACCTTAAAAAGAATCAGAGTGGGTAGGGTTGAATATGTTACTTCTGTTGTTGAAATTATATGGAGTGACCTAAAATTTTAGACTCATCTAATGTTCTTTCCTTAGTTATTTATTGTCAAATATGACCAAATATAGAGCAAATGAAGACGGATGCGAAAGAGAAGAGACATAAATATGAGAAGCTGATAAGATAACTTACATCAGAGTAATTAACAGTGGCGTACCTCTGGGAGGGGATGAGGGGACAGATCCCCCCCCAAAGCCTCAGAGAAATAAAAATGTTTAAAACTCTTGTTTGGTTTTGACATGTAATAACTGCAACTGCTTTGAGTTAAATCTTTCATGCCAATATGATGTTGAAATCAGGCCTGTGCTGGACCCCTTCTTAGTGTGGTGGACAACCATGGCCAGATGGCGCCAGCATGAGGAGAATTACCGGGGGGCACCAAAGATCTCCAGGCTGGAGGGCGCACCAGGATACTGCCAGCGGCCCTGCACAGGCCTGGTTAAAATGCATTTAATTTTTCAAAAATTTTCCTGGACTGGGTTGCCACCCCCCAAAGCGTATTCCTAGCTACGCCACTGGGAATTACTATATCAATTCTAACTGATGGTGGCATGTAAATAAGTGCATTGGTTCACAAATGGTGTGAATGAGCTACAACAAGAATAATTAGGCACAGAAATACATTGTGAAAATAATGGCTGACATAATACCAAGGTGTAGACTGCACTTCCAACGAAAAGCATGTAAACCTATTAAAATGTAAAATTTACCATTCTCTGCTGAAAATCAGGGATTTTGAGAAGTCAAATGATGTCATAAAATCAAGTATGTATTGATCAAATAATATCTCATACTGGTTTCATGATGCTGAAACTCAGAAAAAAAGGTCGTAATGTCATGAGTAATCTCCATATTAGAATGTAAGGCTTAGAGTGTACAGCTAAAATAACTAATTTTATATTGCTTTAAAGCCAGGAGTACTTCCAGGACAATGTTGGGCATTCAAAGGATCAAATGGAAGAGCAGTGATTCAGCTCATAGGATACATTTATGTGACATCTGTGACAATGGAGCATATACCAGTTGCACTCTCTCCAAGTGGAAACATTGAATCAGCTCCAAGAGAGTTCTCAATATGGGTAAATAGTAAAACAGGGGATTATTTAAACACAACAAATAAGTAGGAATTAAGTTCCATAAGTAATGTGACCAAATTCATAAAAAGTTACTCATCGAATCATCATCATCATTAGTCAACAATCCTGGGATTGGTTTGACGCAGCTCTCCATTTCTCTCTTCCATCCGCTAACCTTTTCATAGCTACACATTTCTTCTCATATTCGTACAAACGATCAAAAATCTTCAAAATTGCACCCTCTTGCATTGATACACTTCTGGAGGCATTGTTTCCATGTCTGGAAGGCCTTTACTGGTATGTCCTTTACAGGGGCGCCGACTTATAAAAAATATTGGGGGGGCCCATATCGGAGGTCTTGCTCCGGGAAGAGGTTTAATTCAAAGTGTGTAACAGCATATCATGATTCATACCACTTGCTTTCAGTTAACCTGCATACTACATTATGTATTTGTTTTTACGCATTGTTGAATTTATTTTAAAAGGTAACTAGCGTCAAGCATGGGAAATAAAAAATAGGTACCAATATATTTTTGTGATTTCACAAAGCATAATATAACTAAATTAAATGCAATGGTGGTTGGCGTAACATGGTGGAACTCCTTCATGATGCACAAAGGTTAAGAAAAAGACTTCGCTGTTCGCTACAGCGTATCATCATCTGGCCAGATGATGATACGCTGTATCGAAACCGGTCGCAAATATATTTTATTTTGTGGAACAGCGAAGTCTTTTTCTTAACCTTTGTGCATAAGTAAATTACTTTATTGAAATAGTGAGGGGGCTCCGCCCCCTCAATAATTCAAGGGGGCTTGGGCCCCCTCAGGCCCCATGGAGTCGGCACCACTGGTCCTTTAGAGCCAAGGTGACATGCGCCTGGATGCTTTCAATTGTGTCCCTCAACGTTTTCCTCTAATGACTCCTTTTAATTGAGGAAACTAAAAACAGTCAGTGGGAGCCAGGTCGGGGCTGTAGGGGAACCAATTGGCAGTGGATCCTGGACAGGAAGTCACTGACAACCAAGGCACTGTGACTCGGCACGTTGTCATGATGAACTTTCCACGCAACCTTGATGTCGCTTCGGAAGCGAGTGACCCTTCTTCTCAGTCTTTTGAGGACTTCCAATTAAAAAGATGAGTTCAGTGTGACCATGGCAGGTACCAATTCAGAGTGGACAATGCCTCCCACGTCAAAGAAGACAATGAGCATGGATGCTGGTTGGATCCATGGATTTGAGGTTGATGGCGGTCTACTGCAAGGTTCGTAGGTGATCTTCTCTTGGCCCTCCATGAATGACTTGCGCCATTGAAAAACTTGTGATTGGGACAAGTAATCACCCCCAAAGGCCTGCTTAATTAATGGAAGCGTTTTGGTGGTGTACTTCCTAAATTTGACGCAAAATTTGATAGCGTACCATTGCTCCACAGAACGATTCATTGAGCCGCGTTACATAAACTCAAATCAGGGTTCATGTAAATGCAAGTCCTGACTCTCCAGCAGCTCATAGCCAAATGGGACCGAGTGTGTTTTGAATGTAACACCCCCTCAACCTATCCCAAAACACACTGTGGCATAACCATGCGTCAGGAAAAATTTGGTGGCATTACTTATGGAACGCAGAAAGGAACAGCAAAAATAAGTTTTGAAAATTTATTAAACATTTAATCTCAAAATAAATATTGTCTCATCTTAACAAAGTAATAAAATTTTTCTAGGAAATGGAAAATGTACGAAGATACATGATGAGACACTACTCTGCTGGATTAAAACTCTTGAACTTTTTATTTTTTCAACTAGGGTCTCATGAGCCAAGATGATGAGATGAATGCATTCTATTTTGGAAATTTCTCTTATGATAAAAATGGACCCCCAGCACAGACATTCAATGTTCAGGTATGTGGTTAAAGAAATGATTACTATCTAAAATGATGCATAATTTGTACTCAATAGCAAGAAACTGGGTATCTCAATGAAAACTCTGCAATGTAGATGACCGTAATCTTATACATTTTAGATATAAGACAAACTCACGGACATAAGCTATGAAATCACAAATTTTGGACATGCTGGGGGTTACTCATACGCATGGGATAATATGCTCCAAACTTACTAAATTCCTGAACTAAAGTCAGAATCACAACTACAGAGTTGACCCCTGAACGGCTAGCGTGCCCATATGGGCACAGCTGCAGTGGTCTAAAGAATTTCGTATAAATTCCGACCCAAGCATTATATAGCATGTTGTTTTCGCCAAAAATGATTACAAAGTATCACTTTATTCGGTTCGTGTGCTTATACAGCCAGCATTTGTACCAGCAGTTGACTGTGGCAGGATAGGTATTCTTACTCACTCTGTTTGAGGAGGCAAAAGAGAAACAATGGTGAAGTGTCTTCAGCAAACACGATTTTTTTTCCTTTTATTTTTTATACTCGGCTAAGTATTTAATCTTATCCTCATAATGAATGTTGTCAACTTCAGTTTCTTTTGCCAGAATTGTGATATCTTTCGTATGAGACGAGGAATTTGAATTTATTTTTGAGTTATCCCATATGGGCACGCTAGCCAGTAGCCGGGGGTGTTTTTTTTTGGCGTGTGTCCTTCCCTACAAATGTCGTTATTGGGTACGTTATCAAATAATTTCAATGTAAAACGCTAAGTTTTTGTCAATCTTTCACTTTTTTCTTATGTCACTCGGTTTTAACGACTTCAATATTTTTTGCTGTATTTTTTTGTAATATTTCCATTAATATTTAGTACAAAAAATCTATTTTATACAATTCAACACTTTTATTCATGGTGCTTGCGTTATACTTTGCTCAACTATCTAAGTATGAAGAATGATAGGGCTACCTATTTTCTACCACTGGTATTCATACCCAACAATCTAGGGCATGGTGGAAAGGGGAAAGGATGTTTGATAAATACAATGATGAAGCTCATGGTGAAGCGCTTTGTATCGCGTATAAAACTTTGAAACAATAAAAAGTAGATAGAACCTTGATCACGTCGACCACATTGAACTCGTGTTCAACTTTCCCAACTAAGTCCAATCCCTAGTTGTAAGTCCCAAGGAGACAATCAAGGCGAAAGTTAATAAGCAATCATTACAAGCTCCGTCAGTTTTAGTCCTGAAAAGGATGGAGGAGACAGCAAAATGACCGATAAGTATGCATAGGCACGAGATGACGTGTCACCCGCTGAGAATATATTTCTCATAATGAATTTTGCTGCATTTCCAGTAAATTCCTAGTTGAGGTTTCCGAATTGTTCGTGACGGAAGAAATTTATTTTTCTCTGTTCTAGTCAATTCTATTCTGAGTGGTTATTGCTGTCTGCAGGAAGAGAATTTTTGGGAGAGTGGCGATGATGTCTGAAACACCCTGGTGTATAATGCCATTCACAAGGTTGCAAAATATAATGAGGGTTTTTCACTGTGCAGATAATAATCACTACGATAACAGCGGCAAAATGTGCACACTTAGGCCATTCATAAATATGATAAAGTACGTTTGTTCAGAAAACTATGAGCCAACCCCCGAGCTAAATTACAATGAATCCATGATAAAATATTTTGGCAATCATGGTTGCAAACAGTTCATATGGGGTGAACCTATAAGTTTTGGCTTTGAAATATAGTGCTTGAATACTCCTCAAGATTACTTGGTGGACTTCAGCATACAGCAGGGACTGAGTGTTGAAGAAAAAAATAACTACCATAAATTCGTAGGTAAATGCTCTTCGTATTTGCTTATCATGTTGGACAATTTACTAGAGTAAGCGATAAATCTTACCTTTTTCATTTATTTTGACAATTGGTTTCCTAGCTTCCCTCTAATAAGTCAGTTAAAATCTCAATGATATGAGGGTACTGGAACATTTCTGAGAAAAAGGATACCCAAAGGTATCTCATTGATCAAAAAAACAGCCAGCTTAGCAGCCCCGCTGCTCCCATGCTTTCGCACGGGAGAAAAAAGGGAATATTTTTGTCATTAAATAGAATGACTATTCGGTAGTGACTGTCAAGTCACCTTGCCAATGTGTACACCCACTCAAAAAGGTCACGAGATTCCAACGTGTTACCTCAAAAATGGTACAAGTTAGGCAGCCAGCAGTGGTCTATAGCTACAATATCTAGATGGGCGGAACTGATCTCACGGATCAAAATATCAACAGGTACAGGAATGTTATCAGAGGAAAAAATGGTGATGGTCCACATGAAGCTATCTCGTTGATGCTGCCATTCTAAATGCCTGGATCTGTATGGAATTGTGGTTCAAATATACCGCAGTAAGCCTTTAGGCGAGATTTTGCAAAAGTGTTTTTGTAACGAAGATGTACCTTTCCCAGACCTGGTGGTCGTATTTAACATTCCCTATCAAGTGCAACCAATCATAGAAAGTCTGATGACATAAGGTATGATGGTAGTGATAACCAATTTGTCCCGTTTCGTAAACGCCGATGTTCTTATGAAGAATATTCTTCCTGCGCGCGCTGAGAATTTGCTAAATGCACAGGTCTTTGCCTTCAATGAAATTCTATCATACTCGGCAATTGAAAATCCAATTTATAGCATTCAAAAACTCTACCAGCAATATAGGACTAATTTTGTTAATAAACTCATTGATAACGTGTTTTTTTTTTCATTCAATAACTGTTTTCAAACCTGAGTTTTATACTGTTAAGTTCTTTGGACAGCCAAAAAAAATGTTTAAACTGAAAAATTATAGTATAATGATTTGAAATTACTTCAAATTGCCAAATAAAAGAAATATTATAGGTAAATGCAACAATATATGGCGTATGATGCAATAAAAATGAGAATTATGATGGTTCGAGTGATTCTTCTGCAGAATGCAGACCGCTGGCCAGAACGGCTAGTGTGCCCATATGGGCACACCCCCTCTCGCAAGAACGACTCAACAGAATTTTAAAACTAAGTGTTTATCTGAATGATTGGGCAGTAATTAAGCAGTTTTTAATGGAAAAACAAAATAAAACTCTGATAAAAAACTTCGCTATTAAAGGGTTAAAAGTTACTAATGAAACTAAATTTCAGCATTCTTCAAAACAACATCCATTAACACTACGTGCACAATGCTGGAAAGGTACTTGGGCTGGCCAATTATCCCCAGTACTCGAAGTACCACCTGTTGGGATACTGATCATGACTGAATCAGTTTTTTACATTATAGTTTTTCCTCAATTTAATTGCTGTCTGGATAGATTTTAGTGCTATGTACAGTGCAACCTCGATATAACGACACCCCACGGTGCACTAATAAACACTCGCTATAGCGAATTGTCGCTTTACCGGAGGTGGAGCAAATAATAGCCAATATACCTGTTGCGGACAGATATACAGAAACAGGAGTGGTGCGGCGACAGATAAACATCTATCCGATAAACGTAAGCATAAATCCAGACGAAAGGCGATGTTTTTTTGCATCACTAAATTTCCTTACTCGAACAACGACTAACTATTCAAACCATTTATAAGCGCCGCACTGAATAAAAATCATGGAAAGCATTGTTTCGTCAATCATTATGCTAATGCACAACCGACGAAGTCATTTTTCTATGCACTTAATTAGTTCATTTACGTGATCATTCTATTATTTTGGTATTTTCCACTGAAAATTCAAAAATTAACTGACAAAACAGTATCGCGGTTATTTAATGCCTCAAAGGTTTCCATTGGTGTATGTTTATTGTTTCTGTACGTTAACCGGCAGTGAAGTGAAATAACGCATTACATTTGTTTCTACCGGTGGAAGGTTGTATAACGTTCCCGCCTTGGAAGACTTTTTCTATCAGATAATGTAATATCTTCATCATCTACGGTAAAAAGTTTGCTAAGCTTGAAAAATGACGTGATTAAAATTACCGTTGTTGAAAAAAAGTTTCTTTCTGAGTGTTACGCTCGCGACGTATTTGAAATGATACACCGAGTTTACCACGGCACTGCAAACGAGAGTTAGTTGTTCTGTGAGTTCTTCCAGCGGCCACCAGGGGATGCTCGGCTACCCACGTAACAAAAGAGAGCGCCAGTACGACTCCGACCAATGACCCGAATAGTTCACCCTTGTAAATCCGCAACGGAGAATAAATACGTCCATCCGGACAATTCACGCTGAGTATCATTGCTTCGTACATCCTACATCATCGCTAAGGCGCACTACCTACCTTTAGAGGCATCATTGCAAGAAATACCTCATACTGCAAGGGTTTTGTCGGGGAGTTGTATGTAAAAAAAAGTTCCGTTTCGTCTATGTTATATGACGCGGGGAATACTTCTAAAGATACTTATGATCGGAGTCCTCTCTTCCACGACTTCAGGTTTACACCGCAGGCATCACCAGGGGAGTTGTGAGGGGAGATAACGCTTTGGTGCTTCGCATTAGTATAATCAACCTTCCGCACTCTTAAAATTCTCGATTCGCAATCTATCCCTAAAATACCCCGCTCCGCTTGGGCGTAGCCCCTTTCTCAGAAGTTCCCGCAGATTTGAATGGGCAAAACCACCCGAACAAAGCTCCTTATAACTCTTCATCGTCTGCATTCCTTGGGCGCTTTTGTTTTTTTTTAATTTTGCAGAGCGAATAGGAAGATAAATTAATTTCGACACTCATATTACTCCTTTATTTTTATTTTCTCGCTTAGACGTGTTTGGTGTTTTTTGGCCATGGTGACTGCCATCAAATGCTTTCTATTCACGCAACTCACGGACGTGCGGGTATGCTGCCGACTGCTTTCTGCCGCCCGAGGAACAAAAGAAGATTAAGCATTCGCGAATACTAATGCCACAATATTTTCACCAAAATTAACTACTTATTTATCGAACGACAGTTTACCACATAACTTTGAGACTGAGCACTCCATTAACTTCATTTCTAACAGATCGCTAGCAAATACAGAGGTTAAGGAGTCTTGATGAAAGTCTTCCGGCGGTGAAACCCTCGCTATGGCGAGAGCCAACACCAAAAGGGTCTCGTAAAAACGAATTTTTTAACACGCTTATTGTAGGGTCAATTGACGGTGCATCGGCTATCTCTCGTTATAGCGGGAGTGTCGCTATAGCCCGTACTCGCTTTAACGAGGTTCCACTGTACTATGCTCCACATAAAGCATTTAACTAAAACATCCATTTACATAATTACATTGTATAATCATATGTATTACCATTGTTAAAACTACAGTAATATTTAATAACTAAGTTAACAGTCACAATTATTTTTCCAGTACCAGAGCAAGCTGCCATACCCATTCATTGAACTAAGGATTTCATCAAATCATGGAGAGAAAAGATATACTTGCGTATATCGATTAAGAGTTCATGGAGAACTGGTCAGCTTTGAATCACTCCATAATGTGATTTAGAAACTAAATTTAGTTTTTACTGTGGTAAGAACAAGTAGAAAAAAATATTTGAATAGGCTTCCTCTCTATTCATGCAATAACTTACATAAATGAAAAAAGATCTAACAAAAAAATAATAATATTTTAGGAGGATTCTAATCCAGGAAAGAAGTGATGATCTACTAGAAGTACCAGAGGCACACATTCCAAGAATTGTTCCCTCTTCTTGTTCATGTGCACAAGAGATGAACTGGATTGATGATTCAGTTAAAGAGTTCATCAATAGAGTTTTTTTTGTACACTGAAGTGTGAAGAGCAAAAGACAATTAAAAAATAAAAATTATATCATACAATGTTTCTACATAAATGAGCAACTAATGTTAAAAAATGTACTGTCTTACACGTGACAGAGGGATTATAATGTTGTTACTCATTCATGAAAATGTGCGACAGTGATAAGGCAAGTGATTCTTTTTGAAACTTAATTCGGAAACATTCCTTGCACCCAACACACATGTGATGGAATCAGAAACAGTGGTGCAGCACAACTTTTAAAACACCTCATGAAATCATTACAAACTGTCATTACTATTACAACTTGTAAAGAAATATCTCTCTCTACAATACCAACACAAAATACTTTTTCAACTACAAATATTTTCATAAAATAAATAAGATCATATTTTTTTATCGATCTCCTCCCAATCAAAAATGTTCAATTGGTTATCAACCAAAGTCAGATCTGAAACTGATTCAGAACGAAGGTTTCAGATATTGAACTGGCATGAAACTGGTCGATATAGAATAGTTGTATATTTCAGATGCAACATTGGTTCCAGATTTTTAACAGAAGTTCCAGATGTGGAACAAACGTTCCTATCATGGAACAGATGTTCCTGTTATGGAGTAGGTGTTCCTGATATAGAACAAGAGGATGTTTCAGGTGTGGAACGTTGGTTTTAGGTATGGAACCTAAGTCCAGGTACGGAAATTATGAGGATTGAAATGGTACAGGTATATCAGTTCCAGATAAAAAACTTCTGCTCTGGATATGGAACCTGAGTTCCCGATGGAACTTTGAAACTTCATACCTATATAGCAATGGCACTTTGTATACTATGGTAAACAAGTTCTGGGATATTATATTTTAAGCCTCAATATTCCTCTAACATCAAAACATGTTTTATTTTGATATAAAGATGAGTTCAAAGGGATTATGTGAAGGTGGTGAGTGGACCACAGGCATTCTGATGGCTTACGTTCAATACCCTGCTGAGATAGGGAAGTAGAACAGGTTTCCTAGACCCATACTGTTCAGTACCCATGACATACGAATTTCCTTAATAAGGGTTGACTATCTCATCCATGCACCCTTATTAATTTCATGCTCTATTTCAGTCCTAGAAAACTTCTTGGCAATGTTACTGAATGAGGGCAGATCGGAAAGTAACTCGCAAAATACCTAATTTTTATTCCACTGGTATTGCAGCTGAAATTTTGAAAATTCACGACTATATTAAAGTTTGAAGTTTGCGCTATAAGGGCATTCACCGAGTGAAATTCAAAGGGGCATGCGTGGCGTGTATGGGGATGACTGTCTAGACCGCAGCAATGTCTCCAGGTGGATTGCATTCTTCCAAGAGGGCATTGACAATCTTAATGATCCACCACACTCTTGGCAACTGGTAAGAGATTCAACTCCATGCCATTGAGGCAGCAATCTTGAAGGACAGGCATGCGCTTACATTAAATGCTGCAGCCTATATTAAAACTTTGTTTGAGTTGTGTCATGCCCTTACCACGACAGATGCTAGAACATTATAATGGTGTCAAACTTCTTAAAGACAACGCCCATTCCCATGTTGCTGCTCCTGTTTGTGAGAAACTCGCTGAATTTGGGTGGGAGGTGCTCCAGCATCCACCATGCAGTCCAGACCTAGCATCATCTGACTTACAACTTTTTGGTCCCATAAAGAAATTCCTGACTAGTCAACGTTTTGCAACAGATGATGAAGTGAAAACAGCAGTCCATAATAGGCTATCCTCCCAACAAACGGACCGCTACGAACAGAGTATATTGAAACTGGTACCGCATACAATGGGAGAAATGTGTTGAGAAACTCGATATGTAGGAAATTAGTTCAAAGATGCAAGTTCATTGGTGATTTATTTAGTTTAGTCCGAGGCTGTGGGTGTCATGCCTGGATGAACTGACATGGAATGACCCATATAGTAAAAAAATACATAATATTTACTGCTTTTGTGACTACAATAAAGATTAAAACGAGCCAAGTTCACAAAAATTAGGGTTGTAGACGTGCAAACTTAATTTTTCGGATAGACCCAGGTGGACAGTTTCACAGGGGTTGTGGATGAATGTACCCACAAAAAATAATGACACATTTTTACCAAATTATTACAGCGAAAGCATTGAATTATTATTTACTAAAAAACTGATCTATAACTTTAAACCAATTCTTTATAGCACAGTACACTACTATACTTAATTCCTCTCAAGGAAAGTACAATAAGTTCCAAGCTATCGTTGGGCCAAGGTTTAGGAAGCTGAGGTCACGGATTACTGTTATTGAATTCGGCATCCAATGCATCATCCTCCAGTTTATCTTCTCCGGGTGTACCGTTTTCCCAAATATATTCGCAAATATTTTCTCAAGGGTCGGGAATAACACCTATAAAATATTGATTTCCTTAATTAATTGGGGTAGGCTAATTGTAGGGTATCAATCGGTCGGCTGACACTTAAACAAAAAAACATAACGAAAATGTTCCAATTTACTAGCCATTATCTTCCATTTTCTGAGTGACATAAATAGCACACTGATGCTGCTTTCGGCAGTGTATGAAATCAGCTTGGAAAATATTGGTAAGAATGAACTTGCCCAACGGGAACATGTGTAAAATTGTCAGCGGTGATCACCTAGAAGTTTGTTTTCTGTTAAAACATAGTTCTTGGTGATCCTCGACGATTACTTTCAGCGCAAATGATTATAATATTATATGTAAGTAGAAGGAACGCATTCCATATAATATCATTCATTAAAATTTAAAAGAATACTCAACGTTACCTAGGTTATTCAATGTAGAACAATCAACTTCTCCGAAGCTTCCAGAATTTCCTGTCAGGGGTAAAAGCTAACTTCATCTAAAGGTTTACGGATTTACGGTAAGAAATCAAAACTTTGCGCAGATAACAGCACGTGCACGTTTTGAATTCTCATATCTCACATATTTTATATTACACATACTTCTCATATTTATCTCAGGTGTTAATTAGCGAGTATACATTATACATCGACGAGAAAAATTATCTCAAGAAATTTAAACCCCGGATAGCTGATACAAGTTGGAACCAATATGACTATAATGATGTTTAGGTCGAAAACGCGCCATTTTAAAACTGCAGAAACATTGGGCCAAGCGCTCCGATTGGCCGCGAGTTTGCCCCGTTGCCGAATGCCTTGGATACATCGCGATCTCTGGCAGACGAAGTCATGAGGTGTCCGGCAACAGGGCAAACTCGCGCCCAATCGGAGTATTGGCGCGTTGTTCTGCAGTTTAAAAATGGAGCGTTTTCGACCTAAACATCATAAGCAATTTTGTTTCCTACTGGTATCATCTATCCAGGGTTAAAATTTCTTGACAAAATTTTTTTACAACCTTTACACTATAAAAAGTATTATCCATTAAAAGCTCATGTTTTGGTACCCCGTCGATTATAATTTTGATATTATACGTTGATTCCGAGTACTGCAATGCGTTAAAACCAGCGGTGTCATGGTGTCGTAACGCCGTTCTGGCACTGGTTAACAAAAGACATAATACTCAAATAACACCTTTACCATTTTTTTACTCCATAATTTCAAATATAAGCATTCGCAACGAAAAAAATTGGTAAAAGTTAGGCAATAACTTGCAATCAAAAACACACGGAGTAATATTTCACTTCTAAAAAAAGTTAAGGGGAGTGCGTTCCGGCAGTGCTAATTCTGTCATGACGTCACAGGTTAAAATCCTAATTGCTGAAATAGAAGATAAAACCTGCTTCACCCGAATATTAACACTGATTCGTTCTGCTTTTAGCCCTAATGCTTAAATTTACCTCGGGGTGGATAAACATCAATTAGAATTCGTTAAGCGTGCTCATTGAAAGAGATATTTCAATTTGTATATTTTATTGCAGCAGAACGGTGGCGTAACAAGGAATATGCTTAGGGGGGATGATGGGGTGGCGACTCCCCCTCCCCCTTTGGGGGGTAAATCAGTCCATATTGGTGTTGCTTGTAAGTTAAGCAACACCAATCTGGACTAGCTATAGTTATTACCGCTTTTATTTAAATTAAATTATTAAAGTAATTGGCGGATGGAAGAAATCGGAAATCCCAGTGAGTGAAGAGCGTTGAAGGAGCGCACTCCGTCCGTCTTTCAAGCATCGAGGCTGAGAGAGGGAACAAGGGACGAAGGGACTTCTTAAGCTTACAAAGGCATACGTTAGCTTAAGAAGGCATTGGACGAACACGTCCGATCTTGCATGTGACGTCGCACAGTGGTCCCAAATCGAAAAAAGCTGGCCAAAATTAATAAAGTCGTAATTTTACCTAAATTAAAAACAAAAATTGAAGTTCATTACTGATTTTGATCGCCTGAATCTGATTTTGGCATTATTTTTACGCTATCTATTCATTTTAGCATTTTTTGAGCTGTTATTACTTTACAATTTTTAGGAAATCTCGATATAGATGTCATTGCGATTGGCGATAACGTGCTGTTATTGGAGATTTTAAAACAGTATAATTTTAAAGTAAAAGATTTATAAATTGTAGTTAAAAGCCATGATAGAACTTACGACATAAAATTGTCGAGATTCGAACCCGCGACCATCAGCGTAGTCGGCGAGATACCGAAATCGGACAAACTATTCAGACTCATACATTTTTGGCTTCCATGTATTTAAAAGTCACATTAGATTAAATAAATTGACTGATATTAAGCAAATTGAGGATAATAATGTTTCAATTTCAATAAAATCACTTTCACGTATCCCAAAAAGTCGAATTTCAAAAGAATCGTCGTCCGATGTCACCCCACCCGACTCTTTGTCGCTCTGCGAATCACTTAAAATTAGCAGATTTTCACCTCACCTGATAGACTGACCTCGTTTTTTAGGAACTTCTGGTGTAATTAAAATGTACAGTTCATATATTAAAAGAAGTCTTCGAAAGATATCTTTATTATTTATCGCTCTTGAGGATTTTATTGCACGGTGCTCTGGGAATGTCCTCATGCCTATGTTCCTTGCCTCCAAAGCTTCCTCCGTTAAAAATTCCTTTGTAAGAAAGTATTATTTGGCAATTGCTGTTCCACGTATCAGCACTTTATGTACCATGGGCAGCATATAATACAACCATGAAGCTCGATGTACAGCTCAGCTATTTCCATGCTATATTGGCTGAAGACTTCATTATTCATCTCGTAGCCGCGGGAAAGGGATTTAAATATCACTGAAAGTCGAAGGATAAGTATTTCATCGATACCTACCTGAAATGAAAATTGAAAATCACATTAATAATTGCATTTCATGCATCTAAAGCATCTGTTCGTAGATTTTTGAAAATTATGGAAACAGGTCCGATATTTCTTTCTAATTTATTATATTTTTAAACTTATACGTAAGTTCATCAATTCATTTATTGTCTGGAATGAAATCCTGAATTAAAACTCCACCGTTAAATGTATGATGATTGAGATAAATGCATGATCATTTTTACATACTGCATATATTCGCCGACTGTGCATGCATGCACGGTAATCATTTGCACTCAGTAGATGTGAGAGGGAGATTGAAATACTTCTGGAGGGAATTTAAATTCCTTCGGCAACCAGCTTTTGAACGTCACTTCGAAATGATCATCTATCCTCGAGCTTTGATTCCACTTTATCAGGTATTTCGGGAAAAAATTCTTCGTATAAAGCGCGTCAGAATATTTTTGGCATGCTTGATTTCATTCAGTTGAAATCTTGTTTCCAAATATTCCACGACATATTCCTTCTTCTTCTATTCATTGCTTATGAATACTCTTTTCTCTCTTTATTATTATTGTACACCGCAAGGTACGAAAAATTTGCGGCATCCATAATTCAAATTTAACAGGTGTATTTACGGCTGAAACGATGAATGTGATTTCAGAAAGTTGTCTATTTTTAACCGATCAAAAACCGGAAATTATGAGTTGACATTCAATAAAAGATATAAAAGCTTATATAGACTTGCCTCTGAGTTTATGGCGTATCCTGAAATTTGAATGCCAAACATGGGCAAACCAAGAGCTTTCATTACCTGGACGGGAGAAGTTTCTCGAGTTGGCATAGTGTTAACACAGTTCGGAGCACAGCACTTGTTCACTAAGAAAATCATTAAATAAAACTGAGTGGGAAATATTCATCACATCCATGCAATGGTCACAGTGAGGGAGGCCGTCATCCTCACTCCGTTATTATTAAAAAATGCACATGCAAGATGTACGCACCCTTAAAAGGGTTTAGAAGAATATTTCCCTCCGCACTGCATCCTACCTACGTCTACAGGCTGTTGAAATGATCCTGCGAACAATTCTTGGCGGAAATGGCGGCAAGGGGATTAGGGAGCATTTATTTCTCTTAGCGCTAAGACCTTATTACGGAATAACGTGCTGACAACGCTGTACAGCATGTAAGGGATCTTTTCTCTACAAAAATATGAGGAAATTTTTGCAGAGAAAAGCATCTAGTAGTTACTGTAAGTTTCTCGCATAGTGACTTTGATTGTAGTTGATTTTTCTCATTAAGAGCATGACAACCGGCCTTCATTGGTTCCATGAATATCTGAAGGTGAGTGCACAAACGAGAAGTGTGCATACGATAGGCGTGAAAAACTTGATGTATGTAATCTCATAGGTTGTAGAATAATGCTAAGTACACACCATGCAAGTTCGACCACCGATACAGAAATGTTTAAGCGATAATGCCATTCGGTCTTCCGCCGGCCCCCGGCCAGCCGCCCTCAGCGGAGCGGTGCACCGCTCAACTTAAAACCCTCTAGATGTCGGATAGGCAAGTATAGGCAAGATTTTTTTTCTCCATATTGTTGTATATATTCTTCCCAAGGATTCTGCATAGGAATATTCGAGGAGCACGGAGGAGCAAAAAACTATATCGACACATTTTAATAAAAATAGGCCCAAAAATAGCTAACATTATAAATATTTGAATATTGTTATAAGAAATTCTGAAACGAAGAAAGATTACCATAATATTGTGCAAAAATGTGTAAAGTTACCGTATTAAAATTTACAGATGAATCCCATGAAATTAAAATGGTCATTTTTTAAGTAGAATTTCCCTAAAATCGACTATTTCTACGCATCGGGCGTTTTAGGCTGACAAGCCCATGTTTGACGGCTTCTACAGGTCAACATAATAATCACACAGACCTATCAGGTACGAATTATTGTAGGCAATATCCTGAAGAATCCGAATATATAATTCAAAACTTCTTCGTAAAAAGTCGAAAAAATGACTTTTGGCCAGCTTTTTTCGATTTGGGACCACTGTGCGTCGTTGCCTTCAAAGCGACGCGACGGGGCGAAGAAGCAACAATGTGATCTATGCAGTATATGGAGTTTCCAGTCTATGTTGTCTTGCTTGAATGCGCTAGTGATACGCTTGTTTCTTCCGAAATTGTGCTGTTTGGAATATGTTGAATATTAGTGGCCATGTTCATGGGCGTACCTAGCGAGGGGCATGAGGGGGCAGCTGCCCCGCCCCGCTAAAAGCAAAAATTACTAAAGTCTTTAAGGAAAATCAGAAAGTTTTCAACAATTTTTCTTTAATATAGTAGTTAAAGACATATAACGAAACTGAATTTTTAAGCAAATAATTATAAAAACAAATATGGCGCTGTTATAATTGTCTTAAAATGTTGGTTTCAGTCACCTTTTCCATGCTTAAAATGTAAAATGTTACAGCTTGAATGACTATGGCTGCCCCCCCCCCCAGTTTTGATCCTGGGTACGCTCTTGGCCTTGTTTTAACTATAAAGCGTTGTGTCAATCAATTAGACCCCAAAAACTTTAATGCTGTCAGCTATGTGTCACGTTAGGTCTCCTTCTTTTTTGAACCTCGCGCGCGTCATACAATAGGGTAGTTTCCTTCATAAAAGAAAACGAAAGGCATTGATTGTGATTCCTTGCCCACAATTACTGTATTCATAATATACAAATTATTTGGTTTTACAAATCCCAGTTTAGACGAATGGCAATGGTCAATTTTAACCGCATTTCAAAAAGGTCAGATTGGCGCCCATGAGATGGCCCTCCACGTGACGTCACAGGGACCACGTTTCTATACGAGTAGATAAGAGTTTTACATCGTCTGAGATTACCAATGCATGCATGAGGAGCAGAGCTCAGGGAAACATGTCTTAATAATCACCTGCTAAAACTGCCTGTGGTTGGGAAGTTTCCTTAGTTTGATAAGGTATTAATAATCCTTATTTAAGCCAAGCGCTACCTTCTAGCAGGGTACTCTGCTACCTGCTAGCAGCCTGCTTCGCGGCGGCGCACATATCCTCGCCCCAAGGTCACCTCACTCGGCGGCACGGGGAACCATAAAGACGTCACACGGGCTTTTCCCAGCATTCATACTTAGGCGTCGCGTTTTCGCGCGCTTGAAAATTTTCACTTTTTATATAATCACGAAAAATAGATATCGTCATTAAAATATCTGAATAGTGAAATGCGTAGTCCAGGAGTAATAATCTTTCGATTTAGGCAATAAAAAATAATAGGACATCACCCTATTGCTGAAAGCTATCGAGCTATCTTCGGGATCAATAGGTGTTACGCCTGGTATTTGGCCTTCAGAAACTGGGAGAGTTGAAGCTGGTAGACCGAAAAAGGCCAGTCGGTGAGACGGGGTGAGGATAAAACACGTCTCTATTGTTCCCATGTAACTTGATATTTTCCGTCGAAGATAATGATTTTTGGTCTGTGAGGTCTCGGAAAGGAGGCACGGGCTGTTAGGCCCCTTTCAGACGTGACGGCTTTTCGCCGGCCGCCGTCCACGGCACGGCACAATGCCTTTAAATAACCATAGTTAGCAATGGGTGTCTTCAGACGAGTCGAATCACGCCGTGGACGACACGACGCCAGTCGAATCCAGTAGAATTCAGAGTAGCGTGATCAGCGAAGAAATGCGGACATGAATAATATTTCACAGTTCCCATATTTTAAATTGTGTTTTTGAACGAGATGGGAGATTTTATAGTGGACGTTGACGCTTTTCAACCAAATCCAAGTCATGCAATTGCGTGTGCGATATGTCCAGCAGCTATCAACCTATCTAGAGCCAATCATTTATTTAAATGGAGAAATAGAGAAAAAAGGCTAAAATATGTGTATTCTATTAGGTAAATAATAAGACTTATGATGTACGCAAAAATAGTCTATATGACTTTATGTACATATCAATTGTAAATTACACCGAGTCAAGACATTCCATACGATTGGGGAGCTGCCGCGGACTGCGCGCGCGGCAAAAACATCGATTTTTATTTTTAGTTGATTCTAATGGTCATATTTGATTTCTTTTGATGGGCACTCTAAAACGTTTGATGTAATTTAATGTAAATATCTTGAGATAGCACGGTGATCCTTTTCTTATAATCCCAAATAAACACAAAATTTCGACGAAAAATAGTCCTACAATTTGTATCGTATCGACGATAAATATCGATAAATATAACGAAGAAATTAGGTTATATGAAATGTAAATTGGATGTGGCACTAAATAAATTATATCTTATACGTAATTAACTTGTTAAAAAATTCACTTTCCAACGTCCGTCGAGCACGGCATTCCCCGCGGACAGCTGAAAGCTCCAAACTGCGCCGCACGTTCGAAAAATCGATCTTAATTTCGGCGTCGCGGGTGGTCGCTTTCTCCTTTTGGTATCACTCTCTATAGGTTTTGTTGCATACGTGGTGTAAATATCTCGAGGTAACTCGGTGATCCTTTTTTTATAATCCTACATGGACATAAAAGTGGAGCCTGAGGAAAAGAGGAGCCTAGTAATTTAAACTTTTTTAAAGGAACTCTACCAAGAATGCATAACCTCAAGGATGCGGAAACAGTTAACTACCAAATCGAGGTATTGAACATTCTGGAGAGGATACAGCAGTTGCGAGCAGTTTCTTCTCCTCTAGCAGGATCAATTCATTCTCCGACATCACTTCATTCTACGCCGTCAAACTAGTCAACTTATTCTGTGAGGGAAGTGGTATAGTGTTTTGGGATTTGGGATGAAGCGAAAGGTTTCAACTTTATCAATATTTGATGTATTTTGTAAAAATTCTTTGTATTTTTTTCTTCCTGTTTGATTTTTTAAAATTATTTGAAAGTACTGGAAAGAATTTCTGATAGATAATGTTTTGAGAAGTAAACAATAAAAAATTCTAAAATCGGACTGAATGAAAAAATCACTATGATGCATTCCCCAGCTCACATGAAAGTGTTAAGATCTATTACATTATCTTTCTTTAGTAATGAAATTTTATGTTTCCTTTGTCTAAAAACAATTTTATGAAAAATAATGCTTAAATAAATAATTTTAAAAAGAAATTAAATAATAATAACCTATCAAATGAGTTACTCATTGGCTAGTTACAGATTTCATATTTGTATCGAGGTTCCCTAAACTAAATTTTATATATAAGCAGTATAGATAAAATTTATATCAGCAGTATAGATAAACAATTAAAATAATAATTTAAATTATTATTTTATAATTCGCTCCTATTCATGATAACGACTCAAGAACTATTGAATAAATGTCGCTGATGGCCGTGCCGATTGCTTGCCGTACTGTTCTCCGTATTTAACGGCGCGCCGCGCCGTGAACGGTGACCGGCGGAAAGTCGTCTCGTCTGAAAGCTTCCTGAATTTCACGGCGCGGTGCCGTGGACGGCGGCCGGCGAAAAGCCGTTGCGTCTGAAAGGGGCCTAAGGGGCTTAGAGTGGCGAGGGTGGTTTTTTGAAATATACGCCGTGGTTATTATCTTACGGCGCGCGCTGAGATTCCCCCGATTGTTGTCCAATCTCTTGGGAAGATTCACGCTATGTGCCCGTCGTATTTTGCCTTAAAAATTTCCACGGCTATTGCAAAACTCCTACGAGAGCTTATAAACAAAATTTTTCGTGAGCAGGGCAAGCATCGCAGTGCAACGGCGCATGCAAAGAGAGGATCGAAACCCATTCTACTCCCTCTAATGGGTCGTTGCCATGGCCCTTAGGGCGTATATAAGGGCTTTGGTCGTTGCATTCACGAAAGCATCGGTTTAAAATTTCGGATTCAGATTCAATTTCTTCGACGAATTTGGATCCTAGGTATTAGGTGAAGGGTATTATCTGTGAATATTTGGATTTGGGCTGGGGATGATAATTTTAACCTTAAGGTTAACCTATTAAGCCTAACCTAAGGTTAAATAATTATTTCTTCATTGAATAGTACGCGCAGTTTATGACATCTAAGTGCATCATATACATGTTATTGCTCATCCTCTTGTTGCTAAGAACTACCTAACCCAACCGAAATGATTTTTGAACTATTCCACTACAATCCCTTGAAAATTAGTGATCACTCTGACTATAAAATTCTTTCATCGGACTTAAACAGCGTTCATTTGTGGAGCCAAGAGTGGGGTCTCGAACTTAATCTGCGCAAATGCGTGACGGCTCATTTCCTGCAGAATTCGTCCAACTCTAACCATATTTATGCATTGTATGGTATTAAAATCAAGGCAACAGACAAAGCGAAGTACCTGGGAGTTACAATAACCTCAAACCTCTCGTGGGGAACACATATAAGGAATATTTGCGGCATAGCCCTGAAGAAATTAGGATTCGTCAAGCGAATTGTGGGAAGATTTTCGGATGAGAAAGTAAAAGAAAGGTGCTATTTCGCTCTGGTCCGACCGCACCTTCAATATGCAGCGAGCGAATGGGATCCGGTACAGAAAGACTTACCCGCGAACTGAATAAAATACAAAGGAAGGCTGCGAGGTTCGTCAAAAACCGCTACGGGCCTACAGTAGAGCGGATCGGAAAAATCGATTTTTTTTCAATTCCATCTGGCCCAATGAAAAAAAGTTGTGGGACCGATCAAAAATAAGGCCTGAAAAATTTGAGACCTCTACGTGAAGCCCTGACCCTCGCTCAAATGCAATTTAGGGGGGGAAGGTCAACATTCGAAAAAGATAATATTTTATGGTCGTCCCCTTTAGATTTTGTCGAGTTACTGCCCTTCTAGTGCATTTTGTGCATTTTGACGTATCTGCCACCGTTTAGCCACAAAATGCCTAATTTGAGTCTGAGTCCGCGAAGAAAATATTCCAACGCCCACGCAGCGTCGCGGATACAAGAGCGGCAGGCCCGGCAGGCCGATTCTTTTTCCCTCCCCGCTCGCTTCTCCCCCTCCCACGCCTCGAATACTGCAAAATTCATCCCGCGTGTGCTGCTAGGAGGTCCTTTATCTTTGATAATATAAATCGGAAGATGGTAGAAGGTAATAAAGAATGCGTAGTGAGATGACTTGTCTCATATTTGGCGCCTCGTCGGCGTTAAACAAATCGATGTTACCAACTTTTAGAGAAGTGATGAAATATTTTTAGATTCGAGAACGCAGGAAAGGAGACTACGGTCTATGAAAATGCCTCTCGATTGGCTATAAAGGTGTGCGAACTTTGGATATGCGCTTCTATGACGGTATTGTCCGACAGCTGTGACTAAATGGATTTTATGCGAAGGCCGCTCGCGTCCCCTCCCCTTTCCCACGCCCCCAAATGCAGCAACATTAACACGTGTGTGTTCAAAATTCACAAGTGCGTCTTTCTTCGCAAGTCTAAATAATATTTGATGTTTCTGCATCGCCTGTGGAGGAACAATCACGAAAGAATAGCTCAATTATCTGCTTTCCAGTCTGTATTTCTTATGCCATTTCTCGCCTTTCGCTGCTGTCAACAAAGTTTTTGTGAACTCTTTCACGAATCTCACGTCCGTATTCATAATAAAAGGAATATTAAACTTCAAATTTGAACGTTCATCAATAGATTTTTGAATTTCCACAGCGCTAACGTATAACATATATAACCGGGGGTACCGTGGTAATACATCATCAGCGCGTAGTCCTTTACGTCGATATTCAAATCCAGCAATTAAAAAAAATCTCGGATTGGTCGCCAAAGGTATCCTTGCAACAACGCAAATTGGGTCCCTAGATTTACCTCCCAATGTTTATGTCGCAAATCTAACTGAACTTAGTGCAATTAGCAAATAGACCACTGCAAGGGATGAAATATGATTTTATGCTTTTCCGGCGAATGATGTGGGTAAACTCTTCTCGGGATTCAAAAAAATTTATTCCTGAGGATGAGCCCCGAGTCGGAGCTTAGACAAGTCGGAGCATACATCCAAACAAAAGTGTTTCCCGCACTTCCAGAAAATATTCTTCTCGCAGTGATATGTGATAATCAACTGACCGTACGACTGGAGGAACAAATTAAAATTTTGAGAGCTATAGAGCACGAATCAGATAATTTAAATCAATGCATCAGATGAAAAATTGTTCTCCATTTAAAAAATGAAAATCCAAGAGCACCAATCTCATCTAATCCACCACTGTGAGTTGACTTATCATGAACTCAAAAATAGCTGTAGCATTATTATGTGCTAAACCGGAAGATGGTGCGACGTGATATACGTATTGCGCATTAGGCTCTGCCGCAAGTGATATATGATCTTCCCTTGGTTTTCCTTGGTTTGGTGAATACCACATCCGTAGCGCACCATTCACCATGGTTTTCCTCATCGATTTGAACATCCTCAAAGTATTCACTATCATTCAAAAACGACAACTGTTGATTCAGATGATTTGAGTTTAAGCCTTTCATTTATGTGATTACGTTCAGCCCTTTCTCGCACTTTTTGATCAAATCAAATCAAAAACAAAATCAGGGTGGTAGAACGCAATTGTATTTACTCATTGTATTGTAATTGTATTCTATTAGACCTCTGGACACCTATCAAGTTAAAGACCTTTCTGAAAAGTACGTGTAAATATTAACCTAAGTGGTATAACACTTTGGCCGTATAATCTTGCATTTTTTTATTTCGAGCATTTAAAATAGCTGTCGTAGCTGTCACTTGCCATGCAAGAAGAACGTAATTCGCACCACTGCCATCTTGAATGACGTCAGCTCATGCAATAGTGTTGTTCGCGTCCGTGCGCATTACTGTAGAGGAGGTAAAGAATTAGTGATATTGTGGATATTACGCCGTTTTTGTTGTCGTACGTATTTCGTCGATTTGTCGAAGCGCAGCTATAAGTACTGCATTGTGCCTATGTGCAGTAATACTAGTGGGAATGGCTCAAATAAGTATTTTCACACGGTCCCCCAAGACGGTGAACGACGAACTGTTCGGATGAAAAAGTGCCGACGAATTTCAGTTTCTTGATTTATTATGGTACTTACTAAGAAAACTCGAATATCATTAACTGAAGTAATTCTCTCTTGAAACTAGGGAAAGACTGGAGTTAACTATGTTACAGTAACTCGAATATATGCTTACAAAACCAAATGAATAAGTACCGTAGAACCCTATAGCTCTTTGATAGGTAACAAATGTAATAACAATAAGCGGATAGTTTTATCTCCTATATTTTTGCTGCAGGTAAAGAATGTAAGGAACAGCAACAGAAAAAGGGGTATTTGTTTATCCCACTAAGTTACTTAAAAGTGAAATTTTGAGCAAGTGGGCTACTTCGAAGAAGTTCCATATTATATTTTCCACACTTCAGGAAATACTAATTGTTAGGTCTATTAAATCGGAGATTTCACCGCTTAAAAATTTCATCAGGTGGTTCTACACAAATAAATAACGGGAAAATTTGTTTACCTTAAAATGCCAAATAAAAAAGATACAATACCACTTAAGAGTAAAGTCTTCCGTACCCAAACTGGCTATGCAATCCTTACACGAAAGAGTCACAACTTCGCTTTCGCCGCTCTCCTCCAAAAGACGGGCTTCAACAACATAGGCCTTCAATCGAACCTACGAATACGAGCACGGACGTTGCATTCATTTTTATCACGCTTAACTTCCACGTAACCTATAGCATAATCGCCGTATTCTTCTCGTCCGACTCTATATGAAAAAAAGGATTTAGAAACGTTAACATCAACTAATACCCTAAGAAAATCAATTTCCAATCGTGGCGATATACTCACCTAGCCATCTTCACTCCCCGGGTCTCAGAATTTATGTAGTTACTATTTCTACTTATGAATGTAAACATTGAGGCAATTGAAATTTTAGGCAAGTTTCTCGCGTCTCCCTTATCGAAACCAGGATCCATGATGCCCACAGAAGCAAAATAATATCCCTAGTAACTTTTTCACTCTTCGGAAAAGCACGTCACGGCGATATTATGTACACTTCGCAAAGAGAAACGCTAACGAAGTGCCGATCCGTGCTGAAGACCTTGCAAATACGCCGAACCCCCATGAATTTCATGGGACCGCCGCACAGTGGGCCAAAACCGAAAAAAGCTGGCCAAAAGTCGAAAAATGAAGTTAGCGCAAATCAACCAAAAACAGTTGATATTTATTATTAAGCATGTACTCTTTAAGATAGGGTGCCATACAGAGCATAGAATGCGTTAATATAATTTTTACAGCTGGTCAAAGTAGAGCATGTCAGAGAGATTTTAGTGACCTGATTTTTTCCGTTGAAAATAGCTAAATTTGTGGCTTCATTTCAGAGTCGTTGTTAAGAATATTGGTTTCAAAGTATTTTTATCCATAAAATTGATCTTCATTAAATGAATAGAGACAGTTTTTGTTTGATTTTACTAGTTAATTAATATTTTTATAATTTTTCAAAAACTGTGTTGATTTTCCATGAAATTTTATGTTTAACGGTAATTATCGTTTATATGTACATCGAAATACACGGAGTTATTTATACTGTGAGATAGACAAAAGCATATAGAACAATGTCCAGAATGCAGTTTTTGCGATAACTTGCGATCCTAATTTTAACAACCATATTTATGTGAATCCACCCCGGCCACTCGGACCACTGTGGCAGCCACGAAACGGCGGCGGGACTAAGCGAGGAAAGGATACGATATCCGTGCATAAAGACGACGGAATGCCTGTTCAATGACATTAGTCACTTGAATACATATTTTATGAATAATAATCACCTTGATTTTTGCATATTTTACTATAAATGGCTAAATTCAACGTACATCTTGGCGCAGATAACAGTTTCTTGCTAAATTGGTGACTGGCAATTCTACGATTAGGAGGTCATTGGGAGGTTTCTCAGCAGAGTTATGGGCAGAGTTACAGAGTTTGAAAAGATTTTTCCAGAATTTCGGATTTCCCTCAAGCATCATGGGCAGGCTGCGGTCGAGGGGTTTAGGGAAGGTCATGCACGTGCAGCGGCAGGCGCCCGCGCCGGCTGGTTGAGGATTTGCGACCCTCCGTACTTACTGGCCCGACAATGCTGGTTTTACAACCTTGCCGGTAATGACTCTTTTCTACTTCCCCTAATTCATCGGTAGCTATCCCAAGTTATGCTTTTTACACGTTTTTGCCTCTTGCCGACCCTTTCCGCCACTTGTTCCGACAAATGGAATTCTCGGTTAGTGCCCCTAGGGGTTTTCCGGTTCTTTTTGCCTACCACATGCATCAGTTGTCCTAGAGAGAGTGTCGAGTGAACATCCGGAACATCCACTGTAAGTGACTGTGCTGTGTTATAACACTGGATTGATCTGTCAACGTTAGAAGCACTTCAAAGGAGGATATAGTTGTACCTGGGAAGCAAAGCCTCCTTGCACCCGCCTCCGTTTCGTTGTGACTACAATAAGTGTACTCCTCATTCATCGAAAACGATTTCACTCTCCATTGTGGTGAGAAGCAGTGCTAATGGTAAGCAAAATTTTCATTTTTAAAATGGATTCCTAGTTGGAGTCCGCAATTTTTTTTTTGCTACCCATGTACGACTGATGATAGTTGGGCTGTCGATGGAACTAATTACCTGATATTTTTTTATTTCATATAGTAGTGTTTGATACTAAATTTGTTAGAAACCATGGAGAGTAGAGAAGTGACGGTTACAGCTTCATGACAAAATTGTGGAGAAAAAAAGTACCACGGCACGTGAGAAAAAAAATGTTGTGATAGATTTTTTGATTGAAAAATATCGATTGAATGGAGATGCTAATTTAAAAGGTATTTTGACGAAGTGCCTACAAGCATACTTTCTCGCAAGATATTTTGAGAAATGGAATAAGGCGCAGCGAAGGGAAAGCTACTTTAGAGCTAATAATAGCAAATGGCTAGAGGAAGAAATCAAATTCCCTGAAGTAGTGTACAAATATCTTCCTGCTACCTACGGTACGTTCATTAAAATTTTTAATGAACAGTTTTTTTTTTACATAGAATCACTTTTCTATGTCACTAATTCGTATTTTTACAGATTCACCGCAGGACACCGTGTTTGGTAGACCTGCTGCGATTGGCTCGCTCATTTCTAGCCGAGTCAGTCTTCTTTCAGTATTCCTAGTCGAATTGCCGAATGACGTTCATAGAGTAGTTGCTCAGTTATGGATACAACGAAAGTGACTAGTCAAGATTTACATAATGTGGTCTTGGCAAATAGAGAGGGGACTATTCACAAAGTTTTAATACATGGAGCGGGAATGGTGAAACATGGCATTCTTCCTATTGGACAGCTTTCCGAGGAGACATTGGGAGCCCGACACGAGGAAGTTAGAAGATCAGAACATATCGGGAAAAACATACCAGAAAAGTTTCAACTCAAAATTTAACCTTATGGACTCAAAATTTACCTTACGCACAACTATTTGACAGCTACAACGGCAGAAAAATTCTATTTTTCCCTTGATATTTCCATAGCAGAAGGTAGGCATGGCCCTGTAGAGTTTGCTTCCCGCATCACATTAGCCTATTTTAATTGTTATCGCCCTTCTAAACAATATTGTGGCCTACATAATCCTAAATAAGTTCAATTGTATTTTTACAATACACAATTTGTAAAAAGTTTCGTTAATTTACCAATTCTTTAGACTCTAGCGACTTTTGGCCAGCTTTTTTCGATTCTAGCCCACTGTGCGCCGCATGGTTGCATGAGCTGACGTCATATTTCCGTCAGCCAATGGAAATACGTATTGAGGTGGGAGTGTCTGCTGATGAAAAAAGCTTCCTTTTCTTGCGATTAAAAAACATTCCATGGAAAATTATTACATATAATAAACGTTTTACGTATATATTTATCCTTATTGATTTTTTAGAACATATTTGAAGGCAAATTAAAATTTTGTCCAGAGGTCTAATAGAATCAAATCAAATTAAATAATCAAAGAATAAAATCAAAATTACGATTTTACAAAAATAAAAACTGGAGATATAGACAAAAAAACTAAAAATCGTGTTTCAATTTTTTTGGGGTTATTATCCATTGTTAAGGCCTGAAACTTTGGGGAAACACATAATTTTTGATGGACTTTAAGTGTATATTTTTTATTTTTCAAAACACCGGGGGGCACTTATTTCACCATCTTAACCGGCTAGACCCTTTTGAAGCCATGGATTATGGAGAAATGATTAATTGGGAAAGAACTGATGTTTGTATTACCATTACACCGGTTGTGAGAAATATATCAAATGAAGGGCTCGTTAAAAAAACTGTATCTTCCTGAAATTACTTCGCCATAATAGTCATTCGCTGTATATCTCTGTCACACAGTTGCAGTGGAACGGACTGTGAAGCTAGTCTCCGAAGCGGCTACCCATGTATGCGGAAATAACGACAGGGATGGCGACATCAGATCCACTTTGATTTCACGGCAAGTTCTGCCAAAATTTCAATCTAAATCTCAATTTTTCACAATAATTGCGGACGGTGACGATTCATATCACATAAACTGGTCTGCATTACGTTGATTGGTTGGTTGGGTAGAGGAGGCGGAGGAATCCGAGGTGCAGCCATCTCCACGCGGTGGGCTTTGGGTCGCTTGGCTGGCTTCTCTGGGTAGGTGGGCGAGGAGCTCCACTTTTGCTAGATAGTAATAAAATAAACCCCTTTTCTGAACGCAGGGGGGATGAATTTGATCCTTGAAGGAAATAAAACAGTCATTGCGAATCCCGAATGATAATTTGCATCTTCAGTGATATCTTCTTACACGAAAATAATGTCATAAAAGAGTATATTCTCATCCTAGTGACTACCCTTGACAACTTCAGACATGATTTACACGTTTTGAACTGATAAAAAAATCCCTATTTCGCTTCATTTATCGCATGCATTGCGTAAATTGAGGCGACGTGTTGCGGGTTTCCTAGCCCCTCAAAATTGCTTTCGGGGGTACGATGAAGGGTCATTTTCTCGATAATTAAAAGGAATATAGCTGACATATTTGGTCTAAAATATCAAGGAAAGACCAATGTTATACCTTACTGGAAAAAATGAGTGCTTGCTAAAACCAAATTAAAATTATTTACATTTTTTACGTTTTTCGTTAAAAATTTCGAAATTTCAAGACGAAATGGCGAACAGAAGATATTAACCGATTTTGAAAGAAAATCATATCTGTAATACCCACGCGGGTACGCAACTTTTGCCGGGTATTACGATTCGCTCATAAAAAAGTGGCAAAACGAGGCACCCTAGTGGTCACCAGCGAGGTCAATGAGATGGCAAAAGTAAAGCTTGGCAACTAAGTGGATAACAATAAACAATATAAACAATTAGGTACGTTAAATTTTAGGTTTTCAAGGGTGCCAAAGTCGATGATATCATCCATTAACCCATATTTTAAAGCTGTTGACTTCCAGGGACCATGATTGGGTCAAATATTACTGAGGATTTTTTTGTACCATCTGGACAACCATCATGCCTAGCCAAAGTGTTTTAAGTCTGAAGATTTTCACAGCTTCTTTTATCTATTTTGGTAACGCTCCCAGTAGGAGGAGTGAAACGTTGAGTGAAAATGTTTTCTACGCAGCTTTACCCGAGAACCACCACCAACAAAGTGTTTTAAGGTTGACAAAGTCAGTGACGAGATCCCTAAATCCATCTTGTCCACCAATTAACCTCCAAAGGGACAAAGGTCACTGAGGTATAAGGCAGAGTATCTGGGCAATCAAGGTTTCAAAACCATAGGTTCGGAAGGATGAAAAATTGAAAAAAAAAGATGGAAAAAACAAAAAAAACTTAGACAGGGAATTAATTGACGATAATGAAATTTTAAACATATATACATTAAAAATATCCTATGAAACTTTTGTAAATAATTTATACATTTCGTTTCGGTAGTCAAGGATGTAACCAGATGTAACGGCTTTTCCATTTTTATACTTTGAACTGCCGCGGAAACGCTCGACGAACGAACAATCGATCAGCATCGTGTATCGAACAAGCTAAATCGATTTTCGTTTTTCATCCGTTTCATTTCATGGATGCAGAAGAATTTGGAACTGTTGACTATTTTGCCTTTTACTCACTTATTTACTCTACTGCTGTTCTGAGAGGACAGTAATAAACATTTCAATCATAAGTGCTGGTAGAGTACTCCTCTAATTAGTAGAACCGCAGCATAATCATAGTAATTTGTGTTCAGGTAGGCGATCGTGGAGGAAGAGGCTAGTGCAGGACAGGTTCTCCTTAGTAAATTTTGCTTTGTGTTCGTGTATTTTCTGATCGTATGTGTATATGTAATAGCATAAAAGCGGGTTTAAGAGCTTTCCATGCAAGCTATGTTTTAACAATTCGTATAAGTTATTGCATTCAAACTTGGTGCCAATTTGTTGAAAATATTAATGTAAATACTACAGTGATTTCGTATTTATTACATACTTACAGTCCTTTTCTGGTTATATTCTATAGGTGGCCCATCATGTCAGTCACTCCCTATTTAAGAATACCAATAACGGATTTAACAGGATGTGCGTTAAATCAACAGCATCACGGTCGATGTGCAGACATTGAAATGAAAATGATGGATTGCCTGGAAGCCTATGGCAGGGACCGAGGAAAGGTTAAATGCGAAGACCTTATCGCTGATTTCAACGAATGTTCGACCCGAAGGAAACAGGTATAGTAGTGCTCTTAATAGTTGTTAGGGAAAACCCTTGGGTCTATTACTGACGTCTATATCGTTTCGATACCATGGTCTATAATTTTATTTTATCGATACCTCTGTTATTAACTGTGTCTAGGTTCGCTTATGCCATAATTAATTCTGTTTAAATTTAGTTAACAATCGTAGTTAGTGGATTGACTCACAAACTTGGTCCTAACCTCGTACCAAGTTCACAAGAGTATTCTGTCTAAGGCCCACCTTAGCTCTCTTGTCCAGCTACCCTCTTTTACAGTTTGAAATGCCCTTGTATCATCATAATGAACCGAATCTTATCTATTTGTAAGCTTTAATGTCCATTTTTTTAGCATGGGAGTAGAAGTTACTGTGTAAGTATGTAACAGCCTTTTCCATACGGAAACTATTTGTGGCCTTTACACAATTTTATAGATTTCACATTTGCTGCCGTAGTGCAAGTTTTAGGGATCTTTTCGATGGAAAATGAAATTAGTTATCAGTCCCATTCATTTTCATAATCTAATTGAGTTCCCACCGTCAAATATTTTAGGTTATCCCACCAGGATAATTTGAAATATTGGGCACCAAGCATATCTCAAAATAAATAGAAAACGGCTTTCCAGAATTTTTTTCCATTTATATATGCATTAACAGTGGTGAACAAATGGTTGTTGAAAATAATTTAATTAAGTTCATTAAGATCACGGCAGTCCATATCCTTCCAATACCTCTTTCGATCAAATAGCTGGACACAAAGTCAATCTGTCATGACTGTTGTTAAAATTCAAGAGTCCAGTGGGAAATCAGTGTAAAGCCGAAATATAAATTTGGGCTAAAAATAACTCCTGCATCCATTAGAGTTGAGTATACAAACTTCATGAAGTAACTGACAAAATCATTCTATGTTGATGGTATGTGGTGCAATCGGCAATTTTAATTTTTGAGCGAACACTTTAATAAAGTATGGAAACCGATTTCATCTTTGGTAAAAATGCACCGATTGAATTTTTTTCTGTTGGTCAATACTCGTCAATATGCGGAAATATTTTCCAATTGCTTTGATTCTTTGAGCATTTGACTGTTTGAGGGAACAGTGAATTCAATTCACTAAATGATGTAAATTATTGATGTTATCTAATAAATTTTGAAGCATGTTGAAATTTACTATGAAGGTGTACTGTTAAAGATTTGTATTTTTACCTACAAAAAATTCCTGAACCTGGATAGTAAGTACTCTATGTCGAATCTTAGGACTAGTCTGGATATGAAATGAATGGTGTGACCTATATATTTGGAACACCTCTCGATGATGTATCAAAAGTAAGGATGAGTTGATTCCACTTTTTATCGATTCTCAAGTTGATTGTTTCTTATTCTTACTAACAGCTGGAATATTGATTTATCCGCAGTGTTGCTGTCATTAAAATTTATGAATTGAATGGAATAAAATAAGAAAGATAATATAGTCACTCAAAAAGTATATTAATTAAAGATCACAAAATAGTATTTTAGTAATAAATATATCATAGCCTCAGCTCAAATGAAATAATAAACTCCTTAACTGTTTCAGACATGAATTGTTAACTTGCGATTGCAATCAATGCACAATGATCTATGTAATTAAATTAGGTGACTCTATCCAGCATACTTTTGCCATTATGATGTATAACAGAAAATATTATACATTAAGTTAGCAAATGTAACTACCAAAGTAATTTGCTTAAGGATGTACACCAATGTGCGCTATAGAAAAATACACATACATTTAAAACATAAAACAAATGAGTGTTAAAATTAGATGACTATGTTCAGCAAAAAAATCAATCAAAAAAAGCAATCTATTCAAAAATTTCAACAGTGGAGTCATAATGTTGACGTACTCCATAGTCAATAATTCAAATGCATCTTTTTGGTTCTTCCAGAGTTTCAAAGTAAAATTCACATTAAAATGCTGCTCCAACCTTTTATCCACACCAGACTTGGCAGGCAAATGTTTAACACACTTAAAGTGAAGCACCACACACATTCACTCACTGTATTGGTCATCTTGAAACTAATTGTTTTGTTGAATATTTAGTTACATCTAGGTGATTGATGAATTTTCCCTTTCATATCCGAGAATAGTCACTGATTTGGATAATCGTTTTCAAGTAATAATTCACTACCTATTTAGTTGATATTGGAGTTGTAGGTAAACCCCATGATCAACATTGAAGATCTGGTGAAATATGCTTTTACATCACTCTTATAAGGTGAAGCCGGAAGATTCCGTTTTTACTGTCATTGCTCAATGATTTTCTGTTGTGTCAAAGTTGTTGGTTTTAAATTTTGATGCCATTAAAGTTTAGAGTATCAAGAATTAGTTTTTCCCTTGTCAATTTAAGTATGTAGGTACTTAAAACTGGGCACCTTACCATTGTTAGAAAGATTTCTACCGTTGCTCAGTCATGCAATTGTTTGACAACATTATGGAAATTATTCACATTCTTTATCAGTGAGTGTGCATTGACTAAAACTGTTCAAAATATGCAATGAATGATCACTATCCTTCATCAAAAGGAGCTTGCATGAGTGGAGAGCTTAATATTTCCCTTAAAGGTTTGCAACTGGTAGTTATACTCTCACACTTTCAGATCAATTGAGTTAATGTACAGGTTTTCCTGGCACTTAGCTCAAATGGAAGAGGCTAACCCCTGTTCGCAACCTCAGGACACCAAAGGCGACATTCTTTGGTGACCATACTGACATCTTCAGGTCTTTGAATCTGAATCAGGATCAGAAGGAAAAATCTTGACTGGAGAAATGCTCAGGAGCATACTTGGGGTCCCATCAGATTTCTTCAATTCTTAATCCCCTCAAAAAATGTCCCAATGGGAGTCCATTGCGGCTCTTATATTAGTGAGTCTTCAATCAGCATGGTTGCGTTGTTCATCCTGTGAAAATGCAACCCACATATGAAATTTGTGTCATATGTATAAGTATTCCAAGTTCTTAAGTGTTTGAATCAGTCCAATCGATTATGTTATGTAAACGATTAACTTTATTTCAAAAGTGGAATTTATACCTGAAAGTGCAGGCTGAAATTCCACTTTTCAAATATAGTGCAAAGTGAAGTGAACTTTTGAAGACAGCCATTCATTTGTGGGATGGAAAGGACGCTATGGTAAAATTGATCTTATAGTTTTCTGTTTCGTGATTGTATTGTGTCTTGCTATTTTCAGTTTGATCGAATCATGAGGATGAGATATGAGCGTCACTTGCAGTACCTCAAGAAGGAGCGGCCAGAACATTACGAGCCAGCCCCAAGAATTGATAGCTACTAGAGACTTCCTTGCTTGTGAATTCTATTATGTGGTTACTTCTTACAAATGTAAATTGAGAATTAGTCAGTTGTGACATAGGTGTTATTAATAAAGGTATTTCGTATGCCATGAAATATTTTTATTGAATGTGCTTGCAGCGAGGCTAGAGAAGATAAACGCCCACATCTCCCACCCTTGTTAGTTTTTCCTTTGTTATCATGATTATTTCAGCATGTGACAGACAACTGTAACAGCTTTTAATTAGTTTTTAAAATTATTCGCTTGAAAAAATATTATTTTCCTCGAAGACATTTGCGATTTTTGCTTCTAGGGGGGAGCAGCTGCCCCTCGCTGGGAATGCCCATGTTGTCAATGTTCTCCGTCTTTGTCAATGAGTAGGACAGGTTGGTTCCATTATTTTGTCAGTTCATTTTTAGTTTCTAGTATCAATTATCAGTGACAGTTCTTGTTCTGATTTTTAATCAAGGGTTTAATTTTCCTGAAGAAATATATATAAATTCCAACCCAAACATTGTAGAGCATGCTGTCTCCGCCGAAAATGATTACAATGTATCACTTTATTCGGTTCGTGTGCTTACAGACAGCATTTGTACCAGCAGTTGACTGTGGCAGGATAGGTACTCTTACTCACTCTGTTCGAGGTTGCAAAAGAGAAACAATGGCGAAGTGTCTTCAGCAAACACGATTTTTTTCCTTTTTATTTTTTATACTCGCTACACATTTAATCTAATCCTTATAATGAATGTTGCCAACTTTGGTTTCTTTTGCTAGTATTGTGATATCTTTGGTATAAGACAATTTGAATTTATTTTTGGGTGATCCCATAAGGGCATAGTAGCTGGGGGTGTCTTCTTTTGCGGATGTTCATATGGCTACAAACGTCAATATTGGGTCTGTTTTCAAATAATTTTTCATTTTTTCCGTATTTCATCTGATTTTAACGACTTATTTTTGCTTTATTTTTTGTAATATTTCCATTAATTTTTAGTAAAAAAAACACACTTTATACTATTCAACACTTATATTCATGGTGCGTGCATTTTACTGTGCTCAACTATCTAGTATGAAGAATGTTAGGGTTATTTTCTACCACTGCGGTATACATACCCAACAATCAGGGGCATGGTGTAAGGGGAAAGGATGTTTGACAAACACAATGATGAAGCTCATGGTGAAGCGCTTTGTGCTGCTTATAAAACTTTGAAACTATAAAAAGTAGATTTGTTAGCATTCAAAATATACACATGTAGGTATATTTGTTTCTGCAATGTAGTGAAGGCTGAAATAATCGATCGTATTGTGACGATAGCATTTCTTTTTCAATTACTATGTCTTTCGTTACATTTTCTACCTAATTTAATCGATGGAATATGAAAAATGATAGTAAGTAGAATTTGGCATTCAAACATTTACCACGGTCCTCGGTAGCAAACATAAATCGGCTATTCTAATTCCTTTAAGTTGTTATAGAAGTGAATGAAAAAATCGGAAAGGGCCAAAAGAAAAATTATGACTCGACAACAGGCTCAAAACAAGACTAGCAATAGTAATATCTAAAATAATTGTATACAATATTGTGTATTATATTTATGATGTATACAATATATTGTAAAACATGACTAGGTAATTGTGTATATCCAGGAAAAACTTGGAATACTATTCAGTGGTGACTGTCTTGTCATCTTGCCATGGTGTACACCCTCTCACAAAGGTCATGAATTACCTCAAAAATAGTACAAGTTAGGCAGCCAGCAGTGTTCTCTAACTGCAATATATATAATCATCCGGTATCCGGGAGCTTTAACCATCGGGCCATCACGACAACCAACGTGTGGAACCATCGGTTTTAAAGGGTGCCCAAGTCAGTTATGCAGTTCATATTGTTGAATGTTTGACATCCGAGGGTCATAATGGGGGTCAAAGGTCACAGAGGTATGTTTTAAAATATCAGGGAAACTAACATCCCCCATATCTCTCCCAAGAGGGCAGGTGAGGCCTGAGGCCTGTCGGAAAAGACAATGCGAGGAAATGGAAAATTTTCAGAAGGAAGGAGAGGTAGGTGCATTGCATATGTCCTTCGGAGGTCAATAATTGACGTTATGTTTAATGCTGTCTTGGGCAACCTTAAAAACCTTTTGGTTGGCGGGTTGATTGTCTAGATATTTCTGCGCTCACCTCTGTGAACTTTGACCATCTTATGACCTCAGGAGGTTAACAATTTAACAAAATGGATATGTGTACTACGCCACTCACTTGGTCGCCCTTTAAAGCCTTTTGGAGGGGATGTTAGTTTCATATTTTAGTTAACACTTTTTTAGGTTTTTTCATGGGAATAACATCGTAACCCTTAACTTGAGTGTTACAATTGGAGGTCAAATGAATGAAAAGGGGCATTGCCATTTGCGTGGACATCTTTAAAACCAATGGGATTAGAACATAGTTATCATGACAGTCCTCTGTGGCATTTGACCTCCTTACAACTTTCTATGAAGAGAGGAGGCAGTGGAAGAATGTGGACACAGAGCTGTGCCAAAGGATGTTTAGGGAAATAAATAATCAACTACAGCATGAAACTAAGAGGGCAAGGGAGGCTTGTTGGAAAAGACCTTTGACACTTACTACGCCACTCACTTGGTCACCCTTCAAAACCTTTGGTTGGGGTCATTAGTTTCTCTGATATTTCAAAACATACCTCTATGACCTTTGATCCCAATTATGACCTTAAGAGGTCAAAAAATCGACAATATGGATCTATGAACTGAAAAAATTACTTGGGAACCATTTACAACCTTGGTTGTAAATGGTTCTCAAGTTGGTTGTAAATGGTTCCAATGGTTCCCATTCACAAGTTGGTTGTCGTGAAGGACCGATGGTTAACTCTGACCTAAGACCCCCTTTATATGACCTAGGAGGTCAAAAAATAAACAACACGGATCCATGAACTGCAAAACTGACGTGGGCACCCTTTAAAAGCTATGGTTTCACATGTTGGTTGTCATGGTGACCTTTAACTCTATGACCTTTGACCCCAATTATGACTTATGAAATATACTCCAGTAAGCCTTTAGGGAAGAGATTGCATAAGTGTTCTTGTAACAAAAATGTACCTTTCTCAAACCTGGTGGTTGCAACCATGTGTTTGACATCACTATCGAGTGCAACCAATCATAGACAGTGGCGCAGCGAGGGTGGGGTTTTGGGGGAAAGAAAAGAAATGCGGGGCAACCCGCATTTCTTTTCTTTCGCTGCTAAAATTCTTCGTAATCTTATGTGAAAATATAATAATTTTTTGAAGTTTGAATTTTGGTAATTGAAATTTATTTGCTTTTAGTGCATTGTATATGGAATGAGCAAGGGATTACCTAATAGTTATCGGTATTATATTTATAAATATATTTATTTTATCTATAACATATCTTTGACTCCTCTCTTTTTTGCAACGTTTTTTGTCTAGTTCTATTTCAAATTGATAATAGGGTTATGTTTTCTACCCTGGCTCAATGGTCGTTTTTATAAATTTTTAACAGAATGAATAGTACTGCTGACAAAATGTTTACGATTCTTTTACTGTTGTAACTCGGCTGTCGGAAATGTCTTTTGTATTTGATGACTGGTATTTCAATTCCTTCACAGTAGGACGTGTTGTTACTTATATTTTCGGTATTTAGTTCCAAAGGGCCATTTGCTGCGTGGGCTTTCCTCCCGACATTCATAAGCTTGCAGTTTTCCCGAGGATCCTACTTCCCTCCCTGGTCATTATATTTTTATGGGTAGGTGTGTTATTGTCCTCTCTCCACAGAAGCGCTTTCCCCTGATCCCTTCTCGTTCACCCATCAGCATTCCTACCTGCTCCCAATCCCGGCCTACCCCTATAGTTCCTTGTTTCAGGGCTTACCATGGGAAATTCAAAAATATTTCCAATTTTATGTTTTCCGAGGTCAATACACTTGCATCACATTTTTCCTCTTCCCATCCACATGGCATTTTTATTTATTTATATCCCAATTTGGGAGTTTGAGCATTAAAAAGTTTTAAATTTTGAGACAAATAAATATTCGCCATCCTTATATTACCTTACTTTTCTAAAAGGAGCTGGTTGCAATGATCAACTCCACCCATGAATTTATTATAAGCAAGCACGGCCTCTGGTTTCTCCTTGCCTTGTCTGGTGGTTGCCACTAGGTCACTTCCAAATTTCGAAGAGATCTTTGATATGTCCCGCTTGTTTTTCCAGTGGAAAACACATATTCCCTCCTCACTCCACCGAGAACAAACCTCTCCTTTCGGTAATTTGTGACCAAATATGTATCTCTTTTGGTTTGTCCCTCCTATTTGGTCTCAATGTACCTGTACAATAAATTTTTTGACAAAGAAGGTCCTTATCAATGCAATGTTGTTGTAATAATTGTTCATGAAAACACTGTGGCCACGATTTTCAAAATTTTCTGACAGTTGTTTTACGACTTTATAGCCCGTCCACCCAATTCATTGTCCCCGGAGCCTGTATAAATTAGCAATCGGTGGACTAAGCCAGGCAGCTCACAAAGCGTGTACATCTTCACACCATGCTTGTGCTTCTTTCTCTGCATGTATTGCAGTAGCGGATACAGAAAAAATTCAAAGAGGGGGGCACAATAGTTACCTTGAGATACCTTTACTTTTATCGTAATAAAAAATAATCAAGTCATAAGCAAAGTTTAAGAAGCTTTAATTGAAGCGATTATGTAAAAGTACAAGACAATGTCATCTTATGGTAAAGAAAGTTAAAATTGTAGTTCTGCAATGTTTGGCAATACGGGCAGCCCCACAAGGGGGGGGGGGCACACCCTGCGCCCCCATCTGCTACCGCTACTGATGTAATGCCGAAAAATTAGACGGCCTCTCCACAATACCATCGACTCATCTATACTAAGTTCCCATCCCGGCGAGACAGCAGTTTCCATCGTCTCCTTGAAACTGATTAAAAGAGGTCTTATTTTATAAAGATAATCAGTAAGTGCCGCGGCTGTATGTCGCTGTAAAGCATCTCTACCTTTGCAAGCCGGCGCGCCGGTTCCTTTTCATTTCGATTTATTGCAAAATGTAATACTCGTTAAATCCCGAGAAAACGATCCCTTGCCACAGATTCTCGAAATATTGGTATACTGAAAATCTTAGTGGCTTTTACAATATAGCCACAATAAAATATTTTTGAACTATGGTTTTTCAGAACAAAAGAAAAAATTCTTCAAGAAAACGTCAATTCTAACAAGAAAAGACTAAAGCACTTTCAAATAAAAACATATTCACCTAAAGTCTCGTAAAAAAACACAACAAAATTCAAAAATCCGTAGAAAAAAGAAAAATTGGCGTAAACAGAAACGGAGCACACTAGACAGAAGCTTGGAACCAACTGAAGAGCGGCGTAGTTGCGGCAAACCGAAGGGGCAGAGCATGGTACCGATATGACGCATGAGAAAGGACCCAAGGCCGTGTCATTCATGAAAGACATCTGCACGGGTGGAAAGTCGCGGATGTCATTCATGAATGACATCCGCATTGAATGGGTAAAGCAATTGTTCAAAATGGAAAAACAAAATAAAACTCCAAAAATATACTCTGCTGTTAAAGGGTTAAATGGCACACACAATAATCTCACAAATACATAATTTAATCAATTACACTATTCAAAGTAATGCTGAATTAGAGTTTTCAAATAGAGTTTTGTACAAACTGTTTTGGCATCGATTTGGTGCTTTTGCTTTGGTTCCCGTTCCGACTCAAAGCTCAGAAACTGGTGGAACTGAGAACTGAAGAACCAAACAGATTTTTAATACAGGATCTGTCCAAGAAGTAAGTTGAATAAGTTCAGGAAAGAAATATTAATTGATGATATTTAGACAAGAGACTAAAATTCTTTAAATTAGGCCCCCTCCGCATTGGAACACAGGCGCCAGCATTTTTTCCAGTGGCAGAACATACCCTGGAAGACATCGACGGGGACTTCCTTCAATCACCTTGTTGTCTCTTCCATGACGGCTTCTAAGTCCCGAAATAGTGGCCCTTGAGTACCTTCTTGATCTTCGAGAATGAATGAGAAGAAGTCTGAGGGTGCCTATTCGGGGCTGAGGGCAGCTGGGATACTGTTGCCACACGGCATTTTGCTAGACAATCCATGACAATGAAGGCACTGTGCGATTGTATGTTGTTATGGTGAAGACGCCAGGTGTCAGCTATCTCCTTCCTGATGCGTTTCACTCTGCTTTGGAGTCTTTTTAGGGATTGCAGGTAAAACTGACTTCACAATTTGGCTTCGTGGCACAAACTCGAGACTGAGATCAGAGTGGATGATGCTATTGTTGTTGAAAAAAACTACGAGCATGGCTTTAACGGTGTGGGATTATTCAACTTACCGTTTAGACAGACCCTGTATAAATGGGTAATCAAATTTACAGTGAAAAACATAAAATAAAATAATATTTCAATCTAATTTTGTTGATCCAAGTGCTGGCCGAGACAGTCTACTGAGGCGGCTGACGAACGCAGAGCCAGTGCGTCATTGCCTGCCGAGCCTATAAGAGGACGTGCACCAACATGACTGAGGCAGTCTACTGGCACAACGCAACGGCTTCCCTCGACGTAACTTTGAGAGAATAAATTGTTAAACACGGAGATAGTGTCTTTATCATTAAAAGAGCGTTCCATGGTGGCAGTGGTAGGATCCACATGATGGAAGGAAACAGCACGTTCGTGCTAATAGCGGCTGTGATGGCGCCCTCCCAATTTTCGTTCATGGTGGAGGATTAGCTGCGATGGTGCCAGTGGTGCAGCGAGGGGGGTTTTTGGGGGATAAACCCCCCCCCCCCCAGAGCTTAAAAAAAATGTTAAGTTCAATCTATTTTACTTAATTAGATTGATATTACGAATAGAATAGCATAATGATTAGTAAAAAATCCCTCAGAAAGCCGTAAAACTCACCATTTTGAACCATTTTTCTTTAAAATTCCACAATTTATTAATCTTGCACCTACCGCTTATCCTGTTGGGTATACCATACCCCCTCACACTCCGGTATTAGTTGCACCTAAACCTCCCCCAGCCTTAATTCCCAGCTGCGCCTCTGATGGGTGCAATGTTGGGAGAGATACTGGGTCGCATCTGGGCTGAAGAAGCAGAGCGACGAGGAGCAACTGAACATGCTGGTGCACATGATGGGAGAAAAGGCAGAAGACGTAACACTTAGTTTAAAACTGTCAGCAGCGGATAAAAAGAAGTACAAGAAGGTGTACAAAGACTTTAATAACCACTACATGGGATGGGTGAATATCGTATATATGAGGGCCAAGTTCAACCAATGGTGCCAGAAGGAGGGAGAGCCAATAGTTTAATCAATCGCAGACCTATATTGCATCATACAATATTGCGAATATGGGTCGTCCAGGACAATCATCTCAGAGATCGAATTGTGCTCGGAGTCTATGATGTGAAGTTGTCGCAAGCATTGGCTCTATGCAAGAGAACTACTAACACTGCCGGTGGCTCTACACAAGGCATATCAGGCGGAAGAGGTACAGCAACAACAGGGGGTGCTGAGAGGCACCCAAGGGTCAATGCATCGCGGAGTGGCATCAGGGTATGAGTATGAGTGAAGTAAAGAGGAGGACTAAACCAATAGGGTGGTTTCCTATTATTTTTTTATTGCCTAAATCGAAAGATCATTGCTCCTGGAGTACGTATTTCATGCTTTTAGATTTTTAAATGACGATATCTATTTTTTGCGATTAAATGAAAAGTGAAAATTTTCAGGCACATTCGTCTAAATTGGGATTTCTAAAACCAAATAATATGTATATTATGAATACAATAATGTTGGGTAATATAATCGCAATCAATGCCTTTCGTTTACTTTGATGAAGGAAACTAGCCTATTAGTGACAAATGGGCATCACCAGGGAGAGGCAGTGGTCAGAGCCAACAACAGACATGCGGCCGATGCTGGTGGAGTCCTCAACACACGTTTGCAGCCTGCCCCGCAGGGCAGTCAACGTGCCTTGCGTGCAGTAAGAAGGGTCATTGGAGAAAAATGTGTGGATTGCGGATCTCCATGGGGACTGTCGTAGTCCAGGAAGAGGACAATGAAGAAGATACTTATTACTTGGGAATTGTAGATACTAATCTAGAGTCATGGTGGATCAAAGTCACGCTGAATAGTGTCGATATTAGATTCAAAATAGACACAGGGGCAGATGTAACAGTGTTACGATCCCTTGCGGTTGAAGACAAATTGCAAGGAATTAAATCAACCCCTACATCTAAACGACTGGCAGGCATAGCAGGGATGAACTTTTGTGCAAAGGAAGGTTCGAGGCTAAACTGCAGTGGAAGGAGAAAGTGTATGAAGAAACAAATTACGTAATGCCTGGGGTCAGAGAGGTATTACTTGGGAGGCCAGCTATTCAGAAGTTAGGAATACTAAAATGGGTCGGTGTGACTTCCTTATGCAATGGGGCAGCGGAGAAAACATTCCCTGCATTATTTAATGGACTGGGAAAAATGGAGAAGCGATATGAAATTTGATTGGAAAATAATGCAAGACCATTTACAGTGACCCCGAGAAGAGTGCCAATTCAGCAATGGGAAAAGGTAAAGGAGGAGCTGAAACAAATGGAGGAAGAAGGCGTCATATCCCTGGTGGACGAACCAACAGAGTTTTGTGCACCGATGGTGGTCATCCCCAAGTCAAATGGGAAAATAAGGATCTGTGTCGATTACACAAAATTAAATGGAGTATGCTGCGAATGACACATGCTACCAGCTGTGGATGAAATTTAAGCCCATATAGGTCAAGCAAAAGTAATGAGTAAACTCAATGCCTGCAGTGGGTATTTTCCAGTACCATTAGAAGAAAAGAGCAAGAAGATAACGGCATTCATCTTGCCATTTGGAAGATATTTCTTCAACTGCGACCCAATGGGGTTGGCTTCATCGGGAGAACATTTTCAGACAAGAATGTCGGAAACATTAGCAGGTTTAGAAGGTGTTGCCAATTTGCTCAATGATGTCCTAGTGTTTGGTGAAATGAGGGAGCAGCATTATGAGCACCTGGAAGCCGTGTTGAGGATGGGTCCAGGAAGCAGGAATCACGCTGAATTATAATAAATGCAAATGGAGAGTAAAAAAATGAAAATTTTTAGGTCACATAATCTCAACAGAAGGAGGATTACTTCTGGACCCGGAGAAGATATAGAAGCCATCCGCGAGATGGAAAGACCCAAGGCAACAGAGGCGGTGCAGTGTTTTCTGGGTATGGTTCATTACCACTTAAAATTTTTGGATCACCTGGCAGACATGACTCAACCATTACGAGAATTTTTCCTCGTAGTGGCCAAACCAGCAGCAGGTCTCGAGCGGGGGAATGCCTGCTACAAATTTCAGTCAGAATTATTCAAATTCAAATGTCTATAATAGGTGCATGTAAAAATGTAATTTCAAATTTTTGGCGCAAGATTTTAATGCTAGCTGAACTCCAGCGAGTAGAGGGGAAAGTGGCGCTGGTGGGGAACTTAAGAGGGGAGGTGAAGCGCTTGGAACTGAGACAAGTCCCAACCAATTTAAACCCGGTGTATGGAAACTTTTTCAAAATAGACTCACCCAAGCTGAAAACCGAAATCTGCACAGGGGCCACCAAGTTTTAAATAGAATGTAATGAGCAAGTTAATACCACATTGGTACATGTTGTATATTAAAATGCTCCATGGAAAGTTATAACAGTTATGGAGCTAAATTGGAATATATGAACGTTTATTCATGCCGTCCTCCTATATAATGAAGCCGGCTTACACCTCCTTTTTGATTGATGTATTTCCATATGGAGACTCAAAACTTTACTTACACACATTTTTGTACAACTGGGGTTGTTTCTAGCTTACTTTACTCAATGTTCTTGAATTTATAATAATAAGTTGAATTTTGAGGAAATTGTCGCAAAATAATTTGAAATGCCAAGAAAATAATACATTGAGAACCTTCCTGCTATGGGGAACATAATTTTAAAATATTTTCTTAGTCCTACCATACACATTCCGTCCCGGTCTCAAGGCTAAGCCTATAGAGGCCAGAACTAACTGCACAGTTTGGCCGGAGCCTCATTGGTTTCCCACCTGGCCGACGATCCACCTCAAGGACGAATCACCACACACTGTCAGTTCTTCCCTCAGTCCAGGACTGAAAGGTCCAGACCTTGAGGCCAAACTGAACGTGTATGGTAGGCCTTACTTAGATTTGTTTGAAGAATGACCTCAATTTATTGATAAATACGTTATAAGGCAAAAAATTCAAGTTCCAATTTGAATTGGAAGGAAATACATCTTGAAAATTGGTTGCATTGGGTTGATTGTCTGAGGCAGTCACCACAATGCAGAGGAGAACAGCTGGTGTTAATATAGGCACAGGGGAGGCAAACAGCGTTAGCTGTTAGTGGTTTTTGCTCTCCAATGAGCTCTCTTGTAATTTGAAATTGGTGTTTTTTATTCTCTCTTTCTCTGCAAAAACCATCACTTCATCAAACCATCATTCTCCATTATTAATCACACAAGTCCAGGATGGTCGCATTTTTAGTTTTCTGGAATTGATTCTCGTACATTTTTATAGCAAATCCATGAATGACCTTCATCTCCTGATATTTTGCACCTAAAACTGATCGTTCCCACTTTTTGTCTTCATGTTTAACTACCTACTACCCCGCAAGCCACTCAAAAGGGTGTGTGGGAGGGGGTGCTAGGACACCAGCCATTAATATATAAAAAGTGGATACTAAAACAAAATTACGATGAGTATTTATTAGTCCTTTATGGTTTGAGAGAAAAACTAATTACAATATCTAGCAGTTTAGCAAAATATCTCTCTTAATTTATCGCTTCTGTTCGACCTGGATATAAAGTGGGGCTCTAAGATGATGTTCCTTGTGTCGCTCTCAAAGATATCTATTCTCAAATTTTCAAGCAATCTAAGCCTATCTAGCAGTATTAGATAGGTGAAAAAGTATCAGATCATAATTTTTATTATGACTTTGATTACCATTGAAATGAGATTGTGTGAATATTATGCATTTCCATTTCCCCCAATACCTGTCTTAGTGAAGGCAGGATAAAATATGTGGAGGCCGGAATGAAAATATGTAATATTGGCAGGTGAACATTTTATCCTGTGAAAGTTGAAAAAGGGTATTTCATTGCTTCTAAGTTATATGTACTCAAGCACAATAATCCTGCCATTAGTACAAAATTATTTATTAAATTAAAAAAATAGGTACACTTAGCATAGAGCTATCCAAAGGTATCAACAAGGTAATAGTTGGTTCTTAACAACATGATATCGCAAAAGCACATCAAACGATCAAAACTGAAAAGATAACATGAATATCTATCAGCTTCACAGTAAGAGAATTATGCAATCCATTTAAAGGGAAGTTTAACTTTGATTAAGTGGGTGGAGATTGGACAGTTTATTTTTATTATATATAAGAGAACTATTCTCAAAATTTTCAATGAAAGAACTTCAAATTGATAAAAGACCAATTTTTGCTTGCTAATTAGTGATCCATATTATGTATATTCTGTTTCAGTCGTGCAGCAGTGAGGCTATCACTTCTGCTACTTATACTTTAAATACAGGGGAAACTTTATGCCTGTTTAACACTTTCCGCACTGCAGCCTTTATCTGTGCCAACTGGGCTTTCTGTTAGGTTTGAGCCAGTAAAAAATATAGTGAGTATTACTCTAGTTTCACAAAACGTTAAAATTGTAAAAGGGGGATTCTGATTGCAGAAAATAAATATGGTAAGCATAAATAACACCAAATATGTTCAATACATCCAAAAATGAGAAGGGTGGCAATATAATGAACACGCTCCAGAAGCTGTATGAACCCCAAATCCATTCACACAGGGCCTGAACACCTAATGTGCATCGTGCGGAAATTGTTAAAAGTACTTAAAGGAATATATTAATCTTACTTCCTCCCCTCATGAGCAAGACTGTAGTTGTTTTGCTATAGTCATAGGCCATACAGCTTATGGAAGTTAGTCTTAACCATGGCTGCTAGTATTTGTTATTGATCACTGAAATTTGGCGTAAAATTCAGCAAGATAATTTCCAAGGAATTATATTGGGTCCTATAGGTCCAATTAAGACTAAAACCTCAAAACCAAGAATCTAATTTGCAAATTTGACTCCACTTACAGCAGCAGCATTGCTCAGGAGGATGAGAACATTTAAGTTTCTGTTAAAGAGAAATGGATTCAAATACTGGATGAACAAATTATGTGGTTCCAAGTGCATTCATAGTGACACAATTACATCATCCTTAACCCATTATTTTCACTAGATCCTTATGAGAGTTATTTAAATTTTTTTCTTACACATGACATCTAGTAGAAGCAATAATTATGGGATAGGATAATTTAATTGATTCTCTATGCTGACATCTTATAAATTTATTTGAGTGGTAATAGGGGATTGCCCTAAACCATTAAAAATTAGTCTGGAACGTTATTTACAGGAATATTTTAAGAGGATATTAAGTGAACTAAAGAAAATATAAAAGTACAGTCCATTTAATAACCACATAATCGCTTTTATTGATTCTTTTTTGACACATACTGTTGATAAATGATTCCTTTTTGAACACAAATCTACCAAGCTTGGTAATACTATGTTTTTAATACATTTGTCGCAGAGGCAGAATCTCCCTCTGCAATAGTAGAACATGCTAATTGCTGTAGCTTTCACAGCCTATTTGTAGGAGCTCCAGTCAATGGATTATCCTTTTTATTTTTTCAAGTGGGTACAAACTCTAGAGGAGTTGTAGAACACAGTGGCAATATGAGCACTTTTTATACTTTTGTCTCTCTCTTCCCTTGAACGAAAACTAGAGCTATCGATCATTAACATTTTAAGTACTAACACATGGCGTAGGAATGAAAATCCCATTCAAGAGTGGAGGATGTTAAGGAACTAGGTAATTTGCATACTTGCCTCTCAATCAAATAAAATAATTATACAAAGCCATAAATAACCTACGAAAAATGCAGAGCTTGTTACCACTAGGATTTCAAGTGCTCATATCATAAGCCATTATGTGAATAAATAGAATGACTAAAAACAAAAAAATGATATAATCAGTCACAATATTATTCAAAGAATGGAAACCATAGTTTGATTTTTAGGCACAATTTAATTGTTGAAGTAAGTCTTCATTAAAATACAATAGCAAAAACTATGGTTGTCATTCTGCGTTGAATTATATGAACATCGTAAAAGAGAAGTAGAGGCTAAAATGTTTTAAGAAAGCAAGCAGCCAACATGAGTTCATCCTCAGACCCACTCACAGCAAGGAGCCAGAAAACTAGGTTCTTCAAACCAGTAACATTTCCCTTGTTGACAATAAAAGAGCTCCAATCGATAGGCCAAACTAATGTTCCAAGCCAAAGAAAATTATAAAACAATTTTCACAGGAGTTTCTGTTTTAACGAATATTCCTGGCCTTGTGCCCATTAAAATAAATCTTCAAAGCCATTGCATTTCTGAACTTGGCAAATTCCAAATAGGAATACTAATAAAAACGTAGTGATAAGGGAGAGAGAGAGAGAGAGAGTTCTCTACAGACAATAGAAGAATCATTACACTTACAAGAGGTAAAGAGGACTCAATGTTCCAGTAAAAAAGAACATTTGACATAAATGTGTGTGATGTAGGTGGATAAACCACAAGAAGTTGGTGCATGATAATTACACATTATGAGGAACAAACTATGTTACACAATTTAGGGCTTATACTTTAGGGAAGAACTACAAGATAAACATGGAACAACTGTCATAAAAATAAACAAAGTTAAACTGTGAGCTATACATCTTTACATGCTTAAAATACTCTGGAAGCCAGCAACAAGAAATATTCACTCTCAATAGTCAACAAATTCCTTCGCTTAGATATGCACACCTTTCCCCTTGGCAAGGCTTCCATAAATCTCATCATCCAAGGAAGAAGTACATATATACTAGATTTCTTTCTCTCCAGCTTCTAAACAAAGAGAAAATCATTCCTCAGGTAACTTCAAGGCATTCTAACTTGCATTTCAAACAAAACATAATTTTTTTAACACCAGTCTAATATATGGGAGAACAGTGAATGCAAGAACAGACACACTATTCTTCATTCCCTGTTTCTTACCCTTACGTATTATTTCTGCTTATTAATCACATTTTTGAAATTGCAGCGTAGCTACCCCGAGTGGTTAGTTCTAGGAGCAGCATAATGCTTAGCATTAGAAAGTTTATTGTTATAAACAGTTAAAATTCATGGTCATTAACATGAGGGTTGAAATGTATTATAATGATGAGAAGAGATGATGTGTGCGTAGTGATATGAAAAAATAATTAAATTACTTCAGATGTAAATGATAGATACAGACATGCAGAAAATGCAGCTGAGTAAACTTATGGACAATGTAAAAATTATATTAATTCCTAATGTGTATGAGTGTAGCCACACACACTTCACGTTCACACTGAATAATAATAAGGGCATGTATTTCCATTATTTCTTCTCGGTTAAATGCTGCCTTCTCATCACAAAACTGTTCCATGATATAGCTGTAATAACAATTATTACACTTCTTGGAAGTATACAACTCATTTTGGGTATTGTAAAAACTTTAAAACATCACCAACCCACAAGATGTCATGGACAATTTTAAAAGTGAGACTTCAATCATAATCTCACAGTGTGCACTTAAAGAACATCTAACCACATCGCTTGGGTTACTTGCACCGATAGTACATTTCTAAGAATCACAAATTTATCAAGAGGATTATTAATATCAGAATCATATGAAATCGGTTTATCCTTGGTGGTCACTGGAAAAAATTAAATACACATCACATTATGAACAATGGTCAGAGGTAACAAGTCCAAAATAAACACAAAAGCTCTTGGGAAAGTGTAGTCTTTGGAGGTTGAGAAGAGAAGGTTGGAAACAACATGGTGAGCAATACAGGAATGGTCAGAGGAAAGAATGAAAGACTGATAATAAAAATGGTATTCTCAAAGTTTACCTAGCACACTTTGGACTTAGCCTTGGTGTTGTAAAAAATCACTCCCATTCTCTTGTTAAGGCAGTGGTTTATACACAAGACACAAGTTCACTTACAGGAAGTGTATTCAGTTTTTTAGGAGACAAGTCAAGTAGAGTAAGTGAATTTTTGTTCTAAGTTAACTGCTGCCACAATGCTTTTTTGAGCTATTAAACTCAATTCTCTCCGAATATATTTGTTCTATCAAAGTTAACTCCACCAACTCATCTAAAGGGGGAAGTTCACACATTATCTCTGCTGCTGTTCATCTTCGTTTCCTGATTTTGGTAATAGACTGCAAAAGAATTGTAATACTAATATGGAAATATATGTACTAATTTATAGCCATACTTCTTCCAGCTTTGGCATTATGACTTTTCAGTTCTCCTAAATCGAAGCTATTAACATTATGGATTTTGTTTGATTAAGAATAAAGTTGCTCAAGGAGTGGTACTTTCATGAAGAAAACCTACATGCTCTGACTTGCGTGGTTTTCACAGAAGTGGCAGGATAATAAATACACTCTTCAGAAGGTGAACAGTTCCCTCATAACTTTTACTCTAATAATCTCCAACCTTCCGCCACTACGTAAGTCGATGGCTTCGGAGCTGGTGCTTGCTGTTGGACACTAAAACGTTTTCCAAGACCTCCTCAGCCCTACTCAAAACCAAGCACCATCAAATGCAGCGGCCAACAGTAGGACTTGTTCAAGGGCACCACTAAAGTTAGGAGGTAAGTGAGCACTTTCACTCAATTCAAAGGAGGGATAGAAAGAGAGAGAAAAGTGGGCGAGTCTAGGCTGTTAAGAGGGAGGGAGGGGGGAAGGGAGGGGTGGAGGGAGGAGGGTGTACGATTTTATTAGGGGCACCACACTCTTCAATCACTGAATAAGTTGCACCTATAAGAGGGCAAATAAATTATGCATTATTTATACATATATTCATATTTATATCTTTATATATATTTTATATTTATGTAGAACACCCCAATAGTCGATGATTTCTGCTACAGTTTCTGATAAAGAACTTCACATTATGTTGCTGAACATCTGCACCTTTCTCCATCAGCCTCCTTGAGTATGAGGGCTTTAAAAACTAGGAGGAAGAAGAGAAACTATTCCTTTCCCTCTTAAGTCTAACTCCAATACAAACCTCTCCAACATTATCAAGAGCTCCTAGAAAACTTCATTCTTCACCCATATTTGGGACTGGGCTCTGATGGAAACAACGTTGAAATTTGTTTGATGGTAAGACGCTTTCATGGTGACCACAAGCATGCAGTGAAGTTTTTGAAACAATATTTGAGGTATTCAAACACTGATGAGGGATGAGTTAATGCGCAGAGAAGTTGAAGGTGGCCTAACAAAGGAAGGTGGAGATAGAGCCACTCTGTAATGCTTCAGGAGTAGATGGTGATCACTTCCCTTCCTCCTCCACGCACCATCAGAACCCTGTCAAGGCCCTCCGTCAAAACTTCAAGGAACTCCATGTCTGGAAAAAACTCTGTCAAGGCAAACATTCTCTTCAACGATAAAAAAAAAAATTCAAAGTAAGAGATACATAAGACTAGAAATTGTATGATGAAGTGCTCCCAAAGCCGTGACTTATTGCACTCGTCCATTTGATACTGACCTGGGTTTCACTGTATAGGGTGGTTTCCTATTATTTTTTTATTGCCTAAATCGAAAGATTATTACTCCTGGAGTACGTATTTCGCGCTTTTAGATTTTTAAATGACGATATCTATTTTTCGCGATTAAATGAAAAGTGAAAAATTTCAAGCGCGCAAAAACGCGACGCGTAAGTAGGAAAGTCCGTGCGCCGCATTTCTGGTTCCCCCTCTCTCCTTGTGAAGTGACCTTGATCGAGGCTCTGAGTGCTGGTAGGACGCAGGATGCTAGCGGATAGCTGAGTACCTTCCTGTCTGGTAGCGCATGGCTTAAAAAAGGTTTATTAATACCTTATCAAGCGAAGAAAACTTTCCGACCTTAGCCAGTTTTAATAGGTGATTATTAAGACATGTTTCCCTGAGCTCTGTGCCTCATGCATGCATTGGTAACCTCAGACGATGTATAACTCCTATCCTCTCGTGTAGAAACTAGGTCCCTGTGACGTCACGCGGAGCGGAATCGCATGGGCGCCAATCTGGCCTTTTTCAAATGAGGATAAAATTTGACCCTTGCCATTCGTCTAAACCGGTATTTCAAAAACCAAATAATTTGTGTATTATGAATACACTAATGGTGGGCAACGAATCGCAATCAATGCCTATCGTTTTCTTTGATGAAGGAAACTACCCTATTGTAAGTATCGTAAGCTCTCCTGTGCAGCTGCATACATATTACGCTTTGTCGAGGGAGCTTTTGTGGCAATTGCATCATGCATCATCAGGCGATTAGTGAAATGTAGCTGTACCCATAAGCCTTTGATACAAATTATTCTTGCTGCAAAAGCCTATGTTTCAAGTTCTACTGTACATATTGGTTCATGGGGATTGTTTAAAGACCACTATGATTAAACTCAGCCTCTCAACTGGCAAGCCTTGACAATCACTCACACACACGTACACACAGAAACCCAAATGCTAAAAATGCCAGGAGAGTAAGCTCAAAAAGAGCAGGTCAAGATGTATAATAAGATACGAGAGCTGCAAATGGTGCTATCCTGGCTTCCAAGAGGCCCTTTTCAATATGGAAGTGACATCTTCACAACAATGTGAGGTTATCTCAAACAACATATAGTAAAGAGAATTCGCTTGCGAAAGCGAACATGTACGCCGATTTTCATCAATTCGATATTCTAAGAGGTCATGGGTCAACTCCAGTTCCAGTTAGTGTTTTTGAATGAAAAATTAAACTTTATCTTTCCACAGAATATTTTTATTAGTACACTACCATGGTTTTGACACTCCACGTCATCCTCAGGCGAGGAGTACATTGGTCCATCATCTCAAATGCCTGACGTATAAACCAGAGGGAGTGGGGGGGAAACTGTTGAGGTGGGGGGAGGTTGGGGGGGGGAAGGGATGGGATGGGTCTTCCCCTCGTTGTAGAAGCCAAGGGAAGGGGGATGAACCTGGGGAAGACCCAACCCCTCCCCTTCCACCCTCCCCCACCTCTTCAGTTTCCCCCCCACTCCCTCTGGTTTATACGTCAGGCATTTGAGATGATGGACCAATGTACTCCTCGCCTGAGGATGACTCGGAGTGTCAAAACCATGGTAGTGTATGTAATATTCTGTGGAAAGACAAAGTTTAACTTTTCATTCAAAATGAGTAAATTCTACAAAGCATCACCAGAAACTATCAACTCCAGATAGTGGGTAATGACCCAGAAACAGGTACATAAGAACATCATGATTAGTCAACAATCCTAAGATTGGTTTGATGCAGCTCTCTCTCATTGCTCTCTCCTTTCATAGCAACGTACATATTTCTTCTATTTTACATCCTTTAAAACGTGTCCTACAATTGGTGTCAAAATGATGTGCCGCTGTACTTGGAAAATTTATATCTCGACTTCAGTGCATGCCATAATAATGAATGATAGATCATTTTAAAGGAAATTTGATTCTCAATTCTGATTAATTTTTTTATTTAGTGAAAAATTCAAAAATTAAGACACGCGAGTGCAATAAATGACTCCGCACACCATAAAATTAGCCATTTTGTCAACTTCATGAACTCAACCTAGGGAAAACTACAACGTCTACAACATTCATCTTCCACAATAAGTTGCAAAAATTAATGTAGATTAACAAAATGGCTTTTGTGTATTTAAAGAACACACATTTTGTTGTAAAATAACGAAAATGTTTAAATACTATCTTGTCCTACAGTTTACCCCAAAAGAAAAAATAAAATTGATAGAGACGCACCTTCATTCCTTTGCAATTTTTCTATGATCCGAAAATACATGATTTTTATGTAGTGTAGATTATAAATGGACATTAAAAAAATACGCTGGAGCAAACGAATGCTGCGTTGCCACGTCTTGCGCACGAAACTTTGCTTCCTAATAACCGGCACTAGCCCCACGCAGCCCTTCTATGATTGTTTTCATCTGGCCATAATGTCTGATAATGCGGCCTTATAAGTTGCCCTGTCTTCTGCCTAACGTTTTTAGAAGACTTCTCTTTTGAACGTAGGTCATTTCATCGCCTGATGATGCGTCCTGCAACGGTCGCGAAAGCTTGCACGACAAAGCACAACACGCAGCTGCACCCGGAAGCCATTATCAACGAAGACTTCTCTTTTCTCCTTTCACTCTTCTTAGCACTTCCTCATCACTTACTCGGTCAATCCATCTCAACTTCTTCATTCCTCAACACCACATTTCTAATGCTTCCACTCTAGACTTCTCTGCTGCTCTCAACGTCAAGAGCTATCTTACAAAAACAACAGAACAGCCCAGCCCAGCAAATTGTCCAGAAAACTGTGCCCATACCAATATAATCACATCTATATACAACTATGTATTCCAATGGTAGAAAACTTGAAATGCAATATGGTGCTCCACATTAATTATTTTGATTAATTCTATATCCAGCAACAAGAGCTCATCCCCAAAAACTATGCAATTGGGAAAAAATAAGGCACATGAATTTTTGAACAAATGATAGGTATTGTTTTTCTGTAAATCAATCTTTTCTATAAGTGGAAAATACACAAAATGAAGCCTAGAAGATTTCAATTAGGATAAATAAAGCTTAATGTACATATGGTCCACATATTGCCCCAAAAAGCTCTTAAGGGCTTCAGTTTGACATCTGTATCTGGAGAAGTTTTTCTCAAAGCTATGAATGAAAAGTTGTTTCAGTTTTTGCTTATAGATTTCAACAATTTTCATAAAAGTATTTCATCACATACTTCACACAGAGCATGGGAGCAACTATAGCTAGTGTTTCAAAGGCGAGCATTGATAAATAGGTGACTCAAGTGTTTAAGGATACAGTTGGACTCCCTTTCCACCAGGTTGCCCTTTGGAGGACCTGGAAGGTTGAGAATCACCAGCTGCGCATTTTGGGATTTGTTCACTATGACTTCATTCAGTTTCACAGCTGTATGCATTCTTCTAACGTTGCCCTCATCCCTGAAAGAACATATCCACATAACATTGCAATTTAGTTTCATAAATACAGGTTCATAATTAGTCAGTAACACGAAATGGTGTAAATGAATTTTCCAAAATATTTTGCACTGACACTATTGCTCTGAAAAAATTCTAGACTCCCTTAACCCTTTCATTGCATAACATTTTCTCAGAGTTGTTTCACATTGGCGGAGAATTTTTTTTCACTGCATTCTCTTTGTTTTTCGAAAATATGTAAATAAGTTCAATAGAAAAAAAGATTTTTATATTCATTTCACTATTTATTAAACAATTTGTTAATGGCATCACACTGATGCCATCCGCACCCATGTGAAAAAAATGCTCCGGATATTTATGCAACCCGTTACACAAACATTAGGTGACGACGGGCAACTAATCTTTACGTAGCAACTAAGAAGCTTAAAATAATTTCTGAAATGATGGCGGAATTGACTTATAAAAGAAGATAAAAATATTCTCAGTTATCATCCACTTTCCATGCATCAAATTTTGGGCAAATAAAAGTTTTAGAAGTTTAATTTTCACATTTATAAATTTTTAAATTTACCAGTAACTTAGATTTGAATGCAAACATATGAAAGTTATTTTATCTTTTTGACATTTTATTTTGCGTTAATGCTATAAAAACTAACTAATAATTGTGGAATTCTTTGAAAAAAGGCTTCAAACACACCCCTGGAGCTTCTGCACATTATTATCATCAGAGCCACTTTTTAGTCGTTCTTACAAAGTGAGGAGTATTATTTTTCTGTTTGTCCTTAGAGTTTCAGAGGTGTGTCTTTTTTGAGTAACTCAATAGATATTTCAAGAGATTATTTTAATTTTCCATGCGTAAACTCAGCAGTGTTGCCACGGAAGGGGGGGTTATGGGTTACAACCCCCGTTGAGGCGCCAAAAACGGGTAAGATGGCCCCCGCACCCTCCGGAAGGGCCCTAAAATCTCCTGTAAAAACTCCTCATTTCAAAATCGTGGCTTCGCGACTGTATAAACTGTGTCCACAGAGATGAAATCTATCGATTAATTTTCGCACGACTTTGTTTGCATGTCATCTGCCTCCAACATCAGGATCCTTCGCCCATGTGTAAATTATAGCATCTTGCACGACGCCATTAGGCCCTGAAAGCATATATAATGTTATGCCGTGTTTGTGGCGCCAAAGCAACATGGACTCATGAAGCAGAGTTCTTTACCCGGATAGTAAATTTATTTCATTCTTTGAGTGAATAAATTCAAAAGGGGTCGAATTTTATGCAAGGGGTCTCTTGGTATCGAATCATCTACTCCAGGGTCCCTGCCAAAATGCATGCAACGGAAAATTAGTTGAAATCGGTCTCGGGAAAAAGTGGTGTGAAGACAAGAAACATCGAAGATATTTTCCTACATTTTCCAATAATCTGGAATGGATGGCCATCTTGTAATACTTAATACAATCATACATTAGGTATACCAGATTAAAAATATCCCCCATTCCCCACGAGTAAGATTCCTATGCTCGGTCTTTTCTAATTATAATAGCTCTATTTGGTTGAAGGAAAATATGTAAATTGCTTCAAAGTTAAAAAATCCTTCGCGGAGAAGACCCAATGCAGTTTTCCATGCATATACTTGAGTAAATTGTGCCACAGGTAGTTTAATTGCGAGGAGATATTCTAAGCCTAGTTGACCAAAGGCTGATACATAAACGGTCCTTGGGGTTTGAGAATAGGAATAAAATTAAAAATAAAGGTTTCTCCCATATTCCACGTAAGTGGCTAAATATATGTAAAATACTGAAATTTCCAATAGGAAAAGGCTATACGGTGATATTATAAAAAAATAAAATCTCTGTAGGGGAGTGAAAATGCACGCAATCGAAAGATATCCGAAGTAGAGACTGTACTAATGGCGAGGGTTGAAAAAACTGAGCACGAAGAGCTCACCTTCTCCACCACATGCACATAACAGAATACTTTGCATTTGCATGCATTTCTCATAAGAATGGCAAAAATACTTCTAAAAATAGAGATAACAGGAGACACAGAGTGACTTGTAGTCTATTCCGCGGTGACATAAAACGACTCTTTTTTTTTGAGCCCCGAAATTTGATCATTTTTTCCCCAAAGATTTCCCCAATTCTAATTTCTCTTTCAAAATGAAATAAATATAAAAGTTTTCCTAGAACCTTCAATATTTCCCGTGAATAACGAATTGGTGGACGTAATTATTCGAGCATAGTAACTTTAACAAACTCAAACGAAATAAATGAGAAAAAGTCAAAAAAATCTATTTCTTTTTCCGAAACCAATATAATCAAACCCCTATTGAAAGGATCGTTCAGAAAATGAGTTGCAAATATGTTATGGAAGAATGTTATGAGTTAAAACGGCATTATGTAAATATTAAGTTTAAACAATAATAAAAAGAGAAACATATTATTCAACTGTGTTTAGCTTATGTATTGTGACCGTATTTTGAAATACGAAAATATTTTTCGTCGGTGAGATGAAAGGAAGATTATGACTAAATATTGTTTACAAAAATTTTAATACGACTAAAACAGGGATAATAACCTTCAAATATGGCAACATTTAGTACAAATACTCAGAAGAGTATAGAAAGTATCACATTTTAATTTTTTTGTAATGACGAAAAATCTTACAAATTAAAAAGTACTCCATAAATGTAAAAAAAGTACTAAAAAAATATAAACTTTTTTTCAAAAACGGAAGGCATATCAAGGTAGCCTGATCCAATGTGCGTGCAGTAAACCATCGTGAGAGTAGAAAGAACTGAGCGGAGGAGCGTAGGGAGCGATTGAAGGACATAGGCCGGCATGGCATCAATGTGATGCCACCCGCCCGTTGGCAGGACCTATGCTGGGCATCAATGCTATGCCATCCGCACTCAAAGGGTTAAAACCTGATATTATAGTCCCAGGTCCCATTCACAATGACGCAAATTAAAACACAGTATTTTATTATTGCCTTCCCTTATTGTATGAGATGGAACAACAGCAACTTGCCTGCCCAAAGTTCACTCACCATCCACAGTTCACAATGGTCACCAGAAGAAGTGTATGGTAGTACATATTTACTTCCTATTGGCAAATTAACAATAACTGATTTAATTCCACCACATGTTAATGAGTTAATTTCCGAATATCCCAGGTCCTATGTGCTCCGTATTATCTATGGTATGGTATTAGGAGGGAGGTAACTGACAGCTGGGGTCATTAGTGCCATGAAGTAAGGGTTTGGGGGATAGAAACCCTGTGTTGCAATTAGCCAGGTTGTAACGATAGGCTCCAAAGGGACCAGGACTTAACGTTCCATCTGCTGGACAGAGTGGTGCACTGGAAGTGCCCTCCACATTACACTCAAGCAGGGGTACGGCCATCTCTGATAAGTTTCTGCTTCTGCCAGGACTTGAACCCGGGCCCACAGGGTGTAAAGCCTTTGTGATGTATTAGCAAAATTTTGCTCCTGTTAATAGGGTTAATTTGGATGACTATCCAGATGTCTCATTTCTTCAATCTCCAATCATTTCATCAGATATCTCATTTCTTCAATCTCCAATCTTCGTTTTTCTACAGGTGGTAAAACGAATTTCCTGAAAAATGCTTATAATGAGAATATTTTCAAAAATTAGCTTCTCTGCAAGCATTTAGTATCACCATTCCGAAATTTCTCCTGGGTTACAGAAGTAATCTTAGAGTCACAATTCGACCATGTTGTTCAATCATGGGAAACTTTGTTCAGGAATGCAACGTTGTTTCTCCTAAGGTAATATGTTATCTGTGGTGTTGCTTGTGAGTAAATTAGATTAATAGAATTCATTTTATAGCCTCCAAATGAGTAACTGAATCCAGGAAACATATTTTTGACCCGATTGAAAAGGATTTCATGTTCTTTTACCATAAAATCTCACTTATGAAACTTCCTCATTTATGGAACTTTTTCTGGTTCTCCGCTGAAAGTTTCACAAGTGAGGTTCTGCTGTATTCCCATGACCAGATCTATACAAAAAAGTATGAGTAAGCATTCTAAAAATAGTGAGCAATTGTTAACCTAAAAAGTATACTCCTCAATACCAACTCTTGATTTTACACTGTGCCCACATTTCGGTCCCTCCAACTGCGTAAAATCAAATTTTTACTGTATTAATGTAAAAATAACTATGTATTGTACATAAAATAAAAACTTCAGGTCCGCATGTACAACATCTCATCAATGAATTTCATTATGCACATGCAAATGAATTAAAGTGGAGATTATGAGCAAGTACGATTAGAAAATTAGATTTATGGCAAAAGTATCAATGTTTGTACTCTATGCATACATATAAAGATAATGCTCCTCCTAAAATATCCTCTTGAAGTTTTATGATGGACCTCTTTCATTAGATGTGGAGAAAATGTTTGAAGTAGATAACTGATGTGCAAAAGCATCAAGTAATAAATTCTGCTACCTACCTATGAATACACTCGCTGAAAATAATCATCAAATATTATAATGATGAATAAACAAAAGAAGTAAACTGGGGCTCGGCTGTAGCAAACTATCTGTGGGTGACGTTTCCAAAAGGGCAGATTTTTTTTTCTCTGTTCAATTAACGATGCTATTCATGCGCTCCATAGCTTACCTACAATCCATGAGCTCATACAGTGTTCACGTGAATTCTAGGTTAAAATGCCTGTCATAAAAACTAACACGTTAACTACCTCACCTCATATCAAATCAGCCAGTCAACGCAGCAAAATATAAAAGGGAGGATTGAGGATCAGTTTGTACACCTATGTACCTATAACTTTTTAAAATATAAGTGGATAAACTATAGTATTTATAAAAAAAACACATTTGATAAAGGCAAGATTTCCAGCCACGGCTGCAATAATAATCTCCATTGATTGAATAAATATTTGAATTATGATTCCTTGCTGAAAATTTGAGTGAATATTAACATTTTTATAATGTAATTTTATCAATTTGCTCATAAAATTGTATTCTTGTGATCATAGATTTCCAACATTGTGCATAAAGGCATCTCAATGGCTGCAGTCATGGTACGTCAATTGTTCAAGATAACCAGTTTTGCCAGATTAGGCGTTGTGGTTTCAGGTTTCTAATACATTTCACTGCCGATCAACCGATCTGGGATTTTCTCTGATCCGGATCGGATCCTTGATTTTCGGAGCCGGATCTCCGGATATTTTCGGATCCTAATGCATTTTCAATTGCCTGCTATAAAACGAAGTAATTATTCAAGTTTCTTCTGGGTAAATACAATCAAAGGAATGCTATTTAGATTTACATACATGTCTAAAAATTTTTACTGATTAAAAATCGTTTTTATAAGCTTTCAAATTATTTTTTAAAAGTGATAAAATCTTTAAACGCTCAGGATGTAAACTGTTACGCTTGCGTTTGGAAATGAAAATACGTTTCAATTTTCAGGTAAACCATTGACTGATTTTTGATATTCCTCACATAAGTTTCCCCAGAATTTTATCACTTTCTCATCGCATACTGTCTTGTGTTTCACCCGCAAATGCTTCAGTTTGGGTGAGGTGGATTTTCCACTTCCTCGCGATAGTTACATCACAGCCCACGCACATGATGTCAATGTCGCTTTATGTCAATAAAAATGTTTCCACACAATGAAAGACATTTTTGTCGGTATATCATTCAATTAAATTGCCACCGCAAAATCCACAACACAATTAACAATGCTTAGAAAAACATTAGGGTCACATACGACTAGTTGAGGGAACAGAACGAGATGACCGCTCAGCGAGAGGAAGGGGTGGGTAGCAAAAGCGACTGAAGGAGAGGTGGAGGGGAAGGAGAGCATTCCCTTTGTCTCTCACGCAACGTCACAATGAATGAGAGAGAGAGGGAAGGACAAACATGTTAGATCTTGCTATTTCGTGACGTCATTGCCTTCCAAGCGAAGGCGGGCGACCTATGTGATCTATACACTTGTCGTTTCCAGGCTGGATCTTCTTGTTTGACGGTACTGATGCCGTGCCTGTTTCTTTGAAAATTGTGCTGCTTGAACAATGTTGAATATTGGAATGGCCTTGTTGTAACGAAAAAAACTATTACAATCGATTTGAGCTTAAAAAAAAACTAAATATACCAGAAATGCAACGCGTTCGGTCTCATTCTTTCTTGAATCTCGCGCACATCATCCAATTGCCGAAAACTATTGAGACATATTCAGGTCCAGTAAGTGACTCACCTAACATTTGTTCTCCAGAAACAGAGAAACAGAAGCAGGTAAGATGAAAAACGTCAGTTGGTGAGATGAGGTACGGATGAAACACGTTTCCATTGTTCTCTTGTAACTTGATATTTTCCTTATAAGATAATGATTAATGGACTGTGTGGTCTCGGAAAGGAAAAAAAAAAAAAGAGGCATGTGGTGACGAATGACCAAGGGTGTTTTTTTTTAATTTGTAACATACATAGTCACTTTTGATGTGGTTGTTATCCTACAGAGTTGAGATTCTCCTGATGGTTGTTCAATCTCTTTGTAAGAATCACACTATATACAAGTCGTATTTTGCCGTAAAAATTTTCACGGCTGAAATTCTGTTGCATAACTGCTATGAGAGCTTTTAAACAAAATGGTTCAGGAGTAGGCCAAGCATCACAGTGCAACGGCACATTGCAACTGTGCAATCGAAGGTAGAATCAAAACTCTTTCCACTCCTTTGTATGGGACGCTGCATTCACTGAAGCACAAACTTAAAATTTGCCTTCAACAAATTTGGATCCGAAGTATCCGATAAAGGGCAATATCCGCAGATATTTGGATCCAAAGTATCTGATCCGACCATCCCTACACTTCACTTTTTACTAGAGATGTGCGAATAGTATTCGCGAATACTCGAATACCTCGAATATTAGAAAGTATTCGATATTCGAGGTTTCGAATAGTTATGCGAAAAGTACCGCCTCGAATACCTCGAATACTTTGAATTTCGCGTCATGCACTGTCGCACGCACGTCGTTGGTAGATGACTCGGAAAAATATAGAGAACTATAGTCGTTCAGTGCTCGCTGCGCCGTTTTACGCAAGTTGACGAATTACATCAAATTCGTGGATTTTAGCGGTGAAAAGAGTTCGACGAGGGGAACCGAAAATGGTCGGGTGAAAAAATCCGAAAATCCCCGATTCCCCCCACCAGGAGAACTTCAGTGCCGTGGGATAGCAACCTTAGGGCATTTCCCACGATCCGCTATCCCCCTCCATTCAGCACTTGCCTCACCCACTCTGACGCTTTCCTCTTCTCCGAAATCAAACAAAAGGTCCCAGCTCGCGCAGGGATCGCATTACGAAGACCCCTGCTTCGAAATAAATATCGAGTTACGAGAACAATAAAAACGTGTTTCACGCCCTCCCCCCTTTTCTCACCCACTGACCTTTTTCTGGCTACCTGCTTCGAAGTTCCCCATTTCTGGAGGTCAACAGCTGTGTGAGTACCGTGGGATACTTACATTAGCGCATTTCCCAAGATCCGGTATCCCTCTCCATTCAGCACTAGCCCCCCCTCTGAGGCTTTCCTCTTCTTCGAAATAAAAAAAAGGTCACAGCTCGCGCAGGGATCATATTACGAAGCCTTAGCTTCGAAAAAATACCAAGTTACACGAGAACAATAGAAACGTGTTTCGGGCCCTCCCTTTTCTCCCCCACTGACCTTTTTTTCCTACCAGCTTCGAAGTTCCCCATTTCTGTGGAGGTCAACCGCTGCATGAGTCATCTATTAGCACAAAAGGTGTCTAAGAATGACTTTCGTCAATTGATGTTACACCTTTATTGAATTGAAATATTAGTACTGTGCGCGTAATTTCAAAAAGAATAAGACCAAACACGACGTATTTCTGAGTTTATTTAAGCATTTTACGCAAAGAAATAAATGTCAAAATATGACAGAGACTTAGCATTCTGGCGAAACTCGATATGAGCAGCAGAGCTTCTCGGAAGTTGATGCGGTATTTTTTTCCGAAAACATATATCAAGTTACAATTTATGAGTGGTTCTATAAATCTTTATTGTTACAGTCCCAGACGAAGGGATATTTTCTCAGGATATTTGGTTTCTCCCTGATAGCAATTCCAATTCATCTTCTTATCTCGTGAGAACTCCCAAAGATGGACTGAAAATAATTGAAGAAAATCCGGTGGAAAAGAGCTTGTATTTTGCAAAATGCCTCAGATTGTCAGCTAGCACTTGGCAGCAGGAGTGGGGGTAAAGCGATGTTAGTTGAATTAATTATATCCCCAATTGTTTCCATAAAATTAAAATATTCATTAATCAGCTAAATTCCTGTTCGAATCATTTAAAGGAAATCAAAATTACTCCCCAAAATCTTGTGTTGCCTGCTGCATAGGCAACCTAGTCAAACATACCAGCATTCATCATTTAGTATTCGAGGTATTCGAAATTCGAGGTATTCGAATATTCGAGCAATGATTTAATATTCGAATTCGATATTCGAATTCGAGAAATCTGCTATTCGACCCATCTCTACTTTTTACCACAAATAGGTACGCAGTTCGGCCCTCTCTAAATCAACCCTCTCTAAACGAAGTTCCGCTTTTAACAGAATGTAAGCCTTTCCCCTTCAAAAAAGGTCTTTTCACCATATCAAAAAATCCTGCCTTTAAAAGAGGCTTACTGAAATGACTCCAGCTAATGATGAAGTTAGACTTGGGCAAGATGTATTTTTAACCTCTTCTAAGCTAAGAGGTCTATCAATATCAAATTATTTTCATGCACATTTCCTGTTGAGTGTAGAAGGGAAACCTGCATCAACTTCCCGAGGGGAAAGTTTTGTGATTTCTGATATCTAGTTTTTGGCGGCGGAGCTTGGATGTAGGACTCAAGGCCAGAATGGTTGAAATACCTGAGATAAATTCTGGTGTTACTGTTGCCACATCTCAAATATTCTCAAGATCAAAAAGTGAATGGGTCAGTCATGCTAGGTGCCATAATTTAGGGTTGCTTTATTTTTTACTGCAGACAGTTTCTTCTCCCTTCATAAAATGTCCCAACACTAGTCCACTGCTGCTGCTACGTTTGTGACTTGCATATTTAATGTTCATGAACTTTTTGATTATCCTTAGACAAGGCAACCAGCACATAACTTCGCATACCAAACCTCCTTACAAGAAAGCCACCATTTTCGCAGTTCCGTTGATTTTGCTCCACTGCGGTTTCACTGTAACTCAATGAACTTACGGTGTGATGGCCCGTGGTGATTTCTTCTCTGACGTCACCAGCTCTGAGTTGTCACCCTCTTCATCGCTGCCTCCACTCTCCTTCTTAATGCAGCCCAGGGGCAGCGCACCTTCGTCTCCGTCCTTATACTCCCCAGATCCATCCTGCAAAGATATGAGCACTTATGAGGGGGAAAATTCAAGCACACAGGCCACACAAATTCCCAAAATTGTACGAGAACCCTGTTGAACTAGTAAAGAGGGGTAAGAGTGGCAACAACTATTGCAACGATTTGCAAAGAAACTAAAAAATATGCAGCGAAATTATTGAAGAGCAAAAAATCATAGGATTACATTAATCTCCACATATTTGCAATAGCAAAACAGACGTTTTCCTATCAGCCACAACATTTTTGCAGGGCATTATTATTTACCCAACTTCCAGTTACATATTTATGATTTGATGCTCTTCTGGAAAATATTTAAATAAATTGCAATTTTTTCTTATGCTTGCATTCAGACCAATTATATCCTCTTTCCCAGGATGATTTCTTGATTTTCTAATGGACAATTTGAGAGCCATGGTTTCTGATGTCAACGGATATGGAGATAATTAGCCATAGGGAAGCAGCCTACTAAAAATTAAATACTTCCTTTCAACTCCCGCCATATGTAAAATACACGAAGAACTCACTCTGTATTATCTTGCCTACGAATAAAAATGATAATGGGATTAGAACACCCCGAGACCACTTACCTGACTTGATGGTGACTTGAACGTAGGAGATGATTCCAAGTTGGACTCCTGTTGAGCATCCCCGCCACTCTCTTTGTCGCCCCCACTGCCATTCCTCCCAGGCTCTTGGAATCTTACTTTGGTGGCTGTTTTCACATCAGCATTGTGATGATGGTCAACGATCGCTTGAACCTGTTAAAGGGAGATGGGTAACTTCATTCATTACATAGCAATAATTATACATATTACAGCTTCTTTCAACATCAATTAACATGTTTGGTAAGTATTGCTAGCTCGCCAGAATGGACTGTGGATAATCAGCAAAATTTGAACAAATGTGTTTGGCAATGTACTTTTCTGCTAAGCAAATTCTTCAGCATCAATAGTTAAATTATAGATGTTTACAGTTAAATCCATTTTCCATGCAAGACATTGTTTTATCATGGGGAAAACATGATATGCATGCAGGTGATTGTAATACACACTAATTGTTATACATCTAGGAAAGATTCAAACTTGAATCACAGTACCAGCATGATCTGCATCTTTCATTGTGTAAGACAATTGTCACTATAATAATGACACAAGATAAACATAAAGACAGTAAAATGACAGGATTAAATAATCAATGCATATCACAAAATCTGAAGATCATATTTTCAAAAACATATTGGGAATACAACAGACTCCCGATTATCGGGCTGCGGTATATCCGTGTTGTGGATTATCTGTGTATAATTTTCACTCCCGCTCAATATTTCCATAATCTTTATGAAAAATAAAACTGAACGCAAAATCACAGGAATTCTAATGCTAGGATACACCAGATTTATTTTTTCTATTAGATTCCCCTTCGTAAAACGGAAGCAATCTCGTGCTAGTTGCATTCACGGGAGCTCCGTGTTCCTGCATTCTTAGACTCGCAGTGTGCGACCGCACTCCATGATCACGGATACACGTCCCGCAGCAGTTGCAAACTGGGCAAATTGTGCAAGACGCGACTTCGTGGCGTGGTGCCTGAAAGAGTAGTTTCCAGCGTCGCGCAGTGTTTTGAAGCATTCATGTAAACCACTATGTATTCAGTATTCGTGATCACGTGGTTTTCAAAACGAGGTCTTACATGGAGCAGTAATAATACAAGTGCAACCATATTATCGCCACTAAAAAGATTGCGGACTGGCAAAGAAAGCTCTCAATGAATCCGGCAAGCACTCTAAAATAACAGAATAACTGCATAAATAATAATACATTGTTTGCTTTAGGTAAATTATGAACATTGCAAGACATTTAAGTGAAAGTTTGAGTTATCCGTGTTTTCCGATTATTCGTGCCCTCTCTCCCCACCAATCATTAATTAGCCCATTGGGATAATCGTGAGTGCACTGTAATAAAATTACTCGGATAGATTACCAAAAGGAACGACTAACTCCAAAACGAAGAAACAACTTTATTGATTTTGATTTACTAAGTACCTATCCATTAATTAGCTCCAAAAATCTGCAGAGAAAATTCAAAAGGGCATCAAATGACACTTCTCATAGGGATATCTCACAAGCTGCGATGAAGCAGGAAAATTGAACTATAATTTCAAGCAACAAATAAATTATATTACTTTATTAATAAAATTATCTGAACATGCAACTGATGACTACTGACTCATGGTCAAAATTTAAACCTTAGCACAATGCAAAAGATGTGCCTCGAATGCAAAGATGCCCAACGAGGTGCATTCCGACTCGTAACTGATGGCAAACTAATAAAATCCTTCTTCTAGGCTATGTGCATTGTAATAGCTTTGGTTGACAGGGTAATATTATACAGATGATAATACTGACTCTGTACAACTAACAGATCAGATTTCTTCTTCCTTTATGCATCCTAAATGATTTCTTGAAAAAATAAAATAAACTTGGAAAAATACACAAAAGTAAATTCTACACAGTAAAAAATAAACACTAGCTATTTCAGTCACTTCATCGACACTTCTTCATTCATTGCTCAGCTAATATTCTTAGTTCAAAAACTTTGAAAAACAAGAATAATTCAATGGACACAAAAAAAGCATCCGGAAAAGGGAATAAACACAGTTTCATAAGAAAAAAGTAAGATCTTTATCTACAATTCAAATTCTCAGTCAATGAAATATTCCCTCAGGTGATGTTATCCTAAGAGGTACAAATAAATTTATTTTCTGGGTGAATTCCATGTACTTTTCATCGCCCTCACTGATGTTACTCCTCTCTGGAATGCTGGGGGCTCCTTCTGAGTGTAGCAGTTAATTCAATTGTTGTAGTTCCTGATTAGATTTCCTTACCATAAAGGTGATTCACTAAATGTTTAAAGATTTTGCAGTTCATCAATTACCAGAAAAATTCTTTAAATCCAGAATGGCCTTTATGGGAGGGATATACGACAATTGCATTAGCAGTTACTCTCAGAAGAAGCCACCGGCATGAGAGGGTAGACATGAGTAAAAGCAATTAACAAATATCCGGAATTCTCCCAGAAAAGATATTTCTTTGTAATAAATGGTCTACAAAAGCATCAATCATTAAGGGAACCCCAAGAACTACCACCGTGTCGGGCACAACTCAATGTATTTCACATGAAGATGCATTTAAAATGACCGAAAACACACAGAAAAACTTTCAACTTGACCGGGAATGAAACCACGCATCATCCGCTTTCCAGGCAAATGCTCAGACTAAGAGTGCCAAGATTATTTCGACTAGCCATGTTTTTGGTGGGGGAAGTTCATGACATTTTCCACCATTTGCTGTTTCCTCAACCCTGTTGAAGTAAGTTTTTCAGACCAATACTCACCTGAAAAACAAATTTTTCAGCAGATTATAATCAATAATACCATCTTTTGGTCATCATGGTTCAAAGCAGGGAATTTCTAATAAACCATACTGAAATTACAAATTGGTTTCAAGGCTTTGGGTTTAAGGTCAGGGACAGAGCTACTGCATGGAGGTGCTATTTATCAATCATGTATTAGCTCTTGTAGTACAAAGTAACAAATATACAATTCCTTTCTGTGAAACATACACCTACGAAGAAGAGAGAAATCCCCTCTATATACATATAGGAAAGAGCAGGAATAAGGACAAAAATATTCTTGTGTGGCCTTAATTAGGGGTATGAAAGAGAAGTACGTAATATGAATAGACTTATGCCAATTCACGTGAACCATGGGGTTCCAGTGGAACTAACATCAATCTCAGACTATCGCATCACTGTCATTTCCTAAAAGCACACCAAAATAATCCTAATGTTAGTTCACATTTAAATTATTTGCAATGTCCATAATTATATGATCACGGAGGTAATTCACAAACAAAAAATATTTTGATTAAATTTGAAATTAAGTTTACCTGCAGCCTTATAAACACCATGGGATACAATACTGCGATGAAATTTTTGCTCCTCATGAAAAACAGTGCCTTACCAATTTGGCTACAGCATATGTTAGGCAAGAACGCACATTTTTAATGACAAAAAGCATTGCATTTGACAGCACAGATGTATTGATTTAACTTTGGTGATTGTATGGAGACAATATTGCACTTATTTATCAGTGCACTTCTGGCTAAAATCCATACATTTATGGCAGAAATATTTATAATAATGTAAGTGCATTGGCCAATGCTGTACACGCTTAAACAGAGAAGAGTAGGACTACAGCATACACCTCAGCTTCAGTATAACTCATCCATTTTCCACCCTCGTAGCATTCTTTTTTTCACGTTGATCTCTCGTTAGTGCCCGCTCAGTGCTTAAGACCATCCGACCATCGTAAGATGCGACCATCGCCACTTTATCTAGTTGCACTTATTGAGATGTGGACTTCTTTTCAGCCAGCAACATATTTTTGACTACGTACTGCCAAACTAAGGGTAGACTATTCTGCCCGTTCAACGCAATAAATGGCATTCAGAATGAAATTTACCAATTATGAGATTTTGGGCAAAGAATAATGTGACGCATAATTTTCTATTTGCATTTTATGGCATACACTTACATGTCATATGATCACTAATCATATCTATGAGTCTAAAATTATCCAGAATTTAACATTATACTTACATAAATGATTTCATAGCATTAAAATTGTGGAAAAACATTAATTATTTAACGACAAATATGCAATTTTTTTTCTATTATTTTTAAAAGAAAAGTTCATGCAAAAAAGTCATTAATACAAATCTCTGAATATATGATCTAGTGAACTGTGTAATAACAAGGGTCTAGAGCACAAGCCTGCCCTACAGTGTTCCTACAGACCTACAAACTCCTCTTTCTACCTCACTGCACGCCTGTTGCTCTTCCCATATGTGGTAACACCTGTTTTGGTTCACATGCACAATTATCGCCGTTAGAAGTTAGCTCTAATTAAATACTCTGCAGAATACTCAAAGTCCGCGATTGGTCAGAACAAACCCTTCTGCCACATTAACTGCGCACAGAAACTGATACCGTGGCCAACTGAATAAAACATTTCATCCGTGAGCAAAGTACCGTTTCATGAAAATTCAGAAAAGGCTGGCAAATAGTTTTTGTTAAAAGTTAATGGGGTGACAATTTTTTGCTTTGACAGGAGTAATATGTAGAGCAACCCATAGTCGGATTGTTTATAATTTGTAAATATTCCTATCACTTCATTTATTTGTAATTACATATTACTATTTATTTTTATTATTTTATTTTGACAACTTCCGATGTCACTGGTACACATGTGATCTCTAGGAACAATAAAAATTATTATTATTATTCATCTAGTGTGGGTCATTATGAAGGCGTAAGTAAATAACAACAATGAAACCAAGTGTATCTATCACCGCCTTTTTCACAATGGAGTTTAAAGAAATATTACAAGCCATGGACTCACGGGAACAGTTGAAAAGGGAATGGTGTAAAAAGAATCAGGAAAAGTAAGAAATCACCAATGAATCCTTGTTGCCTTAAAGAGAGAGCAAGAAAAGCAGTTGAGACAAGAACTCAGGCAGTATCCAATCCCAAAGCTGATGAGAAAAAATTACTATTCCTGGTTAAAAAGAGCAGCTTCTGAGATGATTGAACGTAATTATTGGAATGCTATTGTGTGAAGCTTTGATGGAGTTAAAGCAGAAAACCTTACCGAGTGGCAATCAAGATACAAGAGAAAAGCACTCGCCTTTAATCAAAATATGTATGCCAGTGATGCTTCCTTCAAATACATAGGAGACGGTGAAAGTACAAAAGATGTATAGAAAAACCTTTAGGTAATTCACAATTACTTTATCCCTAAACAGTGGTTAAGGAAAATAATATGTAGAGGTATTTAATGCAACAGAGTTGAATGATCTGCCTACACACCAATACACAGCAAAAATTCAAGGGCTAAATTGCATTATCTGGAGTAAAGGATCAGGATTAGAATTGAGTGATGGATAATTTGCTGGTGTATTTCCAGTTGGACTTCCTAAAGAGTAGCATTAAGTTCTTCATATCCAACGTGGAGTGGGAGATGGGAAGAACACTTAACAACTGAGAAAGTCAAAGAATGGTATGGAGAAGAATGAACCAATCAGTGGTGCTTTCATGTCTAGTACGAGCTCTGACACTTCAAGAGGTTGTGGCGGAGGCAACATCACTCGGGATCAAAGAAGGGCCCTCAAATATTCCAGAGGTCACCCTCTTGAGTGGATTGAATCTAGCCAAGGATCATCTAGTAAAGACTTTGTGAAAGAAGACAACACAAAGTGCTACAAGTGTAATGGTATGGAGCATATTGTATAAAAACTGAAGAGATGGAGCAATTAGTATTCAATGTAATCAATGTACTAGTAGTGAGAATTATGTAAGAGATTGGTAAGAAGGAGTAACAGTAAGAACACAAGGAAAGGACCAAGGGGAGTAACAGCAATAAAAATAACAAAATGAAGATGAATTGAGCCTAAGTGATTAATATTCTTCTTCAGGCAAGCATGAATGGTAAATGGACTTGACTTGAATAGTATGTAGAGCAACGCCGTGTTGAGGGGTCCATCATTGTTTATCAAGTGTGTTTTGCTATGGAGGAATATGCAAATAAAATTAATGAAAGCTAGTGAATCAATCCTATGGCAAACAATGAAGTCCAACAGTTTTCACTGAAAAGTGTGAAGAATATTGAGTGAAAATAAATGGGATCTTTTAATCCTGTCTACCATTTTAGTGTTTAAGGCCCACTGTAAGCAATCCACACAGAAATCCATTTATACACATCAATTAATACTTATCTTATACAAGGTCAATGGCTGAAAATAATTTAAAGTTTGAACACAACTGTCAGTTCCGTACAGTAAACTAGATAACAAACATACAAGCAAAATTTTAAGGGGTTGAGAATCACTATCATGGCAATAGTAAGTTTTAAAGCCAGCATGAAAAATCCACAGTAATTTAAGACAGTAACAGAGAGAAGCTGAGAAGGGTGCATTAAGCAGCAGTACAACAGCGAGCAATCAGTAGAATATAATATTACATAAAATACTAACATTTTCTAAAGGAGGATGAATGGAACATTTATTTTTGGCAGTGAAAGGGCTAATACAATCCAGTTTTACTTTTCTACTAATTTAACAGTAACACCCAAAACATCACATTCAAAACACAGAATGAATCATAATATTTTTAAAGCAATAAAGTTTAGAATTAGGTTGGGAAATTCATGCTTTAAGACAAAGCATATGGCTTCAGAAAGATACGAAAATGGTTTCCAATGGAGTAGTGGTACATATACTATTCGAAAGCCGAGCAAACAACTGGGGATTCTGAATACACCTTTCTTAAGTTTAGAGCTTGGTAATTTGAAGTTACGCACAGAAAATTTTTGAAGTCCAAATTACACAAAGCATGATGCCTCTTTTCATCCATAATGAATAAATAATACTGCCCATTACTTTAAGATATTGGGAGGTGAGATTATTGTCAATGCTTCATGCCTTGTTGTCATAAATTTTAAGCCAGCTGATGAAATTTCTATAGATACAAGGATGTTGTTGTTCGTGTGAAAAGCTATCATACCATAAAACAACACTGCATTTTCGATACATGTAACAGTCACTAAAAATTGTAATTTTAGTTATAGTTGAAAATTAGTCACTGACATCAAATTTTCAAGCATATAAAATTTGAATGCTTTTAATGAGAACATTTCCGACAAATACGTACTTACACATGCATAATTATTAATGATGGGCTGAATACCCTTCCCTTCAATTTTAAATATTGATCCTTGGAGTCTAACATTATCTAGAAAGGCATAAAAGAGTATTTTCTCACTTTTGGGAAACTGCATAAAAAATTCTTTGCCAGCCAAAAATTAAATTCAAACCTTTTGTCCAATGAAGATATCATTAATTTTTTATCAACTATAAAAATCTATGAAATTCCAAATGAATCATTTTTGATCATATTTTTTATTTGGTAACAAATTAGTAACAGTTCTCTTTAGAATTCTCAAAGAATTTTTTAATGTTACATTATTCAATTAAACCTTAAAAGATTAAAGGAATAGTATGCTAAAACAAATTTATACCCTGGAGGAAAGTACTTCATCAAAGGAAATTCCATGCAAGAAAACTTGGTAAAGGAACTGCTTTGTTCTGCAGTGTTCTAGTGTGAGTATTAGGGATGGGTCGAATAGTAGATTTCTCGAATTCGAATATCGAATTCGAATATTAAATCATTGCTCGAATATTCGAATACCTCGAATTTCGAATACCTCGAATACTAAACGATGAATGTGAAAATGTTTGACTAGGTCGCCTATGCAGCAGGAAACCCAAGATTTTGGCGAGTAATTGTGATTGCCTTTAAAGGATTCAAACAAGGAATTTAGCTGATTAATGGAATATTTTAATTTTATGTAAACAATAGGGTAGTTTCCTTCATTAAAGAAAACGAAAGGTATTGATTGTGATTCGTTACCCACCATTAGTGTATTCATAATAAACAAATTATTTCAATCCAGAAATACCGGTTTAGACTAATGGCAATGTTCAATTTTACCTCATTTGAAAAAGGCCAGATTGGCGCCTATGCGATGCCACTCCACGTGGCATCACAGGGACCTAGTTTCTACACGAGAGGATCGGAGTTTTACATCGTCTGAGGTTACTAATGCATGCATGAGGCACAGAGCTCAGGGAAACATGTCTTTATAATCACACAGTCTGTTTGATAAGGTATTAATAATCCTTATTTAAGCCAAGCGCTACCAGCTAGCATGGTACTCGGCTACCTGCTAGCATCCTGCGTCGTAATAGCGCTCAGAGCCTCGCCCCAAGGTCACCTCACTTGCGGCAGCGGGAACCAGAACGACGTCACGCGGAGTTTTTCCCGGCATTCATACTTACCCGTCGCGTTTTCGCGCGCTTGAAAATTTTCACTTTTAATTTAATCGCGAAAAATAGATATCGTCTTATAAAACTCTAAAAGCGTTAAATACGTACTTCAGGAGTATTAATATTTCGATTTAGGCAATAAAAAATAATAGGAAACCACCCTATTTGAGCATTACGCCTCCGTTGTATTTCTTCTTCTTCCCGGTATTTATTTTCCTGCGCAAAATGCTTAAATAAAGTCAGAAATATGTCGTGTTTGGTCTTATTCTTTTTTAAATTACGCGCACATTACTATTATTTCAATCCAATAAAGGTGTAATAACAATTGCCGAAAGTCATTGTTAGACACCTTTCGGGCTAGTAGATGACTCATGCAGCAGTTGACCTCGAGAAAGGGGGAAATTCGAAGCAGGTAGGTAGAAAAAGGTCAGTGGGTGAGAAAAGGGGGTGGGTGCGAGACACGTTTTTATTTTTCTCGCGTAACTTGATATTTTTTGAAGCTAAGGTTTTTGTAATACAATCCCTGCGCGAGCTGGGATCTTTTGTTTGATTTCGGAGAAGAGGAAATCGTCAAGAGTGGGTGAGGCGAATGCTGAATGGAGGGGGATAGCAGATCGTGGGAAATGCGCCAATATCACTATCCCACGGCACTGAGTTCCTCCCTCTAGTAGTTTCATCTCCTGGGGAAGATTCAAAATAAGTGCCTGTCATTATTAGCCTCAAAGGACACACGGCAAACACCTCCTCTCATTTTATCAAAAGATGGATGCGGGAAAATGGTCAGTGGGGAGAAAGAGGGAAGGGTGAAACACGATTCTATTATTTTCCGGTAACTTGATATTTTTTTCAAAGCTGAGGTCTTCGTAATACGATCCCTGCACGAGCCGGGACCTTTTTTTGTTTTCGGGGAAGAGGAAACCGTCTGAGGGGGTGGGGCGAACGCTGAATGGATGGGGATAGCGGATCGTGGGAAATGCGCCAATGTTGCTATCCCACGGAACGGAGGTTCTCCTGATGGGGGACACCTGGGATTTTCAGATTTTTTTCATCCGATCAATTTCGGTTCCCCACGTCGAACTCTTTTCACCGCTCGAACCCGTGAATTTGATGTATTTCGTCAGCTTGCCTAAAACGGCGCTGCATGCACTAGACGACTAGAGTTCTCATTTTTCCGAGTCAACTACCAACGACGTGCGAGCGACAGTGTATGACGCGAAATTCTAAGTATTCGAGGTATTCGAGACGGTACCTTTGGCATAACTATTCGAGATCTCGAATATCGAATACTTTCTATTATTCGAGGTATTCGAGTATTCGCGGATACTATTCGCACATCTCTAGTGAGTATCTAACCCAGAGAAGGTTATTAAAGGACGCTAGTGTGCTAATCATCCCTGTACTGAGAGGAAAGAGGATGATTACATTTTAAAGGAATATGAAAACAATGCCATCGGCATCATCACATTTGCACTACTGTGAAGATCATTTTAATTAGGGAGCAGTATTTTAACAACTTAGTTAAGCTGTGTACATGGCAACGTCATGATGCAAAGAACCTATGTCTGGGCATCCACGTATCCATATTAACTATGAGAATACAATGTAAATTAAAGAGTTAAAATCGTAATTATTTAGGCTATGAAGGATCTGGATATTTTCATGGAGACTTTAAAAAAATAATATTCCACCCACTGCAATAAATTTCGTGGTAAGACCTCACGCATGCAACTAATCCATTGAATATTGAGTATAGAAACAGCTCTTTCCTGCCAATAACTCTTGAAGATTCAAAAATTTTACACCCTTTACATCCAATGGCATCCATTGATAAAGAAGTTGAGAGGCTTGACAATTCACTTTGTTGTAACTGCACCTAGTTATATATTGGGTCAGTTTTTTTTAGCTCCATTATGAAGCCCACGACCATAACGCCATGGATATAATTCTATAACTTGCCTGGCTGTAAAGCCTTTTTAATATGTGCCACCAAGCCCTCTCTGGAGACTTTTTAAAATAATATACCACCCACTGCAATGAATTTCATGTTAAGACCTCACGTATGCAATTAATCCATTGAATATTGAATGGTGAGTACAGAATCAGCTCTTACTCTCCAGCCTCCAGTGAGATTCCAATACTTATGTGAATACTTACGTGCAAACACTCACGCCAAAACCATGAGATTTAAATGCTATCAATATCACGGAGGTCATTTCAAGATATCATTGTCTAGTCAAATGAATTTCTTCACACTGAATCTCCAGCTTCAGTAAGATATTTTTTTCGAGCAGAAAAATTCTTCGTCCGATAAGCGTAACACTAAGAAGAACAAAAGTCTTGGTCACAAAATAATTAATTCAGTCAGATATGGTTTACAGTGACTTTCACTATTGGTTTCATCCACTATTTAAAACATTCCCTAAAATTAAAAAAAATTAAAGTAAGGCATCTGAAGTTGATTTCAATATGCATATTGTCATCAAGATAACGTGAGGAAGGTTTTATCGTAAACACATAATCCTTTCTAGTTAGAGAATAACCTAAAACATTCCCTATTTCAATAGGGATAATGTGTCGGGCATTTGCCATTTCCTCTATGTGCAAGTGATAGTACCTACTTTCTTGCAAGCTAGGAAGCGCACACCTCAAGACATGTTTGGAGTAAAGGAGGCTTGCAAAAGCAGAGATGAAGAGGGGTTTAAGGGTGGATATCCAGAGCACACACACACACGCACACTTATAATATAAGAAGACATATACCAGAGGTAGTTTCTCCTCCGCAGGCACCTCATTGAAGTCAACAAGGCTTTGGACCTTTGCGTGAGTGTGAAAGCGATGTCAAAAAAAAATTAAAAATAATAGGAAGAAAGAAGAGAACAGCTTTGAGACACTGCCATGACAAAGACATACATATGAGCAATGTTCATCATGGGTGCCGAGGCCAATTAGGTTTAATCCAAATGCTACTTTATTCATTCAGAAAGGACGCTATGTTTATCATGGGTGCCAAGGCCAATTAGGTCTAATCAAAATGCTATTTCATTAAGAGAGGACAAAAGGCAACACAGAAGACTTTAAATCTCAGGAAAAATCAATTTCAAGGAAGCCTTAGGCACCATCTTTACTGAGAAATAATGGCTTGACGAGTCAAATAAGTGCCCTTGACAAACAAATTATCTCCAATTAGTGTTAATTTTTAATCCTTGGAGTGAGAAATTTGTCAGGAACAAAATTGCAAATGCAATAATGAAAGTATCTCTTCAATGGGCTCATAATAGCTGTTTCCACTTAATAAATATTATCAACTAAACTGGAAGGAACTTACAACACCCAGGCTCTCTTTTTTGTTCAGCCGCAGTTCACGGAGCATCTGGTTCCTTTGTTCCATCATTAGAGTTCGTTCATACGTATACGCAGAAATATCACTGTCCATCTAAAAGTCAACAATGATAATACTGAATTAAGAACAGGTGTAATGAAGACTTGAAAAAAAAAATATATATCTAATAAATCTAGTTATAACTCACACTAAAATTGCCACTAAGTTCTAGAAATACACAATTCACAATGTACATATGAATATTATTATGTAACGTCCAGCTCTGGCATTTCCTTCAATTCACTTTACTTTAGGAGGTCTACAGTAAACTTTTCTCATAAAAATTCCCATCAACTCCTATTGCTTCCTTCCTGATCTCCTTTTCCCTCAACATTCTCCCCCATAGCTATTTCGTCAAAACATAAACTATCCTTCAACAATTCAACTAAAAATAAAAAAAAATCAAGTGTCCAAAAATTACAGAAAACATCAAAACATTTGACATTATTTTAAAGAAATTACTAAACATTACAATTAGAGATGTGTCGAATAGGAGATTTCTCGAAATCGAATATTGAATTCGAATATTAAATCATTCCTTGAATATTCGAGTACCTCGAATTTCAAATACTAGAATTGCACATAGCATATTCAATGTACGTTTTTTCTTCTATTTCACTTGATCAATTTATAAATGAATAGGTATATACCAAATGCATTTAAAAAATAAACTTTTTTATTTTGAATAAATTCCCCGCGTTGATTGTTGTTGCTTTACATAAGCTATTTTTGGTTGCACTTTTCCTAAGGTATCTTGTTTTTGTTGGGTGACTTTGTTTAGACAGACTTGTCATATCCAAAGCCAACTGATTTTTTATCATCTAAACTTTATTTGAATCTTGGAAAACCATTGATTTTGAATTGTACATCAAGAATTGTGGCAAAAAAGAATAATTGTTCTTTTTCCAGAAATTCATACCAACTTTTACTGGAAAACAGCAAATCATGGATGAAACCTTGAATACGACTATGCGAAAACTTCTTAGTTTCTAGGAAATTAATAATGCTATTCACAAGGGAGATAACTGACTGGACTTCTACTAGCAACAAATGTAGCTACTTCCAAAACATCCAGAACATCAATCAATTGCTTGATAGCATCGCACTGTGGAGGGTTATGTCTACATTAAACTCAGGTTAGAGGCAGCTAATGTTATGGCTTACTTCTGTTCCGGAAGACGCCTCCTCATTTAAAAAAGGGAGCTCCATCTTGTGGGTTCATTCTGAATGAGCATAAAATGAGAAGTGGTGGAAATAATTTTTTGAATGTTGGAGTACTGATGCATTCAGCCACGGGCCTGCACATATGTCATTTTTTTAACTATTATATTAATGAAAATTTCGATCCTTCATCGACTTTGATGCATCATTTCAGAGCCGTCCTTCGGCACTAAGAAACAAAACTGATGTCTGGGGAAGCCTGCATCCTTGCAGACTTAGAATTTGTGATTACCTTTCCTATGAGTAAAATGGTTTGGGAGCAGTAGCTAAATGCATAATGGAAGGTACCCCAAAACTCAATATTTTTTCCCACCATTTTTAATTTTTTTGAGGGGGGAAACTGGGGATTTTCGTATTATTTCCCCCAGTCATTTTTGGTTCCCCATGTCAAACAATATCTTTTCGCCACTCTAATCAGCAAATTTGATGTATTTCGTCAACTTACCTAAAACGGCACTGCATGCACTAAATGACAAGGTATTCGAGACTGTACTTTGAGCATAATTATTCGAGATCTCAAATATCAAATACTTTCAAGTATTTAAGTATTCGCGGATGCTATTCGCACATCTCTAATTAAAATCCTCCCCTAAACTTCACAGAATGCACACAAATCTAATGGATAAACGTGGAAGAATACCCGGAAAAATCACTAAATATCATTAAGTTCATTTTCATCGAACTTCTTGCTCACGTATGAAATTGGGTGCTCATGGTCATGGTCACCTCCTTGACTGTGAGTCATGCCAATCCTAAGATTAGACACATAATTCTGCAGTACCAAAACTCTTGAAGAGTTTGGTGCATGAAGCACAGGTTCTGCCACAAGCATATCTTACAATGCAATAAATATGTACTAGATAGCATTCTGTAGTCCACTCGATCTTGCCTTTCTTGGATTTTCCCTTTTTTGCATATGTTAAGAATGCTGCTATTTAAGAGAAATTAGGGACAAATCATCCATAGTAACCAGGCTAAGAAACTTCTTATTTCTGTTTTCCACTTCAATGCTGGGTAGTGCTTCACCGCCTAAATTTTGGTCTCTGCTGGTCACGGTTTTCCTTACCCCAGTCTGTGGCCTAGGTACTTAACATTATGCTGAACGAGTCTACATTTTCCAGATTTTAGTGCTAACTTAAATCAGACTCATAACTGTTTCAAGTTTCAAATATGCTTCCCAACATTCTGAATGCACTGCTTAGTCATTGATGTTAATGCAGTGGAGAATTTCAGATGTGGATGGAACGACTTTTAATCGAGCCTTCTTCCTTTCCCTTCTCTTTCCAGCCTTCTGACATGCCTCACATGAAAGGAAGGCAGCAAAGAGAGGCAAAAAGAAGTCACTGAAAATGTTTTTTCGAAGGAGCAGGTTTAGAACTCTTGTCCATATCGAAATCTCTTCATCGGGGAACCAAACTTCGACTTTGCAAACTGTATCTTTTTATTTTGTTGATCTTCCATGTGATAGTCCCATAGTTTTTTGTCCCATGATTTCTCTAATGTGTGTGCCCAATGACCAGGGTCAATCATGGTTTTGGAATTATGGGAGTGACTACACTTCGCAGTGCATTCAGACTCGTCGGAGCAGGTGGAGGAAAAGAAAGAATGTACGTTTGCTCAGTCTTTTCTGCAGAGGCTTTTTCCAGGAGGGATTTCCCAGATAGGCTATTCAGTGGCATTACCTTCTGTCTTCCCTGCCAGCCACCGAGTAGCATGCACTTGAAGAAGAGATTGAATTCAAGTTTTGTATGAACGTGGCCAGTCTGCTGTTTTTTCCCCTCAGAAGGATAGCATTCCCTGTTAATTTTTAGCCAAATTTGTTACATGCAATGTAACTTCATTATAATAAATATGCCATTATTATTGGGGCTAAAAATGGAAATAAAGAAATTTCTTTCTTCATCTGTAAAAAAAAACTCATATGTATAATAATTTGTAATGAGGATCACCAAGCAACCATCTGCTCACCATTTCCACAACTTCCACTTCAGCTTCAATGCGCAGATGGTAGAGGAATGTACGCAAGTCCTTCTTCATTTGAATTGAGTTATCTTCCATCTGTGCCACAGTGAATATTCGCATCTTACAATTCTTCCAAGTCCGGTGCTGGCGGAGGAGGAACGGCAAGAGCATGAGCAGCCCACCGTCATGCACTATCCACCACACATCAATGTTGCCCGTCACCTGGAAGAGTACACAATGGGAGAGTGAGTTTCTACTTCAACACAGAAGAGAATTATTTGAGATTTGACATTGTAAAATGATTCCTTTTACATATTAGACCACTTTCCTTTTATGTGAACATGGAGACAGGAAAAGTATTCATATCCCATGAAATTGTTCAAATTGGACAGAAAAACTTACATGAGCTAATGCATTAATTAGTATAATTCTGATTTTTAGGCAAGAGTCAAATCAGGCTTGAACTCAAAAAGTGGGAAATAATAAGGGTCGAGACATTTAAGATCATGTGAGTTTATGAAAAGAGTACATAAGCAGTTCAACAAATGACAAAAGTCTCAAAAAAATATGTTCCAAGGAATCAAGACAGTGCGCAATATGATGCCTCAGAAACCACAACCAATGATCATTGTTGAGTGAAATACCCTTTCAGTAGCTCAAATTACATTTTCACTAAGAACTACATATATACATATTTCCAATCATGAGTGTCTCGCTCTCATATTGGTGGTAGATATAAGATAGTGGTAAAACAATGTTACAACAACATTACAATGTAATGCCAATCATATCAGAAAGATTGAAATATAGCAAAATACCCTACAGCATGGCAATATAGTAAAGTTGGTGTTCCCCAACAGGAGACTGATTTCTGATGCATAGTTACTAAACTTGAGGGCTTGGCTATTTTCCACCCTTTTACAGGATTCTTCAAAAGGACTCAATAAAAATTAAAGTAACAAGGATATCAGATTATGAAATGGCAAAATTCACATGCTGACAGTTATTATTACATGAACATGACAGCTAATCACAACAGGGTCTTATCTACGATATTCGAGAGGTGAAAGCTCTTGTTAGGTGACAGAAGTTTTGAAGATGGACTGTGAACGGGGAAATTAGGGAAACCCAGAGGCTAGATACAGAGGCATGAGTGTGAATAGGGGATGAGAGGCACCCCAAGCTCAATCTGCCCCTGTCAGCAATACTCGATACCAGAATCAGAAAATAATCAGATAAATCATATGGAGAATGTAGCATTCATTTTGCTCAAACTAATTTGTTTTTAAGGCTACGAATTATTTCCTTAAATCCATGAAATCAACCGTACGCATCACATACCTTCTCATTTGACTCCGGGAATGAGTTGATACCTTTTGGCACAAGGAGCGCCATTCTTGCCGCAGCAACTGCACGGACAGTGTCTAAGAACACCCTCCACGTCCTCTCTCCATGGTGCTCTCCCTCGGCGGCATTGCGCCAAGCATGAGGCCAGCCCAGTATCACAGTGTTTGGCTTCATCCCTCCCAGGCCAGTCGTCTGCACCCTATGCGCAGCGAATGACACAAGCCATTGTCAATAAAATTGAATCTCAATGGAGAGAGCCTCAGACGGAATGAAGCTATGCATAAAAATATTGCAGCGCACCATTAAATATCATACGTAAGCTCCACCTCCACTCAACAAACACTTGTAACCTAGGGTTTCAGATTTTCATGATTTCTGTATTTCTCATAATTTTTATGATTTCTATCTTAATTTTTTCAAAATTTGCCAAAAAAGAGCTAGTCATATGATTCCTTCTATTTATTAATCACATTGTCATGTGGCTATAAATAATGGCTTATTTTAAAGCTCATAATTTAAAGCCCATACTTATATAGCCTTATGATGAACTAATAGAAATCTGCAAATTAAAGAAGCCACCAACAAAATAGCATTTCTTCATTCCGTGGAATCTGCTCACAGGTAAACCAACACATCTGACCACCTCTTTCTCAACAATTGTGTTGCCAGGTTTTACAACATAACTTGAAAACTGTAAAATGGATTTGCTGCCCTGAAACATTTTCATGTCTCAATCAAACGTGTCCCGTGTTGCATATCTCCAAGGATGAAGCTGCTGTAATAGTGTCGTCTTTAATATGGCAATTGCCTATTGGGTAGTTTTATTGAGTCTAATAAATATCACCTTCAAAGGGCAGTTGGGATTGGGCTGAATATCGACTACAAAATCATATTTAGTCAGATGGGTATGGATAACTAATTGCATTACATTATCAAATACACAGTTAAAAACATCTGATTACACAGCAAGGCTTAAAGGCAGGTATTAATCCACAATTTCCATTAATATTTATCAATTACATAGTACGCCAATCTCTGATTCTCAGTATGTATAAAATTCACCAAATATTTATGGAAATCACACAGTACGAAAGAAAAAGAATTTTTTGCAGTGGTTCTACAAATAACTTATTATAAAAAAACTGCTACTGCAATGAGTTGACTTTGGACTTGTGCCAAGAGAGGGTTGGAGTCCAGTAGCCGAGGAAATAGCCGGGCACAATTGCATTGGGTCCTCAAATGGAGGGACGAGAATACCTCGGCAACTCCTCCAAAAAAAGCACACAAGACAAAGTGCAGAAGACAATGTGCGTAAGCAATAATAGATTGTTTCATTTATGTAAATTATGAAAAATACAAGTAATAAAAGTAAAGATTGGATTATCCGTGTTTTCCGATTATTCCTGCTGCATCTCCCCATCGTTAATTAGCCCATTAGGATAAGCGCGAGTGTACTGTAATATATTACACTAATTTTAATTGCAGCAAACATAGGCATGAGAAAAATTTTTTATCATCATAATGGCATTTAGGTATTTAAGCAGTGTCATTTCGGACACGTAGACATGACAACTACACTAGTAAGGGTTGGTGTGCGCTAAAATGTTAATTTTTTGTATTACTTATACTGATCAACTTCCAAATTAAAAATGTAAAACTTTTCTTGTGAGAGCACATGCCATTAAGGCTTGCGGCGAGCAGCAATGTGCATGCAGATGTAATAAATAAATTGTGCGGAGCAGATGTTATAAATAAGAAAACAAAAAAAATGTAAATTGCTATACCTCTCTAACACTTGTAATTCACATAACGCCAAAGTATACTTCAAGTACCTACATACTAAAAGAGCCATTCCAAAATATTAGTTCAATTAACAAATAGGATGGAATAAAGGTTGATTATTTAAAATCAACAACTACACCAAATGTGTCTCTTGCTCGCCGCTTCCCAAAATCTTCCGCAGCCCACCAGGATAATAACAAGAGGATCACCTAAAAATGTAATTTCTTCGAAAAAAAGCCACTGGCATTGCCCACCGTTAATCTTTCCACATGTTTTTGAAGATGGTAGCAAGTGTAGTCTTCATATCTCCACGTTCGAAATGACACTGCTTAAATACCTAAATGCTGTTGTGATGAGAAAAATTTTTTCTCATGCCTATGCCTGCTGCAATTAAAATAAGTGAAATACTTATCGCCGCATGATCAAAATGAAGACTAATATACTGCTGTAAGGAAGCCTCAAACCCTGGCCTCCCAGGTGAGAGCCAAAGACACTCTCCACTACACCAACCCACTCATCTGATTGGTTCTGCGTTATTTTGGGATTATATAACACTTGTAAAAAATAATGCTCAAAAATTAATTAATTACAGCCAAACTAAGGCCCATTCAACCACTATCAGTTCAGAGATGTGTTCGCCTTTCCGAATGGCATAAAAAATACAGCATTGAAAAAGGCATAGCAAAATATATGGTCTCCCCTTGTTAGTAAAGCTGCTGGATGGAAATAAGGCGATGAAAAGAATGCTGTGATGGAGAGAGTCAGAGGGCATTGGTGGACTGATTGGCTCTGTTAAAAGGATTAGTTTTATCCAAAAAGCCAAATCAAAGAATATCACTGAAGAAGGGGTGGGCATGTGATTCACACGAATTACCTTCAATTGACTATTGCAGAGCCTATGTCTGGGAGCGGCTCAAAGGTCACCCATCCATGAATTGACATAGCATTGACAAAGTTCACTCAACAAATTTTCCCTTTCCATTCTCCTTCAATTTGGCATCTTCATTCAATTGTGGAAATACTAACCTTGGCAGTTTTCAGTTTTGGGAACTTCGAAACAGCATTGATTATCCTACATCTTCTAGGGAGAATATTTTAAAGCCGCAATCATTCTACACTAGCAGACAAATTTTTTCCTGATATGCACATCCTGCTTTATTAACTGATCCTCCAACATGGGGAGAGTCTGCCCATTTTGGAAGATCAACGCATTGCAAATACCATTCGTCAACACTCACAGATGACAGATTCCATCGGGGATGCTTCGAGCAACCAGGACGTCCACAAAGCCTTTCACCCTCTCCTCCTCCATGGTTCGGCGCAGCATTTGGCGAGCAGCATGCCTCTCTGCGGACTGCCCCTCACGCACAATATCTCCTTCTAATACTGAAACACACACAGTCAGCCCTTTGCCCGCCTTGAGCTGAGAGGCAAATGAGAACACCTGCAAATATGAACGAAGGATAAATGGATATACATACGACAATCTACCAATGACTGGCATGGAAACGAAAAAAGTACAGTACGTTTTGTACAAAAATGCATTCAGAGTGTCAAAGCTATGATGATAAAAGTAATCTGTAAAGGGGAGTAATCAAGGTTGTATACAGTCACAGAGAAATTAAAGAATCCCTCCTCCTATTTATTGCACTAATCAAACCTATTTTGAGGCATCCTGCAGAGTGGTGGAGAGAAAATGAGCAGACAATCTTCTTCAACTTGTCCAGGCTATTCCTGGTTGTGAGGAAGCAGTTGAAACAGATGTTTATGAATGGATAACAGCAGATGGTGCACAGCACTGATCTCCTATCTGATGACGACCTAGTTGTGGGAGTCACTCAAGAACTAGTGCAGTGTGAGGAGGAAGAGAGTGACGACAAGACCCGTATGATAAAGAAGGGGTGGTGCCACATGAAGGCACTTGACCTTGCACTACAATATTTGGAACAGTAGGCTACTGTTGCATCTACTAATCCACTGTTGATGAGACAATGGCAAAACAGTGTTTTGACCAAAAGATTCTCTTGTCAGCGACAAAAGACAAAGATTGATTTTATCTGGTGGCAAGGAGGTCCTAGTATCAGAATTAAATATTAAGTTTAACGTCACCCATTTTATTTACATTATTTCACTCATAAAATATAGTTTCAAGTTTCAACATTTTACTGTAATTTACTTTAAATAGTGTATTGAATATTAAAATCTAGTTTATAGTTCATATTGTGTACTACATCTTCAACTTTTTGCATAAATGAATTATTTGCAGTGTTTAAGGCCAAAGTATTGAAGAAAACAACTGTACTGTTTTTAACAAAAGGCTAATTTTCTTAAATGGTTAAGTCTTGTAAAACTTGAGGAGAGTGTTTAAGAAGCCGAGTCAAAGGCGATGCCTGATTGAAGAACTGTACCCGTTGTGATACATGGCTCTATACCCCTCTTACCATCCAATTTCAATCGTAAGCTTGCCATTTTTGACCGCTATGAGGATGTTATGTCAGTAGTACATAAGGTCATCACTGTGTTTATTTGAATTGTGCCCCATTTTACTCAAATACTGGCTATAGAAAGTGAGTGATATGCCATACTTGGGAGCAATCACACGCATGCCTGTTGACAAAGGCACGCTACCTGCAGTACAGGAACACAACCTCCCTTTACAAATCATTCTGATTTTCAGAACCTGAAAATTTGGGTCCCTTCCGCTTCATACACTACAAGCTCTAATCCATACACATACAAAATCAATAAGGTGCCTTGATTATCACCGCTTTAGGCGTGAAAAAATAAGCATTGAGTTGTAAAATGATAAACACATGAAGAGACAAACCCGTCTATGCTTTGGTGCAGGTGCATTGTTGATCGAAGTGGTCTTTGCCAGGATTAAAATTTGAGGGCGCCAGTTCTTGGTGTGCGGGGGTCCTTCTTCAAGTCTTAAAAGACTATAACGAGCTGCGGACAGTGCAAGACCCCTGATGCCATCACCCCACTCTTTCTCGGCACTAGATGGAAAAATACAAAGGCATAATTATCAAAGAATCTGCATTAATCTCAAATATGTAATCATTTATAGAGGAGACCCCATGATTTACAGGGCAGTTAGACGCTACACTAAATATATATGTTTTTCTAAATCTTATCAAGTCATACCAACAAATTAACAAGCACGAAAAAAGGTTCCTCTTCAAAATCAAGCACCTTAACACATGCAGATACCATTTTTCTGTCTGCTCAAAAATTTTCACCTCACTTGCGGATCAGGTGAAATGTAAAACCATTCGTAAAAAATATGCAGTACCACAGTAAAGATATCTATCTCAATAAACTAAATTTAAATTTGTACATGTTCAGTGCTAATCAATAATTCCATTCAATACAACTCAATATTCTCCCGAAAAAGAGTGCATTAGAGTACAATTAGTAGAGAAACCAAAATTTTATGGACCGTCATAACACAACAAATATGAGAAATTTAATTGGTTGAGTGGATATTGAATTAATTCCCTGACATGTATCAAGTAAAATCTAAAGGCTAAAAGTATAAAAATAATAGAGAGTAGACTTAACTGCAGCAATACACAATGGCAGGAGCAGATACAAAAGCAATGCTTTACTGCAGTCAACTTTTGGATTTTAAATAATAATATTTCTTAAGAAACCACTGAGAAAATTCAAGTGAATATCTTTCATCTCAAACTGAATTTTGTGTGCAAAAGAGCCATAACATGCACTTTCACACAACCAAGTAAATTTTGCATACTCGCCAAGTTTGTTGCATTGTGCACTGAGGGGTAATGTTTGCAATGATACAATCATATCAATTTATCCCTATTCAAAATGGCATTGGACCTGCTCAGCACCTCTTCCTAATAATGTTACCCACTCTCTAAATTTTTGAGCAACCAACCACATTTCATTCAGATATGTTAAAAGTAAAATCACAATATGTGATACAATGCCTGGCCCTAGGTATTGTTATAAGGAGACTCAGATGACAACTGCAGCAAAATTACCTCATTAATCATTATACTCGCTCACTTGGCTTGGTGAATGAGGGTAGATCTCATAAGCAATACATAGTGCTTGAATTTCAAATACTCGGGGAAAAAGGGGCAGCTCCTTCCCTGTGCCACTTACATACATGTAGAGGATTTTTTAAAGATATCCTATGGATTTACGCAGGATTTCAACCCTAGATCCTTCAATTAGAAATGCAACCCACTGGATCACCATGCTCCCCCTCATGACAATGCCAAAATTCAGCATTGTTAGAAGCAATTAAATTTAATATGCTCTTGGACATGGCTAAGTCAAACATTGCTCAGAATCACACTCCTAACAGCCAGAGTCACTGTAGGCCGTAATTGTTTGAAGGACTTCTACTAGAAATGATACTCAACTATGGATAGATAATCCACGGTGGTGCCTAGAAATGGATCGATTTGCTCTTCAATTGGATTTAAAACAAAATTATTCCTTTTAAGGGATGCATTAAGGACAGCAGGGGTCCACTGTTGCTACACAAAAGCATATCTTAGCACACTCACCCTCTGTACTCGATGTACTTGTATATGCAGCCAGCCATTCCCATGGCCAACAGCGCATAGTACCAGCTGGTCATGAACATCACAGCAATACACAGGGTGAGACCAATAAATGAGAGGGACCTGAAAAGACAACAAATATATTAATCACATGTATTTGTGTACATTGCTGGAGGCTTATTTCATTTAAATGAATTTGGAGCACTTCACTAAAACAAACAATAACAATAATAAACCTTGGGAAAAATTCACTCATCTTCACTTCAATATAAAAATCCATGCAGCTATTTGGCCAATTTCAATTTTCCTATTATGATTAGTATCCAAATTAAACTCTGGATATTTGCGATCCACCTGCAAACTTCTTCATCATCGATATATGTAGTCAACTCATAAGTACTACTCTGAATGTTTGGTAACACTATATTTGAAATAACCATTATCAACTCAGTCTCTCTGCCCAAATGTACACGTCTGGCAGTCATAAAACGTGATGCTCTACACAAGTCCTAATTGCACATTTGTCTTATTCCATGACAGTCTTACAGCACTGGGAGATCATATGACCTTAAATTTTAAATCAACTTGGATTTGATGCCACAGTTCCACTAGGGACTCTCTCATCTTGAATTTAAAATTTTGCGAGAAGTTACAGTGGAACCTCGATCTATTATTCCCGCATTGATTGTTTTCCTGCATTCATCTTTCGCCATTCCTGGTCCCAAATAAATTCCTATATAGACAATGTAATTTTTTCCTACATCTATTGTTCCTGGAAGTATTGTTTGCCCGCATTGATCATTTGAAGATCACAGTCCTGATGTATAATTTTCCTGCATCCATTGTTTGACAAAAAATGAGATGAAGTATTTACAGTGCGTCATTTATGGCTAATAAAGACAGGCACATAGTTTGAATCTTCCCCAAGAGATGGAACTACCATTGCGAGAAGCTCAGTGCTGTGGCATAGTAACTACGTAGCACAATTCCCAAAATGCATCCATCAGCCCTTGGCCCCTACTCAGATGCTTTCATCCTCTTCGAAATCAAACAAAAGGCCTCAGCTCGCGTAGGGTTCGTATTACGAAGACCATAAAGCAAAAGCTTCAAAAGAAAATTTCAAGTAACAGGAAAATAATGAAATCATGTTTCACCCTTCCCTCTTTCTCCCACACTGACCATTTTCCCGCATCCATCGTTAGACAAAAATGAGACAAAGTGTTTACCATGTGTCATTTGTGACTAATAACGACAGGCACTTAGTTTGAATCTTCCCCAGGAGATGAAACTACCATAGGGAGAAACTCAGTGCCATGGGATAGCAACATTGGCGCATTTCCCATGATCCACTATCCCCCTCCATTCAACATTCGCCTCACCCACTCTGACAATTTCCCCTTCTCTGAAATCAAACAAAAGGTCTCAGCTCCCACAGGGTTCGTATTACAAAGGCCTTAGCTTCGAAAAAATATCAAGTTACACGAGAACAATAAAAACGTGTCTCACGCCCACCCCCTTTTGTCACCCACTGACCTTTTTCTGCTTACCTGCTTCGAAGTTCCCCATTTCTGGAGGACAACTGCTGCATGAGTCATCTACTAGCCCAAAAGTTGTGTAACAATGACTTTCGGCAATTGATATTACACCTTTATTGGATTGAAATATTAGTAATGTGCGCGAAATTTAAAAAAGAATAAGACCAAACATGACATATTTCTGACTTTATTTAAGCATTTTACGTAAGGAAATAAATGTCAAAATACGACGGAGACTTAGCATTCTGGCAAAACTCGATATCCTCGCAACTGAGCTTCTCGGAAGTTGATGCCGTATTTTTTTTCGAAAACATATATCAGGTTACCATTTACGCCATAAATTTCTATTGTTACAGTCACAGACGAAGGGATATTTTCTCAGGATATTTGGTTTCTCCCTGCTAGCAATTCGAATTCATATACTTATCTCGTGAGAACTTCCAAAGATGGACTGAAAATAATTGAAGAATATCCAGTGGAGAAGCGCGTGTATTTTGCAAAACACCTCGGATTGTCCGCTAGCACTTGACAGTAGGAGTGAGGGTAAAGCGAGCTACCTGTTGAAAATAAGAAGTTGGATGAAGTCGAGTATCAGATCGGCGTGCTGCTGAAATGGCGTATGGTAGATAAGAATGTATACGTCAGACAGAAATCCATCGTAGCAGTGTAAATTCCGAGATAGCATGAATTTATTGTTTCGCAAGGTGGTGTGTCCCCTTAGGATATTTGAGAGTGATGTTGATTGAATCAACTATATGCCAAAATTTTTTCCATAAAATTAAAATATTCCATTAATCAGCTAAATTCCTGTTTGAATCCTTTAAAGGAAATCACAATTACTCGCCAAAATCTTGTGTTTCCTGCTGCATAGGCAACCTAGTCAAACATTACCAAATTCATCCTTTAGTATTCGAAATTTGAGGTATTTGAATATTCGAGCCATTATTTAATATACAAATTCGATATTCGAGTTCGAGAAATCTGCTATTCGACCCATCTCTAGAATTAACAATATGCCCTAAGTGTTTCCATAAAATTCCAATATTCCTTTAATCAGCAACATTCCTGTGTGATTCCTTTACAGAATATCACAATTGCTCGCAAAAAATCCTGTTTCCTGCAATATAGGCAACCCATTGAAACTTTCCTGCATCGATCGTTTTCCCACATTCATCGTTTTTTCTGTCTATACCCTTAAAAAACGATCAATTGAGGTTCCTCTATACATATCTCATTGCTCATCCCAGGTGAAGTGTACCACTGCATTGGACATACTCTTTCAAACTGCAGTTTAACACGTAAGCAAAAATTTCAGATTTTATTCCCTTTAGGTTAAATTTGTACATTTTTAGTGTTCCTTTTCAAAGAAACTTTTGGTGTTCTGCATATCAGAGAGTTACATGACCAGGTATTGTTTTTGCATTAGACAGTTTCCACCGAGTACAGGGTGGAATACATGTAAAACTCTTATTACTTTGGCCAAGACTATCATTATTTTAAGGATGAGTTAGGTTTTTTCATAACATACCAGCTCCATTTAAGTCAGGTTTGAAAGTAGGTAAATTCTGGTTTCTCTTACCAGTGGTAGTATTTGAATCGGGGGCGCCAATTAGGAGTACGCAGCAAAGTCTGAAGGGCACAGGCAAGGTTCACAAAACCGTAGCACATGAGGAAAAACATGGAGAGAAGTGGGGCAAGGTAGTCAACATTTCCAAGCAGGATCCCACACTGGCAGATGGCAACCGTGAGGATGAGGGCTCGGGTTGGCTCCCCTCGCTTGGACGACACTGCGAATGGGGCCAGGAACGGGATGATACCATCCCTTGCAATAGCCTAGACAAAAAAAGCAAAGTTAGCAATTACATACTTTAAAAAAACAATTAGTTCAAGGGCATACCCAGGATCAAAACTAGGGGGTGTGGGGGGGGCAAGCTGTGGTCGTTTAATTTATAATATTTCAGCATAAAAAAGGTTAATGAAACCAAAATTTAAAAAATATGACAGCGCTTTATTAGTTTATCAAATAATTTGCTTGAAAAATAATGATTTTTATTTTAATTCCATACCTAATACACATGATACCATTTTCCTTCAAAACTTTTGTTTTGATTTACATTAATATTTTTACTTCTACAGGGGGTCACCTGCCCCCTGCTGGGTATGCCCATGAATAGGCGTTGCAGCCACATCCGCACATCACAATTCATTAGGATGAGAAAACAATCTTGTATGAAATTCAATGTTCTTAGGTGACAATAACATCACCTATTCACATTAAATTTCAATCACACTATCACTAGACAGATAATTGGCATTGCACAGGAAAAATATATTTTGAATGGGTCATAAAATGAGAAAAGTATTTTGTGGTTGATGATAAGATATATGTAACACTCAGCCACATTTTTATCAATCAATTTCAGAGTGACATACGATATGTACAATACACCAAAACTGAAGCAATTCAAGTTAAAGGAATCACTTTTATACACCAAAAGCGTTTAAATCATCACTGCACAATAAATATGACTTAGTCTTAAAAATGCACGCAAATCTTGTCTCCTCACATTTTCTTTTACCTATCCCCAAGTTAACTTCAATGAGTGAAGGAAGAGTATACATATGTCAAACTGAACCCAATCACATTGGAAAAACAGAATTGTTAGAAAATGTCCAAGAGAGATAACTTAGTCAAGAGATATCTATGGTTGGCTTTGTATTCCTCACACATGCATTTCCTGACTTTCTTTTAGAAGTTTCAATCAGCACACAAATTGTCATACAAATAAATGATGATACCCATATTTTGAGAGGATAAATATGTGAAGTGCAAACTTGCTTCTAGTTCAAAAAATGCGGCAAATTGTGACTCAAGGATGGGTGAAAAATCAGCTACGTACTGTATCAGCTTTTGACTATGGTGTTCAATGGGCTGACCATAACATCAATTCATTACAGGAAAAACATTTAACACTGGGACTTGGACCATAAGTAGGCAGCATAAAATCATTTCAAAGATGAATAACCACAGCAGTATATCAGTACTTATATGACAAGGATTAGCCTCAACTCGAGCCCTGTAGGAACATCTAACACAAGATCTTTTGATGTATTTTTTATGCCACTACAGCCAGAATACACATGACAATGACAAACTAATACACTTGACATGCACACACTCTAGCAGGCACATGAACACCACCACCACTTACGAGATGATAAAGGTACTCACTCACTGTACATCAACATTGGAAATAAGTGTGAGCAAAGTGCTGAGTTAACTTGTGTGAATTCCTCAAAAATAGGCCTCAAACCATTGGCTTTTTTTAAATTTCTGTGCTTACAGTTATACTGAGCAGAAATTCTTCAGTCAAAGTGTGATAGAGAAAAGGCTTTCATGGTTTTGACCCTGAGAAATCATAAAAAATAAAGAGAGAGTTGGGCTGGGAGAAGAAGTACACAAATCAATGAAGCAATGAACACTCAACCAACTCACATCCCTCATCCCAACCAGTTAGACCAAACTTTCCGTAAGTGCTTTAATCGCCAACATCATACGCATTTCCCAAAACAATTTTCCAAAGTAAACAGCCAATGCATTGGCACAAGGGTGTAAAAATTACACCATTTCGAAAATACACATTTATTTTTTATGCGAGAACTCAAAAACTATTGCACCCATGTAGTTCAAAATAACTTTGACCTATAGATGATGCATGAATGAAAATAATCATGCCATTAAAACAAAAGTTAAATTTTTGATCTCATTATTTAATATTTGAAAACTATGTACAAATCAATTTTTATTGATGTACCAACCACCTCGACTACCCACCATCATTTTATATATTATGGAGTTACATCTTTTCCAGCCATTGAAAACACTTGGCTAAGGTAATATTCCTTATAAGGAGGAGACATTTTGATTGGTTAGCAATCCTGAAGCACAAATGAGTAACTTGATTCTGGGACTTCATTAAAAATAAATGTTAGAGCATAATAATGCAAAGGCCGAGTCCAAAAAGAATTCCAAACTTTCGTTACAAAAATTGAATTACGTTGTAGTGCATTAGCTTGGTTTACAAGATATGTATGTCATTCAATACAACAATGAGTTTGTCTTTCTCATCGGCCACAATAAGGCACTTACATCACAAAATGTTCCAGTTAGTATTACAAATATAGATTTGGCTCAGGTGTACCTTGATGCATGCATTGCTGCACATAGTAAATTTCAAAAATGGATTAATATTTAAAAAATTGGATTGAGGAAATATATAGACTAGCAAGTTAGATGAGCACACTTATAACTTATGAAGTCATAGCATAGCATTAAATGATTTAGCAATTAAATTTAAGAAATTTGATCACATTAAATGAAACAGTAGCCCATATTCCAGAGCGGAGCAACACAAAAGCAGTGGTATTAGGTGGCAAAAGATAAACATAATTTTAATGTCAACTCAAATATATACTCTCTAAAAGTTAGTCAATGTAAGTATTACAATGAAAAATATCAGTATTTGACTACCATAATCTCAAATACATTGAATACAAGCATATTTCAGGAATGCTTTCAGAAATAACAAACAGAAAAGTTGCAAAACATTGCTATAGACATTTAAGTTTGGAGGACGCAAATAGAATTTATTGTAAGGTTAATTAAAAATATTAAAAATGTATTAATACGAAAGCCATGAAGTGTAAATATTTTAATCTTGCAGACACAATGCATGATTCAGTTTTAGCAGTGGCATCTTTGAGACGAGACCATGGGAGTTGAGTTAGCCTTTAGCTTTGTCTAAGCTCCATCTCAGAAAAAGCAATATAATAAGGTGCCTTGTTTTGCCACTTTTTTCTTGTAGGGAATTGCAATGCACAAAAAATTACCAACCTTATTTGATACTATATGCATGATATTTTTTCAAATCTTAAAATATTTCTGGTGTAATATTAGGAAAGATATTATGAAAATTTAAACAAATATTTGTACTATTCTCATTAATGCACACAGATCCTAAAATAATGATCCACAAGATTTTTAAAAATGTAATATTTTCTACCGCAAAAGGAGTTTTGAAAGGCAGGACTTTTAATTAGCGAAATCAAGAATGATTTGTAATATACCAGTTTAACTACTGTTAGATGGGGATAGTTAGTAAGTGAAAATATCCATTCTTACTGCAACACTAACTACCACAGTATATTAATTCCGAACTCATATGCTACAATGGAAAGAATGGGCATATTCTCCCGGTCCTACGGTTGGTAAATCCACTTTTGGCATTCCGTCGGAAGTGCTCAGCCTCCCCTCCAAGACCATAGATGCCTTCCCCTCCACTCACCTCCAACTTATTTAAACAACCACCGAGCACTCATGCCGTTAAGCTTTCCTCCCCTTCCTTGACACGAGCAGCCGAGCGTGATCAAGAGAAGCTGAATGAGCAGAGACTTGCTGGCCTCAGCAATGACTAGGTTACCTAAATGCTACGGCTGTCTTCAGAGGAGGGGATTGGCGAGGGTGGGCGCGGGAAGTTGAATTGCTACCATCAGAGATTCTCCAAAATGAAGCCCAAGGCTTGCTTTCGATATTTTTATGTTATTTCTTTGGTAAAAAATGGAACAATAAGTCTTCTTAATATTTTTCATTTCTGCTTAGTCATCGATAAATCCGCATATAAACTCAATCTTCACCACTGATAATAATTATGATTATGAAGTGTATTTGTAATTAGAATTGTAACATGAAAAAAGAAGTAACCTATTAAAAAGGAAGGCCTATAGAAAGAAATATTTGAATCACGAAGGGTTGCAATGTACCACTTTTCAGATGGAGAGGTGCTACCTTAGTAGCTCAGCCACCAATGCTCTACCATTCACAAGGTTTAAATGGATTTTAAAAAGCAATTCACACCAATAGCCCATCAGAAAATGAGAACCATTTTACATGATATACAGTTGAGGACCTCAAATCCGTAAACCAGAAACCTGGGAAACCAGAAATCCGGAGCGTTTGAAAATTCCTCCGCGTAGTGTTAAGACTTGCCACCTCATGGCACCACTCTCCGAGCCTTGTTCTGGGATGAGTTAGCACACACTACAAAGATACGCTAACAACCTAGGCAGGGACACGTAGGGACCTCAAATATTGAGCACAAGAGCTGGAACGCATTTAAAAATTAATGAATTACCTAAGTACATATACCATGACCAGAATTTCAGAAACCCTTTGGTCCCAAGCTTTCCAGATTTGAGGTCCTCAACTGTACAAGTGATTGATAGCCTTCATGAATGTTAACACTATATTATTTTCCTAAAGCTAAAATTTCAAGTGAAATACAACATAGGAAAAACATAAGAATATATGTTTACGTAAATTGTGATCAGAAGGCTCTCGTTTTGAGTCCCAGTTAGACCACATTTCTACCCTCTGGCATCAGTCACACCACCCTTCTTGCCCTCGGCCTTTTCCAATTGTGTGCTCTGATCCCTGCCTTTCCCTGCCCTCTCTGAATCTCTTCTGATATTACTATATACATAAACATATGTTCTTATGTTTTTCCTGAGGTGACAATTAAACCACTAAGATAATAGTGTTTTCAACGATGCAACTATAACAAATAGAAATTTTGAAAAATTCTGGAAAACTTTCCGTTGTTTTGATCATTCCATTATTTAGATTTCTGGATTATCTATCTGATAGAGTATTTCTATGTTGAAGTAGTTGCTGCATGCAATGAAATTTTAGAAGTAAGTGTATTTTTCATGTGTGTTGCTATATTTGATAATAATGTTTGAGATGACACAACACACAAATAAAAAATATAGCAGCAAACATAAAAAATACACCTACTTCTAAATTTTCATTGCAATCAACAACTTCTTCAACATAGAAATACAATAGCAGATCGATAATCCAAAAATCTAAATAATGGAATGATCAAAACAATGGAAAGTTTTCCAGAATTTTTCAAAATTTCTATTCATTATAGTTGCATCGTTGAAAACACTCCTATCTTAGTGGTTTAATCGGGTCTCCCGGCCTGGCTGTCTTTACACTAATCCTATGGCAGCTTTTCAACTAATTTTCTGTTTTCTTATGCAAAATAGTCATCACATACCTAAGGATACCTAGATGTGGTGACTTTGCATGACAGAATTCACGGCATCAAAGTACGATGTCTATTCCTCGAACTTTCCAGATTTAATTAGGAGAGGAATGAAAGTGGATTGAAGTTCACATTGTGCATGCCACACGCCCAAAATTACTTAAAATTTATCTGAGAAGATCTGAAGTTTTATGATAAATGAGTGGCACATGAATGATAATTGCTTATTTTCCTTGTAGAAATACGATCACCTGCTTTTTCATTCATTGAGCTCCAACCGTCATGATGAGGAGTTATACCGACATCTTTTATTTACATGTACTCATTTTGCAGCACAGAGAATCAGCATTTTAATTAAAGCACATTTCTTCAGATCCTGTTTTCCTAGGTAAAAGCACCCTCTTCCAAACAGAAGTTCTTTTTTTGAAAATCCACGACTGAAATAGCCAGTCGCTTCAAGCGTGGCAGCCTTGTGATAGTTTTTACATGGGATATATAAATCCATTTTGACAAGTAGACGTTCTCAAAATATTTTCAACATTTCCCAATGGCCCATGTTAGATTCCAGGGATTGAGATAAGCAGTTCCATGAGAGGAGTGAAAGGCCACTCTGCATTCCATTCTCGAGTTGGTCGTTAGGTGGGCGATCTCCACTGTGAAGCCTGCAGCCTCAAGGGCCCCTCTCTCCGTAAGAGTCATGCAGACTAGTCGAAGGTTGTTTATGAACTTAATGCCAATTATTTTTTTCCAAAATGCTCACATTCTCTGCACTTATAAGATTTGCTGGGACTACTATGACATATTAAATTAAAGAGTTAAAATTCATATGCAATTATTATTTAAAGTAACGTATTTGAAGTATTATTGCCTACAATCAGACGATTTGATAATTACCAATAAGTTTATGTTTGTATTCATGAAAATTATGTGGAATTTGCAACAGGAGCACGTTAATAAATATGGATGGGCAAAATATTGATGCTATAGTCGGACTCTACAAATGTGCCATTTTCCTTCCATTTACAGGAAATCGAGATTACTGTCTACCTTCACGATTTGCAGACAAAGAGCTTTTTCAAATGCTTTTAATCTTTTTTAATCACTCCTTTAATCATAAATTTAATGAATTTTAATGGGTATTTCTGATTTATCAACTCTTTATTCAATAATGCATCATTTCCACTGACACCAATGCAGGTTCCGAAAAAAAAGCATTTCAGTGTTGCCTACATCCAGGTAACTTATCTATTCACCGGAAATACATATTGTTCATCCAGAATGCATCTGGTCCCAACCATTCTGAAATATCGATCTTCAACAGAACTCACATTCTCCATACTTATAAGATTATTTGTGACAACTTATATTAAATTTTAGAGTTAAAATTGGTAATCTGCTATTATTTACTGTAAAATATTCTAAGAGGAATTACCTCTGTTAAGAGGATATGATAATTACTGATAAATGCTAGTAGTCGTCAAAATTACATGGAATTGATGACATGCACATTGGAAAAAATAGAGGGGCAAAATATTGATGCTCTAGTCAGATTGTAAAAATATTTTGTCATTTTCCTTCAATTTACAAATGGTCTCATCTCACTTTCTTATATTAGTTTCACAATTTATTTACCTTTGTAATTTATGGACCAATAACTTTTTCAATCATGTTTTATCATAAATTTTATCACTTTGATTGGGTTTTTCTCATTACTTGACCCTTTACACAACAACGCATTGTTTCCGCTGATGTGTTGTTGTGTAAAGCCCATATTACAGTGTTTCCTACATCCAACTGTAAGGTAAATGATCTGTTCACCAGGAATATTGTTAATCCGCATTGCCTCTGCCCTATAGGAAAATTCTTATAAGAAAATTTCTTATAAGAAATTAGGCATTTTTCTTATAAGGAAAATAAAGAAGCCTCAGCTTCTTGGGACCACTTATGTCAAATACCTGCTGAAAATGCCAGAAAATTAGCAGAACACTACTTAACAAAGAGTTATACATAATTTCCAAAAAAAATATAAGAATTCCTTAAAGAATTATCAATTGCCAACATAACTTATGGTGACTTAAACGACAGTCAGATAAAAACATGAAAGGTATGCGCGACCCTCGCAACATTCCTATAGAATTCTATAAGAAATACAGAGTTCTCATAAGAATTTCTGTAAGAATTATAAAATCCTATAAGAATTTCTGTACGACTTATAAATTCCTACAAGAATTCTGGAAGACTTATAGAATTGTGAAAGTCTTACAGAATATTAATAGAATTTTATAAGAATTTCTATTAGACTTATAAGAAATTTCCAATACGGTGGTCTGGATTTTCGATCTTCTACAGTAGAATATTGCATTCAAATCCTTCTCCTCCTCGGAAATTTAGGAAGTTTAAAAGTGATCACCCAAAGAGGACATGCATTCAAAGTGAATCTAGGTGAAAACAGTTTATCCACCATTCCTAAAATAAGCTTGTTTTTTCCTTAGGGAATGAAAATTATTCTGTAGTGAAACCAAGATAAAAGATAATAAAAAAATTAATGTTTATGAAAGTGATTGTAAAATAACATCATTAAAAATTAACGGAATGCAGATGATTTTAACAGATAATGAAGATTAATGATAATTAGTAAGAATGTACTGAATGGAATATTTTAACACCAGGTTTCAGAAAATCGTATTCACATTCTTAGTAGGTGGAAAGTGTTAAAGCCAAAACGTACACGATTATGGCTACTTTGAGAGCTATACTAAGATAGATAGGACAAGAATTTGTAAAGCCCAATATCAAGAGGAAATCACACTATTGTTTCCAGAACATGGACAGATTTCTAAAAAACCACAAAAGTTAAGCTAGTAAGACCTAGAGAGGCTCTCTCAGTTTTCACATTGAAGACGAGTAAGTAGGTCAAGGTTGAAACCTAAGGGCTAACATGCAGTCAAAAAACATTAGGTAGAAAAATAATTATAACTGGAGCATACCATAAATTACCCTATCCATATGTTAATTTTTCCAGAAGAATCATTAAATTCTAGGAAGAACATGAAATACTACATGATTTGATGTCCCATAGACTACCTCTTCAAAAAATTAGTCTTCAACAACCTTTTTTTGAGTTTTCATTCAAATGCATTAAATGCTTCATGACAAGTCCAATTCATTTGAGAGAAAGCCAAATTTGTATCTAGGTTACTAAAAAATTTCAATGGCCAGCATAATACATGCTCTGAATTTCATCTGTAAAAGGCATCATGGAAGCCATGAAAGTTCTATCTACCCATAATAATTCATTGAAATAACAACAGCCACTTACTAAGTAGATACCACATCAACAATGAGTATTTCTCTGGTGGTAGGGCACCTATAGTTAGAGTGCAAGAGATGCTCGAGGGAAGGGGGTGTGGATTAAGAGAAGAAAAAAGAAGAGGAGGAAGAAGCCACCACCTGGAGGAGTCTAGGAGCACCAGTGAGAGACTGCAGGCCGGCCCCGAGGGTGGATAGGAAGGACCCAATGAGGATGACCCACTGGTTTGGCCATGCGATGTTTGCCACCACAAGCTTTCCCCCAATGCTCTGACCGAACCTGAGGACGGACATGGAGGGTGCACATTCAAGAGCCGCATTGCGCAAACACACACACACACAGACACACGCACAACCCACTCTCATCGTCACCAAAATACACACAATGCACACTGACAACAGCAGCACGCAGCCATTGCCAACCATTTTCCACATCTTACCAGAAACGAGCAATACTACCTCATGAAAAAAATCCAGATAACACCTTGAGGCTGGCATTTGCCTTACATGGCTTTGATATCCCATATTTAAAAAAAAACTAATTTGAGAATGTTCATGAATTCTTAATGCCATTAGATTTTTGGCCTCTAATGACGTATGAGAACTTGGATGAGATTTAAAGGCATTGCCATTATTCCATATTTATCTTAAGTTGTAGCCCTTTGGCAGTCCTGGTGAATAAAAATACCATGTTTTGGCTAGCCAGAAACAAGGAATAATGCAGAAAAGTAAATCAAAGCCAAAATAAAATAACTCTAAGGTCATCGAAAAAAATGCTCTTCCACTTTAATCTCATATTTAACACAACTATGAGACTTTCCCTTGAATAAACGGAATACTCTCTAAATGAGGAACTTAAATCAATGAGATTTCTCCACTCAGTAGTTCCTCTCTCAATCAATCATGGAAAATTTTCCACACAAATATCCTTTCCACTGGTTTATGATGACAAATATTGAATGCAATTATAGATAAAAATTCTGTTAAATTAAGCCATCGCATGATTATATATAGAGAAGATCCTTAACAATGATAATCCATGCTTCAGAATTCTCATTACTGTTTGTCAATTGAATTACATACTAAGTTGAAAAAATATAAAAACAGATGATGGCTTAGTTTCATTACAAAAGTTCCAGGGCATTAAAGAATAATGATACCATGGATTTTCAAGCCTTTTTGTCACTTTGGCAGTTGTGTTCCCATTCTTTCAGCAATCAACCATAGGAATTCTATGGAAGACAGGAACATGCAATTGGTATTATTTGATGAAGAAGATAAGATTATGTATACATAATTGATGTAAATAATTAATCGGGCGGACGGCTGTTATAGATTAACAAGGAACGATAAAGGAGAACAACCACAGGTGTTGAAAAACATGGACACTTATGTAAGCGAGGTGATAATGTTGGTACACAAGCTTGAGGGTATCAGTGAGCCGAAGGCGGAAAACTTAGTTGCAGTAATGTTGCTTCAGGGGCTGCCAAATTCATATGAAAAACTTGACATGGCGATCACGAGTGGGGAGAATGTTTTAAATTTCGATCGTGTGAAGACGATTTTGCTAGAGGAAAGCTACCGGAAGAGCGTAAGTCATGCGGTCAAAATGCAAGTGTTCCTGAATTCAGTGCCCTGTATTCCAAGAGCAACTCTTCAACCATGGCTGGGAGTTCATCAGTTGTGAAGGCGTGGAAGTGCTGGAACTGCGGTGAAAAAGGGCTTCTTAAAACACAATGCCCACAGTTGCAGAGGAGGGATCCGCATGAAAACAGAGCCAAGGTTAAGGGAGAGAAGAAAGGAGAAAATAGGAAACCTCAGAGAAGTCTTCTGTGTGCCCTGTCGGCTGCATCCTGTGACTCGGATTGGTTTGTAGATTCCAGAGCGTCCGTGCGTATGTCACCTCATGAAGACCGTATGCATGATTATTGTTGTGACGTTGATGGTCATATTGAGATTACTGTCAGTAATAACGATAAGCTTGTAAGCAGAGGTGTTGTATCTGTGAATCTAAATGTAAGTGATCACATTTGTGAACTTAAAAATGTTGTGCATGTTTCTGGATTGAAAGAAAATTTGATTTCTGTTAGTCAAGTTGCCAACAAAGGGATCACTGTTGTTGCTGAAAAAAATGGTTGTAAAATGTATGATGAAGCCTTTGTCTGTAATGGTACAGAACTAGCTACTGCAAGTAGAACAAGTAATGGGTTATACTGTTTGGATGCTAAATCAAAGCAGGCATTTGTGTGCAATATTAATGATTATGAATTGTGGCATCAAAGAATGGGTCATTTGGGTATGCAGAATATGATATTGTTGTGGGATAATCAAGTGTTTGTATTGATTTCAAGTGTGAACTTTCTAATGATTGTAATGTTTGTGTTCTTGGAAAACAGCACAGGAATCCTTTTCCTAAGGAAGGAGGTACTAAGGCAGATGAGGTACAAGGTCTTTTTCACTCAGATCTGTGTGATTTTGGTTCTAATGCAAAGTCATGAAGTGGGTCAAGGTGCATTCTTACTCTAATACATACATGGATGATTTTTCTCGCAGGCCGACTGTTCATTTCTTCAAGAGCAAGTCAGAAACCAAGCAGAGAGTGATTGATTTTGTAAATATGGCTGAAAATGTGACTGGTAAAAGGTTGAAAATTTTCAGGTCTAATAATGGAACTGAGTTTTTGAGTGATGAGTTAAAGAATTTCTTTAAATGCAGAGGAATCACACATCAGAGAACTGTAAGGTATACTCCACAGCAAAATGGTGCAGCAGAAAGACTGAATCGCACTCTTCTGGAGTGTGATGCTTGCTCTTTCATGCAGGAAGTCCTTAGCAGATGTGGGCAGAGGCAGCTAACACTGCGGAGTACTTATTAAACAGGAGCCCCCACAGGAGTACCCCTGACAATGTCCCCGAGGTGCTGTGGTCAGCTATAATCAGCTCAAGGTGTTTGGTTCTGATGCGTATGCTCTCATCCCTGAGGAAATAAGGGGGGATAAGCTAAATCCTAGGAGTAAGAAAATGGTCTTCGTGGGTTACTCTTCAGATTCCAAGGGGTATTGTTAACTTAATCCTGAAAACCTGAGAGAAATTCTTGTTGCTTGCTATGTTAAATTCATTGAAAATAGTTTCACTGCAACTAAGGCTATTGGTGAAGGGAAGAAGGGTTCTTTGAGAATGTGCCTGTAAACTTAGATGATGATTTGCCATTTCCTGAAGAGCGTAATGTCAGTGATGATATTCATTGTCAAAGAGAAGTAAATGTCAATGTCAATCACATTCATGGTGCACAGAGTGGCATTGACAATCTGTCTGTTGGGGATGCAAATGAGGTGCAAGTGAGTTCTCCTGGAAATAATGTGATGAAGGTGAAAGGAGATATCCTATGAGGGAAAGGCAAAGAAAGGAATTTCCTGGTTTTGAGTTGTATTTAGCATGTGATGAAAAGGTAGAGCCTACATCAGTTACTGAGGCTTTAAATGGTACTGATAAAATTTGTTGGAAAGACGCTATGGAAATAGAGATCATTTTTTTTCAGGAAAATGATGTGTGGGATCTTTTAGACAGACCTAAGGATGGAAATGTAGCGCAATGCAAATGGGTCTTTAAATTGAAGCAGAATGGGGAGGGAGAAGTGGACAAGTTTTTGAGGCTTGCCTCGTTGCTAAGGGTTTCTCTCAGCGTTATGGTGTTGATTATCTTGACACTTTTGCTCCTGTGGTGAGGCATGATACCTTAAGATTGTGTCTTTCAATTGCTGTTGCTCATGGCTTGCATGTACATCACTTGGATGTTTCCACAGCCTTTTTGAATGGGTCACAAAGTGAAGAGATTTTCATGCACCAACCAGAAGGTTTTGTTTCAGATGAAAGTAAAGTGTATAAGTTAAAAAAGGCTATTTATGGCCTGAAACAGGCTTCTCGTTCTTGGTATGAGAGAATGAATGAAGTTGTATTAAGTGTTGGTTTTAAGAAATCTCAACTTGAATCTTGTGTTTATTTTTGGGGAGATGGTGCATCCATGGTTATAATTTGTGTTTATGTTGATGACTTTTTTGTATTCTTCAATAATGAAGTTCAAGCAGTATCACCATGTTTTTCAACATGTGTGGTCATTCTCATTTATCATTCATTCTTAATCTCTAACAATCGTCCTCCCAATCAATTATTTACATCAATAATAATTGCAGAGAAGTATTCATACCTCATCCTATTTTGAAAAAAAATCTCAAATTTGTCTAGTGTTCGCTCCTTATAAACAAAAAATTGGTTTCTAGAAAATTATAACTACATGTTATTTCTACTAATTTCAAAACATATTGGGAGACATATCAATTTTGAGGTGGTTAGATTTTTAATGGGTGACCCCTTGAAAGCCTATTAACATGCCTATTGCAGAGTAAGTCCACATCCAAAAACACAAATACTGTAGTTACTATGAAAATATGCAATATTACTTGTATTAAAAACTGGTATAATTACCTGCTACCTACAGAATATTTTTGCATTTTTGGACACATACTTTAGGGCCCACAGTTTAAGGGCTAACTTTTCTTCAACTTCCTTAGAATTCCAATTATTAAACAAATGCCAACATAGCTGCTAAAGAACTAAAAATGAACCAAAAAGTCCATGGAATCAAAATTAAATAGTTGAAAAAAATACTAAAAAAAGCAAAGTTAATACTCAATATAGCAATTACCTAGGCACACATTAAATGCCTTTTAACTACTACTGAGCACATTGTAAACTTATGGAAAAGAAGTTCATGGTTCTTAAATTCTCTTGGCAACAATCACAATGCCAAAAGACTATCATACGCTATTAGAGAAATGATAATAGGCTGCTTTCGTCTAGCAGGCACATATATTCAGATGACATTCAGAAAGATCTCAAGGTCATTCTCCTGTAAGTTAGTACATGTATTTAGCATAATCTCGTTGGGTATGAGTTGCATTATAAACACTTGGGTGGATTTATCATTAGTATACGAAAGTGGCTCATAGTAATTGTCCTATACTCACTATACAAACATTCATTTCCATGATTTTGTCTCCTGAGTTGTATACATACATAGGATAATTTGGTGGGTGGTCAAAGTTCAATTTGAAAACTTGCTCAACTGGATTCCAATGGTTTATTGAAATGAAAAGCAAACCAAACGAAGCACCAATATTCCCAAAATCCTAATAATGAACAAAGGATAAGATCCCTCAAGTATAATGGCCATGAAAAAGCCATCAACCAAGGGGCGTATGGAAAAAACCAGAATTTCTGCAATGCTGAATATGTTTTGGGAGATGGGTGCAGAAAGGGTGTAGGGTTTTTAGGATTTGAACTCCAAATCCACCAGTATAAACCATTTTCAGGTGTCAATACTATTTCAAGGGATCAACTTTAAATGCTCAACGTTTTGTTATGAACGCTGAATCCTTTCCTTTACCCCACCTCAATGAAAAATTTCAGCTCTCCAGCTCTTCTGGGAGTGGTCAGGAAATAGTATCCATTAGTGAGTCACTCATGGGGCTTTATACATTATAAAAGATAGATTACATGAAGAAATGTCTTCTTTAAAAGAATGAAATAAAAATAATGCCGAATTCAAGGGAAAATACCAACAATAAAGTAAAGTTATTAAAATAAAAAAATTTATATATTCAATTTCATAATCCAAACACAACTCATAAATTAAGGCAAATTAGGGTATGCGAGTAAAATGTTGACACTTGTTTATAAGCACTCAATGTTCTTATTGGCATATTTAATACACTAAATTAAATTTTATTTTATCTTTTTTTAATAATTGATAAGGAAATCCCTTCTGCTACTAGATTACCTCCTCGGTGGGTACTCTTGCAAACTCTCCACGTCGGAGTATAGATTGTTTACACTCATTTCGTTTTGTTGGCTTTTATGAACATACTTTTTAGGGATTTATGCAGAAGCTTCCGTAAAAAATGAAGTTTTTTATAGGGTGTAACATGACCCTACCCCTGAAATGACTCAAGGTTAAAAAAATAACAGTCCGGAAACTAAAATTCTGAAGTGTCTACACCTAGCACACATTTTGATACCTCTACGCTTGGGAAAGACAATTTTTTGGTGGCTTTGCGTCATCAGGTGTTTGCATTCTGGTGCTTTATGCACTTCTTTCAGTTTACATCCTGTCATGGTGATCATGTGTTTTGGTCAGTCCACACTTCAACATAACTGTGCTTTGGACTGGTTTCAACAAGTTTGTTTTTCATAAAAGTAACATCCTTCAACTTCTGCATTTTGTGAATTCAATCTTTTAACAAACTTATACTTTTTGTACACATATTAAACATATGTATTTAGAAAGTCTTGCGTTAGTCATAACAATCTCCCGTCGGCTCCGCAACGTGCCAAGCCTGTGGCCCATGAGGAGGGGCCTTAGGGTGGAGCTAGTGTAGTCATGTCTGCATTGCATCTGTAGGGCATGTGGCAGTTTCTGATTCGACAAACGGGTGTTATAATGTGTTATAGAGCAAAATTTATGTATCCTACAAAGTATGCCTTGGAAATATTGCCAGATTATGGGTGCTCTTTGATAAGGGAATGTTGGATTTGGGGCGCTCATCTGCGGCATGTATATTCCTCAGTAGAGAAGAGTTAAGGAAAATAGGTATATGACATGTACACGTAAAATAAAACAGGGCCAAAAAAGATGTCAATGATGATTGAACAATATTCTCTCTCATAGGATAGTAAGGCAATTAATAATTAGAAAATTCTTTATCTGGGATCTGGGATCCTAAGGTATTATTATAAAATATTGGAAAAATAGAATGGGTCTGTACATATACTGCACCAAAAATTAATTTTGCTCAATAATCAAAAATGTCTTCCATTATCAAATTCTCCCTTTAATCTAAGAGGGCCAGCAAGTGATATATTGGCGAGAATGTGAGCAAAGATAGTTTTGTAGTACAAAACATTACTCCATCAATCTTAAAGCAGCAACTTGAATTGCAACTAAAATGAATCACAAAGTCAAAAATATTGTGTCTTCACTGAATCAAATTGCACCACATTGCATGATGAATGAAGAACACCGAATCTGGATCTATTAATGAAGTGTAAAAAAAGAAAAATTCAAACAGTGAAGAATAAATACGTAACAAAGAAAAAGCTATAGATGATGTATAATAACCCATTGAGCCCCTATATCATATTAGAGAGAGTTTGCAGACTTCAGAGCAGAGTTTGAGCATGATAGGTTTAGAGTCTAATGCCATGCTAACAAAAGTGCAATACAACAAAACAAAATGTATTCTTTCAAGCATCTCACATCAATATTACAAAAGCAGATGGATTCTCATGGAAATATCACCAAGCTGACTGACAAGCTTCAGACTAGCACCTTTGTTCCGAAAAGGTATAATTTTTATGAGCAGATGATTGGAGCAAACACTGGATAGGCAATTTCCCCAGTGGAGGCAAATATCTTCACGACAAACTTTGACATGATAGTGGTTCAAAACAGCACCAAAAAGCCTGACACTTGGGTGAGGCACATCAACAATATTTGAAACAGACATGCAACATCAAGGCCAACGTAGTATTGGGCGTGGAGAACACTCAGTCTGCTCACAAAGCCTCTGCCTGTTGGTGGCAGTCCAAAGAGTTTGTTCACCTGACTGATCAGCGAAGCCTGGATGATTGACACCACAACAGAGGTGAGCAGAGATCTCACCACTCCTAACGCATCTTCAAGGAACATTGCTAGTCAACTACAGGCCAGAATGCAAGATAGGCCATGTTTATATCATGAATAGTCCGAGCATCACCCAAGTATAGACAAGTAGTCTAAGCCACACTATCGACTTCAAGGCTGCTCCTTGGCATAATAGGGTGGTTTCCTTCATCAGAGAAAACGAAAGGCATTGATTGCCATTCGTTACCTACCATTAGTGTATTCATAATATACAAATTATTTGGTTTTAGAAATCCCAGTTTAGACGAATGGCAATGGTCAATTTTAACCTCATTTGAAAAAGGCCAAATTTGCGCCCATGCGATGCCATTCCACGTGACGTCACAGGGACCTAGTTTCTATACGAATAGATAGGAGATTTATGGTTTTTTGGGAATATCCCGCGTCAGGTTATTAAAATATTGGAAAGGATATTCCCAAAAATCCATAAATCTACAAACATGGACCGCGAAACCTTTAGTAATTTGACGAATAGATAGGAGTTTTACATCGTGTGAGATTACCAATGCATGCATGAGGCACAGAGCTCAGGGAAACATGTCTTAATAATCACCTATTAAAATTGCCTAAGTTCGGACAGTTTCCTTTATTTGATAGGGTATTAATAATCCTTATTAAAGCCAAGCGCTAGGAGGATACTCAGCTACCTGCTAGAAGCCTGCATCAAAGCGGCTCTCAAAGCCTCGCCCCAAGGTCACATCACACCACGACAGTGGGAAATAGAAATACGTCACACTGGCTTTTCCCAGCATTCATAGTTAGCCGTCGCGTTTTCGTGCACTTGAAAATTTTCACTTTTCGTTTAATCGCGAAAAATAGACATCATCATTTATAAATCTAAAAGTGTGAAAAACGCACTCCAGGAGTAATAATCTTTCAATTTAGGCAATAAAAATAATAGGAAACCACCCTATTATGCAGCTTTAATTTCAAACGCAGCCAATGATACTCAATAAATCATCACACCACTCGGAAATCAATTTTATTTTCCACTTGTAATTTCTCGAATGAAATCCTTGATATCAATCATCATTTCACACTGTATAAAACCATAGTGTTCCAAAAGTGCCATCTCAGACGAAAAAAAAAAACCTAGACATACAGATGATTCACTCACCAAAATTGATGGCCTTCTCAGGCATATTTTTTTGTGAATTTACAGCATTTAGTAGTTCTTTTTTTTTGATCCACATTCATGGAACAGATGGCGAAGAAGCCAATTTGACAACTGCAGAGGAGGATGGTGTGGGTAAAGGGTGGAGGTAACTGCATTGGGTGGACTGTTTGGAAATTGAAATATCGGAAAAGAATTTGGTCAACATCAGTCTGCACCTTCCCTGTACTCTTTGCCGTTAATTGATTTTTTCCATCTTCGGTCTGTTCCGCTTGTATGTGACATCAGCTAACGTAATTAATAAAATTAAATGAAACAGTAATAGTATCATACCCGGGAAATTTAGTCTTTGGACCAGTAAACCAAAATAAAAAAAAACAAAGTGTGAAAGCGGCATCTTAAAAAAGAGATTTCCGATGGTGTTTCCAGATTGTCTAGAGGTCATTCTCAATCTAGAAGAGCAAAAAGAAGAGTTGAGCGACACTGTCTTACGGCAACAATTGACAAAGAGCAAGCGCTACCTTGTCTCCGAAAATATCTGTAGCTTTAAGCACATTTATCAAAGAATAGGTCATATATGGCAACAAGATGCGGGATGGCATGTTACTTGCCTTTATGAGAGGTCTATGTTTTCTGTTTCCGAGCATTACAGATGGCATGATTCTGCCACATGCTCACCGAATGCATCCCACAACCCCTGCCTCTTGTGCAACTTAGGGTGATGTGACTGTCTGAAATAGTGCCTGGAATATGTTTTCCGCCATTACACAGCGATTTGATGCATCCTACCAATCCCGGACGATATCTGATTTGTGATCACCTGCATCACACATCGTGTGACACTCAGTCAGAGATGCATTGTACATATTTGGAAATGAGCCCCTATAATGACATTGTGATATTTCATTTTCAAAACTACATATAAATACAGAAGTTAGCGCAAACACAGAACTTCCTCATTTGAGAAATAGCTCTGATACAAAATATGTACTATCATTTGCAAAAGTCTTGCAACAAATCGAGCGGCGCCACTTTCGCTCCATTGTCGATTTCTGGCCACCATTGAGTTTGAATGATCACTATCTAGGTATGAATCTTCATGGTAGCTCGGGAACGACTCACGAACGGGTCATCGTGACACGGGAGTGAGACGTAGGAAATCATTACGATGTTCAGTTGAGTAAACGAGCGTAGATGTTGGGTTAAGTCGTCGCGGCGTATGAGATTATTTTTGTACCCGTAGTTGACTGGAGTAGATAATTGAAAATATTTACCCGTTAAAATAGTGGGTACCTATGACGCCTGGCTTCCAATTGTAAACCCCATAAGGCCGGCTGGGGGCACGATTTCGCCATTAGGAACACGGAAATTAACTCGCTCCTAACCCTTTTTTTAGGGATTCAACGTCGTTCAGGAGACTTTATATTAAGTTGTTGAAATATTTGTTCGATATAGAAGAATTAATAAATGAAAAAAAAATTAACTGGCAATTTTCTGGAAAAAAAACACGACTCTGTCGTCTCCACCATATGTAATTGTGGCATTAAACAGTTCTTTACGTAGGTTGAAGCTGATAAAGATAGCTCCATAAGCTTTCTTCTTCATTAATTATCAATTTGTTAATTGGATAAATGTATTTAAACCGATGGAAATGTTTCTTCGAAAAAAAATGGAATTTTGATTGTCAAAAAAAATCGCTAGGCCTCGTCGTTGCTAGCAGAATGTGTCTCTATTTTTACTGTTTACATATCTAGGAGAGGCTTAAATTTTTACGATAGCACTAACATATTTAGTGATCATGTCGCATTAATCTTCTTTTTGTTATAATAAATTAGTTATTGTTTCGATTTTTATATTTCGGCCATTATTATATTATTAAGGACAACTAACTTAAAGAGTGACTTAATAGTACGACTTTTCCCTATCCATGAATGCCTCCATTGGTAAGGTTTCCAATAACAACAACGGACAGATATTAAATTGAAAGTCAATTTAAACCAATATTCGCCTTTTTTTAGGGAGGGAAATACTTTGCGCATCTATTAGGGAGGTAAAATACTTGGCGCATAATTTAGCCGCTCCCTCAGCTCTTAACGCTGAATCGGGTGCTCCCGGGCCGTAGTTTTGGTCAGCTAATAGGTCCTGCACCTCGTCTTGCCCTACATCTTTATTGCAACTCTACCAGCCAGGGACGAGGAAGTAGGTTACCTGGAGTAAAACTTGCAGGCCGTAAGTGATTCTCACGTACTTCCAAAATAGTGTAAATAGGGCCAATTTGTAGCCTTATCATATAAATGTTGATGCCACAATTTGCTTGAAGAAAGTACGCACTAGAAAAATAGTTGATAAATACCTCAAGATAAGCCTTTCCTATATTTAAAAATAAGCGCCGTGGTGCGTGCACGATTAAGGATTACCATTACATAGCTTATTCCTAGGATTTTACTTATTGTTAGTAGATCAGCTAGTCTCACATTCTGTCCCTTTCCAACAAAATTACTGTATTAAAAAAACACTGATTGTAGAATACTGAAGCCTAAAGTTTAAAAGTAAAATCCTTCACTTAATTTATATCTTTTTCTATCTCTAAGAAAAGTTTCCGTCACTGCTCATTTACGAAACGAAAAAGGGTAAAATTGTTCTGAAAAACTTTACTGGAGAAATTAACTTGGTAGGAAATGGCGACAAGTTGATGAAAAATAGGCAGCATACTACATAGACGGACAGCATAATCGCTGCAAAATATCATTCATAATTTTCTTTTTAATCAGATAAAATTGATCTATTTAAGAAATTCCGTATATGGAACCTTAGATTATTACGATAGCTCTCATTCCAAAGTTTAATAATGTTGAGCAGTTACGGACCTGTAAAGGAAACCATATAGCACTAGGAATTACATTCACCAGTGATTCTGATTGGAGTTCCTTCAAGAAAACGCAATGGGGTGTTTGCATGGATTTTTTTAAGCGATATATGCGGAAACTTCACTTCATCCGAGATACGGAAATGCTATTTAAACTTAAATTTAGGGTAATTTTGGCCATTTCTGGCTGCGTATAAAATTACCCGTTTTGAACGTCCGCGAAAACAAGAAAAATGAACATGGCCGCCTGTGACGTCACGTGCCCGTAACTTCGAGTACTTGCCGTACGGGTATGCTGTAGTTAATGATTACGCGCTCACTTGAACGAAATTCAGAGATAAACTGTGCGCAATGTCGGCATATAAATGGTGTTTTGTACCAGAGTGTACAAATACAAGCAGCAGGAACCCTAGCAAAATGTTTTTCGCGGTTCCGAAGGAAGAGAAACGGAGGAAGAAATGGTTTAGAGCTGCAAGAAGGGACTTCAATGTCTCTCTGAAATCAACCTATTATTGCTGATAGGACCATTTTAAGGTATTTTAATATTTATTACTGACGCTTATTTAATAGATGCTAATGTATGTATATGACACGTAAATTATTCATGATGAAGAGCCATTAACATTTGCTGAATGAATCCATTAATCGTACAAAATAGCCAACGTAATGAAATGGAAAATAGATGCTTCCAAAAAACTGCAATTCAAAGGATGTAAATTGTTGACGAAGAAAACCTTGGAAGAAGTATCTAGAAGGTCAGAAGTAAACAGTTTGAGCTATGATTTTGGTATGTACAGTTAAAAATATATACCTAATGTTTTTGTTCATAGATGGAGGACGACATGGAATTTTCATGAGGTGCAAAATGGTAGGAGGGCATAAGCTATTGAAAAAATGTGCTTTTCCCCACGTATTTGGCTGCCAGGAAGATCGGCAGAGAGCATTTGCGTCAACCACCCGAAAATTACCCATGAAGAGGACTCAGCTGAGATTAATAGAAGACGCACTGAGTGTGCAGCCCCCCCTAGGCTGGTTCTAAAGATATTTGTAGCCTCAATGTGAATTGATGAATATTACAGTCTTATTATGGGAACTCTTTATAGGTACCTACTGTAAGTGTAGACTGCATTGTTTATATTTGCCCTTTAAATAAATTAATATTTTAATTAATGAATAAAATAAATGATAATCACTAAATAGAAACAGTTACAGAGACATAAATGTGTTCTACAGGTATAGACTGACTAATACATGATATGCTGCCACATCATAGGCGGATCCAGGGGGGGGGGGCACGGGGTCACGTGCCCCCCAGACCCTTAGAAATGTGCTAGATTTTTAATACGGTCCCATTATCATTTCGTTCGTTTTGTATGACGAGGTATCCTTGTGCCCCCCCCCCCTGAACAAAATCCTGGATCCACCCCTGTGCAACATTGAAGCCTAATAATAACAGATCAGTTAATATTTCTATGTTAATAGTTCATATTAAAATGTGGCATCCATACTCTTGGCTTCTAACTATTGGGTATACTTGGATTCTAACCCCATCATATCTGAAATAAAATGGGCAAAATAATAAGCTTGAAAGTGGAATAAAATGTTGTTAATCATATATTTAATTCTATACTTATATGCCCAGTAGGAGTTTGAATATTTTCATATAAGCTCAAGTGATTATTGAAAATTTGAAGTGAAGAGTTTGGTGCTGCTCAAGTACTCAAATTATAAAAAAATCAACTTGGTACTATGGAGATAAAGGTCTCGTTAAATGTATGTCAGTTACTTGCAAATTACTGCCTGAATTATACAACTCATAAAATATATGCTTTTCTTTTAGGTTGATAAACGTATCCCTCCCCATATAACCAGTCATGACTTGGATGAGGAGTCAGTGGACCTAGAACTAGACTGCTCTGAAGCTCATGAGGGTGGAAATGCTGCATCCAACTATGAGCCATTGACTCTTACTAAGACATTTAGTGATGCTAGTGTCCAAACTTCTGTTTCTCACAGGAGTAAGGGTATTAATTGCAATATGACAAAAAAGGAAGTACTTAACATTGCCAAATCACCCATCAAGTTACAGAGAGATGTGTCGACATCTCCACTGAAGAGAATAGGTGGGGCTGTGGATGAAGAGGAATTGGAGTCTGTCACAACAACTGAGGGTGTGGAAAATGGCAGTGGGAGTGAATATGAGCCATGCTCATCTGAGAGTGATGAGTCTGCTCATGAATTTCAGGACCCTGATGCAATTCTCTCTTGTGTAAATAGGAAATCCAAAATGTATACTGGCGTGCCAGATGAGTGGTTTCCTCATGCAATGTCTTTGATAATGAAATACACTAAACTTGGCCAGAGAGACATTGTATTTACTCTCATGAAAATCGAGGTAAATGATTCTTTTGAAAGGCTAGCGGATCAATTTTGCATATCATGTGGCCATGCATGTAAAATTCTCAACAGAACTGTGCCAATCCTGGCACACACATTGAAGGAACTGATCTATTGGCCTGATAGGGTGACTATAAAAAGGCAGCTTCCCATACCTTTCATTGTACTATGGAGATGAAATCATCAGGTAACTGACCAAAGTGCCTTCGTTCCTCTAACTTCCGGAATGCTGAAGCAGTCATTACCCTTCAAATACTACGCCACCATACATACATCTACTTTTGGTAGATTATTTGTATTTCCTTTATCAAAATTTACCTCTAATGCCATGTTTTCGGCAATTTTCCCAGTCGCAATGAGGCCTCAAACGGGTAACTACGGGCAAGTGACGTCACCTACCGTATCTTCTCCCGCTTATGTCCTTGGCATTTTAGCGATTTTATTATTCATTTAATAATATATTTCTCCATTTTACTGCATTGAAACCTATGTTTTCTTCATCTACTTCCTTTCCTCTATACGATGAAGAAATATTTAAGCGCAAAAAAATTTTATGCAAACACCCCATTGATTCGTCCTACCGCGCTAACTACGCATGATTCCCGTCGCACGGTCATTTAAATTAGAAATTGTTGCAAAAAATGCTCAAATTCAACAGCTGGTACCCTCTTAACATAAATTTCAAAAATAAAAAAACTTTAAAATAAAATACGGAGGATAAAAAGTTTACGGCCACGGGAAGGCCTCGAACGCAGGCCCCTCCTATCACCAGCCCGAATGCTTATCAACTGAGCTATTTCTAGCTCAAGGTCATCGAGTGGTAATTTTAATTATTTACTGTTATTGTAACACTGAGCTCCTTCATGTGCTGAGCTTCTCCTACGGCTTCTCACTTGAACGAATTTGATCAAAATAATCACTTTCTCGGGATATTAGTCTTTTATTCGTTTATATGATTATAACTTGAGCACGGAGGCTTTCGCACACTCTATGTTTCGGCTGGTTAGTATATACAATAGGAATATCATGATGTTGTCGCCTGCGACTTCGGTATGGCATCGTCTTTTTAAGTTATTATTATTTGTTTTTATGTTTCATACTCGGTATTAGTATTTATAATGAAGCAAGCGTATACATTCATTACAAACAGAAATTCTGTTAGGATTTGCTTACTTCCTTCTTACTCGACTTGAAAGGTTTTATGAAATGAGATGCAGTTCCACTAATGCCTTAGACATAAAACGTATTGCCAACAAACACATTTCCTAATACAATGTAACTTACTCAATGCAAGTAGATAATTCAATTAATAATGCTAAGTAAGTATCCTACATTATCCCGAATTCATCAGTGTATATGTAAATGATTGCATCTAAATAAGATAACTTAATCATCAACGACATAGCAGCTTAGAGTTATTATTCGCATTCACACTAATTCAGCAGTAGAACATTTTAACAAACAATACCTGTTGAAATCCGACAATCATTAAAAATGGGACTTTTACCTGGAATTAAGTTTTCCTCGTCATACTTTGAATAAGTGGAAAGGAATACATCTTTACCGATTGACGGACGTCGGAGAACTCTGTTATTACTTACGCAACGATTAATGCCGATCAGCTTAACTAATTCATATTTTACGTGTTTGCTCAGATATTTATATGATGAAACACTGGGAATTTCAAAGCTGCCTCGTATCATATGTCGTAGATATTGTATTAAAACATCAACCCGAGTCGAGAGATGTAAACAAAAGTCCATGTTCACAGTGAACGACTCGTGATTTCCTCTCTCTGAAAAGAGCTGAGATCACTCAAAAAGAGCCAAGCTACCAACTTTTTAAAATCTCTCCGAGGAATTACCTTTGATCTTTCCTACTGCATTAAATGCTACAATGTGTTTGGAGGAATATCATGAACATTAATTTCACTTAAATGGAAGTGGTCAAATCCCGAGACTGAAAAGGATGACAAAATACCTCACCCACCCAATGACCCGTTCTCCATGCATTGAACCATGAAGACTAGTATTGGATTGTTGCATACACCCGAAAATCATACAATTTCCGGGCACAATCTTTGTGGAGCGAAAGTGGCGCCGCTCGATTTGTTGCAAGACTTTTGCAAATGATAGTACAAGCAGTATTTAGAGGTGAATATGGGAATTAAGGGGCTTTATCCTTCACTTTTGAATATAATGAGCACCTTATATATTGCGAGCATTTTTCCAGGGATTATGAGCTCTCATTAAACTGAACCTCTACTGTAACTGGTACAAAAAAAATAATAACAGATGAAAATATTTTCAACAACTCATGAGAATAAATGACCTTGAAGACTTATTTTATCATATCACAACTCTTGAAATACTTCCATCCAAATTTCCACCTCACTTTTTGTCATTTTAAAGCCTAACAATCATTTTATTAAGAATGTATCTTTCACAGAAGACAGATAGTTACTTAGGCAGAAACGAACTCTGTAATCATCTAAATTTGTATGGGGCAAAAACATGCACAGCCTTCCAACCAACATATATGACTTACTGGTAGTATTGGATAACAATAACAAGTCAGACACACAAAAAGGAAGCACACACACTGCTTATGTGCAAGGGTGATCAGATATTTATTTTACTTAAATTGACTCTAAAAAGAATATCCAAAAATTAATTTAAAAACTCATTGCAGAGGTATGAGCCAAACAGGTAAACAAGAAATGACATAAAAATTAGACAAATGATGGAGAGTACACCCACAGAAAATGTCTGAGCACCCCCACTCAAACGCATGCACACAGAAATGCATATGCTTACATGTACTCTCACATGTAGCAAAACTGCAGCCCATCACAAAGCGATCACACCCACACGACAACAATGAGAAGCCTTTGGTGGAGGAGGGTGAGAGGCCAGCACTGCCTCTCCCATTGCCTCCTTCACCTTTTCAGAGCGACATGACATATATGGGGAGGTGAGTGAGTGAGGGGGGTTCGTTCATTGCAGGAGGGGGATACAAGAGAGGAGATGACCTCCAGCAACCATTCATTTCTCACTTGTCCCTGAGGAGCAGGTTGTCCACTGTGCCGGCAAACAGAAGCACTGATGACAGGTAAACGGTTGACGTCGTCAGGATAGCACATATCGTACCCACTGGAATCGAACGTTGGGCATCTGCCAAGTCTCCCGATCGATTGGAGCCAGCCATTATTCCTGAGGGTAATTGGACAGATCATATTATTCTTATCTAAAACATCATCAAACAGACTATCCCTAATGTGTAAACTGATAGAAATATGAACTCCAACCTCACATTATTTACCCAGCTTCATGGTCAACAGCCTAATATTTTCAATAACTTTTCTTGATAAAATTTCATTGCTCAGATGATCCAATTGATAATGCATACACAGCTATTCCATTAACGTCGTCATGATTAGAGTAGCCAATACTGCAACTGAATTCAAACTCTGACAACCAAGAATTTTTATTAAAAAAATGAGTACATGATTTTAGTTGCAGTGACCAGGATAGCAGCCTGGTATCTATAATGCTCAACATAATGGTGATCATACAGAGGTAAAATAAAAGTTAATACAGTGGAACCCCGATCTATCGTTCCCGCATTGATCGTTTTCCCGCATTCATCATTCGCCGCTCCTGGTCCCAAATTAAGTTCCATAAAGACAATGTAATATTTTCCTGTATCTATCGTTCCCCGAAGTATCGTTTGAAGATCGCGGTCCCGTCGTATAATTTTCCCTCATCTATTGTTTGACGAAAATGAGATGAAGTGTTTACAACGTGTTATTTATTGCTAATAACGACAGACACATAGTTTGAATCTTCCCCAGGAGATTGAAATACGATAGGAAGAAGCTGAGTGCCGTGGGATAGTTACATTAGCGCATTTCCCAAGATCCGGTATCCCCCTCCATTCAGCACTCGTCTCCCCCGCGTCTGAAGCTTTCCTCTTCTACGAAATAAAAAAAGGTCCCAGCTCGAGCAGGGATCGTATTACGAAGACCTTAGCTTCGAAAGAAAATATCAAGTTACTCGAGGACAAAAGAAACCTTTTTCACTCCTCCCCTTTTCTTGACCGCTGACTTTTTTCGCCGACTCGCTTCAAAGATCCACACTTCTGAAGGTCAACTGCTGCATGAATCACCAATTAGCCCAAAAGGTGTCTAAAAATGAATTTCGGCAATTGGTATTATACTTTTGTTAGATTCAGATATTAGTGATGTGCACGTAATTAAAAAAAGAATGATACCAAACACGACGTATTTCTAACGTTATTTAAGAATTTAACCAAGGAAATAGTTGGAATAATATGATGGTGATTTCTGGCGAATATCGATATCCTCGCAACTGATAGTGAGCTTCACGGCAGTTGATGTGGATTTTTTTTTAAAACAGGGCGTCTGGTTACAATTTACGAGTTATGCTACAAGTCTCACTTGTCTGAGTTGCTAACGAAGCGATGTCTTCTCAAGATATTTTGTTTCTCCCTGCTAGCAATCTGAATTCATCTGCTCATCTAGAGCTACGCTACTTATTGTTAGAATTGAGTGGGTGAGTTGCCTTCTCTATAGGATAAAAAATTTCATTGCGCATTCATACGGTCATGCTTCACCCTCTGCAGTAATCTCTGCTTACGCCGCACGCGATAGCATTAGTGCCGAATTTCACCTCGTACGACTGGTTCCATACTTTCCGGGGTGGGTTGACTTAAAACCAGCGAGTGTTTTCCGTGTGGGTTCAATAGAGTCCGGTTTCATTTTTATTAGTTTTATTCTTATTCATCTTCGGACCATGGCCCTTCCGAAGACACAAGTGGGAACTTTAAAAGATGGACTGAAAATAATTGAAGATGAAGAAAAGAAACCGGGCTAAAAATGCGCGAATATTGCAGAACGGCTCGGTATGTCCGCTAGCACAAGCCGGCAGGTGTGGGGGTAGAGCGAGATCCCTGGTGAAAACGAGAAATGGGATGAAGCCGAGGATCAGGTGGGCGTGCCGCTGACGATTAACGCCACATTGCCTCAATCATATTAAAAATTTAATTGCTAGAAAGGAACATTTCAAATAATAAACTATTTTTGGTCTTTGATCCATCTCATAACCAATCACTGCGACGGCAAAATCAGTTGTTTGAGGCATAACAGGCACATTTATCTCGTAAATACGTGTACTTGAAATGGTATTTGATGGATAAGACTTTTTACAGTGAAATTACAGTGAAAATTCCGAGTGGAGTGCAAACATTTTTTGGCAAGGCAGCGTGTTCCTTTAGGATATTTGAAATAGATATAATTCGAATCAACAATATGACCTAAGTGTTTCGATAAAGTACTTAATAATATTCCTGTAATCAGCTGATATCTTGTTTGAATCCATTAATGAACATCATAATTCGCAAAGATCAAGCGTTTCCTGGGACATAGGCAACCCGGACAACCATTCCCGCATCGATCGTTTTCCCGCATTCATCGTTTATTTCATCCATCCCCCTGAAAAACGATAGATCGAGGTTCCACTGTATAAGCCCTAAGCCTTGAGCTCAGAGCTCACTCGCCCTCCTACTTCAGTCAGCTTCAGAGCCCTGCAAAATAGCTTTCGCACTTGGTCACAATCGATCGGCTGCTGGGGAGTCATTTCCCATTCTGCATATTTGATGCAGAAATGAACTACGAGCCTGCACTCTACTGGAGTACTCGGAAACCTATGGCCGAGTACAGCTATGCTTGGCAACAAATCACCGGGTGCAGCCACACTCTTTCGCCTGCCTGATAAATCATCATCTCCTCCTCGTAGCTCCTCAGAATGCTCTCACTGGTCACAGATTTGAGCAAACCAAATTTGCAAGCGAATGCTCAAGCAGCTGCCAAATTGCTCAAATTTGTTCTGACTCTGCCATTGGCCGTGGAACTAAGGTTAGTGAGCAGTCAAGCACAGCCACATATGGCTAACTAGAGGTTAAAGAGTAAGTATGTATTTGATTCCATCATCAGGTGAAAGAAATTCAGCAAGTTTAGGAGGCACTTTGCAGTGCTCCTGTCAGCTTCCAGAGAATTCAGCTACACCCAAAAATACACGAGTCATTGAAATACATTGAAATGCATGCTATTCTTAAGTGCAATATCTCTGTCCAAATCAATTTGCCACATCTGTTCAGCCTGGCATTCAATGTGGGAAATAATGGGTGATGGGGAACATGCATGAAATTTTTTCATTTTGCTACCAAGTCTCACTCGATAAAAAATTTTCTCACGAGTCCAAACTCTCCAAGTATCCTACAAAGGTCATTAAATTCTAATTAAAAGTTCTGGAATATCACCTGAAGTCATGTGACCTGAAACACCTTCGACATCATTGCAAGGTACATGATTCACTTCGCTAAAGGACTAGTGCCTGATTGAAAGAGATCAAAGTAAGTAATCATTGCCAAGCTTTTCAGCAGATCCCCTATGGACAAATTGACTTGAGAGGGATTTACGAAAGTACAATACAACAGTTTACCTTCGGTCGACTCCCTTATGGCATCTGATTTCCTGAAGAGCAGTGATTGCTTTGTCACTACCTGATGTGTGGAGTGAAACTAAGTGAATAATTACGCGATTAATAAAAATTAGATTACAACATATATCACTGTATTTACTCGAGTTCCTTTTTTTAACCCATGGCAAAAATAGTTGAAATTTTAGATTGTGTTGTTCTGCAGCAAACATCAATGGCATCACAATAGCAAATATTAAGTTTACCTTGCCTAAAGCCTCATATTTCTCCTATATTATTTTTCTCCATGGTTCAATCATTATCAGTATTTATTCTCGTGCAAAGCCACTAGAGTAGACTCTCGTTATAATGAAGTTCGCGGGACCGAAAAACTGGAGGTTCGTAATAACGCACTTCATATGAACGTTTCTTTTAAGAATCATCGGGAAAAAACAGTATTTAATAAGCGACATTAAATTCTGCGGAAATATATATAAACAGGAAAATTGATTTCAGTTTCTCATCAGAAGAATGTGGCATGATGCAATCGAGGATTGATATCTTCCCGAATTAAGTAACAGGGCTATCCTGTAAAAGATAACGACTGCGCTATCATGATGAAGATGCTATTTATGGCACAATATTACACCCCCCTTATTTACTATCTCAAAATAGCGGCCCACAAGCAGAATTTGGGGTCGCTTTATAGCATAAACAATAACGCCAGCATTTGGCTGAATATTCCGATTACGACCCCCTACCAGGGCATTTTTAACGCATGGATCGTCGCACTTGATTGCTTCAATGGAGATGTCGGGATGGAAAAACATTACCCATCCGTAACAGTGGTTACACAACATGCGCAAATTCACTTAAGAGCAAGGCAGTTACTCTGCCTGGTAAGGCTCGAAAGCCTTTGAAGTCAGATAAGAAGATTTTATTAGATTTTTCAAGCGACAAAGGAATTAGGGAGACACTTGTGCCAACAAACTTGAAACTGCCATTGCCGAGGAGAGGTCGAAGTGATTTTAATAAGATTGTCTACACTGCCTAAAAAATATAAATCACCATAGGTATAACTACAATCGGAGAGCATTTACTATTTTGTACATACTTACTCGCAGTTTTACAGTGCAACCTCGATATAACGACACCCCACGGTGCACTAATAAACACTCGCTATAGCGAATTGTCGCTTTACCGGAGGTGGAGCAAATAATAGCCAATATACCTGTTGCGAACAGATATACAGGAACAGGAGTGGTGCGGCGACAGATATACATCTATCCGATAAACGTAAGCATAAATCCAGACGAAAGGCGATGTTGTTTTGCGTCACTAAATTTCCTTACTCAAATAACGACTAACTATTCAAACAATTTATAAGCGCCGCACTGAATAAAAATCATGCAAAGCATTGTTTCGTCAATCATTGTATTTATCGAACGACAGTTTACCACATAAATTTGAGACTGAGCACTCCATTAACTTCATTTCTACAATTACAGAGGTTAAGGAGTCTTGATGAAAGTCTTCCGGCGGTGAAACCCTCGCTATGGCGAGAGCCAACACCGAAAGGGTCTCGTAAAAACGAATTTTTCAACACGCTTATTATAGGGTCAATTGACGGTGCATCGGTTATCTCTCGTAATAGCGGGGGTGTCGCTATAGCCCGTACTCGCTTTAACGAGGTTCCACTGTATATTGTTATTGATTCTGACCTCTTTATTCCTCGTGGCCACCCTATCAGCATAGTATAAAAAGAACAATACAAAGGAAACAATACTTTTGTTTACACTATGCTATCAGCACATATATGAGTGTTCTTCTTCCTCACCTAAATATGTACTATTATAGGGTTATCGGCCCCTCCTATTGTGCCATCATCAGGCAATTCTCGCCGGACGGACTGTGTGAAAGGCATTGAGAAGAATGGTTATCCTACAAAATGCAACACTGCATACAATCGTGCTCTAACTCACAATATTACGAACTGATCTAGCTGGGCGTGCGACGCAGCCAGAGCCGAAAAACATTGCTCCTTGCAGTAAGGAAGAACAGGCGTAACGCTGAACAGTTCCTAAATTCACACCAGATTCAGTGATACTTTGTTCAGATTGTGCCCATAGTGAGAGTTCCTCCGTGCCACACTGTGTAGCATCAGCCAAATTGTAAGGTGCCAAAGTCGAAATTCGAAAATTTTGAATGCTCATATCACTGAAAATTTGTAAATCGAATTTGTGAAGGAAGCGGACTAACAGTACGTCCAATTTATGAGCGGTTATGAGTGGGTCACTACGACTCCACAGGAATGAAGCTTATTATATGATGTTGCGTGTACACTGAATAAAGAACCATAATTGACGCTCTTGGGCACGGTACACGAGAAGAATTTAAACGCGGCGCGATTATTAAAACTTAGCGTACTGAAAATCCACCTAAATGCCCTTGCTTATGCCTGGAACTACGTAATAAAGTTCATTTTATAACCGCTGGGACCGGGACTGAGGTTCGTTAATTCGTAGAAACGAAAATTTCATAATAACCTTTCTTTTACTCTAGCTTGGATAGGTCTTTTCGTCGGGACCAACGATTTGCTACGTAATAACGCTGTTTGTATTAACGAGAACCTACTTAACAGCTAAATTCCTTTATATTTAATCCTACAATGGGTAGACTAATAGGTAAATTTCTAGGGTTGCTTAAAGAGTAAAATAAGTAGTATGTACATCCTAAATTTGGTGGCAATCCAAGAAAAAATGGCAATCCAATAAAATCCTACGATAACCCTGATGCATGAGTACGCTTCCGTTAAAATGATCCTAGCAAAATATCCCGATGACAATGTAGATAAAGTATTTAAGTCCATTCTGAAAGTTATCATTTATGATAACACAAATGCATGACTGCATTCTTGTTAAGATGGTGAGTTTAGTAGTCAGCAAGTGGGCAAAAAAAGGATTCACAAAACACTTGTAATCTTGTAAGGAAATATTCAAACCTGTAACTGATGGGAAGAAGATTCCTATGAGAATGGTGAACGTAGTGGTAATGTCAGCATAGATTTGATTGTATGGTGGACGTTCCAGCCTCTCGATTTCCTCTGGGTCTTTAGATCTTGCAATGAACTGCCCGTCTTCCAACATGCTGTCAGCAATATTATCTATTGAAAACAAGGAGAGCGGACTGTGACATTAGAAAGAATATTATTACTGGTAAATTTTAAGCTACAAGTGTCACAGTGGAACAGAAAGACATTTTCCTTTCCTAGAAAGGTAGGGAGTTCAAGACAAACATTATGTAATCATTACAAGTAGCTCCAAGTGAAACAGAATGGGATATTCCTCTGAGAGATATGTTCATCGCATGACATGGTAGATGGCATACTTTTCTTGGAATGCAAAATTGTAGTCTCTGATGATTTGAAATATGATGCTCAAAAATTACTAGACAAAGGGCATGGGAGTGTGAGTAACCTTTGGCTGACATTTTTAAAATTACTATGCCTTACAGAAATATAGTCGATAAAGTAGATTACTGAGGAAGTTCTCTTTGCAACATAACATCACAGCATCTGTGTGAAAACTCAGACAACAATACAAAGAATGAAACTCAGAGACTGTTTTGCTATGGCCACATTTTCCAGAATTACAAAAACTCTTTTTCTGTAAAAGATACCATATTTGAACTTAAAGAATTACTAGTTAAAATGTGTACCTAATAATCACTTAGCTTTGGTAATAATCAAATGAGTAGTGTCAGATTCGTTGGCAACCAAAGTCAGCACATACGTATATCAAATACCCTCAAAAACATTTACTTCAACAGTTATAATAGTGATTATGCATTTAAAAAAAGGATTTTTCATGCAAAATTTGGCTTAAAATATTGCAGAATTGAACAAGAAAATTTTTACAGTAATTTCCTTTCCTGTATCCTTTTTCTGTACTAAGTTATTTGTATCCAAAGAAGAATGAATACAATTCCTTAGCTGAATGTAATGGGGATTCTCCATCAAATCTAGTTCCACATGACAAATTTTGGAAAGAATTTCTTACCCAGGAAAACTCCACTTGCCAGTCCTTTAATTCCACGGACAATGCTAACATTGTTGGTCTCAAAGTAGGGGTCGCAACCGAGGGGTGCACCGGTAGATGAGGTGTTGGTGCAGAAGATTCCATACAGCGGTGAGCCAACCTCTTTGGTACAGTTGTCCACGGCAATGTCCTTCAGCAGTCTTTTCCCAAGAACGCACATGCTGAGCGAGAGATGTAAAATAGTACGTGAGCGCAGCTTTAACTATTCACTTTCATGAATGGGAAAGTCCAAATGAATCATTAGAAGAGGTAGCTACATCTATTCATAATCGTTTCCTTGGAAATTTTTACTTTTATTTCTGTGACATGCTTGTTTGTATTTTGTGACAAATAACAGTAAAAATAGCAAATATAAAATACATAATTATGTACATGTCCTTACATACTAATTTTTTAAAAAGATTTTAAAGAAGAATAAAAAAAATCAAACTTATTACAATACAAATTGCAGTTTTGCATCGCACAAATTAACGGTAAATTTTCACTGCAGTTATTGTTATGGAATGGAATTTCCAAAATGGCAGCATTCCTTTTATAATGAGTGACAATATGTATTGCATATTTTAAAAATTAATTATTTAAATTGATTCATATTACACCATTCATCCAACCAGACAATATGTACATTCTTACGGCACCTCAAAATCATTTAGTAATCGATAAGATGAAAAACCTCTAAATCATCAGCAAATAGAAGATATTTTGCTTGTTGTATATCAGAAACAATATCATCAGTGTATGTAGTAAACAAGATAGGGCCAAAGTGTGATGCTAGAGGAATCTCAGAAGATGCTATGAGGCTAAAGGATTTTGAGTTAATGATTCTTACAAAAACATTTTGGTTACAGAGATAGCTTTTTAACTAATAGAGAGATCTGGAAATACTACTCAACTCCAATTAATGAAGTAGCACGGTAAGGTTCACCCTATGAAATGCATTGATGAAGTAATAGTAAATGATGTCACCATGGTAATGATGCTGTAGTAGAGAGCAAGGTGACATCATGCTGAAAAAATGCCAATTACGCAGTGATTGTGGATGTACCCATTCTGAATCCACATTGGTTATTGGTTATCAATTTATTCATTACAGGATAAGTTAGCGACTGTCACTAGGATAGATTAAATAGTGATAATATGAATATCATGCCTATTACTTATTTTTTAATGACAGGAATCACATTGGATATTTTAAATAACTCAGGGAGGATACCAATACATAAAGACATGTTAAATAAGACAAATTAAGGATACAATAGTGAAATGCAGCACTTCTTAAGGAGTAGTGGAGGAACATTATCAGGACCAATTCCTTTAGATACATCATGAAATTTGTTAAGAAATTTTTTGGAAAAAATTTTTACATAAGATAAGCCCTTCATTTATTGAGAGGATGTACAGGTCAGGTGACAGAGGAATCTTGGTTGTGTGAACCTTAAGAGAAACGCTCGGATTTGACCTCTTTTATTTCCTGCTCCGTAGCATACAACGCAACCAACTGTACCATCTCAACATTCAAAACTTTGAGGTTAACAGAAATCAAACTCTACTTTTCTCCTCCACAGCATTTGAGGCTACCAACTACACTATCTGAACATCTTCAGGATTCAATTTATACACATATTATTAGTCGTCTCTGATGTGAAGGTTGACACACCAGTTTAGACCGTACCAACTACATCCTTATAATTGTCAACACATTATTAAATTCTATAATACAGTCCCCCAAAATTCACTACACTTGTATAGCCATCAGTCACAAATTGATAAATGATTGGAATTCACATTAAAAAATCTCAGTTGAAGGATGCTGGTACATCAATCTTCATACCGTCGACTAAAACTGTTGCTAGCCTACTGGTAGGCTAGCTATAAAACTATTTTTCTAATTTGTCATATCTGCTGTGTTACAATGAATCAACAGAATACTTTTAATGGCACACCAGATAGCTGACTGTGAAAATAATTTGAAATGAATTTCTATAAAAATACTAGCTGACTCGGGAAACTGTTTTAAAACAACATATGAAAAAAGCTGATCAGCTTTTTTCGGATGTTTTTTTCTAAATTCACCGTAAATCAAATGGAAAATGAAATTTGATTGCAAGAATAAGATTTTTTTTTTCTTCCTAATGGTATATGTCTCAACTTAATGAGACCATTATAACAGATTTTAAAATTCCAAAGGAAAAAGGTCTGCAGTCATTAAAAACGAATTTTACATGTATTTCTTATGGAAACGACTCGCTACCCATTTCAGGGCCTTATGGGCCCTGGAGAGGAATGATATATAGTTTACAACATATTCTCAGTCCCTCTGAACACACACCCACCAAATTTCATAGGAATTGGTCCAGCCATTACAGAGGAGTTTGGAAACAAGAAAGCATGACACGAGAATTTTATATATTAGAAAACCCCACATAGAGTATAACTTACAAAAGTTTGTCATTTCCATGGAAGTTGACGAAGATACCAGCATAAACAGCAACGATTGAAAGGAGTACACAAGCTAAAGCGACAGTGGCAAATTTGTTAACAAACTTCACGCCCACAAAAACTATGGTAGCCATGACGAGTAGTAGCCCCGTTCCGTACACGCGGAAATTGTTGTACATAATGTTGGCATCTTTGGTGAAGTCCCCAAAGATGGACAACGAAGGGGCCATGTACGTCTGGGAAAGAAAAACAAAAATACAATTTTAATGGAAATTATCACCGTTGTCCTGGATAAAGATCAATCGTCATGTACATAGGAACATGTCATTCAAGGCAGCAAAAAATGTTCTGATTGACTTGGGTAAACAATAATCCAGGTTTACAAGGTAAAATGCTAATCACAGATAATACTGAACTGTGAGCATCATTCTTAGCAGAACCAAGCTAAGAGAGGAAGCAAGGAAGCACTTTCCTCATTCATATAAAACTACTGAATAACTTAAATAATACATTATAGGTGTACATTCCATTACTCATTATGGATTTGAAAAGGGTGAGTGGCAATTACTGATACCAATAATGATTAGCAACATCATCATCCATAGATAAAACCAGTTAAAAGTTAGCATGATTCATTGAGGATATACCTACGCAAGATATCATGCACTACTACAAATTCCAAAATTAAAATAATAAATGGGAAATAAGAGAGACAGTATGGAGGGCAGAGGCAGATAAAAATAATGCAAATTCAAAGGCTCGTTGCCATCGGAAAGCGGCCAGCTCAGGAATTACTAGAAGATGCATGTCTTCCAAAATTTTGTCTACTTGAAGTTCTCATACAACCAGGAAATTTCCAACTACACATTTCTTGCAGCAGGGAATTCAACCACAAGCCTTGCAGCATGACAGTGCTTAAAAGACCCAACTGCGAATTTTTCCACTTATTTTCCGAATTATGCTTTTGCCTCCGTCTCACCTACCATGAGGTTCACTCACGTTGGGCATCTGAGAACTGAACTCAGTTGACACAGAAAGTGCTTCGGGGACAATAATATGAAAGAATTGAAACTCAATTAAAGTATCAAAATTTTTACAGGCTATAACATTTTGGAATAGCGCTTCCTTACAATAGCATCATATTAAGTGATTCAAATATAATATAAGGGTAAAATTACAGGCAGTTGAGCATTGAACTACTTCATTGAAAACAAAAACCAATATTTGTTAGGTTTCTCAGTGGCTTAAAATTCTGCTATGACGAAATCCAAGGAACATTTTCATGAAACGGGGGACGAGGCAACGACAGTGATACATATCACATGCAGCTAATGGTTATAGGGACACTGAGGCGGGATTGGACGATGTGGAAATGGTCGTCAAATTTTAGTCTACTGTCTACTGCCCAAATGGCTATACGAAGGGTAAGAGTTAATTTCCAACAGATAAATAAACACTTAAGATTTCAATGGCCTTTATCCACAGTATCACCACAACAATAGTACTTACTGGCAGTTTTTAATGGCTAATATGCCAACTTAATTCACAGATGTCCAGACGAGAGTGAACTCCATTCTAGGGATTCTAGTCAAGATGCGGGCGAAAGCACAATTCGAAAAATTGGCGGAATTCTCATTTGTGCAAACAACACGTAGTCATACTGCAATTCATATGACTAAATTTCTCCGCTAACGACTCATGGCCTTAAAAACGAGACATATTGCGACTTATTTTCAATTATGAACGGTTTTATTTATGTGTAGGAAGAGAAAAGCACGTTTTTCATTCGTCTCAGCGCAGTGCGCAATACCACTTCGAAGGACTTCCAAAACGTCAACGAATTGCTGCATTAATGTGACAACATAAGGCAGTGCTTTTAAAAACATTATTCCAATAGTTTTATTCTATAACTTCGGTTAAATAGGAGTTGACATTATGCCGTAGCGCAAATGACGTCATTCTCTACGACGAAACATTGCAAGAAGTGCAGTGAAGAAGAAGCCAGGAGTTGAGGCATTTTCTCAGTTATGATTGCCAAAGGCAGTAATGGGCAGTAACGCAGTAACCGAAATCGACAAATGCGTAAATTTCGTCGTATTAAAGTCGTTTACCGCAATAGCACGCGCTGGAAAATGAAGATGGGATTACGAATTAATTTGAAATAGGAAGTGAAGATGTAAACACGAGTGGCTGAATTAATTTTACGATTTGGAATGATTCAAAAAGTTTCATAAGTACTTCCCTAGTAAATATTTACTTATATAATATATTTATTATTAAATTATTATTTTCATTATAATTATATTTAAATTGCTTCAAAAACAAATTCGGAACGCACCCGTGATCGCAACGCGCGCGCTTCGAATTCAAAAAGATCACCCTAAACTGTGGCTTTCAAACTGAACATGACAGAAGTAGACTATGGTTTGCAATTGACAAGAAAATATCTCAAGTACCCTTCGAAAACCACATAATAGCAATTACTTTCGTCCGCCATACAACGTTGTATTTATAACCTCACAGTTATGTCTAGGCTTGAGCGGAGTCTGGGGGATGGCCATGACATGGGGAGCCTGGCCCCCCAAACTTAAATGATATTTTGTCCTAAAAAAGTACGTAACCTGTATTTTGAAGTACAATGAAATGAAAAATATTAAAATTTAAAATAAATTTTACTCTTGGTACTTAAAATGCTATTTTCAGAGGTCCATTTAAACAATTTTTAAATTTTTTTAGGGGAGAACCTCGCTGCCCACCATGTTTCACCGGGGGATATTCCATAGCCCCTAAACCCCCGGTATGACTGTTGTCCCCTCAAACATAAAACTCTAAACTTCACTCGTGTGTTCAGGTAGCCTAATTAGTCACTCATGTCACTTTTTCTCGGATGCTTTTACTTATATAAATAAACTTACACCACCTATTACTATTCTTCCGCACATTTTGACCAAAAAGTGGCATCTATATTCGGAGACATGGAGTAGTCATGGGGAGGTACTGTAGAGGTCATTCACATGTGAATTATCATTTCAATGCCTTACCAATTACATTATTGATGGAGGCATCTTTCAACCCGAAATTTATCAATGGCATTTAGCCCATTTGGCCCGGAGATGAAATTGCTAGTTATCCGACTTTCCTACTTATTATTTTTTCCGTCTTACATTCTTCACAAAATTTCCCAAACTACGTCCCATTAAGGAGTACATATTATTTGTTTGTAATTGAAGGTTTTCGCAGCATTTTTTTGTTCTGTTTAGCTGTTTCTTGCGGGAAATGCTGCGTCCGATTCATTTTCCTCTCAGCGTTTCACTCCGATCACTGGGAGCGTACTTATCAAGCCAAGACTCTTCTATCCGGGAGCCAGCGTTTCTTGATAACGCTTCCAGTAAGAGGAGTGAAACGTTGAGTGGAAAAATAATCAAGACGCAAAAAAAGCCATAGAGTGCATATTGTCTTTCATCCTCAAATGCCTTTGATAACAGTTAATTAAGACGCTGATGATAGTCTTCATCATCTCCATTTATTATTTAAAACATTTTTGCATTCGACAACCCTTTTCATCCAGCTCTATTTTCAGTGAGCTGGTGATTGAATGTGATTTTCGTCGTTCTATGGGATTATCATTATCTGGACTCACTCTTTCCGTTACTATAGGGAAATGTTTGACAGGAGAGGTATTAAGTCTGTGGCAGGGTTACTCACGATGACTATCTCGACAGCTCCCACGATGTACATGGCCGCCGCAAGCGTGGTGCCCGTATAGAATAGCATCCCAACGGCGCCGCCGAACTCAGGTCCCAGCGATCGTGAGATCATGAAGTAGGACCCACCTGCCGGCACCACGCCGTTGGTTGCAATTGCCGACATTGAGATGGCCGTCAGCATTGTCTGTGGGGAGGCAATGATAAAGACAGGGCATTAGTGGGAGAGAACATAAGAAACTCACTTTATAGCAGTTTTTATTTACTTCTGAACTGTGCCTAGAATCTCTTTCTTCCCGGGATTTTGAGACTTGAGAAACGCAGGCCAAATAATAAAGCCGAAACAGATTAGTTTAGCCTGAATTAATGTCAGCATCAAATTCCAATCTAGCGTGGAGGTTTTCGGGGTTACTACCGCGTAGATTCATCTCTGCAGACGATAGTTTCGCCGGCATTGCAGCAGGCTTCCTCAGGTCAATGAACTTCTTCAGGCCACTTCATTGACATGAAGAAGCCTGCTGCAATGCCGGCGAAACTGTCGTCTGCAGAGATGAATCTACGCGGCAGTAAGCCCGTAAACCTCCATGCTGAATCCTCACCACACCGCGAAAGCCTACACAAAAATTACAATCTAGTTATACTTTCCGTTGTTGCCCAATATTTTGATTAACCGAGAGGCATTCCTATGAAATCCAACGTCCCAAGCAAAATTGCAAAGAATCCTGAAGGAAATTACCTTTTGATACACACTTGTGTGACTGGGCAAGTAATTTCCTACCAAAATTGCAAAACTTCGGAAACTTTGGAATTTTTATTAAAAATTATATCAACGATTTTTATGGATCTTCAATCTTCATGGAATTTAAGTGGACGAAGCGAACGAACTATAGAACTTAGTTTTAGTTTTTTAGAGCCAAAAAAATTCTATACTTATCACGTCTTTTAATCAACCTTAAAAACTCTTGTTTTTAAATTCAAGAATGAAACTAAACGCAACAAATTAATATCACGTCGGACGGACGTAGTAATACAAAAGACTAAAAGATGCCTTGTGATGTGAAAACTCCCCTTTCCGCGCGACTCACCTCGGCGAAGATGGAAAGGGAAAAAGGGTATCGGTTGTTGCCTTACGCGGAAACAGTTCATTTTTCTCTCCGCATGCCGACTTAATCTCTTCACTGTACTTCAATAACCGAGCCATATTTTTTATGTGTGGGATGGTTCCGAAAAATATCCAATCCTTAGTATTTTCACTCGAGTAATGCGTTAAATGGTCAAGTCGATCTATAAACATAATCTTTTTACCATCCTCGGTTTAGTGTTTTATGTCAATGAAGACGAAATTCCGTGCTTCAAATGACGATTTTCAAGAATAAAGTTTTTAAAAACTTGAAAAATCGGCCTCAGTTACCGAGCCTCGTGATGTAAAATAGTCACCCATCCGAATGTCTGGGCGGGGACTACCTGGGATAATAGCGTACACACTTCGCTCCAATGTGGTAAAATCTAGTGTGTGAATAAAAAAGGAAAGGAGCGTTGAGAGTGAGATGGCTTCGAAACTGCAGGAGACTTTAAGGTAAAAATAAAAAGAAAGACGCACCAGGAATCAGCGGAATGAACTGGCCCGAACACTGAGACTTTTGGAGTGGAAGCTATAGATAATACTCATAGGATCGAAAATTTGTAATGCTAAAGTCGGGCGACACTCATAAAGAGTGCCCGGAATGCGTGTGAACAAGTTCCAATATGCGGGTTGCCTGGGAAATATAATGTAGCGGGACATGGGGCTAAGACTAGTATTGCTTGTGATCCATTTGTCTAGTATGCACATTTGGGTGCGTAGGGGAGGGTGCACTCACCACGCAACAGCAGGTGAGGACGATGAGGAAGCCTTGGATGGCGCCAGCAGTGCCCACGACCCATGTGAGACGGATGAACAGGATGACGCCGAAGATATTCTGGATGCACGGAAGGTAGACGCCTGCAAGACAAGAATGATGCTGATATTTTCACTCAAGCGTAAAGGTCGTTATCTAAAGATGCCAATCTGAACTGGAATTTTACGCTGGGGTTGAAGAAAGCACGTACTATACCCTTTTTGAATAAAACTAGCTCCCAAGGATGAAGACATGGAATTGAGAACTTAAAGAGTAACATAGATTGAACGTGAAGTAGGTATATGGTCACACTTACCAAGTCTGAACTGAAGAAATAACTGAAAAATGAAAAGTTCTGATAAAATCACCTGATCTTAAAACTGAAAAATAATATTTACATATCCTTCCCAACTATCGAGCGAACGAGTCCAACAAAACAATCATAGGGGGAAAAATTTCTTTTTTTGGGGGTTTTCGACGTATTTTTGAATCACTTCCTCTGACATCTCGCGGCTGTGCTATGAGCCACCGAGTACGTTCACCGGGTTGCGGATGGTGGGTTAACTTCTTGATATAGAGGTTAGCTGCGATATAATCGAGTTTACTTGTCAAATAAGCAATCGTGGACAAAAAGCGACGGAATTCTGAGGTGGTATGGGTCTATCCCGCAGCACGATAGGCCATTAAGCCTGCGAGGATGCCGTGACTTGGCGATGGGAGGCCGCCAACAATTACGCCTTCCAACTCCCGGGGGAGAGGGCAGCAGCTCCTCTTCATATGAGTGAAGGTAGAGACCACGATGGTCAGTACTCATTTCACTAAATGGGTGGTAACATTTACTTAAACCCATATCCGCCCAGAAAACCTTCTGCTAGCGATTTAGAAAATATTTAGGCACGTTGCTCCTATGGTCGTCTTTAGTGATTCAGTGATATATTTTGGTGTCGCATCAACTAGTTCCTTCAGGAATACTCTTTGCCATATATTTACACTGGGTGGTAACGAGGTCAGAATCTAATGTTGGTCAATTTCTACGAGTGATGTTAATAGAAAGGGCGAATCTTCAAGGCTAGTATATTTTTGGGTGAAGTAAAGTTAAATCATCTATACAAAGCCATTTCCTATTTACTTTTTTGATTCTCATATATTTAAAGACTGTAGACGTCCACATTGGATTCCCGTCACTTTCCGGCTTATGTCGACCGGCATCAAAATTAAAGTAATAATTGGATTGAGTTATTGCAAGATTCAACAACATATTTGTGACGATTCGACAGCAATAAGGAGTACGGGTTTTCTTCAAGAGCCTCATATGCTCAGGATAGTAGGATGCAGCCATATGACTACTGTGGGCGGTAATCGGTTAATGGATCAGGTAATGCGTTGTGGAAGGCAAGGGGAAACCACCAAATTATAATCTCGAGGAGTCGCAGCTACTTCAATTTTTAATACCAGACATGATGATATTCTGACCTCTCTTGATGGACTCTTTAGAGAGTCTCCTAACACTGTAATAAGATCCGGCCACCTGGGGTCAAACATACGTCTCAAGCAAGCCTGAATATCACAGCATAGTTGTTCTTGTACGCATCCAAGGATATGCCATTCGGCACAGAATTCCATGTACCAAATCTAGAACGATCTAAACAATCCTTGGCTGAATCACGTGATACTTGGGAAAGCATTAAATGTTGTTTGTCTTTATTTTTGTGTTCCTGCAGGAAGCTTTATTTTTCCCAGAACAGAACGGAAACACTGACCCAATCAATCGACGATCTAAATGCAGAGTGAACTTGATTGGTCGGTGATTTCTAGGTACATCTGGGAGAAAGATGGAAACTGGGACCGCCACAATTGATGTGGACTAGCTGGGGTGCTATTGGCGATTATGCAGGAATTGTAGCATGCTAGCTTCGAATCACATCTAAGCTCCTGCACGACCTGTCCTTACACGAGTCGAATACTCACTAGAAAACTTGGACTTATGAAGGTCGTGTGATTCACGTTTCCGGCTCATTTGGGGACATATGTAATGCAACGGGGACGATACGAGCATGCCTTGGTTTGAGGCTAGCAACATTATGAGCAGGGGAGGGAGCAGAAGGTGGGGTGACAGTTTTTCACGGACGATAAAGAATGGGAGAGATGATCATGAGTAGCCACCAGTGTCGCCCGAGCGAAGCCAAACGAGGGAGGTCAATCGATGTCAGAGAACTAGTGAACTCTGCTACTCAGATTGTAACCAGAAACATACTGGACACCTTCATAGAAGACGTGGGGAAACAGCCCGATGCGAAAACTGATTGCTTATCTGAGATCAGATAAGCAATTTGTTTTCTATACCAACTATAAAACAGATTGAAGAGCTGACTCAACTGAACTTTTCTTAGAAATTGCTCTTCAGCGAGACTCACCGATGAGGGTGCCCATTCGGGCTCCGCCGGTGGGTGGTGGCGCCTTGCCTCCCGCTGACTGCGCGTCGGGGTCCGTTGGCGCCGGGATGGTGTTGCTGTAGTTGGCCAGCGAGTTGAGCAGCGTAGACACCCGCGGCCGGTCCTCCATCTCCTCCTGTGAGGAACAACGAACACGCTCAGACCAAGAGAAATAATACATCTAGTCCACGAAATGAAGCACTTTGGCTTGCAATTTTTTCAAACGGCATCGGTTTATTTGAATTTTTTTACAGTAGGTATCCCAAGGATCAAAATCTATATAATTCCGACGGGCAGTTTTACCATTGGGGTTGTTTCCACCCCATCATGGGGGTGGAATTTTTTTGGTAATATTTTGACAATAGAAATCGATGGAGGAACTAACTCCAAGCAAAAAATATTCTTTACATTTTTTTTGTAAAATTAATATATTTTTCGAGTTTTTTACGATTACAATTTACAGTTTTTGACGAAAAAATCAACGTTTTATTAGTTTTTTCGCAAATAACTTGAAAAATATGCATTAATAAAGAAACTGTAGATTATAAAATTGTAGCTTATAAAAAAACAAAGAAAATTATATTTTATGTTCCCTTGACAACGAATGCGAACCGAGATACGGCCTCTTAATGGATAGCTTTTGTTTTTAAGTGCCAAATTTTAGATATTAAATGTCAAATAGCGGAAAACTACAATTTTCGAGGAAAACTTGGGTCCTATTTTAAAATTATTCTTAAAAAAACTTTCTTAACACACATAACAGTCTTTAGAATGAGAATTGAGCGAATTATGATAAAAATAAATTCAGTACCTACTTTTTTCTTCGAAAAAAAAAAACAGTGAGAACAACAATCTAATTCCCACCATATCTAATATTGATCGATTTCCTTTCACATTTATCCATATTAAGGTACAATCAATGAATCATTTAAGTTTATATATTTGAAATCCTTAATTTTGAAAAATTGGAGCTAAAAGTGAAAGCGGATTTTCTACAATTTCTTTTTAAAAAATGCTCTCATTTTCAAAGTAAATCCAAAAATACTGGAAATACGAATAAATATTAGCTTAAGGAATTGTAGCATCTGTAATGTCACAGATTTTGCTTAAGTGAAGTTTAATAAATATTTATAGAGATACTTCCGTTTAAAGGCAATTTACAAGCGAGCACCACCTTATTCAATCCCCTTAAACTCACCCCCATTGAAAACCAAGGAATTAAAAGGATCTTTGAAAAAAGGAACTCGAAGCCCTTAAAAAACCTAAAAAATAATTTATAAATCAGCTATTTATCATCAAAAAAGGAGATATGTTTGAAAATGTAATCAATTTTATTTTTCTGAAAATTCAAAAATAGCATTTCAGAGAATCGTAATCTACAATATCGGTACATACTTCCTATGCTACTCGTTCGGCGCTGACATATACACTCAAACTTACTCCAAAATAAACACCCATATCCATAAGATATGTATAATGTGTGTCATCTCATGTAAGTACATGTGTGTATGTGTGCGCTCGCCCGATTGTAACGTGTGTGTGTGTGAATGCGTGTAGCGGGAAGACTGGAAGCCATGCAGTATCCGATACATTGTGTTATACATAATGTATGCATGAGAATACGTTTAATAATTTACTATTGCACCCCTTTAAAATGAACAAACCACCCGCACATGAAGAACTTCTCAAAAGGATTTTTTATAATCACATTAAAAGGTGCGCCGTTTCATGTGGCTGAAGAAAAGTGGAATTATATTGCGATTCGATTTGTTCTGTGTGCTCTGGTGAGGAATTTCCAATATAGGAGGATGACAAGGATGACGTCGACGACCAAGATAATTATTTAAATGAAGATGATTAAAATATTTATTTTTATCTGTATTTGATTAAGTTTTATTTTTGTATATGTATGTAAATATTTAGTGCATTTTTGTGTAAATAAACGTTTCTGTGTAAATTTAATTTTTTATTATTTATGTCTATTTAAGTAATTTATAAGCATTGCAATGATTATTGGGGTGGTTTTTAAGGGTTGAAAATTTGGAAAATGAAATTAGTAAATATTTTAAGCAACAGCATTCTTAAATTAGAACACTGTGACGAATAATATTTTTTTGGGTGAATAATTTTTTTACATTAATCCCTAATTAGGGTTGATTTTTTAAGGGTTGAAACATTCTGAATTAAAGTTATATGGTATGAAAAATCATTATTTAATTAATGCAAACTTAATTTTACCAAAAGAAAGCTTTAAAACGTAATATTTTAGCTTTCGGCATTTAGAGGTAGTTTTCAGCCCAAAAAAAAAAGAAAGCGCCCATCCGCATAATATAGATTTTGAAGAAGAGGGTAATGTTAGCGTAATCCCAAATTTTTGTGCAAATCGATTCAGTTTGAAAAAATTGTAAGGTTTTGCATTTCATTGATCTCCATTTCCTGGACTAATCACCATGGACATCAATGTACCAGGGGGAGTGGAGAGGAAGTTGAGGACTAGCCCCACCCCATAAATATGCAGCTCTGCTGAATGGCAAGCGGTGACAGGCAGTTAATTACGTACGAAGTTTTCTTACCTCTAGCCAAGTGTCGTGGCGACGTTTCAGATGCCTACCGCCAGTCACTTACAGCTGTCTAAGTAGTAAACATGCATGCACTAGTACTATCGTACTTATTTCATTTTTTTACTTTTACGTTTATATTAAATATAACATCGTGGGGAGTTTTTATTTGAAATTACATAATCAAACCTTACATCGACACTGTTAGGTTGGCACCAATCCACTTTCGGTGAAAGTTCAGCGATATACTGTCATGGCTAGTGTATGAATTTATTATCATAAAATCTCCCAATATTAAAATTTATCGAGATATGCTTCTCGTCATAACTAATCATAAATATAACAGTTGGGATGTGGAGAGTAGATGGTTGAAACAATATTTTTCGCCAAGTAATCCTCACTACTATATTGGCACCGATCTTCTCTATCTATCTAATGTACACCACCTGCACTCAAATTATTACCCTTCCCCACCTTCTCCCCAACGATTGCAATCTCACCTTTTCCCGTTTCCTCCCCACTCCAATCGACTTTTATTAGTTTTGTACTAATAAGGATGCAATCATGATCTGTCACCTAAGACGAAACCATTATTTGTAAGTCGGGTTGTGCCAGCCTCATATAAGTGGAGAAGCTTACGAAGTGCCAATCAACAGTTAAAAGGTATCACAGTGTAAAGCCTAAAGTTATTAGTAACAATTTATTCGCCCATATCGCACGGTTGTCTTAAACGTAGCTCAACATCAGCTCTGAAGCTAAAATACTGTGGAGTGTAGAATATCTATTCGGCAGGTGAATATATCACGTAGATTCATCATAGGGCAATCTGAATAGGTTCCCGGTTCTTGGCATCCATTAGGAGCCTAGGTAAAGGCGACCCAATCCAAGGGTTATTCGTAGGCTCCGTCTTGGAAGCCTTATTCGGACCTTAGCTGTACCTCCGAGGGATTATGCGGGTCCTCAGGAGACAGTCTCCACAAGCGCGAGGAGGCCCTCAATTTCATAACAAAGAAGCAGGAGCAATTTCCACAATTTTATATTTATTGTACGACCGGTTTCGCTTATAGCATCATCAGGTGGGTGACATTTGGCCGACGGCTATATTGTTCGCGGAAAAATGAATTCCCATGATGATGCTATAAAGCATGAATCACTCGATCATTTTATACGTCATTTCCTAGTGATCATTATCGCTATCACTAGAAGCAACTATCGCAATCACTAGAGTGATCAATCGCAAAATATCGTCGCCGGCAATTGTTTTTCGCGATCACGAACGTGATGACGATTCCCATCACTATTTTTCATCACTCGTCCGGTCGCTTTTTCCGTCGCTAAAACCGTCCCTAAAACCCCATATCAGCCAATCGGAACGCATGCCCGTATGGAGCGATTGCAGCGCAACGTTTGACAATCGTGGAAACGACATAGATAAACAAACACGCTGTATATTTTTTTATGCGGGTCCTATGACAACGAGCTGTGATATCGAAAGTGATGCGAAAGCCGACGGCGGGAGGGCCCGTGTGATTCAGAAAAATGATCTCTAGGTCGATCGCTTTTCCGGTCGAGAAAAGCGATCGCTCTAGTGATCACTTTTCGCGGCGAAAGAAAATGATCGTGTGACTTAGGCTTAAGCAAAACTGGTCGTTCAATAAATATAAAATCGTGGAAATTGCTCCTGCTTCTTTGTTATGTTCCGTTTCCATTCCATCTCGCCTGAAACCTCAGATTATACCCCTCGTTTTCAATTTAAAAATTCGTGTAATAAGGGGCACATGAATAGATTAATTCGTAGAACTCCAAGCTGCGAATCTGTATCAACATACTACTCTGCAAGCTACCTCAATGGGTGAGTGGTTGGGGGGGGGAGTTTTTAGGACACCAGCAGTTAATATTAAAAAGGCCAATGATGTGACGAATTCACGCCCAGAATCTATTTGTCCTATATTGTTCGCGGAAAAACGAATTCCCATTCCCATACATGCAACGAATTCCCAGTTAGGTATTAATTCCCTCTTAATTCAATGAAGCACGTCTTTCAACAGAGCTTCTTATAAAAAGTAACAATTTTGCGAAAATTGTTATGATTTTGGCCGACGGCTTCCATATAATTGGTAACACGGAACCATAGTGAGGGGAGTGGGGAAAGTAAAATGAGACTATATTTCCCCTCGGCCCTATTCCGCTTTTCGGATTGCCGAGGACGAGGGCAGCACATTCTGGAAGCGAATGCATCATGAGCCATATTTTGGCAGATATTACATCGGCATGATCCTTCTTTTCGGGTGTTTTGAATTACTTCAGAAGTTCTCAGTACTGCTGCTAGCTTAAGGGTGTTTGGCAGTAGGGAGTTTCCACCAACATGCAGCCCTATTAAGCGATACAATGGTCTAAATTTGCACTTCATGGTTATCGATAATAATCCGGAACACGTGCACCTGGTAAGCAGGTCTTGCTGGATCTTTTAGTGGCAGTTACGAGTAGGCTGCCTGATAAGTTCTGAGAGAAAGTTGTAGTAATTGGGTATTGTTCAGATGAAAGTTTTCCCTCGGGAGAGAGTGATATTAAATATACTTTGTATTATATATATAGTTTATGCCCACATGTTAGAGATGCAGTGATTTATGGTGGTTGTGTACACCGAAATTGTCTGTCATGAAGGGACAAGAGAAAAAAGGAGCAATCGTGGAATGAGAGTAGAAAAGATAGAGCAGTGGACGATGGCCAATGCATTGGATGGAGGTAAAAAAGGCAGGGGTCAACCATTCGATCAAATATCCATTTGGCGAGCGTCTGCAGAATGATGGAAGGTTCTTCAGAAAAATAACATGACATGTCAATCGTTCCAGTCTTCTAGTGGACACTGCTGGAGACATAAATATAAGGATATATATAAGATAGGAAAAGAAAAGCGATAGGCAGTGAGAGGTCAATATTAAGATGTTGAATATTGGAAAATATTAGGCTAGAGGTTAAATGATGGATGCTTTCATACGAAGTTTCTCTGAAGTAAAATGTACGACGAGGGAGGGTGTGGGGTGATGTGGGGCTCATAATGGGGCCCTCCTTACTGGTGGCCCATTCGGGGGTTCTCCCCTACAAAATTTTAGTAAATCGCATTCCCGCAAATGGATTTGGACGCTATTCTAGCTGTTAGAAGCTAGATAAAAGTTGATATAAATAGAAATTTCTTTAAATTTTGGTAATTTTACTGACAACAGTTAGAATTTCACAGCTTATAAAATTTAATAATTTGTTTTGGATATTTTATATATTTAGTGAATTTTTTCCTTGAAACTGGACTGAAATCTAAAAAAATCTGAAATAACGAATCTTTTCGAATAACTGTTTCAAAAAAGCATCACGTTGTATCATGTTTTATGTCATTCATGAAGATCATTCAGAAAGGATCATTTCATGGTTAATGGATTGAAGTTTGGAAGAAATTATTTAAACGAGGTATCGCGTTGAAGCGATGGTTTTTTATGCTTTATACTTTTTTATTTTCTGTCACCTTTATTTTAATTATTTTTATACCACATTTTTAAACTGAGTATGTTGTAAATAAAGCAACTGATGAAAACGTAAAATTTCGCAAAAAAATTTGTGTTCAAGTAATCTGATTCTTTTGTTTTACGCCTTTAATATGTACTTCACGACAGACGCGAGCTTTGTGGGGGCCCCCTAAGGCCCTCTGGGTCCTTGGCAATTGGCCACCTTGCCACACCGCACCTGAGCACGACTAGGTGCTTTTCCCTTGAATGATGCCCTGAAATTGCTCTCTGGTAATACGGGTCAGAATTTTTGAATGTGAAGGCTATGAAGTTATAGAGCCGGCTGGAGCAGTTCTTGAGCCGAAGTAAGACGGCTGGTGTTTGTTGATGTTTGGAGTGACAACGTAATGGACATTCACTTTAGGACATCAGCAAAGAGACCAGGGCATGCAGAAGTAGGGATGATTATAGCCCTAATGCTAGCCATGATTCCCAGATTAATGGGCCTATGAGTCAAGGGTTGCATGTAATATGAAGAAAGATTCAAAATAAATTGGAAAAAATATCTAAAGAAACTATAGTCAAGAAGGGAGACATTTACTAGGAGGAGAAATTCATTTCGGGGGTGTTCATTTGAAGGTGTTCACCTTATCTTTCAAACACTTCGTGGGTTTTTTACCCCCATTCCCTTGCTGTGGCCTCGACAGTAGCTATAGTAACAAGTTTATTTTTAAATGTTAAATAATGATGACCCGCAAACAGGGAGCATGGATGAAGATACAGAAAAAGGCGATTAAAATGTGAAGGATGATAGGAATATAATTATGCATAGTTAATTAATGGTACGCATTCAATAGGAACGGAGGGAGCGAAGAGTCAAAATAACCACCTTACATTGATAAACAGCGACAGATCCTAATCTTAAGAGGCCAGGAGCGAAGGAATGCGAGAAATATCGCTTATTTGCCTGAAACGGTCAAATATTAGAGCCCTAGGAGAGGATAGGAGAGCCCTAGGAGGAGTCTTACGGAAACTTAGCACGAAGACATCATTAAGTAAAAATACTCATTATGATAAATGCAAGCGATATCCGCAGCGGAAAGAAGGTGGCATTTCTAAATTTAACGAAGAGCTTACGGATCAAAATAAGAGAATAGTTGCTATATGAAACAATTTGAGACATATAATAGGTCTCTGGACAAAATTTTAATATCCCTTCAAATACTAACTAAAAATCGTAAAATATAGTAAAAATGTCATAAAGGCCACTTTAACGCACTTATTTCACATATTTTCTTAAGAATTTACAAAAGAAATGACCGAAACAGTTCCAAAAACACACCCACTTCAAAACGTAATTCCATTGGCCAGCCGGAAAGTGACGTCAGCTCATGCAATCGTGTGGGAAATCCAGTGGCGTTTCGCATTGTCACAAATTTCTCGGTTTATTTAACGACTTTAAGTGAGGTTTTATTTCTTATATATCTTTCGGAGGTTTTATCGTAAAAAGCAAACGCCACGGAACCTGGTTTCACCAAGGCTGACACCGGAAACTTGCCGAAAATTACAACGGCAGCAATGTTTATTTACATAAGCAACAGAAATTGCTACATTCGTGCTGAAAGCCGGGGAGTGAAGATGCATAGCTATGGAAATATAATATCACCGGCTCTTGTAAAATACATATTAAATGTGTTTATGAAATTTAACAATGAAATTACATTTAATAGGGTCGGATGAGAAGATTACGCTGACGACGCCATTGGCACTCTAAACCACATTGTCTAATCATATGTTAAGACTGCCATTGGTTGCGTGCAAATTACGCACAATCAAAACGAATGTATCGTTCGAGCTCGTGTGTGCCCCGAGCACAACCTATTATGTGGAGGCACGAGTTTTTGAGGAGGACGGTGAGGTGGAAGTTAACACAGCCTTTCTTACAATGATTGCATAGCTAGTTCTGAGAGCAGTTCAAGTATTATGTAAGTAGGGCTGGGCAAAATTGAAGTGCACTATACCTGTGACTTGGGAGTTTGAAATCTAAAACAGTATTTGAAATACTTTTTGATTAAAAAAAAAAATTTGTAAGCCGGCCGGTCGACGGCCGACAGGGGGCTTCGGTAATATTTTTACAACACCTTCCCTAGGTATTTCGCTGGAATCCTCATTCCATGGACAGGTGAAACTTATTTCAGTTCCAAAAATGTCCTCAAAAAGCAAACCACGGCATCACCTTATTCATTAATCTCCAGAATTTTCCCTACATAGTGAGCAACTGACTTTTTGCTGCTGAATCTAGCCAGAATCCAATCTCCACTTTGAATGTTATAGTCACCCAATTTGTTAAGCTTTTTCAACTCATGCTATCTTGTTTCAGGCATTAATACCATGTCGCCTACATCCTCCTCGTCAGAAGACATGATATCCAATGCCCTATCATAATCAATCAACAAACTGAAGTAAGCTGTCTTTATCAGATAAACCTTCAAAATAAGAGTTAATGAGAGGACTCTAAATAAAAGACCTAGTTTTATAAACTTCGGTGTTTTGCAACATTTATTCAAGAAAGTTTAACGCAAGAACTGCCAGACAGAAACTAAAAGTTTAACGCAAGAACTGTTAGACAGAAGCTAAAAATTCAATCCATACTTCAACCTCGTATCCTGGGGTAAGTGCGGCAGGGGGTCGCACTTACCCCAGGCAACGGGGTCGCACTTGCCCCGGAAGGTAGGAATGAATGGTTACGACGGGGAAAGTGCGACCCCCCATCTAAACTAAATATAATGACCCGAGTTCCTAATTTAAAGTAAAGCAACGAAAACCAATCCATGAAGAAGAGAAAACAAGATATAGTTCTTACCTAACACCTCTGATGCGTTGATTCAGAGGGAACTGCGGTATAGCCTCTCCTCACAACCAACTAAGACTACGAGATGAACGGACAGGTATATTTCCTAAGCATGTGGAACGAGAAATTAAGGGATAAGTATTACAAAGTCGTTGGCTCTGGTTTCACAACAATGTGTGGAATATGTTGCACGACCGCCACCTGCTTCGAGAACGGAAATACGATTTACCTGAAGGGGGGTCGCACTTACCCCGCAGTCGCACTTACCCCACCTCACCTTATGGAAACTAAGAGATCTTAAAAAATATTTAACCTGTTTTTGCTCGTAAGGATAGTTACAAATAGTACACGAAAAAGGTATGTTTTAAAAATATATATTTTATTTTTTAAAGTAAAACTTCTCAAATGTTGCTCTATATGGTTGCATTAGTCTCCTTGAGGAATACAAATTTTTCAAAAAGTGTCGGACAGAGATCCCCTCGAAGTGGATAAAGCCAGCAAGTGAAAAAACTTTCCACTGGTGAAGATGAGTAGGTATAGGATTGTGTCAAATCTGATAAACAATGCGTTAATATTAGAATTCATTTTTTTCATTCATTCACATTCGTCGGCACTTTATCATCCGAACCAATCTTCGTTCTACGTCTTGGGTGACCGTATGAAAATATTTATTTGGAGCATTTCTAGTCGTATTTCGGCATTTAGGCACAATGCAGTACTTGGAGCTATACGCTGCGACATATCGAGGAATAACTACGACACAAAAAATACGGCGTAATAACCACAATATCTCCACTGTAAACTTCAATAATGTGCACGGTCAAGGTGGTTAAGAACAATACTATTGCATGAGCTGACGTCATTCAAGATGGCGGCGGTGCGAATTACGTTTTTCCTTGATGGCTTGTGACACGTATTTTAAATGATCATAATAAAAAAATAGATGACTTTACAGCCATATTGTTATAACTTTTAGCTTAATAATTACACCTACTTTTCAGAAACGTCTTTACCTACATAGGTGTTCAGAGACCTATTGAATGAGGGAATTCAAATGAGAGTTAGTGCTTGAAATCACAAAGGAAAAGTGTGTAACTTGGAAACCCATTGTGTTTCAAGTAGATTTCAGAGACTTAATCACAAATCCCTCAGAATTTACGACGGAATTCAGTAATTATTTCATTTCAGTGTTTGAAATGGCGGAGAAAAACTTCGCAGAAGCGCAGTTCGCTTCGAAAACCCATTGGGTGGGTTAACATTGGGTTAACACTCAGCGATCATTCATTTCTCCTTTTTATCCGTGAATCAAATCTTCTCTGAAATGAGGACGCGCTCGGCCAATAAATTCCCACGTATTGACGGCACCGATGCATTTCTGGTAAACAAGTTTATTGCATCCTTATATTAACCCATGTACGTATAATCTGAGCTTCTCTCACGCTGACTTCCCATTGAATTTAAAAGAAGCCATAATCATCCCACCTCTTAAGAAAGGTGGTAAAGATAACCTGGAAAATTGTGGAACACTTTATTTCATTCACGGTGTTTAAAAAATTATTTTTAAGGCTGGTAAATAAATGATTGACTGATGAAAATTTTCAATGAAGTGGGTTTCCCGAGTCCTTTGCAATTTTTTTAAGGAGTGGTAAGAAGCTAAAAGGAGCGCTTGTTAACCATATGCAGAGTATATTAACTGCAATGAGTCTGATTAAACGGACAGCCAGCTCATTTTTAGACATTAAAAAGCCATTTGACAACTTAAATCACGTTTTATCACTGTTTGGTAAAATTTAAACATTGGAAAAAAGGCCAATGCCTTGAATTGATTAAGAAGTTATCTGAATGCCATGATTCAATGTTTTCGCTCGGAAGATAGTGCAAACGACGATAAAATTACAATGCATCGAGGGAATCTACTTGGTTCTGTTCTCTCTACAGAGTTCGTACATGATTTATGTGACAATAGATTTGTGTGCTTTTGCTAACTCACTCTGAAACATGACAAAACGGACTCTTCATGAGAAAGCTTCAACACAAAATCAGACAAAGACGTAAAATATTGCAAAAATGGTTTGATTTTGACGCTTAAATTGTAGCATACGGCATCGTTTGGGAACCCAATGAAATGAAGAAAATGAGAGCAAAATGAATCGTATTCAAAGGACGTGAATAGGTTCATTCAAGAGTTTTACGCTTCATTCACGGGAGTTTTTGAGACAAAGGTGTACCCGTGCCCATGTAGAGGCCATTGCGAGTCCACCGGTCAAAAAGAATGTTACGGCACAAAACTTCACCTTTCGAACAACGTTTGCTCTCGTACTATGCCGGAAAGAGCACACACACATTATGCACGACTCCCGCGCGGAATTCTCGCAGTAACACTCGACGACGAGAAGGACCGAATAATAGTGGACCCGAGGGCGGTAAATTGAATCCAATCTGGGAAGACGTTCCGGAGGAAGCCGAAGGGCGGAGCCACGGTCGCGGCGGCGCGCAGTGGGGCCAAACCCCACTTTAAGTGGACAAAAGTCCAAAAATGAAAGTTTGAAATGGGGTTTTTAAAATAATAGGTTGGATAATAGGATATTTGAACTGCATAACAGTGTATTTCACGGGTTGGTATGCGTGCACCTTCGCGTAGAATTAAGTGTCAAAGTGAGAGAAAAGCGAAGCACTGGTCCCGGAGTCGCAGACGCCTAAATGGACGGTCGATTTTAAACTATGATTACAGTACACTGGTCCCTTTGATTTTATTTTTTTAAATTTTCAATCAAAAGGAATAAGTATGGAAAATATAAATTTGCTTTTACTATTTAATGAATGGAACGTCGTTGATTTTTTACGATGAAAAGTTTTATTTAATTAGAGAAAAGTTATATAATCGGACGGAATCGTAACGTGATTTTTAGATATATTATTAATTGAAGAACCAGCTAAATAATGTAAAAGAAATCAACTGCCATCGAGTTGCAAAAAGAGTTTTATGATAAAAGATTAGCTATGCATGACAAGCCGAAAGGGAATCCATCCGGCCGCAATGGCCGCATAGCAACGGGTAAACTATAATATAAAGTGTCCATTAAGATATTATTATTTTGTAATAAATGAAATTTGCATGCACTATATATTTTGTCTACTCATAGATACAAGCGGTGAATTTTTCTACACAAGAGCTGAGATTTTTGAAATGTAGAGAGGCCATTCCCGAGGCTCCCTCCCTGTCGTGAATGACGTGCTCGAAAAGGTTATTTCCGTTCAACTGAGGTGTACATGCTTATTCGATTCTGGAATGCCAATTTTGTACTTTTTCACTCTCTACGCGCAATAAACCATATTCTATTGTATTTTATTTTTGAAAGTTAGAACTACCTCTTCAATGCAGTATTTTCTTTCTTTGTGTATTGGAAAATGGTACATGCAAACTTAAGAGCAAATCTTTATTTTTCGAAGGTTTTTCAAAGATATTGCTAAAATACTTTCGTAAATTTTATATCAGTTTTTTTCTGACCACTAGGATTATTAACGTGAACGTTTTTATTTTTATTATTTCAAAGTTTTATACATAATCTATTTTCACAACTAATCAATTGAATTATTAATTTTAGAATTTGAAAAGTAACTTATAAGGTACTTTTCAAATTCTGAAAGTAATAAAATTGAAAAAAATAAAAAATATTGAAAATTTAATATTGGATTTCATTAAAGCGGTCTCCAAAACATATATATGAGTATTTTAAGGTTGTTAGTAAAAGTTTTTGACTTTTGTCCGTCTAAAGTGGGGTTTGGCCCCACTGTGCGGCGGCGGGGGCGACATGCAGTGGCCGTGTAGAGATCATTAGGCGAAGAGTTGCTTAGTTTGCACAGCCAGCCGCTACTCTCCGCCCGAGGACATCTTCATTGGGTCATTTTAAACAAACCACAATATAAACAAAATACCTACTTGGAGGCTCAATAATTCAAATTGGTTCATGGCTTTGTTACTAAACACATTTTGAAAAATAGTTTTAATTACACGAGTTTTCAATAAATATTTTAGGGAAAATTATTTAACAACAAATTAAGTGTTTAAAATGGAATCATGTCTAGCTAAATAACCTCCATATATTGAATCCATACTGATATCATCCATTTGGTTTCCGATTTTCAATGGAAGTAAGCACTAGAAGAGCCCGTTCTGTTATCCAAAATCACTCGTTGCGGTCGATAATCTTAAAAAGAGGCTTCATCTTATGCACTCCGTGACACTATAAAGTGAGATTGGGACCATGCTAATGGCATCTCAGTTTATCCAGCTTTAGGTTGTATTTATAAAAAAAAACCTTCGCAATACTTTTCCATTTTGGTATTTTGACCAGCATTTTCGGAAAATTCCTTTCTGGTGGCGATTGGAGGGCGTTACCTCTGGGCGTGGGAGTGAGCAGGATGTGTGGGAGAACAGAGATTTGCATCACCCATTAAGAGTAGTCCATTGCACATCGAGGCACGCAAGCACTTTGTTTTCATTGAGAATGAGCCATTCCTTACTTCCGAGGGTTGTCTGTATTTCTGGGATACCTCCAAACGGGCTAGCCGCTGGCTACGACATAGTTGATCACTGAATAGGGATCATTTTTCCAGGTGCTGAAAGGGAAAATTGTTCCAAAGCAACAAATGGCCGTTCACAGAGGCGATCGCAGAATAGAGGTGGCCGCTAAGAGGGTTGTTTCCACATGAGATGGACCACATTTTTCCCGGTCAACCTTGGCCCTACCAGGAGCAAATGACTGCGCCCCAGCAGCTCCTTCTTTCGCGGCTGATCCCAAGTCTCCCGTATACCTAAATTACTTAACCATCCGCTATTATGCTTCGTTCCGTATTCCTTAGTCTCTTTATTTAGCACCGTTGAACTCTTATAGCTCATCAAGCTCCTGCATCACGAATCATTTCAGCAAAGACTATGATATACTTTTGGAATAGAACTATCTTCTATGTTATTTCTACTGTATTGATACCTTTTTCTCAAATTATACGCAACCAAACTCGACAAATGAGGTACCAAAATGCACAGAATTTCTCAGAGAACATGCGACGGCATATCTTACTTCCTAAATATATCTATTGTTTCATAAAATTGGTTTTTAAATAATAAAAAACGGTAAATATTCCTGACGTTAACGGCGCACAAACTGATACATTTGTTCATTTGCAACAATATCTCGCATTCTTTAAATAAATTTTATCAAAATGCGGCTGATTCCAAATTCAAGTCCCCTGTTGATACGTAAGTATGAGTCATCATGTGAGTTTAACAGAGGATAGTGTAATTACTTCCAATGTGTTCAAAGAGGTCCTCTGACCTCAATTTGTACATGAACATTCGAATTAAATTTGTACATAAGACCCTGCCTTTTTTTTACATTTTAAAATTAGAAACGCGCCTATCCCTCTGTGGACCTGCATTGAAAAGAGCGGGGGAAGCCCGCTGGGAGCGGGCGCATCACGCTCGTACTTTTTATTCTCTTTATACTGACACATCAAGCAGCGCATACACACAGCGCGCACATGCCACACCACAAGCAGACCCCTATCTTGTAGGAAATCACTTTCTAAACATGTGGAATGGCTTGAGGCGTCGTGTTAGGTATCAAACGAATTTTTAGCCCATTTGAAAGAACGTTGTACTCAGCTTATCCCATATTTGTGATCGGAGTGAAGTTGCGTAACCTTTGGCGAATATTAAGCGGATTCCCGCATTAACTAATAAAACAACATAATATACATCACACTAAAGGCCATGCTACAAGATAAATTGACGCGTACGAGTCTAAGTCTAAATACAGGTACGCGAGAAAGAACACTAAAATGCACCGTGTAACCAACCTAATTGTACGAATGCATGAACTGAAAATAGAACCTGTTCTAATAAGGTTCATGCATTCGGACATAATGTGTCTCGGTACGCCAAAATCGTTAATGAATTTAGACGTAAACTCGTACGGGTTAATGTATCGTGTGACCAGGCCTTTACGTAAGTTATTCATTTACGAAAGAAACATTTTTCGAGCATACTTTCAGTAATTATTTTCACTACATTAATAAATATAAATTTTTAATTTTTCTCCGAATCGGAATACAATTGATTCCTCAGGCTCGTAATTAATTACAGCTTCATACACTAGCCTAACGAGAGGAGCATCGATGTTCTGGAACTTCTAATGACTAATATGAATTCATTTTATTCCTCAGGCACATCATTGATTACAGATTAATACACTAGTCTATTGAGAGGAACATCAAAGTTGTGCACATGGATGGAAACACGAGGGACAGGTGGTAGGTACTCACCGAGTATAGGTAGAGGTTGGCGTCGTATCCGGAGGCGGGAGTGCCATCTCCGGACACGAACGGCTGTTGGTCGCTCGCCACGCCACCATCGCTCGCACCGCCGCCTGCCGAGCAACAACATCAAACATATCAGTGACACAACTCCATTACCAAGAAAATCCACACAATATTGAAATCAATGCTGTTAAAAGAAATATATGGGAACAAGTAAAACATGAGCGATAAGCCTAAAGTAATGATTTCCTTTTGAAAAGCCATGTCATCTCGCTGTACACAAGCACAGCAAATAATATCTGTGTTGAGTAGGCTACAGGCCCACACAATAAAGTTGAACTAGGGCTAAAATAACTTTTTCATTCACAAATGCCCTAGATACATGTGCTGTAATAATTTTCTCTTCAGGGTTCTGGACAATGTCCTCAATAAAAATAGTTCACATAAATTGCATGTTAATACTGACGTAACACTGAATGACGGGCATTCAGATGAAATATGAAGTCCTCTAAAAAAGCCATTGCGCTATGAAACCTCTAAGGATAAAAAGTAACATATTTCACCACATCACCTTATCAATATGATTCCATAATTATAACAAAGTTTTGGAGGACGTATACAACAGAAACGTACGCATTAGCATTCATGTATTGCCTCTACAACTGTATGTCAGGAATCATTTGGCATTAAATCACCAGGAGTGATAATATATGAAATAATGTCTTCAATGCAGCGAATTTTTTAGTATGATCAAATTAATTGCATTGCTAAAATCTGTTGGAAATCAGGATTGATTTTTTTCTACTAAGCTTTGCTAGGTGCGACGACAGAGGAAAAAATACATCGACAGCAAATAGAACTGTGAATAGCAAAAAAAGAAGTAAGATTCAGCGAAAATATAAATGAAAGCTTAAGAAATACTTATCCTAGCCTCTGATTGGACCGAAGTAATAAAAGAAAGCACTTAAACACCTGAGTAAGTGTGGAAGATTCATATTCAGCGGAAGCCTAAGTAGTGAGCTGACAGGGTTCCATTCGCTTCAATCGGCGGTCATAGGAAGAACCGAAGATACGCGGGAAAATGAAGTTCCGAGGGTAGTTGCCTCTCTGCTCGCGGGGAGTTCCGCAGCGCCACTGTCGCCCCTAGTGCCGCGGCCGAGAGCAAGCAACAGGTGCGCGCGCGCCTCCGCCACGTGGAAGCCACGCGGAGCGCACGCACATGCAAGCGCCCACGGATTGTCCCACATACTTTTTTTATGAGGAGGCGCGCCGCTAAAAAAAGACGATAAAAAAGGCGGAAATAAAATCCACGAAACGAGCTCACACTGAGCGCGCTGCCTACTCGACCACCAAAGGGGGAACAGCAGAATTAGAGATACGTAGTTGCCTGAGGATATTTCTTGCAAGGAGATAGCTGTGCGTGGCCCAAGTTCCTCTTCTGTGGTTCATTGTGTGTTCACAAATATGCGGTCCGAAAATGTAAGAAAACCTCACAGTTGCGCAACATCGCACGTGTGCCATTTTTCCAAGAAGTTTTTTTTTCCAAAATCTGGGTAGAAAAAAGGTCTAGTATTTATCTGAACACTTTCGTTTTTAAAAGAGGTTTGAACGTAAGACCCGAATATGACCAATGAGAATTTAAACCAAACATCACGATTTAAGTCATTCAAGGCATTCATCAGATGATAATAATCATCATCATCATTAGTCAACAATCCTAAGATTGCTTTGACGCAGCTCTCCATTTCTCTCTCCTATCCGCTAACCTTTTCATAGCAACATATTTCTCCTCTTTTACATCCATAGTATAAACTCATATAACAGTAATAGAGACTCATTAAATAATCGAAAATATATATGTCCAGTAATTAATGCATGACATTGTTCCAGAAAGGTACTCGATATAGCAAAAAAATTCTTTGAGATGGAAAATTCTATCCCCGCAAAGCGAGGATGAATTAGCATTTATTGCCTACTGTGCAACAAGATCAGCGACCTTAATGCGTTACAGGTAATCATAAAACAATATGAGTAAAAATTACTTTACCGCATCAGCGTTGGAGAGGTATTAAAAGCGGGAAAAGCGATGCGAATGGGGAGAGGTGGAGTGAGGGCGTGTCCGATGGGCGTGTGCCCCCCGCGAAAGAGAGAGCCCCCCCCCCATCTCAATTCCAATGCCGTTTACTCCAACCTCATTGCCTCCAACATGGTGGCCTGCCTTGCGTAAGAAGCTTCAAGAAGAGCAAAGAGAATGAGGGCTCAAGGGGAGCCCTTCAGGGATAAAACACACCGAGAACCAAGTCATAGACTTATACGCGCGATCACCCGGGGAGGGGCTGGAGAGGAAGGAAAAAGGAAAGAGGCATCGCCGCGATAGGAGCCCGTCGACGCCTCTGGGTTAGGATAGGATCGGAAGGGATGGGATGGGGAAAAACACCTTAACGCAATAGAAGCGAAAAGGGTCCAACTAAATAGCGAAACCAGGCAAAGCCATTACTGTTCTAGCGATTTTGGAGGATTATCCTATAAGGAAGAATAATCCATCGATCAAATCGCTAGATTTCAAGATGAGCAATGAGATGGGGGAAAAAGTCAATCGAGATTGGTGGTGATCGCAGAGGGTGCGGCACAGGCCCTGAGTCCCAGCTCATGCCTACATCCAATTCATAGACAGCACTTTTCTTACCACAAAATTATTATAAGATCCAAAATTGCACATAGGCGAGTGTACAAACAAAAACGCAAATAGGGGATGAAGCAAGGAGATGGGAGCACAAGCACATGCCGATGACACGGCGGTAACGCGAATGTTTCCACAGATGGCCGAAAACACATGGAAAAAATTGCACCTCGAACGGATTGGGAACCACGGATCTTCTCCTTTCTGCATTGGTGGGTGAAGCTGAAGTTAAAAAAAAATGGTCTGAAAAAAAACTCTAAATAATGGGAATGTTGAGAAAAACAGAAACAAACTTAAAAAAATAAATAAATTCGCAAAAAACTATCCTTATCGAGATATGGATCTACCAATTATTTTTCCCCATCGTTTCGCCCTTATAAATTCACAAAAAGAAAATGTTAATCCTCAGTTGCTTCCTTTAGAAGTAGTGGACCGAGGACTACCATTTGCCTGGCCTCGCAGTCGCCTCCGAGTGCGAAAGAAACGGAGAGAGACGAGCCCCATTCGAAACTTCGATGGAGACAATCGACGCTATGCATCTACTTTGAATCGTTGGCTAAGAGGCTTCTCGCAGCGAAATTTTGTAACGCTTCATTTCTCTCGCGAATGCCGGTTGCTTTAAAAAGGCGCACGCTGAGCCGGTGGCGATAAATCACGCGCAGGTGTGAGCAACAAGTGTTCCTGGGGAAAGAATAACAGATGATAAATATTCAAAGGTTTTTTCCCGGGCATTACGCAGGATGAATCAATCAATTCCCGACGGCTCAATTGTCAGAAACGAAAAAGGAGAGCAAATGATTCCAACACGAGCAACAAAATCAGCCATGTATGAATTAAAGGTAATAGTTAGTTCATATTACCAGCCAGTAAATGCTCCTAGAAAACATTTTCATTTTATTTTAGTATATTTCATTTCCGTTGATGATGGATCTACCATAAATTAAAGTAGCATTTTAATTTTAAAATAATTTTAGAATGAGCTTACCTAACATACCTAAAGTTCATAGATATTATTTTTACAATAACAAAATGACAAAAATCCGTCGATCCTTTGTACGTAGGAATAAAAAACTATTTGATAAATGTTGAATATTTCTCTCAGAACCTGAGAGCCTCCGACTGGAAGGTGAGGTGGGGGAGAGCGGCTCGAACGCAGAAGTGAGGTAAACTGTAGCACTGTAAAGCAGCCATTATAATTATATTTGAAAGCGCAACGCCTCGCGGTGACATATAGGGTCCATCATTAACAGCGACTCGTCTTCTACACCGATGGCTCTTTTGACTTCTTAAGTTTCTTAAATTATGGTTTGTAACATTTAAAACGTCAAGTATCTTTGAGACTTGAAAAATATATGAAAATAGACGATATATTGTGTTTATAAGGGGGTTTCTCCTGGTTTTTTGTTCATGTTTTCTCATTATAGGGAGAAATTTTTAGATACATGAGAAGTTAAACAGTTGAAAGGAGTGATAGTTAATAGCACTTAATGAGAAGTTAATCGACACTGAAAGGCCTAATGGTATCATTCTCTTACGGCCTTTCGCTCCGCTCTTGAGAGATATTTCAATGGGACTGGCTTAGAGAGCGTGGTTATTGGAGAGAAGCGAGTGAAATTGTGAATCCGCTAACCGCTCCTCTCCCAACTGCGCTACTTGCCACTTTCCTGCGCGCCACTTTGATCACGCGCCGTGGTCGGAAACAGCGACTGGCGGAAATAAAGCTGAAATCAAAGTCATAGTTCCGACACAGAAGTATAGCGTAAAAGAGTACATATATTTTCCCTGATAGAGCTTTATTATATATATGCTTTGAAAGGACGACATTCAGCGCCAGCACTTTCAGGTGTAAATATGTTTGAGTGTGTAAGTGTTCGTCCTGGGTTGCTCACTTTTCAGCTTTTTGAGTTTATGAACTTAACTTCGCGACGTAGCAACCTTTTTAATATTAAATACACTTTAATCTGCGTAATACACTCACCAATTACATTGTAATTGATATTTTTTTTTTATATCACGAGATGTGGGTCAAACCCACATCTCGTGATATAAAAAAAATAAAAAAAAATATATATAATAAGGGGTCGTGAAGTATAAAGTTTGAATTGTAATTGATGTGTAATAATAAGGAGAAATTACATTTTTTTCTTGCGAGTTATGAGTCGAGGTCTACAAAAATGCTCGTCGATGCCCCGCTGACATATTTTCATAGCTTCATAGCATGCAGTTATGGAAAGTGCTTTGTGCATAATTCATCCCCCACACTAGCTTCTATTACACGCAATAGGCCTCATTCAGTGAGGTAACCGCTGGCCGGGGGAGCCGGCCGCCGCGACTGTCGCATAAAAGAGGACGCGTCCAATGCGATTAGCAACAAAGAAGTTACGAGAGATATTGGCGTAAGAAATTAAATTTAGCGCTCGATCTTAATTTATTTCCATGCGATTAAGTTTGTGGGGAAAGATAGAGAATTTCAGGGTTCTATTTCAATACCTTATGAATTAGTGATTTTTAACCCCACACATATCACTCAAAATTGGGAATGGTAATCATGCGGCCATGAATCACCGAAGCAGCGAAAGCACGAAGATCGATTGCTTGACAGGTTGCCAAACACGAATATTTTTTGCACTCTTTTGCCATTCATTCTAGAATTCCAAGCTCTTGAAACTATAGCATAGCCCTTTTCACACATTTGCTACTGTATGCAAGTCTTTCTCTCGAAATTTTGACCCTAATCTGTCACCAATTTCAAATAATTACCTAAATATCAAAAAATAGCTAGTATTAGACGCTTAAGTAATGTTAAAGACGGCCGAAAAAGTTAGAGAAATCATAGAGGCAATTTTTCTGACACCCATCTTCCAGAAATTTGATAAAGAAGTTTTTGAGGATCACCCCAAATGTAAATTAATTGTAAGAGTAAAAACATGCCCTGCTAGAACTCGAACCTGAGAGATTCCGACTGGAAGGTGAGGTGGGGTGAGACCGACCCGTACGCAGAAGTGAGGTGAACTGTAGTAGCTTTGTAAAGGAACGATGAGTACGATTAAATGGGACCCTTCATAACGACTGTCGTGTTTTGCCTTTCCTCGTCACGTACTACTTGTTAAAAACATAAGACATCGTGAAAATTACAAGGTATATGGAGAAGGCCTCTGTCAACACTAACCCACGACACAAATGCAAAACAATTTCCTCTGAGATAAAATTAAGGGACCCTTTTTTTTTCAAATTTTGAGACACCGAAAAACGTGGACAAGGGTCCACACAAGGGACAAACAGCGGGAATAAAATGCGCGGCAGGCAAAACGACTCGCCACGTTCTCACAAGGCTCACTAAAAGTAGATGGCGCGTATTGCTGGAGGAGAGTCGTCGTTCCAGAGGGAGGAGGCGGACACGGGAAGTCCATTGCGATTGCATCCTCAAAAACATTTCCACGAAACGTTATCGGAGTCCCCGATATTACTTCCCTGCCGAAGAGACTCGTGGGGGGGGGGGGGAGGTTTTTATGGGTCGAGCGAGGGGGGATCGTCCTTGAAGGGGAGAGGGGATCGTGCTCAAGTGGCGCCACGGCGGACGATAAATAAATAATTAATAGGGGGGAAGGGGAGGGAGTTTGTGCGGGCGTGTTTAAGTGGGAGGGGGGACGAAGTGGGTGAAGGAGGCATCCGGCAGATGGCTCCACCGGCGTCCAGCGAGTGGAGGGGCCGCCCGTGCATTAAAACGGGAAAAGCAAAGGGAGAGGGCGTCGAGGGTGGCGTAGATCAGTTCCACCACTCCAGCGAGATTGCGAAAGAAGTCATCTCGATACGTGTCAAGGCTGAGGGTTTTTCCCACGGCCATCCTCAGCGCCAAAATCGAAATATTCCACATACACACAATTAAAAGAGAATAGCCTCTCTATTAGCCCTATCAACCCCTAATATTCAAGACAACTGAGCACTTAAATTTCAGATGCACCCTAGACTGAGGGTTTTTCTACGGCCATCCTTAGCGCCAAAATCAAAATATTCCACAAAAACAGAATTGAAAGAGAATAGCCTCAGTATTAGCCCTATCGACCCCTAAAATGTAAGACAACTGCCCCCTTAAATTGCAGTGGTACCCTATTATATGTTCTCAGGGGACGAAAGAGTCTCGCTACACTGATTGCGTGAAAGTCACACGCCCCCAGCTAAGTCCGGGATAAGGGGTCTCCAATTTCCTAGGTCACGAGGGCCACAATCCAAGTTCCGAATCGCCCCGCGGGCCGGATAGAAAATTTTCCGATGACTGAAGTATTGGATACCTACGTCTACTGAATTATCCAGTGGCGTATTTCTTATTTACGAACAGTTGAAGACGACTTTAACGTGCAGTACAGCGCTGCATTGCTCCTAGCGGCGTCTCACAGAGTTAAACGAGCGAGAATCGCGCGCTGCTTGAAACGAGTGCGCGGGCCGGATGAAAGACCTCCGCGGGCCGTATTTTGGAGACCCATGGATTAAACGATTCGATTCGAAAACAATTGATAAATAGATGAAGAAGAAGTGGCAATATTGGAAGTCGTGATAAATGCGTTCGTCTTAATAAGATGTTTGGGCTGTCCAACCTTGAACAAACTTAAAGCGAAAGTTAAATCAAGAACCACGAAGGGCTCAGGGAATTTTCTCCTCCTATCTCGAAGGAAAGCAGGATTATCAGGCAGAGATGGACACCCAGGCGTAGACGAACAAAAGCCATTCGAGCCACAGAAGGGGTGCAGCGAGTTAGGAGCGCGCACTAGAGTTACGATCGCGGGAGAAGAATAATGGAGGAAGCGAAAGAAACCCCCAACCCCGCTGACTCAGCAACAAGTTCCACTACAATTGAGATATGCTTGAAAGGTACTCAGCCACATGGTTGTTACTTCAATTCCGTAAATTCAGCCATGTGCGCAGTAACTCACTGATCAAGTTCTAACTGACATTTTGGTCAAATATGATTCAAGAGGCAAGAATACGATTTTATGAGGCAAAATTCATATTTGTAGTATGACTAGAATAAAAAGCTGTATTTCTGCCATTTGCGATGAAGGTAAAAGAACTACTGATTTAGTTACACCAAATTGGACGAAACTGTCCGTAATTAATTAAGATTTTAACTCATTTTTCCCCAAATCAATAAGGTTTACAATCGTTGTCATGGGAAGAAAATTCTCTGAACAGGGAATTGTATCACGGACCATAAACATTCCGGGCCACTACGCAGACCATTACGTCATTCAGCTTCCTTTCCCTTAAAGTTGCAGTTTGATCCGTGTGAAACCAATGCAGCGAACTCTTTCTCCCAGATATCAACGCACGCTGTTCAAATGTCCGCATCATTTCTATACTGAAACTCATCCGCAGTCTTGTTACACAATAAATATCGCTAAAAAATGCCTGCAATTTTGATCGCCAAAGGGTGGAGCGGATGACTCCACGATATGACCCGAAAGAGTGAATGCGGGCACGAAACTCGCGGAGGGGAGCCGTGATTCGCCCTCCCCCGACTAATCAATCACTTTGTCGATCACCCATTTCCGTGGTGAGCGGGTGGCGCCCCCAAGGGCAGCGCCACCCGCGGCCGACAGCATCACGCGTGGCAGAGAGAAAGAAGGCAGACGCCCTGGGCGAATATTTCATCCCTCGCATTCTCATTTCACTGTGAGATTTTTGAAGTAAGAATGAGCTCCCAGCCACGTCAGTAATTTCAGCGTCAGCGGAAAGTCAAGTTATTACGAGAGAATGTCAAACCATTTACAAAGATTGTTTTCCATCTTATCGACGATCTTATTTGTGACAATTAATTCCAAATTCCATCAGTATAAGAGCAAGTATTAAGAGTTTAGTTCCCTAATATTACTGAAGTGCCAGAGTAGATGTGGCGGAGCCTTGCCGCATATAGGTACTGTGGGAAAGATTGTAAGTAACCGCTTAAAAAAATATTGGGACGACTAGTTGGGATACACTGTACGAGGAGCAGACTCGAAAATGATCTAGCATATCGAAACTAGTCGTCCTAATGAAACATGTTTCAAAAAGAGGAAAATTCTTCTTCACTTCTTTCTATAGTACATGAGTTTCCATTAAGCCAAAATACGGCAAATTTCCTGTAAATATATTACTTCCACCCTAGCTTGAACCATCATTTTAACCCTTATAAGGCTTAATGTTATTTGGATAAATTTTAAATAATTACGTCTACTTGGCAGGCATGTCACAAGGGTTAACCTATCACCCTAACATCAATTTGGTAAATGGTAACTTTGTTAACTTATAATATTATTTTTTGATTGAAAAGTGTACTTCTATGTCTCTTTATGTAATTTCTCTGCATGTATTTTCATGAGTAACTTGACAATGATTTAACTGCAAAAATTTAACGTTTGACGAAAGGGAAAGATGAAAGATGGGACTTTTTAGTCCCAATCTTGCCCAATAAAGACGAATTATTATTATTATTTACCCAGCACTATCGATCAACACAATACCGCAGCACAAAATTCTTTTCCACATTATCTTTCTCTTTCGCTAATTAGGCCCTCGCTCACCTCTCCTCCACTCTCCCTCTCCTATTTTCCCTCAAAACTCGAGCCCTCATTGGCCTTCCCACGCCCCCCCCTCCATTCCATCTCCAAAACATCTCCCCCCCCCCCTCCCCGCGCACCCCAATCGTCAAAGCCACCGCCTACGCATCACAATGACATGAGGTTCTTCCAATTATGACACTAAGCAAGAGGCAACTCGCCTACTTTTTCATCGATACGTCGACTCCTCAAGGGAGTATGTGTATTTTTTTCGACACTAGTTCAATAACAATACCATTACGGCGGTAAAATTATACAAAAACACTTAAACTTATAAAAAAAACACATTCGTCACATTTATCGAACAGGTAAAGATGAACCATTGTAGAATCACTTCCGATGTAAGCTCACGTTTCTGCTGAGTAAAGCACTTAATAACGTCGCAGTTCATTTAAAATTAAATTAATCATCATATGCCAGCAATCGTGAGATTGGTTCGACGCAGCTCTCCATTCCTCTCTCCTATCCGCTAGCCTTTTCATAGCGACGTATTTCTTCTTTTTTAAATCCTTTATAATCTATCCCGTGTAACCTATTCGGAGCCGTCCCTTGCCCTTCTTCCCTTCCACATGTCCTTCTGCGATTGTTTTCATCAGGCCATCATGCCTCATAATGTGGCCATCTGCAGCTGCTGGCATGTGATAACGCACTCAAGGTAGAGGTCCACATTCCTTACCCTAGGCCACCTTGCAATTTGAGGATTTTGGTTTGGGGATTTCCGAAAGCTTCACTCGGGATTTGAAACCGCAACCCTAACATCAGTAGCCCCTGAAACGTAGCATAGGAGTTCTCTTTAAAGATAGCAAAGAGCTCTCAACCACAGCTTCGCTCGCGGCCGGCAGCAGCAGCTAGAGCGGACTGCGCTAGAAGACGTCCGCCGAGGCGCGCGCTTCGACGACGTTAGGCAACCCGCTAGGACATGAGTGCCTCGCCCTCCACTCTACATCCCCGGGGACAGCCTTCCGCCACGGTTGACTTGTATTGCATGCATCCGACCGAACTCGTGGCATCTTATCAACTCAAGCTGCCTCCATTCTTTCACCATGTGCACCATAAAAATATAAAATAATTCCAAAAATAATATGAAATATAAAAATATGATATTCCCAATAATATGAATTATATAATTAATTGATATTCTCTGAGGGTGAACTCCCGCTCATATCTGCATTCACGCAGTTAGGTTGGAATTTCTGATGAAACACCCTTTATGATTTTTTATGTGCCCAATAAGCTCCATTGCAACTTCCTCAATTGTGCCCATATCCCATAGAAGATGGAAATTGTTTTTGGAGATTTAAGTACGATGATGTCATTACAACTCTCAAGTTACGGCAGGATATATGTATTACACAGGCCATGGACATTGAAAACTATTTTCTCATACATGGTGATGTAATTAATGGCACTGACACCGACTCCATGCGAGGAAATTTATCAATTCCTTTGACTTAAGGCTTTGACATGTTTTTCAATTAAAAAATAATATATTTGAAGTATTGTATTGTTTACCCAAAGGATCAAAGAGCAGGCACCAGGACATGGCAATTACTACGAAAAGTTTGCCATTTTCATTCAATGATTAAAGTTTTGAACACAAACGGTCCAGTACAATACAGTCATAATCACTCTTCACTGAGAAGTAAAATCTGATGCTTTCCCGGCGAATGTGTTCGAAAAAGCCTATTCGGGCTTCCAGCCGGGTGGCCTCCCTCCATTCTGCCTTCACTGAGTATTGACTCTTCACTGAGTATTTATACGAGGCAAGAGTATGCGGATGCCGGCCTATCATGAGCGCACTTCGTCGCTTCATTTGGATTTAAAAAGGTAAATCAATAATCCTGCGGAAAAGCGCTCCGCGGCGCAGCGAACGCATAAACGGCCGCTCTCTCATAGTAACAGCATCCAGGAGCCTTAAAAACTTAGTTCATTTGGCTCACATGATGATTTGAATGATAATCACAATAATGGCGATGATGAAGCATGAAAAATGAAATTATTATGAATGATTAAAACTTTGCTAACATATTTTTTGTTTGAAGCAGGTAGCAAGAACTATCAAAACTTGGAAGTGTCTTTATTTTGTTATCTTCTATTTTCTGGCCTCCAAACCGTTATTCTCTGTGACGATAGGTTTTATTGTGACTTTTAAATAGTTTAGCGTTTTTAAAGAAAATCAATCCATCACAAATCTTGCTAAATCTTTAAAAGCCGAAAAACAGTATTTTTTACCCAATGCACAAAAAAAGGATTCAGGCAATCATCGGAATATTTCTACACCAATGCAAAACCTTTCAATGATTCCCTCACTCAGAAATGAGTGATTATAAAATGATTTCTAAAGACTGTTTTATTTTTCTGGATACGGTTAAAGAGACCATCTGAATTCTGTACGCGGGAAGTACTCCCTACATAATGTGACAAGTGAAAATGGAAAGCTACTTTGTCAGTTTGGTATCAATCAGTGTGATATTTAAAACCGCTTATTTTTTACATGAAAATATTCATAAAGAAACATAGAAATACAAGTAAATGATCTGCATTTGAAATGGACAATGTGCTTATTCTTGAAGACACTGGCCTTCTGTATTAGTTACAAGAACTGTACAAGGACCAATTTGCGGCTCAGATCACTTCTCAGCGTGACAAAATTTGAAAGGCCGACAGCTCTCTTGGAGAAAGCCGATGAGCCAAGATAGAATGGCGAAGCTAAACGAAAGAAAGAGTGCAAACTACTAAGTACAAACAATAATTAAGCAGTAAGTAGAGAGAATAGGGGTTGGGATTGAGGGGGGGAGGGAGATAGAGAGAAAGAGAGAGAGACGAAGAACAGACATGGGTCAATTTGGTGTAAAATCAACGCATAAGAATTTCAAAAATCCATTTAATCAACAGTTAAGGATAAAACGGTTAAATATACAGTAAAAATAAAAGAAGAGTGGTTTGATATACGTTGTAAATTTGGGAAAAATGATAGGAATAGAAATAATATGTTGCTGAAGGATACTAGATTATCTAGTGAAAATTATGGATAGAATATGGAAGAAGTAAATTAAATACCAAAAGGAAAGGAAAAGGTAAATTTAAGTAAAGCAGAAAGTAAAGAGGAACTCGAAAATGCAAGTGGATTTAAAAGAAAATCAACCAAAGATACGAATCATGCGTATGCATCTAAATGAGGCTCCTGAAGATATAAAAATAGTCGCTTCATTCATGAGGAATGTTCGCAAAGAGAGAGATGTTGGAAAGATGGAATGAAAAAATTGACGAATTGTATGACGATGAAGCAAAGCCAAGAATACAAGGGCAAATTCAAATTCACAGACTAGATGAGGAAGTGAGGTTCCAACTGATGAACAGATACTACATGAATGTATTACGAAACAAGGGATAGCAGAGAACAGGGGAAGATGAAGTTAGTTCAGAGCTGAGGAAATGCGGAAGTCAGATTTTAATTAGAGCACTAAATCTATAAGTTATTAATATCAGGAAGTCGAAAGAATTACCAGAAGATTGAAATAAAGATTTGATTTGACTAATTTTCAAAAGTAATTATTATGATAGTAATAATTAGAGCCGCATCTTTTCATCAAATGCACAAGACGAAATTTTCTCTATTATTTTCCTTACACGAGTAAGACCGATAGCGAAGACATCACAGAACAAAATTAGTGTGGTTATAGGGCTGGGAAAAGTAGAATATATCAGATATTTGCAGTAGGGCAAACAATGGGAAGTGCTACAAATAACATATACATCCTTTACGTTGAATGTAAAGATGTTTTGATAAAAGGGAATAGGATGGGAATACAAAATACTCTGAAAAGTTAATGTATTTCTGAGCAATTAATTGGAATGATACCTTTGATATTGAAAGAGTCTTAAGTTAAAACTTCTTATAAGGGTAGAGTACGTAAATAATTCAAGATTAGCTTAGAATAAGTCAGGGTCATGCTCTCTAAACTCTATTATGCAGCCTAGCTATGCATACACATAAAATAATTGAATTTAAGAGGAATTTTAGTGTATAAATTCAAACAAGGATTTGCTAATTCAGTTGAGAAAACACCGATAGCACAGAATTTGAATGAAATTGGTGACTTTCATGGAGGTCAAGGAGTTTATTTACGTGTCATTTTAAATATTGAAAAGGAAGTGTCTGATGAAACAACCAAAGTGTAATGTAAGACAGTAATTCCTATTTTTTACAAAAAAGTATAATAAAAAGTAAGCATTTTAAGTATAATTTTTTACAAAAGCAAATAATTTATCTTTCGAAGTATCAAATTTGCTGTCGAAAAACACCAAACAGAGGATCTGAAAAACCCTGACACGACCAGTGGTGACTTATGGGGTTGAGAAACTGACTTCATCGAAACACACAAAGGAAATCCTTAAGTAATTCGCAATAAAGATCATATGAAGGAACCATGGAAAATATTGAGAATCGGAAGGCTGAAATAACTTTTTCTTAAATGTAGATATGGACGGGTTCAGGAATAGAAGTAGACTCCGAAAGAGATGGCAACTGAATGCAGAAGATGACGACTTGTAGGCTATGGGAGATGGATGGAGAAGCAAGATGAAGATTTGGAAGGAGGCACTTTGGATGGAGAAAGTCAAGAGCCACAGTGGGTGATGACAATAGCAAAAAGAAGAGACAATCGCGATATATTATCGTGTACGATAGAAAAATCTAATGGTGAAATGACATTAGGAGGAATACTCACGCTAGTAACCTCGTTGTCTTTAAAGGCTCAAATTTTTAGCGGCTATTTATGCCTACAAATATACATAAAATTTCATGTAGAATAGTGGGTTATTCCACGGAAACGTCTGGAATTTTTTTTGGTGAGTTTTCCTTTTTAAGTGTCCCTATATTTTAACATCCAGTTATTTATTTAAGTGTCATTGCGAAAAGCGTTTTCTCCAAGACCTTCTTTCTTTCGTATTCAGTCACTTTAAAGAACCGGGGAATGGTCAAAATAGCGATATGATGTGATACACTTGGTAGATGAAGAGGCAAAACGAGAAATCCGCGCGGCGGGGGAGTGTGAGTGGGTAGATGGCCAGGGTTCGCACGGGGGCGTCTATTTCGGACGGCGAGGAAAAGCCGCGTATTTTTAAAATCAAGCCTTTTTAATGAAGGAGGGCGCCAGGTTGTTTGCCCCACCTGCGGATACGTGCCACGAGGGTCCTTTCGCAACGCACGCTTCTTCTTCTTCTTCTCGTTCCTTGCATCTCGTCCCGTTGGCACGGTCCGCGTTCCTTCCTTCGGCCAGGTGGGGACCCGACATTTATAGCCCCATCGCGCAGGGGAGGGAGGGAGTCACATGGGCACACAAACAGCCATCGCCTCTTCCTCCGTGATTGATTTGTTTCTGTCCCACCGGAGAGAGAGCCTTGAATCCTTTCTTCGGGCACATCTCCAAATCCTCAATCCCTCGCCGATGTCTGTCGAATATAACGGCCGCTTCCCGAGCTATTGGCAGCGAATAACGAATGAAATAAAGGCAAATTCGCGTGGGGAGAGTCTCATGCCACAAATAGCTTAAAATAACCGAGCAAAATCATTTCCTTCAACACAAGCATATAACAAACGAGCGGCGTTGGTCCCCTCGGGTGACATTTTTCTCGGGAATACGTATGTTGGTCCCATGAGATTGGTCCACGGCTAGACGAAACAAATGTATATTAACAAGCATCAGTGGTAGTTGAACACGCCCTATCTGAACTTTGGCAATAATAAAATTGCAACTATATGAAGATATCGCCATGAGGAACCAAGGCCTTGCTCAAGAATAAATCAAAATACTATATTCTAATAAATTCAAAAGCAAACATTCCAAAAAACTCTGTTTGGAAAAAATAATCAATAATACGGGTTCAATAGCATTTTTTGTCTCTAAGTGCGCCTTTTTCCTATTCTATTAAGTGTTCATGAATTGTACGAATGGAATAAGATGTTAACTTCCACGGAAACATTTGAACTGTACCGCAGTACAGAGGAATCATTCACAAGCTCTACCAAGAGTAGGTGGCCACAAGACGCACGCAAGATAAATTAAGTACAGCGGGAAAATTTGACTAAAAGGTCCGACAAAGACGCAACTTATTATTAAATATGAAACTGCAGGGGGCGGTGAAGGAAATTAAAGGACATGGAATCAATGGAGGATTGATGAAATAAACAATTTTACTAATAGCTGATTGCACCGTTTCCTCTTACAAGAATAAAATTTTTATAAACAGAAATTAATCATTAATTTATAATTTTCTTGAATTCTAGAATTTTTTATGAGTACCTTTAAGTCTCATTTTCAGTGATTCGTTACGTATTGCAAAGCGATGGACTATTTACAACAACGGAAGGTAGCACAATGGATGGAGCGAAAAAACTGCCATGGGCATCCTTCACGAAACAGACGCGAGCGCGAGCAATGATTGCGGACGCCATACTTTCAAAGAACAAAAAATATCGATGCAGGAGCTTAGAACGGAGTAACTCGAGCAGGCGAGACAGATTTCCCAAAACGCCGTCCTCGGTAAGACACGAAGAGATTTAGAGGGGGGTGGGAAGGGGTGCAAGGCTTTGCGAGATTATGCACGTACTGCGGCCATGGAAAGGGGGAAGGGGGTCGTCGTGAATGGCCGGGAACAATTGCCCCGTGCTGGCTGCTGCTGCTGAAACGGGGTCACATCGTTAGGGTGACTTTGAAGACATCGAGATCTACTTTATACGCTAAGGGTCATGACGACGCGACAAGACGACCACGGTCCACCACGGTGAATCTTTAGAAGTCACTCGAGAGCCAGAGTATGGTTCAAATCATTTAATTTTTAAACGAATAAATGAAAAATAAAATTTAAGCAATTTAATGTAGAATAGATACATGTTTCGCAAAACTATTATCAAGTGAGTTTCGTGACAGGGAAACAACTCTACTGTTACATGAATAGGTTTAAAAATAATGCCAGTAGCATTCAGGAGGAGCTTCTTAAACAGTGTCTAATAGAGACAGGACACGAGATACCGTATTCGACACTAAAATGCCCTTTTCCATCGTTACAATATGCACTTTGGTGAATTATAAGGATTTAAGAGCCAATAGTGAGCTATCAGCTTCTTATAATGGGTCTGAAATTTTTTCATTGTTATTATATAGGTACATAAAATTTTTATTCTAAAATGGAATGATTTTATAAAAATCCTTATGCCACGCATAATGAAAAATGTAAAATGAAGTATCGAAGAGTAAAATGAAGAAGTATACCAACCAGTCTACTGAATTTAGAGCATGAGCGAAGTATACACAATTTTACATAGATCACCCAGTGCAAATACTAGTAATAAGGAGGTATAAAAAATAACTCATAGTTAGGAAAAATAACAAACTTATATTTCTGCAACTTAACATTTTAACCTTAACTTTTTTGAAGATTCTTGTAGAAAGCAAAGTTTGTTATTTTTCCAAACTTGGAATTCTATAAGGTTAAGGCCTAAATATTTCTTGCATAAAAATTACTTATGCCTGATACCAAGGGAAGATAATTTTTCCCACTCATTGATATAATTAATGATTTCCTTGGCATTCTGGTTCTCTGATAGAAGAAAATTCCCTGATATGTGGAGTGGAGGTACGGGACATGAACTCCAGGCGTAAATGAGAAGAATGAACTAACTTGAAGTCCGGTGCTAAAGACGTAAGCCACGATTTGGGTGGACTGACAAATAAAAAAGTTCTGCAAAGAGTAGGTGAAAAACTTAGCATAGACGACGCCTTGAGCTAAAAATATAAAGGTAAGAGAACTACAGAAAAGTCAAGACGGCAGTATTTGTTCTAGATAATGAAGAAAATGGGATAAAAACGTACGCAAATTTGAAGAGAAAACTAGGTTGATAGGAGGAATGTTGCAAATCAATTGTCACATTGAACACTGGAAAAGAGGGTATTGAACACGACAGGAAATGACGTGCATCATGATCTCATGGTCATATCTCATGCTCAATAATTAATGCCAAAGTAAATAGAGTAAATGCAAGCATATCCTCTACTTGAGTTGTCACGGAAATTAATACCCAAATCAGATAAATATAAACGTCTTCTATTAACCCTAGAGCGAGAAGAATTATGAACCGTTTTAAATGAGGTACAGAATGGCTGAAATCTAAATATAATTATGCTTGGAATCCACGGGGAAGCGATGTGACTTGATTTTGGCACAAACATCTAGTCGCAGAATCCGGATCAGCAATGACTAATTACCACAGCTTAGAACATGCGAAACTTTTCTTAAAGCTAAATTTCATATTTATTTCATTTCATATTTCACTACCGAAAGCGATCTGCTTTGATCTATGAATTAACTTGTTATGTATGATTTATATTTTGATTAGCAGAGTCTTGAATTATAAGGAGAGTTGAATCGGTCCAATGCTCCTCAGCACTCTGTTGATTTCCTACGGATTTTAACAGACGGAGAAAATGTAGGTATCACACCTTACGCGAAGTTAACACAATTTTCACCAATTAACAACGGAACAAAAGGGTAACTTTAAGCACGTACCCTACTTATATATAGTACATCATAAACCGTGATTTCTGCTGAAAAACGTATAATAAGTTGATACAGGTCAGACAAGCATGTTAAATTTGGGACGCAACAACGTTGACCTTGTTCAAGGTCTCTCATAACACCGATATAACGTGGTTCTCCTTCCCCGGAAAATCACAAGCAGCACGCAACCCGGGCTGTGGAACACGACAGACGCTTAATTTTATCCTCAAAATATGCTAATCCACCTGGAGGTTTTTATTCGCCTTCTCTCTTCCTCGCGAGAATTTTTCCGCCCAGCCTGGCCGCTCTTCCTTGAACTTGATCCAATTCCACGCGCCTTTCGTCGACGGAGTTAGTTGCACAAGTGCGTGGGGCAGACACAGAGCAAGGGGCCAGCCACAGAGCCCAAGCCCAGCCCAATGACCACCCTCGCACCACGGCTCTGATCGAGCACGCCAATCACTTTTAGATTATTCGTCTCTGGATTGATGCAAATATTGACAGGTGGGCAAAGCCCTAACAGGTGTGGGGAACGTAACTATACGTACTGCTGTGCCTTCGCCCTCCACTCTATCTTCTGACCTACTCTCTCAAACCCTTCTTATGGGCCTAACTCATTCGCACTTGGCCTCCGATTTGCCAACTACTCCGCCCCACGCACTGAATGGCCATAAACTATTACCCTTTCTTCAAAATATTTTTAAGGCGAGTGTAAACTATCGGAATTTACGGGTATTTTGCAACGGATGGATCAGAAAATTAATAAAAATGTCGATTAGATACCTGTTTTGCTGGTCAGCTAAAACATTTGAATTAGTGATTTAAAGTTTCCCTCATCTGTCCCCTAATTGACTCTGTCCTCCCCGCGGAACCTCAAGAGATGGGTCAGGAAGGTATTGTAAGGCTCCCTGCTCTGCTACTCGGAAAGCCCGGCCTCCTTTGAATATTTACGCACATAGTAGAGGCAGGTATGGCAGCCGCATCAGAAGGCTAAATGAACCGGTGCACCACTCAAGAAGCCTCCCAATAAGTCCAGCCTCTCAAAACTGGAATACAATGAGCGCGTGACAGGACCCTTGAGCATGAATTTATAAGACTCAGGCGGCAATATGGATGGAACACGACGAACTTAACTTTAGAAACGAATAACTTTCGTTGATTACTATTCCAATCGTTTCTTGGGTTAAATCTTTTCACGCTTCGCGTCCACGGGTTCCGACACACTCTACACGTTGATTGCGTTCAGCCTTCAGAATGCGTCGCCGAGAGGCATGTTATGAGCAAGGAGTGGGCTTTCATGACCAGAAAAAACCACGAGTGGAAAAAGTTGCGCTCCAACTTTAATTAAGAGAGCAAAGTTTCAGACTCCGGCGACTCCGCCTTCGTGGAGATGGGATAATGCGGAGCGGGAATACTTCCGAGGGAGCTATGATGAGAGGGGCCAGGGGAGGGAGGCACTCTGAAGACGCTCTTGCCTTCCGTGCAGGAGAGAGAGAGAGAGAGAGATAGAGACAGATTTGATGAAAGCCTCGCGAAATGAATAATAACCCGAGTAACATGCCAAAGAAGATCATTGGCCTTGACTAAGTATCAAGGAGTTAGGTCATACGATAAAATGTGGATTCAAAAAATTCCATTATTTTCTATGTACTTCCTGAAAGTGGACTGCAATGTTATGAATTTTAAGATGTAGAGTTGGTGCTGAAGCTCAACCTGAAGACTCTACCTGAAGACATGATCAGTTATTGACCCCCTATGGATTGAAAAATTTTGGCTAATGCCCGAAAAAAGATTCAGAGATAATTAGGAGAGTAAGAAAAATTCACGATTTCCTCCTCACTGCAGTAGCCATCTTGTACCAGACAGAATATAATTAGGAGCGTTTTTGAAGGTAATTGCAGGTGATTCAAGACGTGAAAGTAAATAATTGTGGAAAAGTACAACGTAACATGATGGATACAAGATACCTCCACTAAAAGAAGCCGAATGCGGATGAAAACACACATTAATAGGTCGAATTCCATGACATAAAAGATCTCCTACCTAATAAACTCGGTGTTTTCTGGCGTGATTCCGTCCGCGGGCATTACATTTCAACGATTGCAAATACTTGAGTTTAGCGACCAAAACTGTAGCCTTGTAGGAGGAGTGTCCCCGTGTTCTATCAGAGCGAGGAGGTCCATTGGGAGGGAAGTGGAAGATAGGGTGGAAGAGAGGGTGGGAGGCGGTTGGAGAGCACGTTTTGGGGCGGACGACGAGAGCGGCGCATTTTTTCAAACAAGGCTGCACCGGGAGGGGGGAGGGGGGGGGGTCGAGAATTTTCGCCACAATCCACATCTCCTTCCCTCACCATAATGCTCCTCCAACGGCCTCCTCAATTCATGCCCAGCACATTTCCCAACGAAAGACAACCGAAAACTCACTTCACTACTCATGGACAGCGGTCACCTTGGTGAAAGTGTCCGGCGAAACGTCCCAAGAGAGTCCTTGCCGGAAGGGAGAGTGTCTCACACAGCAGGCGAAACCAGCGCCACGCAACGCCGTGGCTCACGTGCATCAATCACACGAGCAAATGTAAAAGTAATTTCACATACAAAGTTTTATCATACTCTGTGTGATTCGATTACCTGACATATGGATTCTGAGAGCGTATTTTAGGTCATGTGGTTGTGGCGCTAATTACCTCAGGGAAATGACCATGAATGAAGTTTAGGAAAAGATGACGAAAATTAATAACCATTGGTTCAAACGGATTTATGATGGCTGTGAAAAAAATCCCTTTCATAACATTAGCTTTAGTTTTTACGCGGATGCAAAATATCTATCCTAAATCTCTCGTATTTACCTCCGCCGCAAGAACAAATACAAATGATGTCTCTTACTCTGTGCCACATTAGATTTTTGTCCCAAAAATGGATCTTTATAACAGTATGAAATGTTAAAATTGTTTTTTAGCATTAGTATTTGTCACGTCAACTCTTTTTAAGCATGATATTATTTTATTGTAAATATTTCACCGTGTAGTACTAATGAGTGAAATAAGTAAACAGTAAGTATTCCATATTAATCAAAAGTTTTTTGAAACACGAGAACAGAAGGGTTATGTCGACTTTTATTTACAGGCCGAGGAAGAGGAGAAGGAGGAGGTTGAGGGGAGGAGGGAGATGAGGTTAATTAGCGCGAGGGACATAATAAGGGGGGGGGGGGCTGAAGACGGTATGCGGACATGGCATCGCGGAACGAGATTGCGGTCCATGAGTCACGGCTGTTGGCAATACAATGCGCGCGCCGTTTCCTTGGACAATACGTGGCTGGTGGTGGTGGCACGGCAGTTGATTCGTGATAGGTGGGGTGCAGGTGGACACCCGCGGGTGCATCGGGCGAGGTGCGTGCGGTGCTGGATGTGGGCCAGGGGGTGCCGCGCGGCTGCACGCCCCCTCGCTCCCCTCATGAGTGGCTCCAAGAATAGCCGCGGCCGCCCCCACTTCCGGGCCCCCCCCTCCCAAGGACATCCGGACGGGGAAGGACGCGGTGCAGCCGCCGCCGCTGCTTCGATCGTCCTGGGGGCCGCGGCGCTGTTAAGGGGGGCAGAGGCAGGTCGGGGGCGGGGCGGGAGGGGGGAGGGTCGGGCAGGTCGGAGGGGGAGGCTGGATCGATAACTCCGCCCCCCATCGACCCGCGCGCGCCTTAGCCCACTTTCCCACTTTTGCCGCCGCCGCCTCCGTCTGCCCCCCCTTAACCCCATCGCCGCTCTCACGTGCTGCCCCTCGCCGGGTTTCCCTCCACACGCATGGATCGCACGCACCGCCGCCTCAACCTCCACACGCGCCGCGCAAAATTTGGGCGCGACGAAGCCCGTGTTCCGGGCGGAGAGCGGCCGATGTCGAACGCTTCGGAAACTTCGTGTTTGTGTGTGTGTTGGCGTTCAACGCTTTCGAACGTGCGAAGGCATTAAGAAAAGTTCGATCTTGAGACGGACTTAAAGAGTTTTATTTTACTGCTCGCTGCAGCTCGAATTTTTCCTGACTTTCAATTCACAGTTTCCCAGGCAAAGATGAGCTAAGTTTCCTGGGTCGTAAAAGACCCTTAGAATCCAAAATGCGATATGGAAAAGGAAAATACTCGAGAAATTGGGATACAAAGCCAACCAAGAACCAATGTAACGGAGATTATTCTCATATTTCTCCGTCATCGAGTTACTTATGCTATGAGACATCATCGTAATATCGCGCAAAAAATCCCATTTGCTCGAGTGATATCAGCGTTCAAAGGAAGTAGACGAGAAAACCAGGGTGAAAACCTCACCACCTCAATTCTAGCAGGAAATGAGCCAACATTCCATGAATTCCAAAAACGACGCGAGACGAAGACTAAAATAAAGGAAACTATTTTATGGATTTAAATTTCTTCGTAAACTCCACCCGACAGCTCTATTTAGACGATTTACAAGAATTTCTTCAAAAATCTCAATTTTCCTACATTGTTCGCAGAATTCCAAATCGTTCCTCGAGAAGCAACCGCCTTCCCTTCCCTCCTCTGCGGAAGGGAAATTAGGGGTGGGGGGGCGGCGAAAGAGTCTCTGCCGCTCCTTCTTCGGGTCGTCCGTGAAAAGAAGGGAAATTGCTCCATCAAGTGCCGACGAGCACAAAGCCCAAGTTGAATGCGACCACCAATGCAGCCCTTTGAGGTGTGCTTGATCAGCCACGCCGGGAGACGGGACGGGAGGGTGACATTCTCCTTCCAAAACACGATCCCGAACTCGCTCTTCTTGTCGTCCAACCCGGTCGGCCATCCCCACTCGATGCTTGAAGATACGAGACAAAAAAATTTTAATGTCTCCTTGATCAAAAAGCCATAATCGCACGTTAGATGGAAATATCCTTGATTACAAAAATACGCACGAATATTTATGCAATTCGTAGTAAACGGCAAATTCTTGTTTTGGCATAAAAATAGATATTTGTGCATTAAATTATTAAATATGAATTCCTCCCACAAAAAGAGACATAAAAGAGTTTCTTTCATAGGTATAAAATATTGAAGTAGAATTAGGAATAAATGAAATAATATGGGAATGAATATTTCCTAATCTTTTCTTTCCCCTCATCGGCATGCAATGTTTTCCCTTTACCCGGCGTTCTTCATCGTTAGCGAGTCAATTTGGAGGGAATGTTAAAATAAAAAAAAATATTCCAATGCTTTTCCTTAAATCATTCATCGAGGGAAGCGAAGTTTTCCATCTGAGACCATAAATTAAATGAAGTCCACCCTCAGAGAACATAACATGATTCGGCTCCAGCTTTCGGAACATCGATCCGCCCTCATTCGTCCCCTGCAAAAGTTTCCGCGAGTCGTTGCCAGAGAAGAGTCAAACACGGTCAATCGATAAAAGATACGCAAACGCCTTTCGTCGATGAGACAACGCTCCCTGCAATCCGAAACACAGCCTCGCGCATTCACTGAGCAGGTGACCACTCCGAGCCCACCTCTCATCGCATCATAGATCGCCAAAGCCATCGCGAGGAGAGCAGCGTGGTCAGACATTTCAACCCCCCCCCCCCCCCGAAATTCTCGCGAGATAGGTTCATAAAGAAGTTCCTCCACTCCACAGCTGGAATATTTGTCTGGCTACGACCCTGCAGATGACACTGTGCACTATTTCTCGCAGTGTCCGTGGTCTAATCTGATGTTTCCTTGGGCCGTGCCAAATGGACGATGTCGGGAGGCAGTGGAGCGAGAGGTCCATTTCCTCGGATGACCCGCGCCTTCGCTTCGTCTCGACGACACTTGCCGCCCCTCGATTCGCCTGAGAGCGACGCCTGCCCCCGACAGCACTCTCACCGCAACAGCACGCGCGACGGGACGCGCACTCACTGGAATCGAGCGAATCCATTATCGAATTTAAAGAGTGATTTCCAGTCCAGCGGCCCCTAGATGAGCACGAGATTCCTTCCCCCTTCCCCAACATATTTCGCATCGTATTCCTTCGCATCGCACCGAGGATCCTCAGATATGACGTGGATTACAAACGCGGGGATATATTTAACCAGGAAATGATATATTATGGCGTTCAGATCTTAAATATTCGATTTCGTACGTCTTCTGACGGTCAAATTTTCACAGGCAAGGTTGGGGTGCTAAGTATACGGGAAAATTAGGGTCTAGGAACAATCCATTGATTCACTGTGAGTAGGCAGCAATTAAAAAATACTTGTTTTTATCGGCTCAAATACTTTTATAACAGGAAATAATACTGGCTGAATGACAACAAGGGATGGATCGAGATCCTTTATTTCGTCAGTTAGGATATTCCTTGAGTTTCAACAGCCTTAAATGCATGCGAGGATCCTCAGATATGACGTGGATTACAAACGTGGAATATAATCGGTGTAACAGCTGGAAAGATCCCCGAAAACTCTTAAAGCGAGAATTGTTGTTTGGTGATGATTCATTTCCGTACACTACCTGATACCTTGCGATTTTTTATGACCTAGATCGCACCTCAGTGAGATCCCTGAGGTCGAGTAGATTCATATTCATTCATACCAAACGCTTTCAATGACCAACCTGAGTCGCTGCCGCATTCATTCTCTACGAGATAAATGAAGTAGAATGCTATTCTACTTCTCATTCGCAGTAGAGGTAGGTCCCACCCATTCGCCGACACCGGGAACCAGTCCACGCCACGGCGCGGCGCCGACCCACAGTCCGCGGCAAATAATACGGTGTGAATCACCCGAACATGCTCACTACTAAGACGCATACCAGATATTTAATCTTATCTTTGCACTGGTCAATAATCGACGCTCAATTCTTTATCGCAAGCGACCAATTCGCGCATGAGGCATGGGTGGCGCAAAAATAGCGCTTCCGACATCGAATATCTACTAGTACCGGCGCACACGACTACCATCCTCAAAACATTGAATATTTTTAATGTAATACTGAAGGTACATACGCACGTAACTGATAATGTATCAGACCGGCAAAATAAACCATCATAATTATTATTATTGGGACATTTCCTTACATTTAACCCGTGAGAACAACAAGAACGGGCATATGAAGTACCAGTTTAAAAATTTTCACCGATTCTACCAATAATGATATCGAGTAAAAAATATTAATCCAAATATTTAACCTTGTAAAGATCAGGAAGGATTTCTGAGAAGAATAAAAGTCTGATCCCCTCCACACTTAAAACTTGGCTCCGTATTTTGCATGGCGAATTTCATCCTTTTGACTCACCCTTCAGAGCTCACCCTTTTGTCTCAGAAACATAAAAAACTATGCATCTTGAGCTAAAAAATTTCATTCAAGGAAAGTTACGCTAGAAGTAAAAGACAATTGTTACCCTCAACTATCAATCATCTCAAAATTACATTCACTTCCATAAATTTCTTCTCCTTTCTATTCTAGAAATATGCATAATATATATTCCCACGCACTTAATCATGCCTCAAGCGATGATCGACGCATCGAGGGAAGTTGGCCACACTCGAGGGAGGGAACTGCTCAATGAGAAAAACTCGGCCTGAAGAGCACAGGGCGAAACTGTGTCAAAGAGCTCTGCAAAGAGCCTTCCCCTCGCAAGACCACATGCAAGGAGTTAACATCCTACATTCAAAATGGTCTGCCACTCGAGAGGGGATCGAATGACATCAGCAGATTTACCAGGGCGCCACTGGCTGTGATATTCCCGGGGGGATGAGAAGGGGGGGGGGGGTCGCGTCTCACCTTCCTTCGATGAAGAGGACCCGAAAGGGCGGCGCCACGTCGAGTGCTGACCAGCGGCTGCTGATCCTTGCATTCTGATTCGAACATTGTGCGTGATGCGAGCTCACTCGATTAAATGCGAAACGTTTTCACAATTAGGCGCACACTCAAATGGTTCACACTAAGGTCGAAATTCACAGTGAAAAATCATTTCTCTTCGCCGGAAGGACATTCCACTACCGGTGAAATATCCCACAACGGAATTGGAAGTAGTGGTACGGTCATACAACTAAGTCATATTTCTCTGAGGGGAATTTCAGGCAGCTATATTAGCGTTTTTAATCCCGACAGTAGCTTAGTTAGCACTGTCTAACATCTCCTGGGCGGATTAGCTTGACATTGATCGAAATGAATCCAATTGGTTTAGGTTCCGATCTATTCATTCCGATTGGTTTACAACGACATCGGCATTTGTTTTGTTTGAAAATTATTATTCTAACGAGTCACAACGAGGGTTCATATCGAAGTCGGAATGACAATTTTCAAACACAAAAAATTACGATTATGTGGCTATCCGATCAGATTCAACCGATCGGAGTGAAAAGCGATCATGGGTGCACGCCCCCTAACAAGCGGAACGGCGTAGATAAAAGACGAAAACGTCTTGTTTCGAAAACTTAGAGTGCAATTCATTTTGGAAGAAGAAAGTTTAGTGGTGCAACTGATAGCATACCTGACTGGTGTATGGGAGATAGAGATACGAATCATGCCTGATAATCAGGGCGAGAATATAACTGATTTCCATTACGGACAATCGTATAGTTGTAAAATATTTCTTCCAGATAGAGTCATTATCTCCTCATATAGACTACCTCGGACCGTTGCTAAGTCACAAATTGGTTCGTCCTCAGAGGCTGTACGCCCCTCATTGCCAACCGAAACTTCGCCTCCGCGGTTCACTTCCAGAAGTGTGCCAAAATCAAGCTAGTTGAAGACAGAACCGAGCATTGCATTGAAAAGCATTCGGGTACTGTTACCATGGCAACTCATCTCACTAGCTTTGGGCCAACTACGCTTGTCACCCTATGTAAAAATTGTATATAACACAGGAAGTAAGTTTAATGCCAATGGAATATTTATATAGGAAAATGGCATACATGCGTTCCACACCAGAGGAAAATAAAAATACCTGCAAGTAGTCTTGTCATGTTAGTAGACTTCAGTTCCATTCCTCCCATTGAAATATTTTTAGTCTTCGGAAGTTTCTCAAGATGTTTTTGCTTGATTCACCACTCTTTACATTTATTCGAGACATGAATCGTAAAGTAGTTGACATGGAACGTAAAAAATAATCGAGTGAACCAAGAATGGTAGATAAGAGGACAACGTTTTGCATTAACTTTTTTCTTCCTGAAAGGTATAAAGCTTCTTGCAAAACAACAGGATTCAAACCCCTACACTGAAGGTACTGGACTGTAAGTCGGGTAAATAAGGGAACCCATTTTCCTATTTTGTTGACAATCTATAAGATAACCTTGATCTTGGATCGTGAAGCATAGAAACGAATCCTTTCAGACAGACTTGAAAATTATGATAACATCTGAGAAGGCAAAGGAAACCACAAGAATTTCCCAAAAAGTAGTTGATTGCTCACGCATTTGGACGCAGAGTGAAAATAAGTAGTGAAAAATCGAGCGAGGAATGCAACGATAAATATAAGAATGGGAAATGAGCTCATAAAAAATGTAATTTAGGAACCAAAATATTTTATTTTTGCACGAATTGAAGAATTACGCATACTAGAGTAGTTTTTTTTTTTAAATACGAGAATCATGACACATTGTAAACTTACTTAATACGGTTCACCACAGCTACTACACGAATGAGATTCCTCGAAAATAATTAACTGTGTGCTATACCTCATCAAGATATTGTCAGTTAATCGTCAGAATTTTAAAATTTGTGCATATTGTAGAATTGATAACACATGCAAGTTATATGAAAAGTAGGCTGTTGGCGCCAGGCTATATATTCTATCCAATTGCGACGGCCTACTCCTGTTAACAAAAAAAAAAACCTGTTCGAAGGTCATCATTTAGTTTTATCTAGGGTGCTATTTTAAATCCCATTTCTATAAACATTCTCTGTTACAAACAAAATGTCTGTTTAAAACACAGAGTCAATAGGAACGGAATTTTATGACATTCATTTCAAGCTAAAAGTAAAATTTTTGCCAAAAAATGGGAGGAACTACTCTATCGCATTAGTCGTGTCCAGAAGCTCTCCCTTGAAGTCCTCGTTGACGCTGAATTTATCGCCTCTTCTTAAAAATATCGTTAAGGGTAAAATTGTCCTATACAGGTAGACTATCGGAATCACCTTTAACATATCACAATCTTCGTGATAATATCTCGCGTGAACTCAGTAAAAATCCAATGTATTGCAGCGTTTACCGAAAATGCACGGGTTGTTTGTAGTGGCTCTGTGCAGTGGCAAAGTTGCCGAGATATAACTCGTGACGCCATTCGTCTTTGCCCAATGAAAAGCCGTTTGGCGGCAATGAAGATTTTCCACAGATTTTCATATTTTTCATACAATATAGCGACTAAATGCGTTATTTTATACGCTATATTTTAAGTTTTTAATACTCTCCTTACCATCACCTTACACAAAAACGCAATTATTTTACGATATTTATTCTAGTTCACAACTCCATTAACGACTATATTGTGTGAAGAGGTGATATGTTGTGAAAAACTATATTCGGTGAAGATATCAAAAGACACGGGCAAAAAAAGTGAAAAGTTAATTTAAATTAAAGAAAACATACTAATTTATGATCCAGCTAAGGAACTGCATATTCTACTGAATTTTTACACGGTTATGCGCCATGGCGCGTCTTAGGTTTTTCTTACGGCGAATGTCAGTGAATAAAGTGGACGTACAAAGTGGAATTCGTTGTCATTTATCTGCCAGGGGACCTCCTGTCCTTCTCTCACTCTTTCCGTCTTTAACTACGTACGATGTTGTGCATTACAGCTGATACTACTATCAAAGTAATAAACGAAGCAACAACGATATTTCGTCTCAGGACGGCGATTCTAATAAAGACTTCCAAAGATTTGCTTTGTTATCTATTGCTTCAGACAGTATCCAAAAATTAAAAAATTATCTCGATCGCAACCTCAGTGAAAAATATTTGATCTATTTACTTGGTCTATCTATAATTGGTCCCTTGCATGCGTAGATAAACGAAAATCCTTCGATAAAAATATTCATAAAAACATCAACTGTTATAATATAATTCGTTTTAACATAATAGTGCAGAAAAAAATCCCTCTGCATGTAAAGATTAGATGCTCGTGGTCAAGGATAATCCTCCCACCGATATGGCATCATCCATCACGGACATTGAATTGGCAATTTTCGTATATACCCACAGTCAGGTGACGTAGAAAATGAATACGAAGTGTATCTCTCCCTACCGACAGCGTCCTCCGCCCGACAGCTTCTATATCATGAAGGTGGTAAGTTAGTCTGATTAGTTCTGCCCTCAGCTATCAAGCCACTATGCGAGTGTATTTTACTCATTTTTTTTAACCAAGGCTAAAACGTTTCAAATGAAGAAAAACTTCAATTGCTATGATATACACGAGCTTCCATCAACAAACTCTCGTTCCATTTCTACCGCTGCCATCACACAGAGACTAATTTTCACCTTCATTTCTCAGCTGAAGGTGGCCAAACAATTAAATGGGTCAGCGAGAGAGGAGTGCTTAGCGCACGGGAATTATATTTAGCAGAGGCCACTGCAGTGCAGCAACGGCTCGCAGCGGAGTCGATCTCGCCAGTCATGCGTGCGAAATTGATGCGACGCAGATCGATTCTCCATGCAATCGAGCGCCTATACTTCCAAAAAAACAGCGCTCAAACTACAGAAAGGTAGCAAATGATATTCACAAAAAAATAATGCTGAATTTTTCATTGAAAATAAGTGAATGGTAAGGCATGATAACCTAGCGTCGAGAAAAAAGGCTTGAAACAATAAACTTTGCACCGAAACATGCAGATTAACGGCAGCGCGAATACTAAAATACGAAGCCTTGGTCATGGAAGCTATTTTGGTGAGTTGAAGATACATTTAAGCGCAAAAAAATCATTGAAAACTATCTAAATCAATTACCAGAAAGATGAGTGATCTTATGGAGGAAAAGAGAACAAGAATTGACCATATTTCAACGCGTACAACACCACATGTTGCCAATATAACCCAAAGCAAAGAAATTATCACAGTGAATTAATTTAATAAGACTATTTATTTCACGCAAAAAATACTTCACATGAATGCATATCATTACATTAAACTCAGGATGAAAAGGGGGCGAGGACATTAAATCTGCGATAATAATAAATTTCACGATCAGCTATGGCAAGTTCATCATTTTATTCCTTTAATTAGGAGAAAACATATACGATGTAGTTCTTCGAGGTAGTTACGATAAAAAGCATATGCGTTCGCATTTGGTATACGTGTCATAAAAAAAGGAAAAAGGATTAATAGAGGTGTACGACATGAACATGGAACATTAGTTGGAAAATTCGTATCGAGGAGATAACGAATCCTCTTTTTAAATGCGAGTTGTAATTTAAATCTGCATATTTGACACGATAAAGCAGAAGAACGCTGAGACCTTATACACAACGATTCCGTTATTACGAGTTAATTATAAAAGAGAAAAGATATAGAGATAAGAAACATACGAGTATGATTGAAACGGTACATTAAAAAAATGAAAAACTGTAAATTTTACTGGAGGAATAGAAAATAAAATGGTGGATTATGAATAAATATCTTTCTGGGTATTACTGGCGTTCGAGATAACCGTTAGAAATATTTCCCTCTTCTCCTGCGTGTCTGCAAGTCTTGTATACTCAAACTAGCCTAAGTCGGAGTTACTAACGAGCATCCATCGACTTTTCCGACGTCAAGTATGTTGTGATCGAAGGCGCATAAGTTTAATACTCGGACTTGCAAAATTCCGAGGAAACGAGTCATTTTAAAGACATCCAGGATCAAACATGGATGGATGACTTCCTTGCCTGAGTCACATAATACTATGTCCTTCAGGGACATAGCACATCACCGTGACTGCACCAGTGGTGAGAGCAAGCGTACCAGCTTGAATGCTGGCGATGATGCATGATTTCCAGCATGTTGGCCTTGGATCACAGCATACTTGACGTCGCAGAAGTCGATGGATGCTCGTTAGTACTTGGGCTTAGACTAGTTTGGGTACACAAGACTCGAAGACATTCAATAAAGCAAAATAATACTTTTGAAAATTGTCAAAATTTGATTGATATGACTAAAAATGAGGCATTGCATAGATTTGTGCCACAAAAACTTGAAGAATTGTTTTTTGGTAAAATGGCAAAAAAATAACTGCATAGCATAATTTTTTCTTCTGCGATACAATTTCCACGAATGAATGGGATGTGGCACGCAAAATATAATAGACTTATAAAACTCCGATAAAGAAAAATTGAAAGTTGAACTAATGAAATACACTAGAATCCAATTCTTTATAGCCATCCTCCAAATCAGTGATCGGCAAATAATTTTAATTTCATTGCTCTAATAGTTTCATACGGGTAAGATTCTCCTAATGATATCAACAATAATTCTTTTTATGAAATATTTATTTAGTCCACTAATTTTATAATCCTACAGAAAATAAAACTTAAACCAGATGCAAAAGGAAGCGATATAGCTACACGTAAGAAGTAATATCCTGGGCACGGAGTCCATATTCCTTCGACGGGGAGGGACGCTGGCTCAGCACTCGGATTTCGCAAAGGAAGGTGAACGCTCTCAAGGCACGGTGTAGTAATTTGGCGAACAAGAGTGGGTCGTCCCGTCTTAAGCAGCCCAAGGCGCTTTGACCGCCGAATAGTGGTCAAAGCGCCAATAGGAACATCGGAGCGTGCACCCAATCTTTTCCCAGCAAAAGTGAAAATTTCCATACACAGTGTTAAGGAGGGAGGGACGTGAATATGATGTTTTGTTAGTCAATTGATTCTATTGATAGCACCGTTTTTGATTTCATAAATTTTATACTGAATTGACAAAACTTGAAGTAGGTCTTTCGATGAAACACGCGCGATCTACTCGTACTTTGTTAAATTAGGCTCAAACGAACTTTATCCTTCCTTAAAGTTATGAGTGGGCAATGACATATTATTTTAAGAGATTAGAGTGAAAAGATTGAGCTATCGTACTTAAGCTGACTCCATATTTTCGTGAAATGAAGTAAACTAATTGAATTAAAAATGGTAATTAGATTTATTTTGAGCTACTATGCCTACCTCCAAGACTGATTTCAGACTGGGTTCACCGAAAAAGGTGTCTCTACAGAACTGTTTTAAACATTGCCGTTAAGTGTCAGCGAACTTTTTACCCATTTAAATGAAACTATTGCTGTGAAACAGTTGCTCGTGGAGAGAAGCCGGGAGTAAATTTGTGCACACTTGGATGCATTTAAGAGGCCGCTGCTTCTCGAAGAAGAATCCGAAAAGAGGTCGCCAAGTCACCCCTCCACCGGAAGAAGCCAGCGCATCACCAAAATAAGTGCACATTAGATCTGCAAAATAGAATCCGCTTGCCGTACACCCTCAATTGTTATCAAAATAACAATTTTTTTCCTTGAAAAATGGTTTCACTCCTAAGGAATAGCTGCTGTCCATAAATGGTGGGAACAAAAATGTTCAAGGCACTCTACTACGAAAATATAGCACGGCGTCTTAAACTCAAAACGTAATGGAAGAAAAAAATGCGACAGCCAGTCCAAAAACCGTACCAATATTGCATATTTTGATTTTCTTCTCTAAATCTATTAACATCAATCAATGCCTCAAGAATCGGAAAATCGACAAAAATATACTTTGTTTATTAAGTCACAACGATCACGTTTTTAGTTAGAGAAGAGGAGAAATCCATAAAATCGGACTCTATCGTATCACTTGGACGTATTTTTTTGTTTCCACAGATTGATAGAAAAATGATAAATATTTCGAAAAGCGCTGCTAAAGTAGTTATAACATCCGCCATCACTAAATTTCTGAACATGGAAGCTCTAGTGATTGTCTTCTCAACTTAATAGGTAAATTTTTACATGTTTTGCAATTTCGCGGCGCTCTTCTCATTTGGTTTCACAAGCGTAGAGATTTGTATTGTAAACGTTCTGCATATTAAACATCCAAAGTAATCGGTTGTCTATTTCAGCAAATTTTTGAGCGAAGTCAATAGTTTAAGAAATTAAAAGATTTATATTTTTAGTTTGGCGAGAAAGTAGGTCTTCAATTGATATTAAAAGCAATAGAGATATTAATTAACTTCAAAGGAATTATTCGTTTGACATTCTTCTTATATCATTGAAAACCAGACAGTTATGTAAAGCAGTTCCGTGAGGGGTACAAAAAGCTAAAGACAACAAATTTCTCCACAAAAATTAATGGCTAAGATGGTCTCATATCTATTTTTGATGATTAACTAGACTTTCGTTGTACTTGTATACTACTATGCAATTTTCAACTATCCCGTTGCATTTTTAAAAGCAACAAACTATATTTTGCTTCATGTACAAGTTTAAATTCCGCCTTACAGGGGCCCCTTCAAAATGGTTTGAGCCGCCCCTGAATGGCGTCACATGTACCTTAGGTTATACTCAGTTTAAGCGGGATGGATACAGGCTCAACGCACACGAGGCATAGAAATCGTGACGTCACTTCCGCCTAAAGTAAGAGGGCTGTGGAGAGGGGTGGCTGTATGATTGGCCGAGGGCAATTAGCTCAATCGCGCGGCGTGATGGCGCAAACGGGGGGCACAAATTGTGATCAGCCCCCAAGATAATGCAGCTCAACTTCTCATTGCGGAAGTGTCAGTAGGACAAGTTTTTTTGCTCTCTCTCGGTACACTCCAGTGCGCATTTCATAAGTATCTTGTGCCAATCGCGTACTGCTAAAACGAAGACCTTTTGACAAGCGTGTTTCACTCGGCACACGGAGTTGTATCTTCAAGCTGGATCTTTTTCTCAATCAGGCGTGCAAGCACTTTAGAATAGGAGCAGGGACAATTTTAACGCCTTGCGTATGAAACTTTGAGACTATTTGAGGATGCACTCAAGCAGTTACGAATTTAAGTGATGTATTTTGAAATTAACGTACATTCGGCATTGCAATTCCTGCCTCGTGCTTCACGGGCTTAAGAGCAGACGCCTTTGAGCGAAATCCATAGACGTCGGGAAACCAAAAATGAACGGCGCCGCAATTTTCTGCTTTAGGAATGTATCGTAAAATATTACAGCTAGTTCTTCTACCTAGGTTAAGAATGAAGACAATCCACTTTTCAATGTTATACTATTAAAAAATGTGGGCCAAAGCTGAAGACTATGGGGAAAAATGAAGGAATTATCTGAAATAGCCATAATTCGGAATGTATTCCCCTAACGAATACTTATACTCTATGTAATGGCTACTAAGTTATTTATAATTTGAATGTAGATTTGTTAACTGTTAATTTTTGAATTTGAAAATTCTATGCTTACAAAATTTTCACCAAAGTTTATGTAGACCGCGGATCAAAGTCAATGTTACTTCTCTTGAACCTAGAATTTATTATTTAAAATTAAAACTTTAAGAAAAAATGGTATTAAAATGGCAAAAAACATGTAATAAAATAATCGGATTTACCCAATATGTGACGAAAAAATAATGAAGTAAAAATGAAATGGAGTGTCGCATTTTGTGCTTGCCTTGCTCATCGATCGGAAAGTGCAGACACTCGACAAAAATCAGTTAATCACTCTCTGTTGAGAGGCAAAGCATGGTGTACCATCTTCTTATACAGTATCAATTGAAACTACACCGATAGTTCCCTGATAGGTATGGGACACTCAATTTGAAGGGTGGATATGAGGAGAATTATCATTTCACCGCGAGCAGCATTGAGTTGGTCAGCGCCTGCGATGGCAGGCGTCCGCAGGTGCGATCCCCGGCAAGTTCGAAGGGGTCCTCCCCGAGCCGCCCCTAACTTCAAATGGGACCCCTTCATAATGATGACACCTAAGTGAGTGCCTCCCCATCAGCTCAGAGAATGTGTGACGAATAAAAATATACCGTTACCTCGGAATCTGATATTTACAAAATAGTCTGCAGTGAATATTCACATTGATTATCAATAATACTTAGGAGTGAGCCAAAAATAGGCAATTGGTGTATTTTATATAAATTTATATCGGACAATGTTTACGAGGCAATGTTTTTCTGTACCTTTTTCGATCCATTATACACAGAAAAAGTGCGTAGTGGGTAAATGCTCTAAAATTTTCGTCAATTGTTTTCTGCAAGTTGTGAGTAAATAAAGGATGGATTTCTTGAGAAAATTGTCTCCTATATATCATGAGCTGTTGGCTAGAAATATCGGGTAACGGGACGTAGACGCAAAAATTACCGGTATATATACATCGACACATAGGTAAATATATACCGCGGACACTGGTCGTCCGATGTTTTCTCGGAGGGACGAGGGATGAGGCATTGGATTGCCGCATACGGCCAGCAAAAAAGACTTCGTCTCCGGAAGAGGACCCAAAATGACTTTTGGCATTCCCTTTCGATAGAAATTTATTCACTGCTAATAATATTCACAAAATAAATTCTGCAATTCAAATTAAATAAAAATATTCAGAAACCCTTAAAATAATTCGAAATAAAGTACGAGCTTCAAAATAGATTAAATTCATTCATTAAGTAGCCCATAAACATCAGGGTGCGAAATAGTTTCTTTGTGCACATAGATGACTCATTAGTGAGCTCAGCATACCTCATTTGGTTTTACAGCTTTCACATGGTACACAGTCCGTGGGCTAGGTATTGCCTTGATTCCAGTCCATCACTCGTCCACTAAAACTTTCCACTCAGATGCTTCTTCAGATAGTATCTTCAGCAAAGATCTTCTTGAAAACTTTTTTCGCACACGGACATATATTCATTAGCATTCCTCACTTTTTTGCCTGATCGTAAGGAAGCCGACACATTTTTTTCACTATCCCACCAATTATATCCACAACCCCTTTCCATGGTAGGATTCTAAAAAATTCCATTCCATAGACAAATTAAATGCTTCAGCTAAATGTGTCATCTAGCACAGTGTATATTTTTGTTCAAATTGACTAGCTACCAATCCTAATAAAAGATTATCCTCTAAATTTCTGGTATAAATGCAAGGTAAATCACGGAGAGATACACACATTTTGTAAAATAACTATACTTTGTCGTACTTTGCACTTTTGATTAAAATAAGTAGTAAATGTGGTGACTAGTCTTGTTTCTAACGTACACACAAAAACGTATAATTATATCCTTCTTCTCTTACTTGTAAGAATTGTTTTTGTAAAACACAATCTCGCGGCGTCTTTCCCGTATGGGTTACGAGTGACACACCGCATGTCATTAAAAGCGACTAAAACTGATTTTTACATTCTGCAGCTCCATTAAAAAAAGAAAGTTTGTCGCATTATTACAGTTTTGAGGAAAATAATCTATAAAAATACTGTTGATTCATTTTTACTATTTTTATAATCAATGTCTATGATTTTAATGCAACTGAAATGCAGGTTGTAAAACTAGAGCTATGCTTATGTCATTATATTATAATCATACCTATGTAGAAACCAAGAAATTGAATAAAAGTAGACTCTATTTATCAATGGCGGAGTTTACCATTGTTCTGCTTCCGCGTCCTCAACTTAATCTTTTCTTTTGCTTTTCCATGCTCCCCTTTCTCCTTCTTTCTCTCGAGATATTCACGCTGTCGTTCAGCATCCGTTTTACCCATTTTTTCTCAATGCACTGCACCAAGCGTGGAATAGGAAGACGACACGATCACACCAAACAAACTTTTGTGTGGCAATCTCTGGCGATTTCAAATGACTGGAAAATTTAAATAATATTCGTTGTTTTTTCCCCTTTTTTCAATAATAAATCATTTTTGATTTATCTGATTATATCGCTCATTGTTATCCTGGTAATGTATAGTTTTCCTTAAATAGTGCAACAATGACAGTCCGTGACGGCGCTCCAGAGCCGAAAGTATTGTTGCACCAAAAAAGCGCAGCACCTTAATTGTCGAGCACCTCATGGATATTATAAGAGAATTCTTTTCAATAATGGGGCAATTTTCAGCGGAAATAAATTCATGCCGACTGTCATGGACTAACATGATTACGTATTTGAATTGCAGATACTATTTTTCAGGATGTATAGAGGCCTCAAAATAGCAGCTACGAGAGTGGTTTGAAAAGTTCTCGGAATCACCACGAGTTTTCAGCGCTATTGCAACAAACTTTTCACAAGATATCCATAGGAATGTTCGCTGTAAACACATGCCACGTCAATGCTCGTGGAAAAGAACTGTGTCGGTGACGTGTCTTTTTTGTTGTTCCCGCATAGTGATTTGCGAAGATGGAAAAAATCGACATTCATGCAGTGATTAAGTACATCGTAAAGAAAGGTATGAAAGCAAAGGACATTCATGCCGATTCCCAGAATACACTAGGGGACTCTGCTCCTTCATAGTCAACTGTTGCCAAGAGGACAAAGGAATTTAAATTTGGTCGGGGGAGCTTAGATGATGGAGCTTAGAAAGGTCGGCCAAGAAGTGTAACTACTCCAGAAATCATAGTGAATGTGCACAAAATGATAATGGAGGATCGCCGATTGAAAGTGGGTGAAATTGCTCTTGCTTGCCAGATGTCTTATAAAAGGATATATTATATTTTAACGAAAAAATTAGAAATGAAAAAATTATCTGCAAGATTAGTGCCGCGACTCTTGACGCTGGATCAAAAACGCATGAGAATGGACATATCGGAACAATGTTTGACCCGTTTTAGGGAAAACGAACAAGTATTTTTGCACCGCGGTTTGTGACCAAAGATGAAACTTGGGTCCACTACCATTCCCCAGAGACAAAAAACAGCCAAAGCTGTGGAAACATGATGATTATCCACCACCAAAGAAAGCAAAGACAATTCTTTCGACTGGAAAGGTCAGGGCATCAGTGTTTTTGGATGTGAAGATGATTCTGTTTTTAGATTGTCTCCCCACTAGGCAAACAATTACTAGAAAATACTATGATAACCTCTGGGACTAATTTTTACAAAATATACGCGAAAAAAGGCCAGGTTTTGCAAGGAAGAATGCCATCTTTCATCGTTACAATGCGCGCCTGCACACATGTGCTGTCGCCATGGCAAAATAACACGAACTATGGTATAAATTATTGCCACTTCCGCTTTATTCACCAGATGTGCCTCCGTCACACTTCCATCTCTTCCCAATATTGAAATTTCTTGAGGGTGGACCTGGTGGTTAAAATTATTCACTTCAAATGAAGAACTGATAGCCGGAGTTAACAGCTATTTTGCAGGCCTAGGGAAATCCCATTTTCTAGATGGGATCAAGGCACTAGGATATCGTTGGACCAAATGTAGTAATCTAGAGGGAGACTTTATTGAAAATAAAATAAGTTTCAGTGAAGTAAGAACATTTTTTCTATTCCATTCCGAGAACTTTTCAAACCACCCTCGTATATACGAATCCTTGTCATAACAAAGATAGAAAAATCGATTGACACAAAAATTTTATTCCTGATTGTATTTTATGAAATTGAATTTTTGAAACGAATTAATTCATTAAATTTTTTACGTGGCTAAAAACTATTGTAAGGGCATAATAAAATCTCTCTCGCCAGAGAAACACGCGACTCATGGAAAAGACAGCTCTTTATTATGTCAATGTAGACATTCAAGCAGAGATTATTATCCACAATGGAGCCTCCAACTACTTTTTAAATTTAATCATACAGTATGACATTTACGTGGAATCGCTCTATATGCTTCGTAACTGAGCATTAACGAGAAGAGTATTCAAGGTTACTCTTAGGTAACGGCGCACAGAGGGCGGAAATCGAAAAAAACTTGACATAACTAATATCTCCGTTATTATTCAACGTATATCCACGATTTTTTCGATTTATAATTATTTTTACCTCCTTAATCCGAACCTAATGTTAATTTTTCTCTAGAACAATCAAGGGCCTCTCTAAAACAAAATGGCGGAAACAGTACAAATTCCCTAATTTTACTATTAAAAGCGCTGCATGTTAGATGCTTATTATATTCATACAAGTACTATCAATGACTTAAAAACTTCGATACATAACCCTTAACAACTTTACCATGGTGTATTCATACGCGGTATCGATACATCACAGAATATTTATCGTTGCGTGGTATCGATATAATATTCATGATATGGATTTCATCAATGTATTCCATGGAAATTAATGCAAGTATTTTTCGAGTATTTTCATTATAAGTTGAAACCATATTTCTGTATCTGAAATGAATGACTAATGAAATGGAAATAATGCACACCTGAGTAAATACAGTTATAGGTCTTCGTCATCTGAATCAATCTCGTATCCACCCGACTCTGCGTTCTCGTCAATCAGAAGGAGGTTCCTAGCTCCTTTAGGTACCTTCACATTTCCGTGATTCGAAACGATTGATGAGGGTATTATTGTTGAATTTGTAATCTAACAATTTTCAATATTCTATCTTTTTATTCAGTTTTTTGTTGTTGTTATGTTTACATGACAACTTGTATCATAAAATGTATTTACTTTTTTCACGCATTGTTGTAGCAGGACTAAGCTCTTAGAGTAAACTTATTCCACTTATGTTAACTCTATTATTTTAACAGGTTATGGGTCCAGAGAACGTGAAAGTTTTTCTTTATTGAGTGTTATATAGTCCGTTATTAACGCAGTGAACATGGGGAAGCCCCGGAAGCCCGACGATAGTTTGGCGGCATGCCCAGTGACGATTTCCACTTCTGTACCTAATATTGACAAATTAGAAGGCCAACAAAATCACGGTACGTGGAAATTCGCTATGAAAATGAGCCTCATGTTAGAGGGATTGAGGGATATCGTGAGTGGTAATGAGACGGTGACGGACAGTAATCGGGATAGAGATTCGCGGGCGTTAGCCAAAATATGTCTGAGTGTTAAATCTTCCTGTTATATTCATGTCCAAACTGCTACATCCGCTAAAATGGCCTGGGAGAGTCTTCGAGCTGCATTTGAAGGGTCAAGTATGAGCCACGTTTTCGATTTAACAAGACGACTGTTCAACAGCCGTCAATCCCAATTTCCATGCATAGAAGATTTTATTAATGAAGTAATTGCAATTCATCGTAAATTACTCGACATGGGTGAGATCATCGAGGGCAAGTACCTTTCTTTTGCTCTGATGAACGGAGTTGATGAGAGTTATGAGACTCTTGTCATGATGCTGACGCGAGACAAGAAGACGACTCCTCCTTCGGACGAAGTTAAGATTGCTTTTCTGGAGGAAAGTGCTCGTAGAAAACTGAAGTGTCAAGAGGAGAGTTCATGTGCATTGCTGTCTCAAGGTGCTAAGAAGAAGCAATGGAGACCAAAGCAATAAAATGCTAAGGTGGTATGTTACGGTTGTAATGAGGAAGGACACATGCGTCCTGACTGCCCAAAAAGGTCAAGTTGGTCTAAGAATAAATTCAATAGAAATGTTAGTAAAAGTGCTAACTCTGTGCGTTTTCCTAAAAAATCTACTTTGTTAACCACAATGCTTTTGACTTCTTTATCAAAAGATTCTTAGGCTTTTGACTCTGGAACCACTAATCATATGTCTCCCAACAGAAGTATGATGGTTGATTTTCATAAAAATTGCTATCAAGATATTACTGTTGCTGATGGTAGTAAAATTATTTCAGATGGCATTGGTGATATTAATGTTAACTTTAAATGTTCGAATGATAATACTCCGATGACGGTTAAAGATGTGTTAAATGTACCTTCGTTAACTTCTAACCTCTTATCTGTTTCAAAAATTGCTGAAAAGGGTTATGTTGTAATTTTTGACAAATATGGTTGTAAAGTGTATGATGAAAGTCTTATTTCCATAGATATTGCACCTAGACTGCCTGGAACTCTTGTATGAGGCCTTTATATCGCTGATCAATATAGCCAGGATAAAGAACAAGTGAGGGCCACGTTGGTGAGTGCAATCGATCATGTTCTATGGCATAGACGTTTAGGTCACTTAAATCGAAAAGGTTTACGCATACTTCAGGGAGGTCTTGTAAAAGGGATCGCTTTCAATAAGGAATGTTCAGACCCTTGCATCATATGTTTAGAAGGTAAACAAGACGGTTACTAACAAGTAAGTTTCCTAAGTGTAGGGCTAAAAGAGCCAAACAGCTTTTAGAGCTTGTTCATGCTGATACAATGGGACCAATGGAAAAACAATCTTGGTCAGGTGCTAGATATTGTCTGACATTTGTGGATGACTTTAGTCGCAAAACTTTTGGTTATATGCTTAAAGAAAAAAGTGAAGCCTTCTCTAAATTTTTGCAGTTGAAGGCAATGGTTGAAAACTATACTGGTAAACCTTTGAAAATAATTAGGACTGATAATGGTGGTGAATTTACTAGTCACCAGTTCGAAAATTTTCTGATAAAACATGGTATTGTTCACCAAAAAATCATTCCCCACACACCCCAACAAAATGGAGTGGCGGAACGTACTAATCGTACTCTAATTGAACGTGTTAGATGCATGCTATTTTATTCAGGATTACCAAAGGAGTTTTGGGCCGAAGCTATGAATACTTCTATTTATATAAAAAATAGGTGTCCAACTGCTGCCGTAGAAAATGCAGTACCTGAAGAAATATGGTCTGGTGAAAAAGTTGATGTGTCACATTTGCGAATTTTTGGAAGTAGGGCACAAGTTCATGTTCCTGATTTAAAGCATAATAAACTAGATGAAAAATCTGTTGAATGCATATTTGTAGGATATGGAGAAAATACTAAGGGGTATCGTTGTGTTCTTGCTGATGATCCTAAAACACTTATCTTTACTCGTGATGCTGTTATTATTGAATCTGATTCCAAATATGAAGTACACAAGTCAGAAAAAGACAATACTTCTGAATTGTGTCGGTCACTGCAGTTCACCATCAAAGTTTAGTCCCTGTGAATAGTATTGAAGGTGCTGTGTAAATTTTTGATGAATCTGATAACAGTAAAAAGAGTGGTGATGACCAGGGTCAAGTCAAAGCTATAGGTATGGAACCCCTACAGCCAGTACTAATATGTGATAGATACCCTACTAGGCAAAGAAATGATGAATATGAGTATGACAATTTTTCCTTCTTAATTCAGGATGGTGCTCAAAATTTTGTTGTTATTAATGAACAGGATCCACAAAATGTGAATGACGCTTTAGGCCGAACTGATAAAAATATGTGGAAACAGGCCATGAATGAAGAAATGGAAGCCCTAACTTGTAATAAAACTTGGGAGTTGGTTGACTGTCCAAATAATAAAAATATTGTTCAGTGTAAATGGGTTTTTAAAAGAAAAGTGAGCGCAGATGGCTCTACTCGCTACAAAGCAAGACAGGTAGCAAAGGGTTTTTCACAAAAATATGGGGAAGATTTTATGGATACTTTTGCTCCTGTTATTCGTTTGACTTCAATGCGTATCCTATTTCCGTTGGCTGCTCAGTTAGACTTAGAAATGGATCATGTAGATATCACTACAGCCTTTTTAAATGCGGAGCTAAATGAGGAGCTGTATATGGAGCAACCAAAGGGATTTGTTGAGCCAGGATGCGAAAATAAAGTATGTAGACTAAAGAAAGCAATTTAGGGTCTAAAACAAGCTGCACGGTCATGGAATATCAAAATTCATTATTTTTTGACAAATATTAATTTTGTGAGATCAAAATATGATCCTTGTGTGTATGTTAAACATCATAATGGAATTTCTATTGTAATTGGTCTTCATGTAGATGATTTTTTCATTTTTTCCAATAATAAGTCGGAGACAAGAAAATTAAAGAGACAAATTGGTCAAAGCTTTAAGATGAAAGACTTAGGCGAATGAAAGCAATGTTTGGGAATGACAGTTGTTAGGAGCAAAGACACTGGCACAATAAAACTCAATCAATCTAAATATGCAGAGGAAATTATTGCCAAGTTTGGCATGGATAGCTGAAAGCCAGTTAAGACTCCAATGGAAGTTAATTTAAAACTTGAAAAAGAAATAGATAGTCATAAGAATTTTGATTACCAAAGAATTATTGGTTCTTTAATGTATCTTGCTGTATGTACTAGACCTGATATATGTTATTCAATTAGCTATTTACGTCAATTCAATAATTGTCATGGTAGGAATCACATTGTGGCTGTAAAGCGTGTTCTTAGATATTTAAAAGGTACTCTTGATTATTCTTTGTGTTTCACGAAATGTGATAGTAAACTGGCTGCATATGCAGATGCTGATTATGAAAATTGTACAATTGATGGCCATTCTTATTCTGGCTGTGTTTTGACTTATAATAATGGACCTATATCTTGGATTTCCAAGAAGCAAAGTACTGTATCATTAAGTTCAACTGAAGCAGAATATGTTACTATATGTGAAACATGTAAAGATGTTGTTTATGTTAAAGGATTAATTTCAGAGTTGACTAAAGATGTGGGAGTGACAACAATCTATAATGATAATCAGAGTGCTGGGAAACTTGAGGAGAATCCAGTGTTTCATAAACGAACTAAACATATTTCAGTTAAATATCACTATATAAGAGAGTTGGCTGAAAATGGAGAAGTGAGTGTAAAATACTTGCCAAGCACTGAAATGCCAGCTGATATGCTAACTAAAGCTCTGTCTGGAGACAACTTGTTAAACTGTGTCAAACTACTGTATTTAAATATTTGAATTTTTTGTTGTACGCGGTGTCAGTTGTTAGATTAAGTAAGGGTGTTGAATTTGTAATCTAACAACTTTCAATATTCTATCTTTTCTTCAGTTTTTTGTTGTTGTTATGTTTACATGACAACTTGTATCATAAAATGTATTTACTTTTTTCACGTATTGTTGTAGCAGGACTAAGCTCTTAGAGTAAACTTATTCCACTTATGTTAACTCTATTATTTTAATAATTATTGGGTCCGAAGATAGAAGAAGTCTTCGAAAAATATCTTCGAACGACACCATTCTTGAAAATTTTCTGGAGTGCTGCTCCCTGAACCTCCTTATATCCTTGTACCTCGATTCAAGGGCCTCCTCCGATAACTGTCCAATGGGTAGCACTGCTGCGTTTGCAATAGACGCCTTATGTATTAGAATCTTATGCATAGTTGGGGGCATAAAATACCATTCATAATGCTCCACATAAAGGGCAGCAGTGGAAAAGCGATACTCGCGGAAACAATCTACGTCAGTTGGAAGTCCACTTGACAAGACTTTCAGGATGATGGAAAACCTCTCAATAATCTCCTCATTAATGCCTGGAAAAATATGACATGAAGCAAGACATTTTCTAAGCCAATAGGACGTGCGCAGTTTTGGGAAAACCACCTTATAAATCGCAGCTAACTCGTTCACTAGCGTGTTCCAGAGAAGCGATCTTTTGGAGGGTATTAACCGATGCACGTGCGCTACGGTGGTAAAAACAACTAGCGGCGACTTTTCAAAGAAACAACCTAGTCCCAAACACCAAACTCACGAGCCCCGCATTTTGAAGGAACAATATAGTGGAGAACTCAAGAGGTGTTACTAAGTGAACCACTATTAGTAGTAGTGGAAGCGGCTTACCGCCCCAAGGGATAATTGCGGTCTGTCGGTCGTGTGCACTGACCGCGCCTGCTTCGATTATTTTCCCTCTCCTCAAGGTCGGAGGGATTTCTGGTTTGAAGGGACCTAGAGTGGGAAAAATTCCCTGTGTATATGCATGTGAGAATAAGTACGAATAAGGGAACAAAGCACTCTGCCGGCGTATGGTCACACGTCCTCATCGGGCTCGTGGGTGACCGGCGGCAGCGGCGAATTTTCCACTTTCAATGTGCCACAAGAGAGTATGAAAGATTTTTTGGACAAAACATTGCCTTTAATTTTAGATTTCACATCTTTCCTAACAATTGGGGTAAAAATAATAGTGGTGGAAACATTATTTGCTTTAAACTGGAGCAAAAACCAATCAGGATATCCCGCGGCCGGGCCGGGCGGCTGCGTTGACTTTTTATACATATCCCATCTTTAGAAGAAAGGAAGCAAGTTGGAGCAAGATTTTTCTTTTAGATCATATAGTCAAAATTCAGGCCTTTCTTTTCATATGAATTTTACGATCGAGTCTCGTCGCCCTCATAAACGTTTTTATCCACTTTATGTCAAAAATAGTAAAAAAACAATGCACTTTTGAATGTTTAATTATTATATGAAAAATTGATAAAAATAAATTAACTAGCCCGAATAATTCTTAGAAAAGGTTTACTCTGTCAGAAAATATGCTTTGAAGTTTATGGAAAACCATATTAACGGCACGAGAGAAAGTAAATACTCCATTTTTGCAGAAATTCCGACTTGAAATTTTTTACAATTTCTTTTCTCGTCTTTAACGGCTTCTAATGATTTAATGGGTGAACCATATATTTAAATAGCCATAGTTCCTGGATCCGTGGACATTATTCCATCGGCCAGTATCATTTTTGCTTACCCAAAAAATAGTGAAAATTTAGGGTTTTGTCAAGCTTTTTTCGATTTCCGCCCACTGTGCGGCGTCAAATAAATCTGTACCAGCCAAAAATGATAAATTTTAAGTTTTACGTCCGCAGGAGATATCATTTATTTATTATTAATCATTAAAGGCTACAAAATTGTGAAGGTCATTGGGCCCTGGGATTGTGAGTGTATAACATTTTTCGGAAAAATTACATTTTTCTATACGGAAAGAAATAGAATGCAATCCGAGCAAAAATAACGCAGGAAGTATGAAATGCGTCAGTTAAACATAGCAACATAATTTTGGCCAACGTAGTAAAAATGTCTCCGCAATGATATTTCCTCTTCGGTCTCTTGCCGTGCGTGAGTTGTTTGTTGGGTGCCGTGGAGTAGGGGGCCGTGGGTATCCTGTGGATTGGGCTACCCCCTCGACCCACGCGTCCTCCCTCTCACCATCTCACGCTCATCCCTCGCTTGGCCTTTGCTCAGAGCCGCATTTCAACATCCAGGGAATCGGTTCCGGACCGAGGCACCCGAAAAACGGTTCTGAAACCCGAGCGTCTAGGTCTAGAGATTAACTGCGTACATGAGAACGCTTCTCAGTAAGATTACGGGTTCAGCGATTCATATCTCACGTAAATTAATGTGAATTTAATCGCCGTTCCCGCAGATGTTTATGTTTGCTTTGCGTTGGAAATTAGGAATTCACAAAGAAAATATCGGTATCATATAGATAAGTAAATGAGATTTCCGCAAAAAAATTTCATATAGCCAAAACTGCGGCGTTGTAGGAAGACATACACGAATTAAATGTTTACGGTTCAATAAATGGAGCGGTTCAGTATAATACATGAGTTACGCTGAAGTGAAACTATACAACTGATACATCGCAGACGCAAACGGTTTTTCATCTGAGCTGAAAAGTGTCTCACGGTTCCTCGCATAATCCAGCCCCATCTTCACACTACCTAAGCCTTCGCCGCGCAGCCACGGAGAGAATCTTGTAAGGGCGAGGATGGCCCTTGGAAGTGTCGCGCAGTGGATTGAATCCCCCATTATGACGCTAAGGTGAGCGGAGAAGGCGGTGAAGGTGGAGAGCCCTCGAAGCGGACTCGAGCCGAATCCCGGAAATAAAACGGACGATGCAAGCAAGAGGTTTGCGTCATAAAAGACACAAAAGCCCTCGAAAAAATTAAGGACACACCTATTCAAAGGGAGAGTAGGGACGACATAATGTTGATATTTCTATCGAATGAAAGAGGCCATAGTGACAGCCATTGTTGTTTAAGATTGAAAGCATTAAATAACAAAAATACGTATGATCATTTCTGTTTATCGGAAATCATATAATTCGGAGCAGTTGAAAATCTTTATCCCAAGTGTTAGCAGAGGTATATCGAAAATAAAAATTGAATGGATGTCAAGATGGTGATGACGCTCATCAAAGAGGCAAGAGTGTATGAAGGAGCAGTACACGAGCAAAGGAGAACACATAGCTAGGAGAGAAGATGAGTACTAAGTCAAAGTGGAAGATTAACCCTACAGCGAGCACTCTACACAAACGAGATATAAATGCTGGATTATTTTAGGATCTGGAAGTTGACAAAAATGGATGTTATTGCAGTAGATGAAAGAAATAACGGATGAATAAGACAAGACAGTCTTAAGTATCCCACAATCGCACATGTTTGAAATCAACACTTACTTCGGCGATGCATATGCTTTCACAAAATGAAAAATGTTGCAATCACTTAAACCCCTAGAGGACAGGAACTGAAGTCAACAAGTGGAAGAGAAAGATTAGTCCGAAAAATAAACATTTGAAAGGGACATAAGTATTAGGAGCGCTGATGTTACTCTTAATCTTTGAATTTGATGCTAACGATGACAAATGCCCGGATGAGACATCCACGTGCTGCCGCAGGGAAACAAGGGCAGAATTGGGCGGAGAGCAGTCGTAGCGCAGCGAGATGCGAGGCATGTTGACGAGACGACGCCGACAAAGCGAGAGGCGGGCCGCGGCAGCGTTTGGAGCGGTACAAATATTTTATGAGACGGAATTCCAAATGGCAGCGCCTTTTTCTGTAACTTCATGAGCATGTTAATGGTGTGCGAGGCGGGCCAGAGGTTGGAGCGGTAGGCCACTGATCAAAAGGGCCTTGGGTTCAAATCGCGGACAAAGCCTTCGCACACCCCTGAAAACACTCTTCAAAGTTCGACCAGGGATAGACTCTGCCCTCTCCGCTAGCGTAATATTCGGACACCTTTATGACTAAGTCCGAATTGAGCTCTGCCATCACCAAACCAAATCCACTCTTTGAGTTGAATCACTCAGCGAGCGAGAGTGATTAATATCATGCGTTAGGAAATATTATTAGCATACAAATGAATTTATATTCCCACGTCGTTCGCAAATATCAATACAGTTCACAGTGATTTTTCATTTGGGGGGTGTAGAGTGGATGTCGTGGCATTGACGTGACGTGTCTGAGGAGCGTGCTGCCGGGCGTGTTTGTCGGGTGGCCGTGCGTCTGGCGGGTGGGGGTGGGGGAAGAGGGGTTAGGAGCTCCTCCCCCCCTTCCCCATTCACGTGAAGCCCTAATTAGCCACCTGTTATCCTCGTCACTCGCAACGCTTTCACTTGACGGTGATGACGGCCGCTGAGGAATTGTTTCCTTCCTGACTTGGCAACTCACGGCAGTCATCGAAGAACGCTTTACGATCAACTGGCTATTATTTCTTGACAAATACTTCAGAAACAAAACTTCAGACGGGTATACTGAATGAAAAAAATTACTTGCTACTCATTGTAAACCCTTTTTGGAGCTTCAAATCATACTGCAGAAATTATTCTGTCCCAGTTACTAAAAGCATCACTCCTGCTTGATTAGGCGTATTTTATCTCTCTTCTTGACGATTTACTCGTTAAAAAGAAAGCTATCATCTTGAAACTTTCAAGTAAAAGATTGTATACCCTCGTCAACACTTTCATGAATCTCAAATGTAAAAATTTAGCATTAGAAAATATTGAGGTTAAATTTTTCATATTTAAGTTTCAGACAATGGTAGAAAAGGATTGACTGAAAACTTCAAAAGGGCAAAACGTCGCGAGAAAAGAGCGCTCGTATGCGCGTCGAACATTCGCTTCAACCCAACGGGAAGAGTACAGCACAAGCAATTATCTGATAGGAATTCAAGAATAGTCATGATTTTCTATTACTTTGACTGAAATTCATATCAAACGTTCTCTCTTACACGATAAATGTCTTGGAGACGGAGCTATAAAATATCAAGATGAAAAACTTGGTGAAATGCCTTTTTTCCAATAGTACTCGTCCCTATTCAAAGATGGCATATTGTTTAATCCGGAATATTTTTATTCATATTGAAACACGTATCCGCAATTTAAAAAATATTATCACAACTCGAGAATTTTCGGCCAACACAAGTGTTTCGTCTTGTGAAACTAAGTTTAAAATATATACTGCCTCCGACTGAATATCCACCAGTTATTTGCATTATCACATTAAAATTGAGCTGTTTTGGAAATGGTCAGCGGGAAAATGTCTTTGAAAGCTTATGTTTGGAAACAGTGATTCAGGATACACAAAGTACGACTCATACTAGAACTAGTAATGAATGATTCTCAAGACAAACCTGTGGATCAAACGGATACCTATTGTGCAACCTCTTCCAAAGATATTTAATCGCTTTTGGGATGAAACATATTTGTGGTCGTGAAAGTAAAGAGTAATTGGAGAGATTAGTCTCCGCCATCCGAAAGAGACCTTTTAGTTTTACCCGTCGAGCTAATGTTTACTTATTTCAACTGACGATAATGAGCATTGGCTCGATCGCTTTTTTCACCAACAAATGTTATCACCCGTGATATGTTTATTATTTGAAGTAAATGGCTCGTTAAACTCAGGGGTGAATGAAGTGGCAGCCCAGTGTAGAATGCAAGCGACGAGGGGGGGAGCCGTAACAGCCGAGGGCGCAATCACAGGAATCTGGGGATTTGCTCATTTTTGGCTGCCACTCCTCGTTAAATGGACGCCTCCGCTCCGGTCGCCTCCCACGAGTGAATATCGATACTCGAACGAGGAAACCGCTCTTCAAATCCCTTCATTCACCGTCCTCCTGCCGTCGATAGAGATATCAGGCGATCAGAGGGTGCGCACTTTGCGCTTTCCCTCGTGTCGCCGGGGGGTGCTGCCGCCAGGACGAGTGCGCCACAGGACAGGATGGGCGCCTCGAGAAATCCTGAGTCGGTTATCGGCGCAGGAAAACACCGCTTGCCACCGCAAGGTAATAATTTCACCCCATAATTAATTTTTTAAGCGATATAAGAAAAATCTGGGAAATTCCCTCCCCCCTTCTTTTCGCCTCAGCCAATGAAAATATGGATTTCCATCATTCAATTAAGTAATGCTACTGATATTGAAGACATTTTCAAGAAATTGGGCGCTTCTACGTGTAATATAAGCGCCCAAAATACATTTGTCCAGCCAGACCGGCCGTTCCGACCACTGTGCGGCGGTGCACCCATTCAATTGATTTAACCGTTATTTAATGAAACAAACCGGAAGCAAATGAAACAAAGCGAAAATTGTTCACTTACCAAACCTATGTTTTCAACTGAATCGTGTTCCGCGGTTTGTACCGTCTACAGCCTTTTCCGTTCAGATTTTTATTTGAACCTGCTTTTGCGAGAACTTTTTTTTTTGAACAGTGAAGAATTTTTTTTTTAACTCATGGCTTAATAAAACTTGTGCGCCGGTATAATTTCAAACACTGAACAGGAAAATATGAAAATGTCAGCGAGTGTACAAATTTGCCTTATAGACCTGATCGTATTCAACAGGAAAAATTGGCTTTAGTGGCCGATGTTTTATAGAATTCCATTATTTATCACCGAAAATTAATTCTACTTTGCAAAATTAGTCTCAAAGTCGAACTTTATTAAACTTTATTGGCCTTACTTGTCGGCCAAAAACTGAAATAAAATTTGTTAGTCAGCCGAATCCGAATTCACAGAGTCAACGGAGATAAAATACATGTTAATAGATGTGAAAAATAAATGTTTTATTAAATTTTCAACGCCGTGCCGGCTCTAAAAAACCGATGGCCTGGTGCACCTGGGACCCGGCAATAGTCGGCCACTGGCCCTGTCGACGGCAATCGCTGGGCCGCATCAAGACGCCCATTGTGCCATTGGCTGAACACGCCGTCTTCGACATTTGGAGCAATTGCCTCGACAAGGAAGAGCACCAATGTGGCTGACCGCAGATTTTCATCGGAGGAATATTGCCTCGTATAGTTGAGCGCCGAATCGCATACTCGCGCGAGCACGGAAATACGAATGAGGTGTAAGTGCGGAGAAAACTGGGTCAAATGCTCGCACGTTGATTTTTATCTTTGAAATTTCTGCCCGGACCGCGCCAAGGCTTAATGAGCTATTTCCCTCCACACCGCAGTAAAATTCGGCAACGAAAAACTTAGTTCTCTCTGCGACCAAAGAGTGAAAATACCTGCATTAGAAAATGTTGTTCATACGAGGGCCGTTTTTTTTAACCTCCGATATCACAGCAAAAATACCATTCATATCGACAGGCGGGTACTGTGACGATAGGGAAACAACGAATCCTCCGTACCACTCGCTCAAGTAATTTCTGATCGTAAGTTGCTACTTTAGCGTTTGTGGCAATCTCATTCACAACACTGCCTCAATTGATTCTCCCGCCAAGAGTGCTCTGCGGTACGACAGCCAGAAAACAAGTCGAATGCCTTCAACATTAACATGTCTTGTCCTCAATGCCGATAAAAGAGAAGTTTTTTAATTCGCTCTGGCTAGTGTGTGAAACATTGTGAAAAATTACGTCCATTCCCATTCAAAACAAAATAAGAGACATGCCGACTTCTGGAAGTGCTCCGATCCATGAAAACGACCGTCATCTCAGCGCTGATTCAGCCCCACTGCTCGTTGAGCAATTTCAATGGGACATTTTCTATCATCCACCGTGCAATTCCGACCTAGTGCCGTGTGACTAACATCTTTACGCTGAAATGAAGTATGGCTCAAAGGAAGAATGGAAAAATGGCTTAGAAGGATGCGTTTTCAAACGGGCGATGGGCTTCAGGAAAATCGCAACTTTCATTGGAAATCGTCGGCGGCAAAATTGTATGAAGAAGGTATAATTAAGCTTGTCGACAGCCACGACCAATTTTTCTCGATCGCCGAGTTGATTACGTCGAAAAGAAATTACCTATGAAATAATTTTTAGTCAATCATTTCGTCCTCTGTTCATGGCCCATCGGAGCTTACAAAAAAACGACCCTCATAGAAAACTCATTCAGTTGAAAAGAGGCATTCCTCATATAACCTAGTACAAAAATATTAATTAAATTCTTTCTCCTTTTGTCCTACCCATTTTTACAACAACACAGTAGAAAAATTTATTTTTAATTAGGTTTACGCTAAAATCAGGTAGATCCCTAGTTTCTTTAATATTTAAGCGTGTATTCACATCCAAGCAATCGGAAAATCATGTTTCTGTGTAACGGTGTTCGGTGAATTTGACAGAAATATCAAGGAAGCGGTGGAGGGCGCGGGGTGAGTCGAGTGAAGAGCAAATTTGGCGGCAGGGCGATCTGAATGATGGGGGGATCGCGAGGTGCCTTCCCCCTGAGTATGGAGAAGCACTAAAACCTCTATACGACAATTCAGACAACATCATCAAGCATGCTAGGGGATAGCTAACTATTTGAATAAATTAAATAGTCTTATTCTTTACCTTCAAATTGAGGGAGCACTTCCGATACCATGCCGGACGAAAGACTCGAGAGGAGTTTGAGAAAAGCTTTGGCAACAAAAACCTCTGCAGTTTGTTCAAATATTTGCAAACCTTTTTTCTGCGCGATTCGCGGGGATTTTCTTCCACTGTTACTGAGCAAAAAAAATCAAAGGCACATTAAGCAACTGCGGACACTGAAGGTTTCACAAATATACATTCTGGGACCACCGCTGCAACTGCTCGAATAGGTACACACCGATGAATGGAAGCATGTTAAGGTGAGTCACGATAGGATAGGGAAGGAGTTCCACTTTGATGTGACGACACGATTCACGAATGAGCACCCAGCACACAGGCACACACCAGACACGCAGCACGGAGGGCATGGCGTCGGGCGCGACGCCGACGGCCACCTGAGGACACCCCTGGCCCCGGACGGACAACAGACCCTGCGACTCCTCCTTCGTCGCCCTTGTCGCCATGACGACGGCAAGACGTAAACAAGTGGAGCGGGGTGGTAGGGAGGGAGGGGCGAGAGAGGGGGGGCGGGCGAAAGTAATAACAGTCATGATGATGATGATGATCATGGTGATGTGGGTGGAGGTGGAATGGGGTGGGGGATCAGCTGTGACGTCCACACACACACACACAAGCAGAGAGATAGAGAGAGAGCGGCTGGACGATCGCGAGAGGGGGAGGGGGGTCATCGCTTTGCGCACAAACACCCACGGAGGGAGGGAGGGAGGGTGGCGAAGAAGAAGAAGAGGAGGGGGGGGGGCATGTGTCTCCTCTCACAAACACGGTCGGCTCCCGCGTATTTAGGAAATCAATAAACATCAACCAAGCAAGCTCCGTGGCGTGTGCCCCCGTGGGTCAATTGCGGATGGGGGGAGGCGGTCGCAGACTGCGTCGACGTAAGAGTCCTCTCCCCTCCTCGATCCCCCCTTCGGCGGCGTCGGCGATGAGATGAAGAGCGCGGCGCGCGTTCTCACGATCCATCACTCGCATCGTCCCCGTCGCCATCGAACCCACGGCCGAGGGATGATGGAGCCCCTCACAAACAGCAGCACACATTCAAATGACGACAACTCATGCCATTCCGAATGCATGTGTCGCTGAAATCCTCAGTCGTACTCACTCATGCTTTCTCAAAGAACCACAGTTATCTTCAGCGCAGCCTAAACCACTTGCTGCTCACACACAACACCTTTTTTTCCCTTTAAACATTATGGAAGGCAAGCTTTACGACATCATCATATGGAGAATTATTTAATCTGGTAATCATCCCATAGTTTCATATTTATTACCGGCTTAAAAGCTTTGGACGCATCAACATCATCAAGGATTACTCTTGGCAGAGTTCGCTCTGGTGGTTGACGGTGGGAAAGATGACATTCAAACCGGCGAGAAAAAATAGGTGCAAGGAATAGGTCCAAGGCTGTCTTACTACGTCATATTCGCCATCTTTTTCCTTCAATCAAGAACAAAATGCTTGTTTTCCGTCGAAGGCAAGAGAATCAGCCGAAGATTACGGAGGCCGACCGATTTCGACGCCGCGTTCCACATTCAGTTGAGGAGGCCTTTTGGAGAACACTGTTGCCGAACTTCCGATTCTCCATTAAGGTCCCGCGCTGTCAACTAAATGCGAAGCGCACTCTAGCATTGGCACGTCGCGTCGCGGATGGTGACGGCCATGGCTTTCCATTTCACAGTCGTGGGCACCTCTTCAGCGGTATTCCGATGGCGAACAAGAGGGCTTACCTCCACCCTGCCCTCTGCCATTGGTCAACTAATGGCCTAATGGAATCCCATTGGCTTGCAGTCAACGCTCACTTCTGCTTGGCGGTCATCTAAAGCTATCTCTCTCCAGCATGGCATCGCAAATGATGATGCCGACCAAAAACTACCCTTTACTTTCCTTGAACTTATTTTTGAAGAAATTCGCAAATAGCGGTTTTTCCGGTCAGAATTTTGGATACTGGATTCAAAATTAAGTGTCAAATAATATTTTTATTTATAAATTCTTTTAAATAAAATAAAGTTCATAAAAATGTATTAAATTCTAGTATTAAGGCTTTACTTCCGGGAAAATAAAGCAGTATGGAAAAGCGGTAATGCAATGAGCCACATATTATCCACAATCATCGACAACTTCTGCATTCCAACAGTCTACTTGGAATACTCATGCAAACAGGGTACGCCCGAAGACACACATTTCAGTTGGTAGTGCAATTATATGAACAGCAAAAGACGTCGCATGGATTTGCAGTCGATACTTGCTTGGAGCTCGTTCAAAAGAGTTTTTGAAGGGGAGGATGGACATGGGGAAAATAACTGACCTGGGTGCATTGAACGAGGCCTTTTACCTCTCCGCTGTCATGTACCTACCTCGTGCAAGAGGGTTTAAGGTCACGTTATTTCACGGAGTATTTCCTTACAAAATATAAAGTTAATTCATTCGGGTTTCGTTTAAAGGATGTAAATATAATCGAATCTTTTTTTCAATGCACTTGAAATTAAATGTTTCACAGTCCCTCAAAGATAATCCTAAAAGTAACTGCAGCATCGGGCACAGAACTGCATACTTCGGCGTAAAACTTTCCGCCGAGCAAAATGTGTTCGGAGAAGAGGCGGAGGAGAAGGCTGTCTGTGCAAACAAAGGGACGGCGAGTCGGACGCGGTCTCGGATCGGATTCCTTGTTAAGGCGATAACAATCGGAATCTGGCTCAATCGACGTCCGTCACGAATGTAGACGATGAAATCATCCCACTCGCATCCATCCCCTCGCGGGACGTGATCGCAATTTGGGGAAACGAAGCGGATTGTGCACACCACTAGAGATCACTCCATTCCAAGATGATTCGACACTCCGCGAAGAATACGACACTGATTCTAACTTCGCACTATGGCCATTTTCGTTGTACACATTCGGAAATGGAACAATGGAATAAAAGTTTTTATGTTTCTAGGCAGTTAAGGCAATTTCACCTCAAAAAAAACTTTTCGCTCTTTCATAATATGTGAGCATCGACATAGAAAAAATGGCAAAAGATAACTTCAAATCATTTTCTTCCTAAATTACTCAATTTCTATCTCAAAAATCACAAAAAAAAAATTTGGACTAACGTTTGTGAGACCGCAGGGAAAAAGATGTGTATTTCATTTCCTAAGATATGGCGCCAATCAATCCTCCACAACGGAAATGGTGAGAGGAGAGGGTGGGAGGGGATGATCCGTGGTTTATGGTATGATAGCCCCGCCTCCGCCCGTCGACGGTGCCAAACCCCCTCCCCCGCACACGTACCCCTTTGTCCACGCACGCGACCCCCCGGCGCCAAACATCCCCCTGGCGCCTGGCGCCAACCCTCTCCCTCCCCCGCATCTACCATACAAGTGAACGCATGCGCTGCCGTGACCATGGCGACACACACTCAACAAAGGTGGCCAAGAAGGTGCTCGTGAATGGCGGTCGCATTGGAGGGGGGGGGAAGGAAGTGGGAAGACGAGCAATGATGAGCGAAGACAGCAGCTGAGACAATAAAGAGCAGCGAGCTTCCGGTCTCATTAAGGCCTGCACGTGAAGGACGTAGCCACCAAGAGAGGCTGCGGACATCTTCCAAACAAAACTCAGATACGGTATTTGCAGGACAGGGAAGTTGCCTGTCATCATCTTGGTTTGTATCGTACGTTAAAAGCAGTGGCGCCGACTCCATGGGGCCTGAGGGGGCCCGAGCCCCCTCAAAAATTCGTTATGGGTGTGAGGAAAAAATGTGTCAGGCTTGTCGATTTTTCCCGGAGTGTCCAGATGTCGAGATTCGAGTTATCAAGGTTCTAATGTTGATTATATGACTCTTCTAAAAAACTTAAAAAACTTAAAACTTACTACTAATAAAATTTCCCGGGGCAAGATCCCTGGTTTGGGCCCCCCCAATATTTTTTGTAAGTCCGCATCCTGCTTAAAAGTAATGGGATAATTACATTAGAAGATCGGGATATGGGAATGACGTGGGTTGAAGCATGAGTCCGCTTGGATCTTGGCCTTGGGGTCAAGTATGGAGGACTGCAAAGCAATGAGGAGTACATCAGGAAATGAGGGAAACAAATACCACGTATAAACAATCTTTTTTATCAGATGAATAGACGTGAGCACAAGAAAAATGAGAATTTTATCATAACATTCCGTTGACACAAACACAACGTATTTAAAGCAATGAAATACGCCGACCACTGTAAAAAGCAAATTAGTAAACACGTCGGACCCATCGCATCACTAGTGGGCCATGTGACCGTAAAAGGAGATCAATAAGGAAAGAGATGCTGTTTAAGAATTTGATGAAGAGGCTGGAGGCAAAATGTCTTGCAGAGTGGAAAAGTGCCTTGAGAAAAGATGAGACTTATGTCCCGGATTGGTACGCATGAGCATGAAGGGGAAGGAAGAAGTTGAAATGCACAGAAGGATAGATGAGGCATTTCGCGAAGAGGACAACTCGGATGCGTGGTTGGGATAGGTGGCGATGGGTGTGTGCGAGCGAAACCTCGGATTATCCGTGGGACGCCGGCCAACGGCAGAAATGTGGACGGAGGATAAGTGCGGCAAGACGACAGACAGCTCGTCCCAAGCAGGACACGGCTGAAGTGGATTTTCGGCTGCGCCGCAAAGGGGAGGCCGTGTAAGATAGAGGGAGGGATCGAGTGGGTTTTACGGTATGCTTTAAATCATGGTATTTACCACGAAGAGGGGAGAGAGAAAAGGGGTCCCTGACATAGATTCCTCCTTCAGGAGCTTCTTTTTTTCATTTGAACGAACTTTCACCACTGAATTATTCGCACGATACTTCAAATTAACTTTTTTTTAAATATGCCAATTGCAAAAGAAATTTGCCATCTCAGCAAAGGTAAATCATTATGTATATATTACTGAAGCATTTACTCAGGATTATCAGCGATAATTCAGTTAAGTACCTAAGGCGGCCTCATTCCGTTGTACCTCAGCTGTCGGCACATATTCACTTGATGCAGGGTAAATCATGAGAAATGAAATCGTATGATGATGAGTGCCAACGTGGCACACGGGTTCCTTGTTGGGTCCAGATTCTCTCAGGCAAATCTGATCAATTAATAGAAGTCTTTTTAACACTTGAAATAGTAGTTTTGGCATACACTTGCTTACAGCAGATATATAGAATATATTAGAGCAATTCATGAAGACAATACAATCGGAGAGATAGAATCTACCACTTACACGAATGGAGCGGGTCTTAAATCACACAACAAAAGACAAACAACGAAAAATAACAAAAAATAATATCTTTCCGTCATGGAGTCACTAATGTGAAAGTTTTCCGAACTCAATACGTCTTTCGGGCACTCATAGGAGAGAGGGTCCCATCGACACATATCATTGCATGAGTCGGAGGCTGCCTGCAAATCCCGCGACGTGGGTTGGCGCCCCTCCAGCCTCTGCGACGACGGGCCACCGAGGGAAGCAACCCCGGAATCGGAAGGAGACGAGAAGTGGCCGAGAATTTCCCATCTGTGGGCGGCCCACGCGAACGGAAGAGTAAATATCCTAGCAAACATGAACTGCAGATCTGTAACTATTTCAGGAGAGTAAGAGTATGATCCATTGGCTGCTGATCGAAGGATCCTATGATCTCGGATGAAGCCATCGGACGTCCTCAAGCGAAATCCACGACGAGGGATGTGGCTCAAGGGAGAGGAAATGGCCCCCACGCCCAGAGGGTATCATCCCCTATTGATACTTACGGCTTGGTCCAAACCAACTATCGGGCCGGAAAAATCATGTGAGGTTGTACGTGTAATAATTTCCGTCGTCACACTTGACGGGGCATTTCGGATGGGCGAAAAGCGCGGTGCGGTTGCCATTGGAGGTGAGGGGCGGGAGTAAACTCAAGACTCGGGCGACCAGGGGATGGCACCTTAACTAACGGAGACAGGGTTGACTTTGATTGAACTAGATGCGCAAAGAGCGGATAGATAAATGGATAACGAAAGGCGAAGAAGAACCATTATGTGCACACAGTCACTCCCCGGGATGTAGGAACGAAACGACTGTGGTCCAATCAACTATGTCTCAGGCAGCGATCCGACAAGAAGTGTCTAGCTTGATGCTGCCTCAATGAATATTTCTAGCGTGGCTGTAGATATAGTCTTAGCACAAGTACATGATGATCCCCGAACTTGTCAGTGGATGAAAATAGAATAGATACGAGAACATAATTCCCCTGTCAGTAGCGATGATCATGGCATTCTCGGCAGAAGAGTTGGCGCGCTTTTGCTCGCGACGGGTGCTTTGGTTAAGGGGGAGGGGGAGGGGGGGAGAGGGGTGAGGGGAGTAGGGCAAATGGTGCGTGCGGGATGGTGGCCGCGTCGAGTGTTTAGGGCAGAGTTTGACTGACAAATTAGCGATACATTAACCGCAGGGAGCACTTTAGTGTGTGATGGGTCAGATCATAGCACCCTAAGGCAGAGTTCGCAGAAAGAAATGGCGCGAAAGAAGGATAATCAAGAGAACACATTAGCATTGGATTTGATCGTGTTTCAATAAGCTTGAAATTTCTGGAGTGCTCAGAGGTGCATTCATTTTTTTGCGGCTTCTTTAACTGTTTCTCTACCTCAAATCAAGAGTCATGGAAAAATACACCCCGGGATGAAAATAGAATGGAAATTATAAAGGAACGTAGAATCAAAACCAGGAGTCAATGCAGCTAAGGTACAGCTAACTCAATTTTGATAAAAAGTTTTCTATTACTTCTCAGATAATAGATGCTTGTAAAAGGAGTTGAGTAGGTGTTATTTATAGTTTTTGCCATAGTTTTTGCAAAGAATTTTCGTTCCGTGACTTGTTAAATTTTTCCCTACTACTTTCTGGAAGCCGGCCTTTATATAAGAAGAAGTTTTATTAAGTATTAAGAAGACCATCTTGAGTTTCATAGAATATGAAAATGAGTCCGTCTCTCGGCTGAAGAATCGAAAGAGAGTAAGTCGTCCCCATTTTTACAGCGTGGAGCAAGAGGCTTTGGGAGCGGCTGCCTCCCCACTCATCAATGTGCTGCGACGTTTTGGGATATGAACCTATGTTTGCAACATTTTTCGGAGCGCTCATGTAGTTGGTAAATGTTATTGCATATTACTTCATTTTTGAAGAATATAGCCTTTGAAACAGCTGAACTTCGATGCGAGAATCAAGTGAACTACTTTTTGAGGGTATGAAAGAGGCATTAAGTCAGACCTTGGGGGACAGGTACCGACAGATACCTAACGATTAAGATTCGATTGCGATTCGGAAAATTAAAGTAAAAATCGAGAAAAAAAATCCATTCACCTAATTATGTCAAATGCACTCGCCGATTGGGTATAAATTTCTTAAGAAATGATTAAAGATATCGGTTTGAAAAAATTATCATTATTATTATTTTTATAGATCACCTCCTGTCAAGTCTAAAATAATTCCAATACAATTGGGCATCACAATTGTCATAGCTCTTTCTAAAGAAAACATACTATTTCCTTCACAACATCCTAATATAAAGACTTAAACCTTTAGTTCGACCTAGAGATATTATTATCGTTGGCTGCTTCAAGTTGACGAGAATACTTAAGCACGGTCGATACCAGTTGAAACACACGTTTAGAGGAAGCTGAAACCGTCTATTGGAGATTTTGCTAGCGATAGCCAACTCTTTTGAAGCGATAAGTCAACAGTCCCGAAGATGGAATGGAAACCCTTATCGCTATAGTACACTCGACTTAAAATGAACACCTGCCTGATTATTGACGGGAATGGCTAGTGATACATCCCCTCTTAATCTATCTAACATAATGTTCTTTATCATAGTTTTGCTTGAGAACTAACATCGATGTAAGGTAGATTGATATATTTCATGGTTGAGGGACTTCCATCATATGACATGGCACTTAGATTTTACTTGGTCCGCAGTGCCAATCCTAAGTTTCACCTGCCTACCAGTTGCAGATAGGAGGGGGACAGGAGCATCACGGAGAAGATATGAATTATGTGAGGCTATAAGGAAATTATGCTAAAAATGAAACCTTTGCATCGTGGTAGTTGGCCTATCTGACTGGATCTGACTGATTGCAATGTAAATGAAGAAAAACTAGGAAGGAAGAAGCATTGGAAATTCCAAAAATGGAATATGAAAATACTCATATGACAAATATGACGGATAAGTACACAATAATTATATGAATTACGTTATTATTTGAATTAAGAGAGGAGTATCCAATCAGTTTATTACTAAATAATGGGAGGGACTTTCAAAGATTTCTTAGCCTGGGAAAATTCATTCACGAAAACTTCTAGCCATCAATTGAAAACTTGTAATTGTTGATTTTGGCGAAAATTATACATTAGGTAGAGCACATTTGAACCACAGTTAGTGAATGAAAACCAGGTCGTCCAGGCGTGTGAGGGTATCGTGAAAGAAGAAGTGGGCCGGCGCGGCGGGAGTGGTCCCAGCCAGCCACGGCTCCCCCTGCAAAGCTTCTTCCCCCGCAGATCGAAACGGGAGCGGCGATTGTCACGGCGCCGCGGCGCCCTCTCTATCGACACACACGTCCTCGGCAGATATTCCGCAGGGAGCGCTTGACATTTGGCCCCCGTTCCCATGCAGTGGCGAAATCTGCAGACGGGGTGCAGCGGCCCAGGGGCGGGCGGGCCTCGGACATTGATCTCGGACAAGGGGCCGCAGCAATATAAAGGACCCTCATCACCAATGCCTCCCTTCCTAATCCTTACCTCACCGATAATCACAGACCAAAAGTTTCAAAGAAAGGAGCAACGTAGTCCTCGCGGTATTCAGAATTTCTAGTCTCGGAGAGAGGTTCGCGAAATACCTGAAGAGACATTGGGACTCCGCAAATCGGAATCCCTGGAGAAAGGCGGGAGACCCTGGAGGGAGCGAGGGGGGGGGAGAGGACCCCCGCAGAGGGAGGGAGGGGGGGAGTCCGCCCCCGCTGCCCCGAATTCTTGGCGAGTGGAGTGGTGTGGGGGTTGGGGGGAGTGGGTGCCTCTCTTCTCTCCCGGAGGACAAAAGGGGTTACGGCGGCCGGAGGGAAAAGTTTTGCACGGCTAGACACACCCTAGGGAGTGGATCCCTCGATCGGCGGGCGGGCGGGCGGATCGCTAATGGGGGTCATTTCGGCCACCGCCGGAGGCCAATTACTCGGTTGCGGGCACAATTGAGCATGATTAACGAAAACATTACACATTTCTCTCATTTAAAAGTACAAGATGTCCTCACAGAATTATCAAGTAAAATAAAGGTTTAAAAAATAACGAAATGAATTATAAAGACTTAAAAATCGGAGGAGAAATATTCATTTGATTCTACCCAATAAATTACGCTGCATTCAGGAAAACATTCAAATGAATACGCCGTCGTCGCAGAGAAAAAAACGAAGATCGACCAAAGTCACCTCAACGTATTTGAAGAGAATGCGTGAGCTTGGCCCGCATTCCCAGAGAGGGGATGAGACGCCTTTAAGAAAGCTTAAGATCAACAAAAACGCTTCGTGTATTATTTTCTTCTTATATTACTGTTGAGCTTTCACGTATACCCGACAATTCTAAACTCGAGTGGGCTATTTTTTCTATTGGGATAGAAGTTAATGGCTGCTATTACGTGACTTCTTATCATCCTCATCATCCCACAATAGTTAATATTCGTGAATAAATTACCCATGCCTAAAGGTGAAAGCTTCTAAAAGGAATACTCTTTTGTTTAAAACTATGCATATTAGTATCCATATGGCTAAGAATGGGCGCTTTCAGAACGACCCAGGAGGCTTTACTTTATTGCCTACCTCAGGTTTTGCAATTAGTTTGGCATTAGATGGAAATCGAAGTCGCAGAGAAGGGAGTAGTGGAGATCCCCGTTCGCGGATTTTTCACAAAGCACAAACACAAAGCGCCGAGTGCGGGAAGAGTTCTTGCAGAGAAAATGAAACCACCACGGAAACACAACCCTCAAAAATGTCAGACACCGAAGTCTGACGTGGAAAACGTTGGAATTCAAATAGAGCCAGAGAATGCACGCAAGGATAGAGCCTCACCTTGCGGCGAAGGTTTGGGTTGCTCTGGATGGCGGGAAGTGCATCGGGAATTGCAGGGGCCCTGCTCGATATGGGCACCAACACAAACAACAAAGAGTGCTGCTCTCGGGAATTTATGTGGTCTTGTGTGTGCGCACACTATGCATGCATCAGGGCCTCGACCCTGCGCCCTGCGAGGCAGGTGCAGCAACACCCAAATTAATCACAACAGGAGCGCTTTGCATGTGTTCCGTTGGCATTTCCCTTGTGAGGGGAACGTGTTGGTGTTGCCTACTGGGCAGAGCTGCTGATCGAAGAATCCCGGATGAAGACTTGGAACACCCCCATTCAAATAAATCGTCCAAGGACGAGATGGGCAAAGGAAAGAATTCGCAAACCTGTGGGTTAGTTTGGGGTGAGCACTATCCTCATCTATACGAAAAAACCTTCGCGTTGAATCACAATTTGAGAGAGTTTGGTTGTCCACTGTTGTGAAATAACGTCACTCACACACAGTGACGCGTGCATGCTCACATAAAAAAATCCGCTTGGAATATATAAATGTATATATTATGTGTATTGTGGAGAGGTGAGGTGATTGAGGGGGGACCAATCACTCCCCCTCCTCCTCCGGCGATCGCTAATCCCCGGGCACCCGCCCCCCCACCTCCCCCCGAACCCACTTTCCATCGACCACCCCACCGACCGACCGTCCGCCCCCAGGCTGGAGCGAGAGGCCTGGCGGCTCCCTGCAGACTCGATGGCCTGGCGGCAGCAGCACTCACTCACCCTTGTCACCGGCCTGCTCCTCCTTCGCCTCGGCCACGGCCTCCGTGACGAAGCGGGTGCCGTCCCCGGCGTCGCCGCCTCCCGACATGGTGCACAGCAGAGAGAGGGCACACGCGGTCACTCACAAGAGCGGCTGGGTGGCGGCGCAGCGTGCGACTGACTCTCTCTCGCGCCCCTGCTCCGGATTCTGCGCGCATCCAGCATCCCCCTCCACGCCTCCATCCGATGGAGACTTCTCACTGAGTCCCGGGAATCGCCGCGGTGCAGCGCGCAGGCGCAGCCACACACCCGCCCCGCGCTCCATCTCACGCAGTGCCGCGCTCGCCTCCTCGCGCACGGGACGGCCGCAGGTGAGGGCGGATTTGACCGTCGCCTCGACGACGGACGCGCAGCCAGGAAAGCGACGAAGCTACCGTTCGAATTGTTCATTGTGCCATTGGGGTAATCAGGGGAATTGTTTAGGAGTCGCAAACTCGCTTCAAGTCGTTCCATTCTGGGATGCGTTTTTTTCGGAAAGCTTTTCTCTATTATTAAAATATCTTCCCATAGGCACTGATGTTCTATATGCACGAAAAAATACCATTGATATAACGACAAAAACACTCGGTAAAACACTGCAATGAAGCTAAACACATTATTGTTCCTGAATAAATTTTAATGTAATATATTGGTGCTATGCTAGTTCTATCTTGATAATTAATTTTTTTACCTAGATGTACCTGGAAATTCTTTTTTTTTTAATATTATAATCTACATATTTTAAGCGATAGATTCGATTTCACCCTCCTCCGCTAAGAGGTAGATAAGATTTCACCCTCCTCCATCAGCTACAAGACTATACTATTATTCGGAGGGAGCCTTCATGAATACCGTTAACTTTTATGCCAATTTTTAGCTACATATAGTAATTTTTCCCTCTGTGCGTCGCAGGAACAAGAAAAGCCGGGTGCAGATCACGGAAAACTGACACAGTGAAGGTTAAGGTTCGCCACCTCAAGGTTAAAAGTTTTCAAGGCATCCCAAAAAAATTGTATCTATAAACAACAGGTTTTCAACACTCTTACTTGACTAATGAAGACAATATTATTCCTCCATTGCTATAAAAACTAAGCAATAGATATTTAGATGCAAGCAGAACATTATTTGTAAATTCAAGGGCCCCTGAGCCCATTCTACTACTTTCAGAAAATATTTTCGTAATATTTCAATTTCAAAAGGAAATTGAGAAGGGGGCATTTTAGGACGGAGATTCCGTCTCCGCAGGATGAGTGGTGGGCGATTTGCGCATTGGCATAGCGAAGAACTTAGAATATTGGTACAGCTCCCATGATGGACCATCATTATGGTGGCAGTTGATTATTATCATCATCATCATCACTGGTCAACATTCCTAAGATTGGTTTGACGCAGCTCTCCACTCAGTTCTCCTATCGGCTAATCTTTTCACACCTACGTATTTCTACTCTTTCCAATCTTTATTTACTTGTTCCATATATTTTGTTCGAGGTCTTCCTTTTCCATTCTTGCCTTCCACTTGCCCTTCGACGATTGTCTTCATCAGGCCATCATGTCTCAAGATGTGGCCTATAAGGTTGTTCCGTCTTCTTTTTAATGTTTTCACGAGGCTTCTCTTCTCTCCTACTCTTCTTAAGATGTCCTCATTACTAATTCGATCGATCCATTTGATCTCCATCATTCTTCTGCACCACCACATTTCGTGAGGCGCGTATCCTTGCTTTCTCCGCTGCTGTCAATCTCCCTCACTTCCATATAGGAGCATACTCCAAATGTAGGTTCTTATAAATTGTTTCTTTAATTCCATACTCAAGTTTCCCGCTGTCATCAGGCCACTCTTTTGGTGGAATGCTCTCTTTGCTATTCTGTTGGTAATTTCTTTCTTGCTTATCCCGTTGCTAATGATCTTCCCAAATATCAGAATTCATCCACCTTCAACAGTGTTTGCGTTTTTAAAATGTCATTTCCTATTTTAATGTTAGTCTTGACTTCGTCTTTTCTGCTGCATACTAGTTTCTTCGTTTTCTTTGTGTTAATTTTCAGTTGATATTTACTTATTAGTTATTACCCTACCCATGTAAACCAGAATATTTCTCAAATCCTTCTTTTTTCTGCTATGACGGCTATATCATCTGCAAATTTTAGCATGCAAACTTTTTCTCCATGGATATACAAACCCGAAGCCTTTTCTTTGATTTAATTAATTGCTTTCTCGATGTAAAAGTTGAAAATTAAGGGTGGCAATGTACAGCCTTGTCTCACTCTAGAAAAATCTTCTCGGGATTGCGCGCGGGTTAGATTATTTAAGAGCGCCGACGTTTCGGGTACCGACTCGCTACCCATTCTCACGGCTACCAGCTACGGCTTTCTCAGTAGCCGTGAGAATGGGTAGCGAGTCGGTACCCGAAACGTCGGCGCTCTTAAATAATCTAACCCGCGCGCAATCCCGAGACGATTTTTCTAAAGTTATTCGCCGGGAAAGTGTAAAATCATATATACTTGTCTCACTCCTTTCCTAATTCTTGCTTCTTCACAGCTGGGCTCTGATTTTATCACCGCTACTTGGTTTTTGGTTCGACTGTCGATGATTCTCATGCCATTCAAGAGAACTCCAATTTGTTATTGATAATTTAAAATTGATTATTTCATTTTTTACTTCAAAACTATCAAATTTAGCTCATATTGGATAATTTATATCGGGGCATCCAACAAATTTAACAATGACACGTATAAGAACAGCCATGCTCTGGATAGAAGAAACCTACCCACGCGAAACTCGAACCCGCGACCTCTTGTTGGCCAGACGAGGCCGCCAAGAACCAGGAATATGCAAAAAAGATAGCTTTTACTGCGTAACCAAGCAAATACTCGGTCTATTTTCAACTTCACATTTCTAACAGTATTCTACCAATATCACTAAGATGGCTTTCATTGATTCAAATCATTAGTGGCTTCCCCAAAAAAATCATCAAATGTTAGACTTCCTAATGATAACCTATAACAATTGTAGATTTTTGTTGCAAACTTATACCCATGATCCAAAGGAGAACTATTTAGAAAGCTATTATAAATATTTCATTCCCCTTTATATCATTCGAAAGTGACGAACAACCCAAACCACCTACAATGTGGACCACTTCGAACTCAAAACTTCACCTGATTGGTGGACATGATTTAGAACTCATGCAAATTGCTGGAAAAATTGTCCAATTCGTCGGTGGCAACCGAAATACCGATACAGTAATATGTAACGACGTTAACGAGTGTTACAGAATGGCATAGTATAGAGGAAATATTCGTCACATATGGGGATGATAGTGACGAATGGACGATGGACAACTTCAGAGCGGCAGTGGGGCAGTCGCAAGTCTTCTACGGTGGGCGGGAAATACTCGAGGCAAAGAGGAGGGGGCGGAGGGGCAGAGAGAGAGGGCAGAGAGACCCCGTCCTCACATTCCCTTGCCTTCCACACCCTTTGTGTCGGCGCTATCCGCGGGAAATGCCCACAAAATCTGCTCAAGTATTAGCCCAACTTCTTTAAATGGATCGGGGGATGTTCAGGAGGCGCGGATCAACGCGAGCATCATAACGAGCTCATTCGTCGTCAGTTTCACTCGTTACCAAGCACCCAGCAGATCCGTTAATATTTATTCGTCCATTTCAAGTGAGAGGGTCAGATTCACAGCGGATGTTGTCGATAGGCCGCGACCCAAACAGAGCGATGGAGGGGGTGGGGAGGGCCTCTCGAGAGAGAAACAAAGACAGGGCGTGTGCCGTCGAGATAACTAATAAGAGCAGGAGGTAGGGTACCTTTTGACCGCATTTTCCGGTACACACACACACACACACTCTCGAATGGAGTATTTTCCCTGCAGTTGAAGGCCTAATTATGCCGAGGATTTTTCGGTTTGTTGTGGTTGCGTACCGGTGAGCCGATACCGGGTCCGTTATACGGAAAAACCATCGAAGAAAATTCAGGTAATTCCCTGTATTGACAAAGAAGCTATGATAATATAGTATGACTTTAAAGAAAAATTTTCTCTCTTCTGATTTGTACGAAAATACATTCAAACGTAGGGTATTATCTGTTCCCTCTGGTCAAATGGACAAACTGGATTAAGTTTTCGCACCATTGTTTAAGGATTTAAATTGTTTAAAGGAAATAAGGAGAGAGAGTGCGCCGTTACAGGCCTTAAATCATGACCACATCAGTGTTTGCAGCGATACCAATTCCAATATCAATATAAATATCATCCAGCATATCTCCGAGCACTTCTGCCACGGAGCACCCATTCCATGTGTCTTCACGTGTTCCCCAGAATACACTTCACAATCAAACAACAACCATCAATTTCTTTAAATGTCCCACTTGAACTTTTTCAATGTATCTCTGCACTCGTTGCAGAAGAAAGAAAAAAAGTACCGTTTTGCAAATAATTCAAAGCAGTCTACTAGTTTCCACGGCTTGGCATCATTATCAAGGCAAACAGAAAGATCGCATGCAATATCCTTGAGCCTTGTGAATGCAACAACGGGATATAGGAGAGGACAAAGAGATTGAGGGGAGGGGTGGGAGCACGAAAGTATGAAAGGGAGCAAAGAGTGGGGGGCGGAGGGAGGGAAGGTCACAGAGGAGGGCGAGGGAGCCTCGCACTATTATTGCGACCAATTCAAAGGCTCCATTGAAGTAAAATAAATCCAGTGCAAGTGATGTAAGTAGAGCCATAAACACTTTTAAACGTTGATATTTCAGCCCTCACAAAAACCAACGACAGTGAAAAGAGAAAATAAATAATTTTTCATTCAAAGATCACGTCTTTAAATTGAATTCAATATTGGAAAGTAGATTAAAATACTTAAATTCAGAAGGAATGCATTCATTGATAATAATTAATTGGAGGATTGAGAATTCGACCGGGGAAAAGTTTGATTGACTGCCCCGCAAATACGACCTCGATCTCATCGGAGTCAGCAGTGGTGGTGGTGGTGACGCGGGCGATGCACTCACGGAGGCGCTTTCGAATGCGCCAAAAATGAGGAAAACCGGAAGAGAAGCGGGCTGGATGCTGCTAGGCGCTTCGCACGCCGCCCGCGCACGCAATAAAGGCGCGGCGGGCCGCACCGCGTGCCGCTCATCCACGAAGAGAGGCGATCGAAGAGATCCGTGGGCATCCCGGAGAGAGAGAGAAAGAGAGAGAGAGGGGGGGAGGGAGAGAGACAGCGCACCACCATTGCGTTGCCTCACAATAGGTGCCGATCGCAGCACGCACAGGCCGCTGCACGCAATGATGCACGAATGCACGCATGCAGTCATTCCAAAGGGCGCGTGAAAAACATAAACATGCATTAATTGTATAAATATATCACTCAACACAGTGATATTTTCACTCTACCTACCCCCCCCCCCCCAGATATATAAATTAAAATTTACTACACGGAACACTACCACGTGTAGAACAGCCTCTTAAAAATAGCAGCGTTAACTGTCCTTACAAAAAAACCTTGGTAGGGGCGCCACATGGAAAAAGACTCATCGGTTGTGTTTTTGTATTAGACGCTCAAAGTGACCACTGTTATCACGTTTTAACGGGGATTAAAAAATTTCCAAGAAGTTAAGCGGGATACTCTTATGAACGGATATATGGAGGAATATTACGAATGGCATCGAACAGCCCGGTAGCCGAGGGGTAAGTCCTAGCGAGTCAAACCCCAGGTCGCATGATAGACTCGCGCATGAGTAGGTACACATGGCAAGAGCGGTTTTCAAAGTGTTTCATCTATATAATTAAAAATCTAGTGATTGCGGGAAAATTTTAGCATTGGATAAATTATTATTGCTATAGCATTTCAAGCACACAAAATTATACAGAAGTTTCACAAACGGAGGAAACATATTTTTCTAAGTTACTCTGAAGGTGGTGTTAACAGATGACAACACAACATCAGGGGAAATAATAATGAGAATAGAAAAATCACCACATATTTCTTTGCTTTCTCAATTCCATATATAAATGTATATGTATGTTATTACGAAATACCATAGTATTACCTAATCTCATATATAATATCAGTGGGAAGAACTGTGATAGAAAATTTTAGCGGAAAAAAGTCACAAAAATTTGGCGGCGTAAATTTCTCGATCTCTATAAACTAACACAGCAAAATAACCAAAGACACACTTTAAATACACGGAAGGTGAAACAACAGGAGGGTTTGCACAAAATCGGTCTTCTAATACCTCTTGCTTAATCAGCTGTATCACGCAACTAAAAGTGTACCTATCGATGTAAACATTTTGAAGGAAGGGCGAAGATATCCTTATATGAGCGTTTCTACGCGTCACTGACTGACCGTTACACCCAGTTTTTGTTCATATATTTCCCCTTTGACTCAATACAAATCAATGTAGGAACTTTCTGGAGGATTCCTCCAAAAATAAGTTAGTGAAAGCATACACTGGCTTTGGTACAACCCTGTGACCCCTGTAGAACCGGAGATTTTAAACTTTAAAGTCGTCGTCACTGACTGACAAAAATGAAACTCCTTTTTTTGACATCGTCACGTTTCTTATGATTGCTCTGAAATTATTCATGATAAAGAAAATCCACGAAATACGTAAATTAGTTCTAGTTATTGTCCAAACGTATGCAAAATCGTGACTTTGTGTAAGTTATGGTTTCCTCTCTTTGGTCATAAAAATGGAGTGTCACTGACTGACGGGAATTGTCACTGACTGACACATGTGATTTGACGCTTGTTAACTTTTCTTTTTCATGGAATGAGCATTGCAAAATATATACATTGAACCCAGAAATTCATATAAAAGAAACATAAGAGTGGTATAGCCAGGAGGTATGCCCAGGGAGTACGTCCAGGGGGTCCGGACCCCCCCCCCCCCGAAATATAAAAAACACAATTATTTTCCTTGAGAAAAAGTGTTAACATTAGTTTAAAAACCCCTACCTTGTACCCTGTTTTTAAAAAATTTTCCCCCTGTATCGGACCCCCCCCCCGAACGAAATTCTTGGCTACCTCACTGAAACGTGAGCGCATAGTATGTATTATATCCAGTACTTTTGCTTCCATTTCTTTAGTCTCGCTTAAAATAGTGAGTACGCCTAGCACTGTAATCTATTATCTAAGGAGACATCTTAATTATATTTATAGCAACTAACTCCACATGGTGAAAAAAGAGTGTATGTTGTATGGGTTAAATGCCGTGCCACTGTTATTCCAGCATTTCATTGGAGGGAGAAATGCCGTGTACAGGGATCTCTGCAAATTTTATTTTGTTGCTGTTTTAATTGCACACTTGCACTGCATTTATCACAGGAGAACCCGACTTAAAAGCTTCCCAGGTCATGTTTCTGCCTTTGCCCTCAACTACATCAACACCACCCTTGCCACGATCTGTTACGATTTCATTGCCGCTCTCTATTCTTCCTTTTTAATTCCTCGCATTCCCCGCTATGCTTTTTCCTCTCACGATGATCGCGGTGTCTTTCAGCTCCCGTCTTTGCCATCTGAATCAATCCTGACAGATGGTACAATTAAGGATTTCAGATCTTAACAATCATTCCACTCCTATGTCCCGCTTTCACAACAAACGTACCGAAGCGACGCGACGACAATGAAGGTGACGGTGACAAGCGGCATGCCGAAGGCAATAATTGGCAAAAAAATGAAATACTCCGCTGTGTAAACAAAGAATTTACCGAACACAATAAAACTTATATGGCATTATTACTCGAGGTACATATTATGCCACAAATTTAGTGTACCAGTCGGGGCCAATGAAGCGCACGCACCAAAATTTGAAACCTGTGCACTACCAAAGCTTAAAATGTCAGTCAGTGACGGCGCTCAAGAGCAAAAACGGTGAATACTAGAGAATTTTTTTATTCTGATCTTTCATCCTTGTGATGGACTTGATTAGGATACGAAAAGATTTATCTCCCGCATTCTTCGTTTTCGGTCAGCGGAAAAAAATGGATGTCAATCGTCACTGACTGACACCAAAACGACGCACTGTTGCATTAAATTCCTCTGCAGGAACATGTGACTTTCAAGTATTGATGAAATGGATTGGTAAGTAATAGCCATGATTGGGGAGAATGGTTAACTGGAAATTTTCATGGAAAAATTGTATCTTCGTTGCGAAATCTTCAGTAATAGAATGGCTCTGTAAACGGAATCATTTGCTCATATGAAACAAGAGCTCAATTCCGCGGCGTTTTCGTAAAAAATGGTTGGAGTATGGGGATAAACAAGTACGGATTATTAAAATTTGAAATATTTACACCATTTCAGGACTTTGAACGGTCCATTTATCTCAAATTGAATTTTTGAACCTTGGTATGACAGTTACGTAGAAACGCTCATATCTACTTTGAATCTTTCCAACGACATCATTTCATCATGGTGGTCGTTTTGTGTGAATTGGGTCATAAATTTAGAGGCTAATTCATAGGGAAGGTTTCCATCATTGGTGGTATTAACTATGCCTATCGGCCCACTCTGTTTCCTTCGGGTGCTCACATAATCTTTCGGCCCAGGCGCGGATCCAAAGATCCGGTGAGACGGCCCCCCAAAATGCTCAGGACAACCAAATTCAGGTTCATTTCATATTTCCACTGCGAAGGCAGATCAAAAGCGAATTTGCGAATTTCGTGCACGTCTGGTGCATACAATGAACAATTATTTTGATTAAATATATGTTTATGTGGGTTTTTTTCATTGGAGTGATGGGAGTATAGGGAAGAGTGTCCAATTGACCCGGCCCTGCTTCCGCCAGACCCTCGTCTCCTCCCCAGGGGTCCACATCGCGTGCCTCAATACACACTCTCCTCCATTTCGCATCCGCCACTTCCTTCTTCCTCTCGTCTACAGCGCCTCTGCGGGCATTTCACACGAGTCTAACTCGGCAGCCCTTCATTACCTTGCTAGCGGAGGCCGTTTTTCAAATCGAAGCTCTCTCCCTAAAGCCGTAGAGTCGTGCCCTTTCCACTCTTATATACGCTCAAGTTATGACAATTGTCCTCCCTATTGATATTTTGGCTAATTTATACCATGAACAGCCGATTCGATCGATGGTTAATGAAACCGTATGAATTTCGCTTTAAATTAATTTCTTTTCCGTATTCAAGAATTTTTCAGTGACAATGTTGTTACAATTTCCATCAGCCATGATGATGATAGCTTGCTATTGGACAGTGAGCCTGAGCGAAAAGCACCCTCAACTCATGCTCACCTATTGTGACCTACAACTCATCCCAAACCTTCATCATTATTCCCGCTGGTAATCTGTTCTCCTAATCCGTCACAGCGAATCTTGTGGATTGATGTGTAATTAACAGGGGAATGGAAAATTTTTCATTGTTCAATTCATCATTTCATTTTTCATTTTCATTTCATTTCACAATGAAAAATCTTAATCAGTCGGACATGGAGATTGATCGGCGGCACGTAACGGAAAAAGGTGTAAGTTACAAGAAATCACTCGATAAACGATGAAATGGGATTGAGGTAAGCCTAGGCAGGGGCGTAATGCGTGACTGGCCTCGTGCACTCATGCCAGCGTCGAAGGGGCGGCGGGAAGGCGTTGCCAGCGGCGTGGGAAGGCGCGAAAATACGCGAAGGGAGGCGCGCCCCCGGACGGACGGCAAAGACGCTTGCCAAACTCCCCTTCGCACCTAGTTGGAGGCGATTCAGGGCTGCTACATGCACGAGGGGAACTTAAGTAATGCCCCCGTCCAAAACCACTCACACGGATCCCTCCCTCTGTGTGTGACTTTGACACTTAACCATGAATCTGCGAGAAACTAGGCAATGCTTTTTTCGCCATTGACATCAAAGTTGCAGATAAAGAATTGATTAATGACGTCACGAGCAGTCTACCATTCATTACGCGTTGACACATAATGCACACACAGACTCGAAATACAAATTAAACCATTACCGGTATCTAATCCTATTATTTAAAAAAATGGCACATCCCCGGCCACAGCCCACCACGGCACAGCGTAATCAGCAAAGTCAGTTTCTCGGCGGGGAGACGACTGAGTATGGTATTGATTGTAGCACGCGTCACGGAAGAGCGGAGCGAGCGAGCTCTTGACGGGAGGCAGCAGCGAGGAGCTCAAGAGGCAGCCGAAGGGACCAAGAGTCTTCGAGTGCTCTTCACACACAGCACTCAAGCCGCGATCGGCATTTTGCTGGAAAATTCTAAGCAAGCGATTCAAACCCACGCCTACGCCGCAAGTCCTAAGAAATCAGCGTAATTTTCGAAATTTTTTGTGCGCTCGAACGAATCCAACTACGAAAGTGATCTTGAGGATTGAGCAACCAAGGGGTTTCGGTGCCAAACCAGGGCAAAGGACTGAGCCAAAGCAAAAACTTACCTACTTACGAAACGTGAACTCGAATAGAAACAGAATTTCGGAAACCACTCAAGCCTAGGAATGTCTATACAAGCCTAGGAATGAACTTGGAATACAAAGGCACCCTATAAATCAGGTTTCAGGAGCAGCACCACTGATAAAATAATAAATTACTAGCTTATAATATCAAATAAAGCAATACATTAAAAAATGAAAGGGCTAATACTTGATAGTAAAAACACAGGATTTAAGGTTTCTACACATGTATATTGGCTGTTCGATTCCGGTGGTTGGTAGCATGGGCGTACCCAGCGGTGGGCAGGAGGGGGCAGCTGCCCCCACCCAGAAGAAAAAGTAAATGTAGTTCAAAGTGAAAGTTTTGAACGAATTTTCTTTAAATCTAAGAAAACTGATCATATTAGTATAAAGCTTGTAGTAAAAATATAAATATTTGATTTTGAGCAAAAAAATTAAAAAACTAATAAAGCGCTGATATAATTTTCTTGAGATTTTAGTTACTTTAAACTTTTCTGTGTTATAACTTGAACGACTGCCACTTGCCCCCCTCTAGCATTGGTCCTGGGTACGCCTTTGGCTGTTTGATAGAATATTCGAGAGAGTCGTACGCTCAGCCAAAGGCTCCACGTACGCATATCCTGGACAAAATAGAACCCCGATTCATGTTCAATCACCTTGTTGAGTTGACAATCCCACAATAATTTCGAATCTAAAAAATATTCAATATCTAACTGAAACGTAACTGAGCTCACGAAGATGAACTGGTGGAATACTTAGGAAGGACAATAAAGTAAGGCAGAACAGAAGCAAGAGAAATGAAAATATATCATAAATATCAGGTACATATTAGCACACGACCAGTGTCATGATACCAAACTACAAGGCAATCAGCAAGAAAAAGAATAAGCAACGTTCTAATGGCCATGCTGACTTGAAAGAGAGGAAAGACCCTTCAACATTACAATGGGACGAAACACTCCGAAAAATTGTGCCAACGACGATAAGAGCATATTATAGAAAAACTACGCGTCCGTAATAAAAAATATTGAAAGATGAATGAATTCGATATTTTTTTAGAAATATATAAGTAAAATATGATGGGTGAGAGAATTTACGAGGCAACACTGAGGAGTCTCAATAATGCCTTTTAAATAAACTTACTTACATATTAACTTGAAATATAAATCAATGAATTATTCTGCAAGAATACACTGTTAATATCGCTTTTATGCTGGATTTAGAACTAAACACCGAAAATTACTTAAATCTTTCTGAAAAATAAATCCGGCAACAAAAATGACTTTATGGCATCGATATCTAAAATTAATTTCAGGCAAATATGTGACGTAATCAAGCGAGAATTGTATTCAGTCTTTGGTCATCCATTATTGTACAACATGGGAATGCGTAAATTGCGTATGTAGTACAATAATATGATGTTTTTTGGCGTGGCCATAATTACGTCGGATAAGCAATAATTTTGCTTATAAATGGGAAATTTTCAACAGAATGTTATGAGTGGAAATAGTTAAAAGATAAATATTATGAATGATAATACATTGAAGAAATACGGGACTTTATACCGAAACAAAAGAGTGCTAATTAAAAAATACAATAAAAATTTTAGCACAAGCAAACGTAAAGATATTTGGTGCTGGTACAAACCAAGATAACATAAAATATTTCTAGTTTTCAGTATTAGACCTGATAGAAGTCAAGCATAGAAAATCAGAGGAATCAGTTATTCAGTTGCATTGAATACATAATATAATATCGTTAACTTACATTAAAAGCATCGTAAACTAATATGGAGTATAATTTAATCAGTGAAATTGGAAGGAGGCTTGTATTACTATAATGCCAAATACAATTGCCACTACCCGTATGGTAGCTAATATATTTCTTACATGCGTCTAAACACTCCGTTCCTCTAATCACACAGTCCATATATTCAGTCATCTCGAGCTATTCAAGGCACTTTTAGTTGAACTACTGAAAAATATGATAGACGTTACCTTGTACATGAAGACTTGGGCATGTTATCTTAAGCAGTAGTAAGTATAAAGTCGTATAGGTTTCCTTACCTGAAAATAAATCGAGTGAGTTAGAACATAGAATCATAGACATCATAGTCCTAAAACTAGATACATTGAATGCTTTTTCAGTCTTGATACTGAAAACCAAATGTGTAGCTCTCAGAGTCATCGTCGCTCGTTTTTTAGTATTTTAACCCTGTATATCGTCAATATTGAAAATCGATCCGCGAAACTTCTATCATCTTAGTTTACGTTGAATATGAAAAACAAATCAATGACGGACAAATTAAAACAAGAAATCAAGGGTTAAATGAGCTAATTGATGAAAACGTACAATTATCGTTTCAGTGCAAAGCTCAAAATAAAGATGCATCGCTTGTAACATGGGCCATGGCAATTTTAAATACTTTTTTTTGATACCTTCTTTAACTCCTGCATCCTCCATGGTTTACGATCCCTCATCGCGTTTCAAGTAATCTTACTCTGGCTGCAATATTCACATATTTGCTATGAAATGAGTATATGACCGAGATGTTACGACGGACTGAAGTAGATCATATACATTATACATTCTTGCTATACGGTTTGTTTTCACAACACAAACTTTGCATTGTTACCATAACTACGATGCGCCATTTGCCGACGAACGAACAATAATGTTGATTAGAAACGGGTAGACACAGGAATTGATGAATCACGTTGAAGTTAAGGTTAAAGTTTTCAACGTGGGAATCATTGGTGCGCTGCCAGCGTCATTCCCGGGCATCGTTGCTAAGTAAATCGCGCGTAAATAGGTGTCGGATTTGGGAGTACCACGAGGACGCAGTCAATTAACTTTTGTTATTGAGTTACGGGAGCGCCGCTGCCCACGAAGACAAAATTACTCCTGTATAATGCTACGATAAAACCATTATTAAGCTACGCATCACCGGTTTGGCTGCATGCAGCGGCAACTCACTTGAAGAAAATACAAACCACAGAAAATAAAATCATCAGAAAAATCATTGGCGCGCCTTGGTTTATCCGGAACCAAAACATCAGAAAGGATCTCAAAATTAGGTACTCCTATTCTAGCGAAACTAAAATCTGCTCTAGAAAAATTTGCCCTTACATTTGATAAAACAAATAATGCACTGTTAAAAAATCTTTGGGACTACGAACCTCCGCTGAAACCAAAACACCGCCTCCCCAAATGTGCCCTCAACCCTTCCCATATCCCTATCCCCTAATTCCCTGTCCAGTATTATTATGCCATGACTCTTTTAATCTGTAAAACGTGATCAACTAATCTGCCTGCAACATTACTAAACTAAACGCCCTGGAGACAGCTGCAAAGCTGGGAACTGCGGAAAACAACAACGAGAAATATACTTGGACTTGGAGTTACGGGAGCAAAACCACTGTGAGAGAAAATTGTCTTTCATTTGGATTAAGTCTAATATCTAATCGTATATTACGGAATATGAACGGCTTTTTCTGAAGGAGTGACTAATTAAAAATATTTTGATGTGAGTTTCGGAACGGAAAAAGCGGCAAGTAAAGATAAAAACTGTGAAGTGCTTAGTATTTTGATTTGGTTACTTATTTTTTAATAAGAAAAATAACTCAACATTAATATTGAAAAACTCTCACTACATTTTATATAAAAATAATTCATCTACTCTTTATTCCGTCATTTATAAAATTCTAATCTTTTGAGAAACTCAGTGTAGGTATGTCTTGTGCAATATTTGAGCATTCTACTTTACCATTACTTTTCATCCGCTGAGTCGAGTCGTGTGCTTGGTTTTAAATTGGATGTACATTTAAAAATAACATCCAATCCTTGGATAAGAAATACTTTAGGCTAAAAGTATTTCTTATCCAAGGAAAATTTAATTGCTCCATTAAAGTCAACATACGGCTGTAAGATAAGGTGGTAAATTCACCATTTCAAATATATGTTATTTGCCCTGGTCCTTGAGTGCTAACTCCGTTTAAAAAATATATTATTTAACTGTTAAACTCGCAGGGGAAGCTAATAGAACTATTATCTTGATCAATAACGTTGCTTTTTTGCCAATAATAAATTATAAAACAGCTACCAGTGTTCTTAGAATAATGAGTTACTTAAAAATGATCACAAATTCAAGCACCTAAATATAATAGATATGATAATTAAATAAAATAAATCTGGTTTGTTTAGATACTAAGAGCGGTCTTTTATAGCTTCAATAGCAAATTAGAATACAGAAAAGCTATAAAAATGGTGAAATGGCTATTCAATATGGTGTAGAAATAGGCAAAGACACAAAATAATGGCAAAAAAGAAATACAGATTCCCCGACAGAAGACCAAGAGATACATCTATATAGTGACAAGTGGAAAGGAGACTAATCTATTGATAAGGTGCTCGTACGGATGAAAAAAGACACGAGGAGGAATCTCGTGTAAAAAAACTATGGGGAGGACTTGGAGGGAATGGGCTTCAGCACAGTAATCCTTTGATTGCAATTCTATGATTGAATCTTTGGGTATGCACATACATTTCTTGTTCTTGTTAATTTTCTATACAGAGTACTTACTTATCCTCGATTCGTAAGTACGAATCCCCTAACACATCTATAATAAATTGGAATGAATTACACATACTCTGCGCCTTTTATTGACCTGAATTTGCTTCGTTCAAATACCTTTTATGTGAGGCTGGCCTACTAAAACAAGAAAAAAATTGTGAAAAATTACGAGAGAAAAAAATGGTCTAATGGAATACCCCACTGCCGTGCAGAGTAATTCCAAATTCACTACGGGAACGATCGGCGCCGCCAAAGTAGAGCTACGACGCGATTTTTATCACGTGGTGCTCAATCTTTCCGTAAGAGTTTATGATCGTTGTTGATTAGCGTCTCGGAGTATAGGTCTCAAGAATGATATGCAAAATGTTTGGCCTATGTTTTCATATATTTTTTCATAGTTTCTTTAGGGGTATAAATGAATATGATTACATTAAATAGATACATGAAGGCGTGAAAGATTATTACAATGTTTTTACAACAAAAATAAAAATAATTCTATTGTATATAAATTAAAAAGAAGAAAAATGGCTTTTTGTTACCTGTAATGCGGAACTTAGATAGTTTTCCCTAATCGGCCGGAGTTGAGATCCAACTGATCGTTAAAAGGTAAAAAAAATTATATGATAGACACAGAAATAAATATCAATCACTATTTACGCTGTATTCACTCAAGTTACTGTTTTTTTTTACCGAAACCCACTGCAACGAGTCGAAATTTTAGATTTTGAGTTGACATGCAGCGAACTTTATGGGCATCACAGTAGCAAATATTCAAATTTTAGGTTTTCCCGGCGCATAGATTTATGAAAAATTTCTCGGGATTCCTACCGGGTGTGGTATTGGGTTAATTCTCCCAACGTTTTAATGGCTGAGTCTGCCATAGTCTTTAGGGGTTCATTTGTAATGGAATTTTTTTACGGTACTTATTTATTTATTTATTAATATCCCTGGTTGCCGTTATTGTTGTGTGCGGACGTAGCCATTAATTATGGCATTCCAGGCACTGTTCAGTTGGAAGCCTTTATCTTTGTTTATTCTATCCCAATAGTTATTAGTGCGGCACAAAACCTTCGTATTTTTGAACTCCATCTTATGACCGAGGTCCAAGCAATGCTCCGCTACCGCCGACTTTAGCGGATAAAACAGGCGTATGCATCTTTCATGCTCCGTAAGACGTTTTCCGATTGTGCGGCCAGTGTCCCCAATGTAAACGTGACCGCACTCACACGGGACGCTGTACACTCCCGAGGTTTTGAGGCCCAAGTCATCTTTCGGTGTCCCGACGCAGGTTTTAATCTTGGTGGCAGGTATGTGGATTGTAACTATATTATGTCTTCGGAGTATCCGGGCTATCTTGTTGCTGAAGCTGGAAATGTATGGGAGAATGGCTCTGGCTATCTGTTTTTCTTTTACTTCTATTGCATCACCATTCAAAATGGTGTTTTTTAATGCTCCTTGGATGTCACGTTGGCTGTATCCATTCTTTCTAAATGTGGTGTGCTATTTCTTGGTTCAAGTGAGCCTCATCTGATATGATTGTGGCTCTATGGAATAGTGTTGTGAGGACGCTTTTCTTCTGTGCTGGGTGATGATGGCTGTGGGCATTTGGGTATAGTTCAGTGTGGGTTGGCTTCCTGTATACACTGTGTCCTAAATTCCCATTTTCTTTCCGTTCAATAAGGATGTCCAAGAAGGGGATGAATCGGTTATTTTCGACTTCCATTTTCGGTGATTTTAATGTTTGGGTGTACGCCGTTCAAATGTTCGAGGAAATGAGGTAACGTCTCCAATCCATGTGGCCACACAATGAGGGTGTCATCTACGTACCGGAAAAAATTTAATTTTTTTTTTATAATGACTTTACCCTATGACAGTGGATAGCATAATAGAATTTTACTAATTACTATGTGGTGCGCCGTGACATAACAGGAAGAGTCGTGAGTAGTTACCCGGAGGAGTGGTCGTCGCGAGTAGATACGTATCTACCCTCTTTTAGTTCCATAACGGAGTGGGTTATATAGTATACTGTGGAAGCTTCAATTTGTTTTTTTAAATGGAGATGATAAGATTTTTTCCCTCGATACGTTTCCATAGCTCTTTAAAAAAAGTAATTCTTAGGCAAACACAGCGTTTTCTTGTCGTCTCCGGCCATCCATAATACAGTCCTCTGGCGAGTCCCTCATTTAATCAGGCCGATATCAAGAGTACTGTCCAACTCATCCACTATTCCTAATAGTTATACTGCTCGTCGACGGGTCTCACAGAAATTTTCGAGCCATGACAGCAAACGTTCATAGATGTGCGATGAATGTTTGAAGTCATGGCTTGACATAAACTCAACGCGCTTTGCGGATTAGTAATGTCCTCATCGGTGGCACATACTTCTATTTAAAAAAACACTCCATCTCTTACTAGCATTTTCATCTTCCGTCTCGGCGTTAACATATGCGTGCATATTACGGAGTTTGAGCTTTTCCATATTATATAACTTTTAAACACAAATAAATTCAGAGGTAAGGAAAGAAAGGGATAGGAACATAGAATAGAAAAAGGGTGAGGACAACGGCGCTGTGGTAGATGGAAAAAAGCCAGAAATCAGAGGGTAAAAATTCGGCCTGACTGGGACTCGGACATAGAACTTTCCGCTTGCCGACCGGTAGCTCTAACCAGTTGCTCTACCAGGAAGCTTAGATTTACCATGATTTCGGCGGGGGTTTATACAAAGAAACCTCCCTTTGCTTTCGCCCACAAGAGTAACCAATAGATAGATGGCACTGGGGCAGTTCACCACTCACCAGCAGAAGAAATGGATGAGGACAAAAGGATGAAAGGAAAGATACACACTCACACGATAGCAGGAAAGAGACAGGAATAATGCGTTTGAGGGCACGCTGAGCCCAAGTGAAATAAGCCAATATGGCTGATACACTACTTCATTCATTCACACGACGCCTTAAGCGTAAAAATTCAAATAAATTAAGAGGTAAGGAAAAAAAAGGGATAGGAACATATAATAGAAAAAGGACGAGGACAACGGTGCTGTGGTAGATGGAAAAAAGCCAGAAATCAGAGGGTAAAAATGCGGCCTGACTGGGACTCGGACATAGAACTTTCCGCTTGCCGACCGGTAGCTCTAACCAGTTGCTCTACCAGGAAGCTTAGATTTACCATGATTTCGGCGGGGGTTTATACAAAGAAACCTCCCTTTGCTTTCGCCCACAAGAGTAACCAATAGATAGATGGCACTGGGGCAGTTCACCACTCACCAGCAGAAGAAATGGATGAGGACAAAAGGATGAAAGGAAAGATACACACTCACACGATAGCAGGAAAGAGACAGGAATAATGCGTTTGAGGGCACGCTGAGCCCAAGTGAAATAAGCCAATATGGCTGATACACTACTTCATTCATTCACACGACGCCTTAAGCGTAAACATTCAAATAAATTAAGAGGTAAGGAAAAAAAAGGGATAGGAACATATAATAGAAAAAGGACGAGGACAACGGTGCTGTGGTAGATGGAAGAAGCCAGAAATCAAAGGGTAAAATGCTACCTGACTGGGACTCAAACCCAGAACCTCCTGGTTGCTTGATTAATTTGATAGGTGAATGAATCCTCTATAATTTTTATTCTTCGAGTTAGAATTTACTTTTGTCCCCAATGTCTCCATACGAATGAGTTGTCTCAATAACTATTAAGAACAACCATTACATTGCTCATAATATCCAAAACAGATTAATATTTTCGATACCTTTGAACCTATGCCGTTATCACTGTCTTTTAACTTAGGTTTGGAAACCAGTAATCGTAGTTCACTCAGAAACAGTGGTGGTCCCAATTAATAAATTATGCTTAAGGATGAAATCTATTAAAACTTCACACAACAACTACAACGTCAAATAATTGAGCACTTCAAGGAATTTCAAAATTGAACATTTTTGAACAGTTTAATTGCCAATCAACGTAATCTTATAGCATTGGTCTTCCCTTTCGTCCTTAGATCTTAGAACGATTAAGAGAAAAAAAAATGCCGGCAAATTCAACGCTAAGAAAAATGCAATAATATGATCCTGGTGACAATTAGCAAAATATATGCCATGGCAATAATTAGTGTGTGCGAGGTTACGTAACAAATGATAATTAGGAGTCGGGACATGAGATGGTGTTGCGGTCGTTTTCAGAAGAACTTATTCAACTCACTTGGCAATCGTTCAATGCACGAATGAGTAAATCAAAGGGATCACAGAGTACCTAATAAAAAGTATTAATATTTATGGGAAAAGGCTTGAGAAACGAGGAGGCATCTTCCACACTCAAAACGCTACACTACTCATAAAAATATTCACTCGTTCACCTAGACTCGAAAATGTAATTCGTTGAAATAATTTGATATAAGGAAGGCAAAGACAAAAAATACTTCCCATTCCAACTATTCTCTCGTAAGTTCATAATAATGCTAACCCTAGACTCGCCACCCACTTTTCATGAGTAGGTGACGTCATTAAAATCCTGGTTCATTCACCGGATCAGGAAGAAGAGAAGATTGATGAATAAGGATTTAATTGAGGAGAGGGATCGCTGTCAAGATTTTTCACCTCCATCACAATCGAAAAAAGGCAAAATTGGTGAAGGAAGCCGCTGGGTGAAAGACGAGAATAAAAAGAAATTATTTAATGTTCAAGGCAAAACCCATTCAAACACTCAGGCCTGAAAAGATAGTTTCGGAAGGTACAGGTATAGGTGAAGTTTTTTCAGGCGAAATCGTTGTGCATATGTTGCATATCCTCCAGAATGGCTCAAAATGCATGGCAACAAAAACGTCTGGAAATAAATTTACAACTGCTTTCCAGACTAATTTTCCCCTTCATCATCCTGTGGTCCCGTCGGCATGTCCCCCGCGCCAATGCTGTCTCCATTCCCTCCTGTCTCCGGCCATCTCCTTCAAGTCTCCATATCTTCCAATTTTTACGTTGTCAATGAACTTCAGCATTCTCCTTCCCCTTCTTCTGACCCCTTCCACCGTTACTTTCAAAATTCCATTCCGTCTCATCCAATGTCCAAGCCAGTTACCCTTCCCTTATTTATTTTGTCCATCAATATTCTTTTCTCATCTATCCCATTTAACACTCGCTCAATCCTAACTCGATCCGTCCACCGTATTCCCTCCATCATCCTCCGAACTCACATCTCAAACGCCCCAATCCTGTCCCTGTCTCTCTTCCCCGTCGTCCAAGTCTCACATCCATACATAAACACACTCCACACATAGCATTTCACCAATCTCTTCCTCAATTTTAATTGCAGTGCCTTGTTCCACAAGGTTCTTTTCTTCTTCTTGATATAAATAAATTCAATATTATTAGTTAACTTATTGTTGAAATATTATAATTTTTCATTAAAATTCATTTAATATCGGTGACATTTAGAATATTTTTATGTCTGTCATTGCATTTCCTCGCAATCGCTCTTCGCTGCTTTGATCCTCTTCGTGGATGGCGCCCGGAAACATCGCCCTGGAGATGGACCGGGGGAGGAGGAGGGGGGGGGAGTCCCTCCCCTCCTGCACCCTCCCTGCCGCGCCTCCATCCCCCCTCGGCCGCGTAATTATTAGGGTTGGGAGGGGCGGGCGGGGTTCGAAGGAAAGCAGTAGGTATAGTACGGCGCGCGTGCAGTCCCAGAGAGAGGTCCGGGTGGAGTCGATAAGCAGCAGGTGAGGCTGCTCGGCTGTCCCCTGGGGGCACTCCCTGACCCCATTGAATAAATGAAGGCGACGCTTTCAAACACTCGCTGCGCAAGGACACCCATGCCGTCCCGAAAACATCTTGTTTTTAGCATTAGGAGGGAGGGAGACATCCTTTTATCCGCGGCGGTAATCGTGGACCCAGATGCATTCAAAGGAGCCCGGGCCGCTGCGACGCTCACCCGATGGATGGAACGCACGCTCCGATCACAGGGACACTTTCCTTTCCATTTCGGGCGATTCATGCATCTGATGAACTTGTTCACAATGATTCGAGCGTATATCTATCAAAGGCATATTTCAATCGAGATGGAGAATGATCGAAAGAAGAATCAATGCTCTTTTTCTAATTTAAAGGATACGAGTTTCATTTCACGCGAAGCAGAAATTTCTTGAGTCGTGCTTATGGTGGCTGACGGCGCCTCAATGACTCATGAAGGGATACTTCCTTTCCAAATGCAGCCTACGCAATAATCCGTCAAAGTGTTCATCGGGTTAAGGGGCAGGTTGATTGTTGGGATTTCCATGGCGCCTCGGTGGCATCCGGGACCTCTCAGCGATGATGCGATATGCGTCTTCGGTCTGATCTGCGTCGAGCATTTAGATATTTATCAATCATATTTTAATATTGTCCGGTAAGTTGGTGAAATTTATTGGAGAGCCACGAAATATCAACAGAGAATAAATCATTTGCCTTGACGGGGATTCTAACCCGGATCTCGCGAATAAGGCGAATGGTTTTTTCCTTGTGGATTTTTTCGCACAATTTCTGCATTGCGGGCGACTCCGTTAAAGTTATCACCTTGGTTAGTCCTGGTACACTTAAATTGGAGAGCCACCTTAAAGGTTACCGTCTTTTCAATATTTTCAGAAAATACGGCGGGGAGAGGAGGGGTGCGGTCGCCCTGCCCAAGCCCCCCCCTCTCAATCCGCTACTGTGATCATCCTCCCTCCTAAAATCCAGTCTGTTCTCAGGATGAAATGTCGAAATTCCGTTGATTAGTGAAGCCGACCTGTAACCCCGCGGGGACGCGAGGCTTCGATGGGGAAGCAATTTTCGACGCCTCGCTCAATGAAATTCCTTTATTGCAAGCGTTACTGTACTTCAGCAAATCAAAGAAAAGGCCTGTAGCCCAGTGGGGAAAGTTTGTGCAGAATTAAGTTTGAATTACTTCAAAGTATGTGCAGAGTCGACTTAATTCAGAATGAATGTGTATAGAACGTGCTTAGAACATGCAAAGATCGTTTCCCGCTGCGCTAACTTAGAACATGTGCAAGGTGAACGTTCTCAGCACATTCTTTGAACTAAATTAGGGAACTAATTCAAAGATTGTTCACTTTGCACATTATTTCACTGATGTCCGCGGGTCTCTAGAGTGAATATTCATGGAGAAAATGGTATCATGCAACGATTTTCCGATAACATTGCCGTCACAGCAGAGACAGACAAGGATTTGAAAAAGATTGTGGTTAGTATGGGTGGGGTAATGGGTAATTATCAGCTGAAAATAAGCACAAAGAAAACCAAGACGATTGCATGCAGCAGAAGAGAAGAAGTCATTGGGGAAATGGGAGGAGGGTAGGCTCGTCGAGGATGCTGCGTTTGAGGGCCTTACTTTCACGCTAGTGAAACGGCGACGGAAGAAAATATTACCTATCCGAAGTACATCAAGATACATCTAGATATTGAAACTGTCGTCTCTTGCTTAAGGGAACTTGATAGTGCAATGACTAATAGGTGCAGATACTGCAGGAGGAATGGCCCGAATGTCCTTCCAAATACGTGGACGGTAGAAGAAATTACAAGATCTCAGAATACATAGCAACCGGAGATAATAAATATTGACTACGGTAGATGGCGTACCCATTTTTAATGACCCTGACACATATTCATGGATCGCAGCTGTCTACAGTATCTAGCATCAATATTGGGTCTCTGGTAAGGAAATTTTTACATCAGTCCAAGAGCCCCTTATGTTTATCAGAGCACAGGGCCTGGTATTGGACGGAGCATCCGTCCATTTATCCACAAATCAATCCCCTGACGGGAGTTGCTCCGGCAACATTCGACGTAGTTATGCATATTTCAGCATATTGCTCTCGCGGTCGAGGCGAAGTCCATTACGACGGGGCAGTGGACGTCCCGTGTCCCAAACCCCACCCCCTCGGCCCCCTCGGCCCCCCCTACCCCCTCCCCAGACGATTTTTTTCCTCCCCACACTCCCACCATTACACCATTCTCCGATGCTCTTCTTTTCCACGACACACTGCGCTCGACACAGCGAGCCAAGGAAAAGTTTATGCGGATGAATAGGCGGCTGCTTTTCTCCTCCTCCAACGAAATATGAAGCATATCATTAACAAGAAGCCCGGAGGGGACGAAAAAGGAATTATCCGCGTGAGGAGGACAATGCGAGGAATGAGGAGGCCTCGAAGTACGCCGACGACGCCCTTTGGACTCGTAATGCGGCTCACGACGGCAGTAGTAACCGCTAACGTCGAACTCAAAAGAAACACTATAGCGCAATATCGTCAAATACTTCCAAATTCAAAATCTCCACAGCAACTGGTGTTTTCCAGCGTTGCTTGCATTCATTAGTTTATTGAGTTAGACGTAATGAAATAATCTGAAAAGCGGAAAATGACTAAAAAAATCTTTAAAAAAATGCTTAAAATTTAACATGATGAAAGTGAATGTCTATTTCCACACTTCTCTATTTCCTCCGAAAAAGGTTTCGGTACATGATGCAAGTAAGTTTGGAAATAGACAAGTACTTTAATTACGTCAAATTTAACAGCTTTCCACCGAAATACGCCGGAAACTGTATCTTTCATACACGGCCAAAAAGCAGTCTGTCAACAATCAGTATTAACTGAAGAAACGATCGCAAGGGAAGAGAAATTCTTCACAAATCGAAATCGTGCTGCAAGCATGTGGATGGACGAAAGCAGAAACGACACTTCAATGGAATAGATTTATGGAAGAGAAATATGAATAGCAGGTGTCATTGGTTGGCTCGCAGTACAAACACAATCTTCATCATCATCCTCGTCTAATTGCTAAATTATGAGGAAAACATATGAAATAGCGTTCTTTTCGTTCATTAAAGATCGTGGTAAACGTCGGTTCATAAAACCTAATAACCCAATCAGGTTTGTTTACGAGAACTTTCCGTTTCAAATCGCCGATATTATAATGGGCTCCTTTGCACCATTTTCAGTCTTTTTCGAAAGTCCCTGTGTAACGGAGATGTATGCATCATATAAAAAATAAATAAAATAAATACAATGAAAATATTTACTATCCATTGTGCAATAATATTTTTAACTCACCGATTAAGGCACGCCTGTTTGAGCTTTCACATGTATTAACGCGCTGGCCATTTTGAACCTTCTCGTCCATCCTGTTTTTCTCACCTTATTCTCCCCTCGCCAATCCGAACTGACGATGACAGGAAACTAGTCCCTGCCCGCGGAATTATGGGCATGGGCGGTGCTCTCCTTTTTTATGCCTACAGCAGTATCAGCGCAGTGAGTCTAACTCCGCCGTCCGGAAACCTCGTCGAGCCCGGAGAAATTGGTGAGTCTCCTAAACTCACCCGCTCTCCCACATGAAGGCCAGACTAGTAAGTCATAATGGCCCCGTTTTCTCGCGACAACAGGAATGGAAAATGATAATACTAGTCCGAAATTGATTGATAACGCAATTTATCCTCTCTATGGCTCCGGCCCCAGTGTTTAATGTTATCCTATTTCCAAAACGTTTTACCAAAGAGATCTTAAGGAAAGTAAAGGATCAGTTAATTAATAAACACTTACGTCATCTTCTAAGCAATTCTAATGCAATATCATATATTAATTCTCGTAAATAGGAAATCAGTGATGTCCTATTTACGACTACAAGAAAAATACACTAGAGAGCAAATTTCGACATTATAACGCGCGATCAAAAATTGCAATGATAATAAGATATTATGAAATAAAAACGTCATTGAATTCATAATATCGCATTTTCATTTGTCCAAACTCGTATCGATAGTGGAAAGGCATTTAATATCATTCTCCGAGTTTTTAGAAAAATAAATGCCAAAGTCTCACCTTTCAGAAACGTAAGTGACTGGTAGTACCTCTTTTTCATCCAGAATAAATCGGGAATTTATTTTGGATAAAAAAAAAACAATTCCCATTTCTCCGATGATCCAGGGAACCCTGCTTTAACTTATTTTAACAGATATTGGATTATATTATGTAGATAAGGAGTTGGGCAGCAGTATAGTCCATGTCAATTTACCACTTTTTATGTGATGTATAATAGCAATAGATATAATGTCTGTAATTAAAAACACAGTATAACCTTGTGCCCATTATTTCGATGTCACACATCAGCAGTAATAAATCCAAATGCTTTCTTCGCTCTTACTTCGCACAGGAGTAGGATTTGATGTTTCGTATCTTCAAAATATTTGAAAGCAGGGATTTCCCTTTTCCCCAATAGGTATTTTTTGTGTGCTTGCTCACTATTATCATCAACGATGTAGAATTAACACTAATTTTCAACCTTGTCAAGCACGGAACCATTCACTCCATTGCCCCAATTATAGTCTCCGTGCCATTGCTCATCAATCCTTGTTAAAGTTCCTCCAATCGGGCACGTATCGACGCAAACAGTTCCATCGCCCTCCGCGAGGCGCTTTGGCTAACGTGTCCCGCGACGTGAGTGCAGAGGGTGGCTTAGCGTGAATAAATACTCCATTACTCCGTTAAATTAATCCGCAAATATGACTTCGAAACTTCGAAAACGCATGAGAGAAAGAATATGTAGCCCTGCAATTCCATAAATAAAACTTTACTAAATCTCAAACAATCACGGTTTTTTCGCGGTGAAGCATTTATGCAACTGAAGCCAATTCGCCATTGCAAAGGCATGGGTATGCGTAACAGTATAGTTTTATCTCCTGATTATGAGATTTAAGTTTTCTCCTCCACGTATTTAGAACCAAAACAATTAATTCGATTAAGCTCCGAAAATTCTTACAGTGACAAAAAAAATAACTCAACAGATAGTACGCATGGGTGGGTGAACGCCTTCATCAATCTCTCATCTGAACGTTTCTTGCTTAGAGGAATATTGAGAAGCACGTGAATCGGCGTGAACACTCATCAATCGAGCGAGCGGCATAATAATAATAATGACAGTGTGGACGGCTGGCTTGCGTCTGACAGCGAGCGGCTTTGCTCCGGCGAGGGCACTTCATTCCCGAAGTCGCCGTGTGAGGGAGGCGCTCCGTTGGAACGGCGCCTTTTTGCTAAATTCGCGCACAAGTCCCGTAAATTCTCCCGTATAAACCATGTTCCTCGGACGTCGGGCTTGTCTGACATGGTTTTTGAAAAGGGTAAAGCAGAGACGGGTTGCCACTTCACATTCTAACGGGAAGCCTTTGCAGCCTGTCTTTCTTTCTCTCTCTCTCTCTCTCTCGCCTCCCGCCAACCATTAATTTTTTTTGCCTGAATAGCGGAAAAAAAACATTCCCGAGATTTGCCCCAATTTCACCCTCTTTCACAGCTCCCTATAGCACCACCCCTCATTCCTCCGACTGAGGCTAACACCCCGCTTTTCCTCTTGCATGGATATGCTGCCTCGATTCGAGGCAATTCCATAATTTCAAGCCAAAGCCGACGCGGGCCATGAATTCACATTCCATTCCAAATGAAATATCCCGTTGGGATGCCTACAAACTAGGCTTGGCAATAGAAACTAAACGAAAGTAAAAACCAGTAAAATTTCAATAGTTTCGGTCACAGGAGCGAAATGTAGAAAATAAACGAAATAGATTTAAATCCTGGGAGCTAAACTGAGGGTCGAAACGAAATCGGAGACAAAACTACTTCGGGTCGAAACTAAACTAAAACTCTGGGACGAAACGAAACGCAGATAATATTTCGTACCGAAGGGACCACGTGCTTCACCTTCAAACAGTTTAGTTTCGACTCACACACCAAGTAGGAAGTATGGTTGTATGAAGATGAGGTTAGGCCTACCGTCTAACGCATGGGGCACTCATATTGTTACCAACAGCAGGAGAACGGCGAAGGAAAACTAGCCATACGATTTTTAAGCAGAATATTTTGACCTCTCTACACGTATGTCAAACCTATTCCCTCTTAAGCCCCTCCACACAACTTCTGGGATCGACACTTAACGCTATCAGCAGCGGAGTTTCGATTAATTTAGTTTCGTTTTCGGGAGTAAATTCTCGTCCCGAGTCGAAACTAAACTTCTTAGTGATTTTAATTTCGTGCGGGAACGAAACTAAAAGGAGGCCTCGTATTTCTGTTTCGCTCCGGGTCGGAACGAAACATTTTCGTATGGTTTCACTTGCCATCCCTGCTACAAACCAAACCAAAATCTCGACGCGCAAGATGGTCCAGGGAAGGGAACTGGGCCTACTAACCCTAATGTGTGTCATTTAACACGTCATTTTGTCAGTTTGGTGCGAGCTCTACCCTCAGCTAGCCAAACCAACCTTCGATTCGAAGTTGTGATTGAAATGGAATCCCAATGAAAGAGAAATAAAAGCCGAAGATTCGAGCGTGATGGAGTGGGATTCGTGCAATTTTCTGGGCAAAGATAATCGTGGAAAATTTGAAAGTATTTATTTCATTAAAGACAGAAAAATAGATCACCCTCAGAATTGGGGAAGCTAGTCCCATTATAAAAGGCCGTAAACGGAAAAATGACTTCATCTGTAAGTTCATGTGTAGAGGGATTACATTTCGGGGGACGGGAGGGGTCAGTTGCAGGTAGCACGGTTTACACCGTATCTTTAGACGGTATGGTGGGTTGTGAGCCCCAACACCCACCCTGATCGCTACGTCCTTGATATGAAGCAATATTATTAAATATTAATAATTATTTAAAAAGTACTTCTTATCACCAAATAGAATTATCTAACCCAAGCGTTCATATCAAACGGTCTCAAGAAAATCACGAATGGTGAAAACACAATTTTGCACCGTTTGGGAAGCAAGCAATTTGCAAAAAAGAAAAATTAAAATGAATAAGTAGCAATGCAATAAATAAACATAACTGAATTACTAATTATATGATCACGTACAGGGCTCTTATTAGCAAAAAGGAAAGATAGTGGAATGATACGAAATAATAGCCATATAAAATTCACTGTACAGAGGAGGATTAGTAGAAAAAATTTGATCATGACGCTTGGCATCGTTTTCCCAAGTATACTCGTATTTTATTTAGGTTGCATATTACAGTGATGACAACAAAAATAATGAGTCATCATCCATATAGAAATTCTAAACAATTTTAGCTATCTGTCCACGTGCATGAAGTTCAATTAAACTAAGTGAATACGTTTGATGGATTCCGGAGAGGTGGTCGAGGTTCTTCCTCTCATGGGACTCACCGAAACACGAGGAATTTCTTAGAAGGTTTTATCCTGAGGTGAGCGTGCCAGGTTCAAGTCCGGGAAATCCTTCCGCCGGGACGCATCGATCGGGATGCCACCCCAACACGCTGCCTCCAACACAACGCAACACCACCAATCACATTTTATTCCTCAACACGTGAATGCAAGCACTTTTTCTTTAAGTTGACCTGGGAAACGATTCGTATTATTCGGATTTTTATCAGCAAGTTTTCCATAGTCTAAATATGAGTTTTTAAAAATATTTTCCTGGATACGTTATGCCAAAGTTCTTCATGACCAACACGTCCGTTTACTGCATTTCCTAGATAAGTGAATTGCGTAAAGATTAATCGAGTGGATGTTTAGTTCTTTATTTATCTCATTACTGTAACCGCAAAACGGTTTTCTCGTTTTACATACGTTCCCCGGGGGGCTGACTGGCAGATAGGAAACGGAACGTCTAGTTTTTTTTTAGAATGAATAAACTGGGATGTCTTATGCCACAACATATTCTGAACTAGGAATATCATCGTTAGCCAACAATTCTACGATTGGTTTGACGCAGCTCTCCATTCCTCTCTCCTATTTACTAACATTTTCATAGCGACGTTTTTCTTCTCATTTGCATCATTTATAACCTATTCTATGTAAATCATTCGGGGCCGTCCCTTGCCTTTCTTCCCTTCAATTTGTCCCTCTATTTTAGAACCATTTTATCTTCATTATTTTTCGGTGGCACCACATTTGGAATGCTTCCATTCTTGACTTATCTGCTACTCCCAGCATCCAAGCCTCGCTCGCATTATTGCAATAGCTGAGATATTTTTCCCAAAACGGTCTTGAGTTCGTCAGCTTGAAGAGGAAATGCGCCCATACAGAAATATTGATCAAATATGTGTTCCTAACCAATACCTCCATCGCAAAAACACTCAACAATCGCCCAACGAATCAAATCTGCTCATCTAGTAGCCCTAGTAGTAATTGCAAGAATTTTTTTTAAGTCGTAAGAGGACTAAAATTTTTCTTTTGTTGCTTCTGTTCCTGGATCAAACTCGAAGGAAGAATATAAGTGATAAAATAACCAAGTGAGCTTCATTTAAAAGTAATACTGAGTTGACAGCGACACATTTTATCTTTTCTCAAATTTTACACAACGTCATGTCATGGAGAGTACCAACTCTAAACATCTGAGTAGGATATTAAAATTTTTTATTTGCGATTCGCTCTTTCAGATTTACTCAAGGGATGAAATGCATGTTATGACTTTTCCTTCATCTGAATTAATTCCAATGAGAATGTTCCCTAAGGTTGAAAGAAAAGAAAATTTCAATCTCCAAATTGCCCAGCCGTAGAGATTTTTCCGCAAGTGATTCGACCTCTGACTCATTTGGACTAATTGTATAAGATATACGCAGAGCATTTTATCCGAGGCTACACTTCAGAGAGTGCTCGAGGAGGGTGGAGGCGAGGACCCCTTTAAGTCTATTCCGTCTGATTCCTTACTTCCCTCCGCAGGGCACTCCTCCTTCTGACCCCTTCCTCTCCTCCGAGGGAACTCCTTTCGCACACACGCAATTCCCTGAGGAACTAGAACGGAGGGAAGGGAGGCAAAGAGAGAGAGAGAGAGAGAGAGAGAGGGCCTGGGAAATATATTGCAGCCCAGTTACGTATAATATATTATGGGGCTGGATTGCCGCCGACTCGCTGCCATAACTTGGGGGTTTCATCTCTGGAGCCACTCACTTTGGAATAAAAGGCTCTGCTGGTCGGATTTCCGCGAAAAAAGTGGCATTGGCCCAGTTTCACCAGATTACTCTCGATCCCCAAAAACACTCGAACCAAGAGCGGCTACTCCTCTCGCTAATCGCATATCCATAGCTCACCACTTTCTCTTGTGCGTAGGAAGACGTTTTCCAGAGTTTGCGTTGCTTTTAAAAGAACTGAGACACCATTTGCTCATTATTCATTGGTCGAAAAAAGTCAAAGTACAACATAATTTCATAATAATTCCAGGTTTTTAAGGCTAGCAATTGAAAAATAATCCAGGTTAACTTGCCGCCGTATATTTTATAAATGCTACGAACAGTTAACCAACATTTATATACCTCATTTGCCGCAACAGCCAATGCAATAAACAACTTTCCTCATTTTATTATCAAAATTACAGCTTAACAAACGCGTATTTCTTGTTAATACGCCGAGCACACACTGAGACAGTATCGACTCTAAACATCTGAGCTGCATATTCAAAATTTACAACTGTGACTTGCTCGTTCAGAAGTATCGCAGCTAAAATGTTTACTTCGATATACTATGCATTAAAATAGCACCTTAAAAATCTAACTTACGTCAGAAATTTATGAAAATATCATGGAAAGTGCCCGGTTCTGAAAATTTAAGCAAAATACCAGGATTTTAAGTATTTAAAGAGTCCGTGGAGACTTTGCCTCACTAACTTTCACATCACATTTGGGGGAGTGGAGCAGTTTATGCCCCTTGCGGTATATCATGAGGGAAGCCATCGCAATCAGAAGACGGCATCTCCAGGATTTCACAGTGAGTTTATTATAACTCCTCACCCAATTGCATACCCAATATCCATCAGTGTGCATGCAGCTTATCGCTCTCTCCCTACGATACTATGGAGTCCCTTGAGCACTTCTAAGCGATGTCAAAGGGAGTTTTTAACAATACAATATTTATATATATGCTATTTTTTTATTTGTTAGAAAATTTCCAGGAATACTCATTACGTTGCCTTCACGATCGCCGTTTTTGCTAGGATTCTACGACACACGGTGTCACGTATAATCGTAGGTTTTCCCGGCGTATCAGTTGCAGAAAAGTTACTCGGGTTTGCAAGTGCAAAAATTCATTGCACTGTTCGCGTTTGACAAACAGCGTTCATTCGTTTTTCGCAAGGAATGTTAAATGTTTATTGCAGAAGATCTTAGGCTGGCATAGGTGTCTGACCTAAAACCGATTTTGGCTCGCCATAAAATCAATACCTCACCACAAATACAATTGCTTATTTTGAGTGCATGGTCAACGCCTTCGGCCAAAAATACTAGGTACTGGCAATGTTTACCAACCCGCTCCAAGTGCGAGTGCCGCCGAAGTTGCTTGCATGCACGAGCTCCTTCTCCGCGAGAGGTGACGAAAAAATCTCACTCCGTGGTCAAAATAGTCGTTCCCTTCCGAGGTGGGAACGCTCCGCCATGCGGCGATCACATTCAAACATATTTATGATCGCCATTTTATGATACGACACTGATGATGCATTAATGGTTGTTGTCATTTCGGCCACTATTGATTCGGAACTACGGGTCTTAGTCGGATTAAATTTGACTCGCCGTGACCCCTGCTGGGCACCTCTGCGTAAGAAAATGCTGCCCGTCGCCAGCGAGGTGCGATACACATATTAATTTTAGGCTGATGCGGAGGGGAGGACGACCTGGTGGCCTTATTTACGGCGACGGGCGCGACGACACCTCTCCGACCTTCTCCCTCTCGCGCGCACTTCTTCGGCGACCGCCATCATTTCCCTCCGCAGAGGATTGACCAATAGAAATGCCGGGGGAGCAGTAGCATTCAACCCTTTGGTGCCAACCGATTTTCTAGGTCCTATGCCAAAAGTGCCGAGGCATTTTTACTGATTTTGCAGTAGGTTAGGGAAAAAAATTAGGTCTAAAAAAAGTAAAGGTATATGTTCAAAAACTTTAGGAAATCTTTTTTATATGTGGTTTCACCTTTTCATTATATTATTTGACGAATGTTTGGTAATATAAGTTAATTTTTATAATTTAAAGAAAATAATTTTAAAATAAAATTAATATTGACAATTGTATGATTATTTAATTATCAGCATCTAAGAGTGACATGGCATGAGGAGCGTGATAGCACTCCCCGGCTCTCTAAGGGTCAAGGGTCGCGCCCCCTACTTCTCTATTTACACCTCTCTTCGGTCAGCAGAGGAATATAGCGACTGTTTTTTGCGCTCTGGCTGCGTTAGAAATGTTGATATCATAATCGTCCGGAACTTGAGGTAATACGGAAATAACTTTATCGCTCCCGCAAATATTGTTAAATGCAGTAGCGACAGTAATCGCATCCATATTACCACCTCGAGTGTTATAATTAATAGTAGCGGGCGTAACTTGGTGGAAATGCATAATCGCAGGAATAGAAGGATCAACAACTTTGCTATTTCCACATGGTAATTTATTGACACCGACCATGGTTTCCTTACAGAGTAACATTATCAATGACAATGTGGAAATAGCAAATTTGTTGATCCTTCTATACCTCGAGTGTTTTTTTATTCTTTGGTCTCGTTTAAGTTTTCTTCGTGAAGAAGTTATGCTTTGTAGAAGAACGGGCTCTACTCCAGCACTCGCAGCCATCACAGCCTGCATCCTCTTTTCCTCGGGAGAAAAGGTATCACGGGCGTATCCGGCAATGGGAACCGGGGCACTCCCCCCTCGACCTACAAAATACAGATTTTGCCGAAACGTTTCACACCAAATATGCCGGGAACACAAACGGTGTCTTTCTGACTCTGAAATGGCCTCATACAAACCGTAAGCGACATGTACGCCAAAGAGCTTAAATGTATTCCGAACCGAGGGTGCTGGACCTATAGGGTTGAAGGGGATCGGGTTGTTGTGGTGGCTAGAGTGTTGGCTTTCCACCCCCTGTGGCCGGGTTCAAATCCCGGCGGTGGCAGAGATTTTTCAGAGGTTGCCCGATCCCTGCTTGAATGATGTGATGAGGACATCTCAAGCGCAAAACTCCGTCCGTCGGATGGGACGTTAAGCCGTGGTTCCCTTGGCGCCTTTGTTTAAGAGAAGGCAAATTCCAACGCCAGGTTTCTCTCCACCCTTCCTTACCTACCTTTCCCTAATGGTGCAAATGACCTCAGCTGTCGGTCACTTCCTCCATGTACCATATCATACCACCTTTTGGGTTGAACGTTTGAGCAGTGAGAGAGGGGTCCGAGGTTCAAATCCCGTATGATGCATTGTGTCACTACCATTTAAATAATTCTCTATATGTGAGGTAAAGAACTTCTTGGCCCGGGCGAAGGTGAAATCTACCCTTTCTCATCCGAAACTAATATTCGGTTCAGATCAAGTGGCTTAAAAGGCGAGCTGATTCATCGGATAAAGACTGAATTCAGCGGGGAATACTCAAACAAAGAAAAATATAACCATCACAAAGGTCCGCGAAATCTTCGGCGAAAATCGCTTGAGGAAAACTGCTCTTAGTTGTGAGGAGGAGAGTTGGCTCTGAGGCACGAGGAGGAGGCGGCGATCTGTCGATTCATTGCTCGCTCTTCATTGATTGGATGATTGATTTGATGGCCGTCGCCGCGGCCACGGGTGCCTTCGCAATCGAACCGACGAAGGGTTAATTGCGCGCGGATGTTGCACAACGCATCGGACCACTTGCGACCCTCATTCCGCGCCCAGCCTTCCTCGCCCGTCCAAAACGAACGCATCACACCCTGCTCACACAAACACCTCAAATACGAGCGGCAGGTAAAAATCGAAAAACAACCGGCAATCTTAAACCATCATAACCCAATGTTGCTTCTAGGCAACATCAAAAATGTATACATTTTCGGCTCTATTTAGGAATTATTTCAGCTACATATCATTTTGTGGTGTAAATTATAACGACCTAATACTTATCTGCCACGATAATTATGATCGAGAGCAAAATTTTCAAGTTTTAAAAGTGAGAAATCTTGAAATTCGATTACTCGCAGAAGCAGCTCTGAGTTAGAAAGGATTAATAGCTTACGCAACTGCACAAGAACCGCAGGGGTTACGAGGCGATGGGAGATCCGAAAATCATTCGAACTGATACATTTGCACTAACGTCTCTGTGAGAAAAATTGCTGGAATGAATGAAATAAAAGTACATGGACGGATTGGAGGAACCATAGGAGAACAGATATCTTATAGAGTGACACAGATTACATAATCTAAGAACCTCACTATACTTCCAGGCAGTGGCGTAACGAGGAATAGGCATTGGGGGGGGGGGGATGAAGGGGCCGAGGGTGGGGTCAGGCAACGGGGGTTCCGGGAAAATGTTTTGAAAAATGACATGCCCGAAATACATTTTACATCGTTTCGGCACTAAAAATTTAGCTTTAAGCTAATATAGTTATTAAATGTCAAAACTAGACAATACTTTTAATATTTTTTTATTTCTCTGATGTTTTTGGGGGTATCTATCCCCTCATCCCCCCCTAGTTCCGCCACTGCTTCCAGGTCTGACAGAAATGAAAAATTGAGAGAGATATTACGCCGAACGGACAGGTGCAAGCATTCGTTATCTTCCGAACAATGAAGGAATTTCATAAATAGTAGGTCGAACTTAGACGTTTGTAAGCGTTCCTCTATCTTTTTTGTGAGGTCCACAGCCGATTGATGCGGGTAGCGGGGAGTAAGTAAATGTGGGTATTTTGTGTAGTCGCTATCACATCACCAGCGATTTTATTATGATTTTCATCCTGCGTCATCAGCTACTTCGCTTCAGCAAAAACGACCTAGAATTCTGACCGTGGCCACTAGCACCGGCTGACGCATTCGATTAGAAATACAACCCTGATAAGGGCTGGCAAGAGAAATACGAGGGTAGTAGACCTTTGGGACGCAGTTTTTTCTACCCTACTTTTCTTTCATTGGAACAATCCTGGAAGTGCACGTACCCCTGACATCCAGAAGAGCCGATGGCATGTCTTCCAGTCTCCGGGCTGAGACCGTCTGGGAGCTACAAACCGCCATACCCTGAGCAAGAAAGACTTGGACGGGATTCAAACGGGGTCCCCCTAATTAGGAGGCGAGGCATCGAGCCCCGCCGCAACAGCCCTGTTTAAATGTGCCCATAAAAATATTTTTCATGCGATGGCTGCCAACTAATTGATGAGAGACCTCGGGGTAATGCACAGTTATCCCTTTGGAGAAATTAATAGAAGTCCCATCATTAAAATGTCCTGATGGCCTAATGAAGCCAGGGAGATCGTTAAATGGCTTTGGGATCGGCGCTTTCGAATGGCTTTCTTCCCGCGTGGAAATGGCAGCGGCGGCGGGCAGAATATGGGGCGGCGCGACTAATGAGCCAGACGGCAGGGCGGACGGAGGGAGTTCCGGCAGCGAGCGCAAGATGGAGGCAGGGATCGGCAACGCCTCGAAACGGAGCTCGAGACGACCTCAAAACATCAGCCACGGCAATCCGAATGTTCCAAGCCTATGTCACATAAAACAGGAATGAATCAAAACCGAATCATAAGTACTAAGCAAGGAAAGTTAAGGAAGAATGGGAATCCTTCAATATACAAGCCATCTTCAATTTATTTCGAATATTTTACTAGAATCACTATTACTGACTACACATAAACGTCATTCCACATATGGAGATGATATAATAAAGTGATGTAGATAAATACAATAAAAAATTAAATATAGCATGAATGCATACTCTAACAATAAAACTTAAATCCTCTCCATGAAATTCACCCTCAATGACCTTTTTTTTCGTGACAGATTTAAAATTGCCCTTTTTGCGATGAAAATTGTTATAAACTATTAATCCTACTTTTCATAAAAATAAACACTTACATGCGCCTCAGTCTCTACGTGGATTCAATTTCCTCGTTCTAATTTGATATATCATACCTTCTCATGCATCTGTTTCCATCCAGAATGCTCGCACAAAAAAGGTACATTCAGCCATAAATTTGGTTTTCCCATTTCACAGTTAAACGAGCGTTATTTTTTTGGCGATGCGATATCACGGGGGAAAAATGGATCTTCCACGGAGGACTTAAGAGTGAAGGGTGACCATGAAAAAGGATTTCCGACAAGTTTTGAACGCCGCGTGTTGTTGCATGGGATTAAGGGTGGGGATGGTGCACAGAGGATGGGGATGGCACTCGCGATGGCAGTGAGTGGAATTGCGGAGTGAATAACAGAGGCAGATGAGGAGGGAAGGAGTTAACGGAGGCTACTTAGAAAATATCGCGGAAAAGGCGAGGGGGACGAGAAGCATGTGCAGTCGACTACGACAGCACCGTAATTTGTAAGGGATTGAGCGGCTCCTCTTACGCCGCAGTTCTGACATGAGTTTACGTAGTACGTTCAACATATTTCAGTGTCTTCATCATGCCCCCAGGCTAAAGACATCTTGTCCCGGTACTGGGGTTATGAACAAAAATACAATAGGGTGGTTTCCTATCATTTTTTATTGTATAAATTGAAACATTATTATTCCTGGAGTACGAATTTCACGCTATTAGATTTTTAAACGACGATATATTTTTTTCACGATGAAATGAAAAGTGAAAATTTTCAAGCGCGCGAAAACGCGGCGGCCAAGTATGAATGCCGGGAAAACCCCATGTGACGTCGTTCTGGTGGCACAGTACCCTGCTAGCAGGTAGCGCTTGGCTTAAATAATGATAAGTAATACCTTATCAAACGACGGAAACTTTCCGACCATAGGCAGTTTTAACAGGTGATTATTAAGACATGTTTCCCTGAGCTCTGTGACTCATGCATGCATTGGTAATCTCAGACGATGTAAAACTCCTATCTACTCGTATAGAAACTAGGTCCCTGTGACGTCACGTGGAGTGGCATCGCATGGGCGCCAATCTGGCCTTTTTCAAATGAGGTTAAAATTGGCCATTACCATTCGTTTAAACTGGGATTTCTAAAACCAAATAATTTGTATATTATGAATACACTAACGATGGGTAAGGAATTGCTATCAATGCCTTTCGTTTTCTTTGATGAAGGAAACTACCCTATTATCCCCCATTTTATACTTGGAAAATTAAATGGTGACATATTTAATACCACAAAAGACTACTCTAACAGTTCATATAATATTAAATTTATAATCCTTAGAAATAAATTAATAAATAACAAAAGTTGTGAACAGAGTCATCTTGCCCCGGTCTCCCCGATTGACTAGTCTCCGAACGGAGAAAATTCGTGCAATGCATATCTTCCATATTATTTGCGCTGACTTCATCAGTTAACGGGATTATTTTAGAACATACAGAAGGTTTCGCCGGCCAAAATCCATAAATGCATCCATAAATCCATAAAATGCATAACCAGGTTTCATTTAGTGTTTGCATTAAATATGAATTTTGGATTATTATCATTTACAGTTTGGGTTTTCCATCGTTATGTAAATTTATAGTGTCTGCTGCTAATTGATACCATTCACTATTATTAAGGTTATTTAAAATTCAGTTTATATATGGAATGAGAAGGTAATGCTCAGTACTTTAGATATGAGCGTATTAGAAATTAGCAATTCGCATGAATGTGTTATTACCTGACACGCAATGTTTGAAGATTTAATATCTGAGCGTTTTTAATTCTGTTTTAGTTCTCAATGATCAGTAAAGTCTTCAACCATGCGAATGTGTTGATTTTAGATAAGAATATGATTGGTAAATCAAATCGCAGTTTAGTAAGAATTTATATGAGTAATGCCACCTATTGCTAATACCAAATGTAATGTTACATGCACCCAACGTTTTTCGTTTTGGTCTCAATGATTTTCATAAAGTATGTCACCATTTGAGTCACAATTCATATCGAGACTCGGATATGGACAGAGAAATTTATTTTCTTATTTTTAGCCGGCGAGAAAAACGTTGTTTTAAAATTTTTAAATTTATAATATTATTTTCTTCTTTTTAGTTTTAAATGATTTAAATCTATCAATAATACATTGAAATTGTTTTGATTGAATCAATATATTTTATTCTCTTCCTTCACTTGCTCATTCACTTCTTTTTCTTTCTCACTTATTTACTTTCCTTCTCACTTTCTTTCCTTCTTTTTCTCTTCCTTCTTCCTTCGATTTTAAATTTTCTTAATTTTTCTTTTCTTCTTCCTTTCTCTCTCTTCTCTTATGTCGCTATCACTCAAAAAACTAATAATTTTCAGTTTTTAATTCACTAAAGGAAGTTATTTCACTTTATTGATTTTTAAATATAACTTTAATAAATTTTTATTTTTTTAAATGAAATTTTTCTGAAAAATGCTCTTGTATGTTGCACAACAATCAGCATGACACACAACAAATTCGCTGAAATGTGATTGCAGCTCCACTGGTGGCAAAATGTGGAATTAATTTTCCATACAGAATTAATTTTGTAAATATTTTTTTAAATCTAGCCAGAATAATGACAGAAAGAATATAAATATGTATTGTCATCAATATCTGAGCTAGATATAAAGTTTCGATGCTCTAGCTAGTCGTTAAGTGTGTTAAAATTGAGTTACAAAATTCCAGCGTAACAAATAGAAAGACAAACAGACAGACTAGAAAGTAAGTTCAGAAAAACGTTGTAAAAAGTAAACGTCAGTCAGGAGAAAGAGGAGACTTTCCATGGATATCACGGGAGCTGCAGAACGAGGATCCACTCTTAGTTATAGACCTTTAATTGGACTGGGAGCCGCTGGAGACTCGGAGGCTGCGCGCTAGGCTTAGATTGCTTGAACAATTGAGAATGGATATCTTGAAGAGCGACGCGGAGAACATCATATTAGAGCCCCACTATATTTCCAGGTCCGACAGAAACGATAAATTAAGACAGAGATATTTAACCGAGCGGAAAGATATGAGAATTCGTTTTGCCTCCGGACCATAAAGGAATTCAATAAAAGCTAGTCATAATTTTGCGTGATCATTTGCTTTTTATATGTAAATGGCTTGTGTCCTGTCTGCCACACACCTTTTTAGGCGGCTCGCAGGGTAGTGTGCAGATGTAGATGAAACCCGTGACGGTCAGCAATCATGAAGGGATGCTTATAAATTGATCCACAAGTAGAGCGCACAAGTCGTGAGGTTTGAAGGTCATTGGGTGAGAGTGATTGGGGGTGTTAATGAGATGGAAGATGGGCCTCCGGATAGCCGTAAATGGTTCATCGGAGGAAAGGGGGGAGGTGTGGATCAAGCGATCGCAAATTGGGCCCGTGCGGGGGCGCGCACGGAACGTGATTCGATGTTGAGGGCACGCGGTCCCGATCGTGAGCACGCGAGGCGGAGGTGCGATAAGGGGGGTGCGATTAAGAGGACGTATAAATACACCTGACCTCACCGAAAAGGGAACCAACGCTAAATCGGCGTGACCAACCTTTCCACCAACCAGAGAACGGAATTATCACGAATCGCATCACTCCAATCCCCAACGCAATTACACGTGAAAGCGTGACAAAGTTCACGATTGATTTGACAAATTTTCCAGCTGAAATTTTCGTTAAAAATATGAACGAGGTAATTTTGACGAAACGATAACATTGAATTGAATCGCATTAGGAAGTATCGCCCCTGTAGCTAAGATCGTATTTTTCATTGTTTCGTAAAACACAAGCTATCATCACGATATGTTCAGACCCTGACCAACAGAAAACCCTGGCCAATATGTATTAGTATATTAAATTTTAATTTCCTTTCTCAGTATTTTCTCAGATCTGTGAAAATATTGAGGTAGAATTTTATGTTTTCAGATATAAACAAATGCTGGAAACGGCCTACTCTCTTTACTATGAAAATTTCAAGGACGTTTAAGGCTAAGTGCTAGGTCACGAAAAAAGACGAGGGATGCTCTCACATGACGTCACTTTCCCTTTACCTACAACGGACTTTCCCTTTACTCCGTCAAAAAATTGCGGAACCATTAACCGACGAAGAAAATTTTTTTACGTCGTTCTTTCATAAATAAAATACGTCAAAGTCATTTTTCTTTGAATTTAGACGTCTTGAGCTTTAAAATACATACAGTGAAATTAATGGATCGAAATGCTATTGCCAATGACAAACAGACCATTATCATTCCATGTGCTATCGAAGCATCCTCATTACTTTTCAGTGGCCACATCAAAATGGCAATTATCGAATTGAGGTCACTTCTGCGCAATCTTAAACCACGTTCATACAGAGTCTCAAATCTGACAGAATTTCATCCGCAGAAAAAACATATGACAGACAAATATAATCTCGTAATGGCTCTGTTGCGATGAAAAAAATATTGTTTTTTGTGAAGCATTGACGGCAAGTCAATTTTAAGAAATAGTTTTCTGCCAATAAATGAGCCTAATGATATCAAGATATACACACCGCATCCGGGAATTAAACTGAACTTATTCCTCGAGATTTATTGAAGTTAGTGATTAAGGTAAGCAAAGAAAAATCTAAATAATCAAATTGACTCTCTGCACGGCCAATTTATTTTCACTTATCTATGATAACACGCAATTGAGGTAATGATTGTAAACTTTAAAATAAATAAAATTTTCCGATAAAAATCATTTGATGAACGGAAAAGAGTATTCTGATATTTCGTGATTTTACGCTAGTCAGAGAAACATTTTCCCATCTTTCTAACACTGCACACTAATTTCTCCCACCCATACTGACGGAATAATATCCCATTGAAAGTAAAGTATTATCATACGTTTTCATCTATTTATAAGTTTTAGTTGCAATGAGATTGGGAAACCTATCCTTTTTGGTACTCCACGTGAGTGCAGAGTGCATTCAAAATGAAATTCATGTCTAAAGTCGTTCATTGTGTTTACGCGTAGAGCCTGCTGGGTACGTAATATACTTGCTTCAATTCATCACGTTTTTTGTTACCATGTTTCTATTTCCCTTTGAGTTTCTGGCGTCTTGCCGACAATGGGCCGCTCTCCTTGACCTCAGTGACCGCCTTCTTCGGAGTTAGTGAAAAGGGCTGAGCGGAGCGGCGGGCATGGGGCGCTTAATTGAGAGGAATTAGAGTCGAAAATCTTTGGCCAACTCCGACGTCAATTCATCTCCCACAAAGGCCATTCTCCACGCAAGATAATTCTCTGCGTTTCCTTATCCCAACTCCAGAATTTGTTCCCTCAGCTGGAGGCCCAATTTCCATGAAAAGGTCAATATTTCGAATCTCCATCGTTTTCCTTCTCTGCAAGGGGAAATTAGAGTAATGCAAGCTCAGACCTGAGCGAAAATATTCCACGATTTCACTCAATGATCTGAAGCAGAGTTCTAACAGAGAAAACTACCGAATGAAATCATACGAAATAGCTAACAGAAGATCGATCAGAAGGTAATTAACGCTAGCATTACATAGCTGCAGACATCATGATCAGCATATAAGTTAGAATAAGAGAAATACTCCGGTCGGTATTCGATGAAAAGGCACACTGAATTCAGAAGAGAAGTCGCGGTTCACGAGTTATTTAACGGAGTCTAAAATATTTTCCTAATCCAGAAACACGCATTTAATTTTAATGTATCGGCATTGACCTTACGTCTTACTTTTCTCATAGTCTCTTCATTCGATTTCCTTTCAAACTGTCACAAACCATTCACTCTCTCCTCCTTTTCTCGCATGAAAGTTTCTTCTGCTTTCCAGAAACGCTGAACACCTACGTCTATGATTTTCTCGCCGAAAATTCGACCCTACTAACATATTCTAACGCCAGAAGTCATGCTAAGGGCTAGCACCACACTGCAATCCACGCGGATTTCATTCCGTACAACGTCACGCGAACACCATCATCAACTCTTGCTATTTAAAAATGGCCTCCTTTGTCAGGAAAAGAAAGAATGATACAAGATTTATGGAATCAATGACAAGGTAAATTCGAGTGACAATTCTAATTAAGCTCGTAACCCCCTATCTATGAGGTGTAGTCACCCTGTTTCCCCACGAAACATCAGAGGTTTACCCGGTGAATTATTCGGGTGAATTCTTCATCGGTTTCCCAAAGGGTTAGGGCCTGCGTGATAAAAGGATTCGTACGTGTCGTTCAGAGATTTTCGCTGCAGCCATGAGGATGTTGGGGAAGTCTCCCAGCGAAACGCCGATATTCACCATCCAAACCTTAGCCCGGTGAAAACCCGAAAAGATTTCACGCGCTGTTTCCCTATTCCAATAATCAGATGACTGAGAATATATTGAGGTAGAATTTCTAGAAATGAATTACAGTCTGAGATCGTCGGGATGTTGACAAGGATCTACACAAAATACGTAGAAAATTGTATGATGACAATGGGTGCTTTCCATTCATGCTACTCATGCGTCGACTGGTGTCGACTCGCGGTAACTGTTTATAACTCTCCAATTCCTGCGCGTAATATCGTTTGTTGACTTGTGTCACAACAGTCGGCGACAAACACAGAATGGAACACGAAAACTGCGACGCATGTTGACTTGTGTTGACGTGTGTCGATGAATGGAAAGCACCCAATAAGCTTTGAACACTTACTACTGCCTTAAGAAGTATCATCACCATCGAGAATACCTCGCACTTAGTTGCTGAGTTATCACCAACGTTTGAATCTCTGACCACGATCGAATTACCATATCCTCGTCGTCGCCAGCTCTAACTGGCGTTTCATCCATCCAGGAATTGGTGTAATGAGGGGTATTTAGTGACATGGGTTTCTCGGAAAGGGATACCAAGGGAGTGAAAGGGACATAATCAACCTATTTAGTCGGTTACTCGGTCAATTACGACTGTGGGGAGGGGGGGGGGGGATAGTGGGGACACTCAAGTGGACCCGTGAGTCGAGTGGCGACAATTATCACGGTCGTTTGGTTCGCTATCGACCCCTCGATCGGTGTCTTGGTCGGATCCCTCCTCCCTCGTGGGCCACCCGCCCACCGTTCCAGGATAGCCGCCAAAGTGAGTCCACACCCCCTCCCTTTATTTTTATCCTCCCCCCTCCCCCCACGAAACTCGCCGATCGGTGGCGATCTCTGCCTCGTTTCGCCGACGACGTATCTAAAAAGGATCGCGTGCTTCCATCTGGTCGCTCCGAAACGGCAGTGAATGGAGCGGATTGACGTCACGCCGCCGGAAAGGGACTGCCCGCCCGCTGCTGGTTAGTGACCGAAATGCGAGACGCGAATCCCTCGGAACACCACTGGGCTCACCCACCAGAGGGCGTGCACAATGCACATCCTCGAAGAGATTGCACGCATCACACCCACTCGTTTAGCCGTATTTTATTTTTTCGAAATCATCTTGAAATTTTCAGAGTATGTAAACTCTTGCTTAAATTTACCTGTATCCCTCATATAAATAATTCACACCCGAGAACGTATAAAATCGTCTTCCGCTTAATTTTGTGGAATAATATATCCATGATTAAAGCACAAATGGTAATATTCACACTATTTTATTTATCACTTAACCGACCATGGTTGCGACACTTGGTGTCATTTTCAAGGTAATCCAACAAAAAAACTCTCTCGGTATATATACCCAGGCCAAGGTACCCAGGTCTTCGCACTCTTTGAAGGGGGCATCGAACACGGCCCCCCACGAGGTAGTGAAAGTCTCGACCGCCCAACTAATCGGGTGGCTAAAATGTACATCACGAGCATTATTATTTGCATCAAAGTTTAAGCATATTTCACAAAAATACTCCCTATCATACGTGTCCGAAAGTTGCGGACAAAATCTAATTTTCCGCGTAGTTAGTAGAAATGAGACGCAGTCAGAGATCGTCGGGATGTTGGCCAGGGTCAACGCAGAATTTCTATAAAATTACATGATGACAGCATGCGTTTTAAACACTTACTACAGTATAAAATAGCGCTCTAGTAGCGTGATGCGTTGTCTTAGATTCGATCAATTCGAAGCATTTATTGATGAAAAAAGCCCATCACGTTACCAATGACTTTCGAAGAGGTACTTTGCTCTGCCTGGTATGAATACAGGAGGTGTCAGATAATGAGGCCACACAATTTAATGCTCACAGCCATCGACAAACACTTCCTCTTACTCGACGGCCAGTCTTTCCATGCGGACGACGAGATACTCTTCCCAAAAAAACCCACAGCACTAAACCGAAGAAATTTCTTCCCACGCTTTGAAGAATGCGAATTCAAACCCACCGAGGATTAAAATTCCAACGGAGAAATTATTCCATTTGACTGCGATACAACCCTGGAACCACCGATCGCTGGTCACAACCTTTTCCAACTCCAATTCCAACCTTTAAAGGATCTGATTTTTATCCATGTCCTTGATTGATTGGTGAGAATGTAGCCTATACTTTTATGTATATTCAAGGCATTTGTTTTTTATATTGCTTCAATTAATTATTTACTTTTCATATACATATCGTATATGCTGTATTTCCTGAGATGAACTCGAATGAAGCAAAGAAAAGACTTTACCAGCCCGACATCCAATGACCATTGAATTTCCAAGGAGCTGAACCAAATGTACTAAAAGAAGAAAATAATACATACCGATATCATAAATATGTACTGAAAGAATGAACTTAAATACCTATGTAAAAGAGCCCTGGCTCGGAGGAAGAGGGGGCCGGATTGTGCCAGGTAAAATAGAACAAAAGTCAAGTCAGGTATGCTTGAAGTAGCATTGATTGGTTTTGTACCTAGTAGCATATTTCATCAGATAAAAGAAGACCCGCATTCGGTTCTCAGTCAAGATAAATGATGAGAGAAGAACAATTTATTCATGTGGTGGTGAAGTAAGGTCGTATGGAAAAGTACAAAGTTATTCTCTCATCGTGTCGATATTTCAAAAGCTCTCTCAGCCCACCATCTATGTTACAACACATGATTTGTTTTTCGCCGCAAATTACATCGAAATCCGCTTGCGCCCCCCACCCCATGCCCCACTGGGCGGATTTGAAGCAATTGGCCGCGATTTATCGAATGGTGCTGTTCCCAACTGCCCCCGATGGCAATCTCATCTGCCCCTCGGATGAGCACCAGAGGATAATCACGCAAGACCCTCACGGATCCCCTTTCCTGCTCGGAATATGCACGAATGAGAGTGACGTGGTCGCAGATAAGGAAAGGGGGGAGGGGGTATATAGATAAGGGAGCAGATAGAATGCAACCCGAGAGCGAGCAAAGAGATATGGCGTGGTTGTGTTGGGGTTGGCGATATGCGCGCCACCAATCCAATGCCTCCTCCCATACGCCCCCATTTCGAATCCGTCTCCTAGGCAACGCAACCGCCGCCGCGCCCCTAGGGAAACAACGAAAGGGACGGAGGGAGAGACTATGAACGTAATCCAGTCGTCTGAACACTTTTTCAGCTTTAAAAATAAAATAGAAGAACATGAACTCAATATGGTCGTGTGATTTGATCCGGAGAATCGACTTACACGGAAAGCTTGCTTGCGATATGGATTACAAACTGAGATTTGGGTGCAAAAACTGGGATTTTGTTCCTTTGCTATAGAGGCTTCATCATTATAAATCCGATTGACTTAAAGTTTCTTGCAGGTTCAGCAAATATTGTTGAAATTAAAAGGTAGTCGCAATTTTCCATGATTACAATAATTGTGGAAAAAAAAACATTATAAAATTTGTGGAAAAGTGCAACTACATTTTATTTCAATTTGTCGAACTTCCACAATAACACAACTTAATCGGCTGAACTTCTTCTGCAAATAACTTCGATTTACAATGTTGAGGATAAATATCGTATATATTTTATTTTGTAACTAGAAAGGTGGTAGAAAGGATGAAATTTGGGTTTTATTTTAATTTTTAACAAATTTTGGAAATATATATACAATATTTTCAGGCTTCACTTGGTAGAAGTATGTCAAACGTATGATGTAAACGAATAACTTAGTTAAGAAATTGAAAGAGTGGATTTAAAACCAACCTGGGTTTCCACAGCGTATCTTGTACCATCATCTGACTCACCCATACGTTAGCACTAATGTGTCAAGGCTTGTGTCCGTTTATAATTTGAAAGAGTCGATTTATATTTAAATAATTTTTCATACTTAATCTTTAAAAAAAACCAGCTCGTAAAAATAGGTACTGAGAATTTTATCAGTTAATATACACTGAAATTATAGACGAATTCTTAACATTTATATGAGATATCCACATTGTTTATCCCTGACTGTCACGTTTAGTTAATCATTAAGTATTATAGCAACCATTAAGCACAAGGGATTGGTTGGTAAATGATCTCCTGTAAGAACATGATCGAAATTTTACGGAGAAAGTGTTCACAAAGCGGATCAAACGATGGTATTTAAGAAGGTCCTTTGCTTTTACTTCTCTAAAGCTGCAAAGAAAGCTCTGACGACCAAAAATAGTGCAGGACGCACACGATGGCAGAGGATAAGCGATACGGTGAGCACACATTACCACCATTCGGTCTTTTGATATTCATGAACTCAGAATTATGTTTTCTGAAAGAATAGAACTCATTTAACGTCAATTTAAGAATAATAAATTATCATCATTTAAATAATCATCATCAAATAAATCATCATTTGCGTATACTTTGTACCTCATTAGCTATGTTGTATTTTACAAATAACACGACTTTAGCTTTCACTCAGTCGGTTTTCGCAGGTTTTTCACGCCCCCTTCTTATGTGGGCGTTTTCCTGCCGTGGATTTTTTCGCTGAAGCATATTACACCCTTATCCTCATGTTTTTTCCCACAAACAGAAATTTTTGTACACAAAATTTTCATATATAGTTATTTATATATTTTAAATTTCACAAATAATGTATATTGTATATCCTTTGTATTGTAAACGTTTGTCTACCATTTTTAATATGTTTGCACTGACGCTATCGAGGGGTTAGGTGGAAGAGGGGACTTCTTAGTCTCAACCTCGCCCGATTAAAGGCATTTTATTATTATTATTATTGTAAATTTTTTCAACATGAAATTAGGAAAAGTACCTATACCTCGTGGCGGGTATATTTTTCAGTTATCCTTCATTTACCATATCTAAACACAGTCCATTTCTTCTTTAACGTACAATACACCGCAGTGAACTTTTCTCCTAATATTATGAATACCTCCTCGAACATCACTTTATTGGAATATGCAGTTCCACCATGGTTGTGAAACTCCACGTTTAAGACCAGTTTCCTCATTTCTGATCAGCCACTCCAAAGCCCTGCGCTTCGAATATTTTGGCTAGCATAGATAATATTTATATCACTCTGAGACGCATCGCTAATTCAGAATAAAGCTGCCGTGAAAAGATAATCTAAATCAATTGCACTGCTATGAAAATTACAACTAAACGCCTTTAAAAAGAAATTGACTAAAGGCACCAAGTTTTATGCCATCAAAAGAAATGGCAATTGTCCTCGCTTTTTCTTCCATCTATTAATTTTAACAATTTTATATACACTAAATCCTGGTCAAGTCTCTATAGAGTTCGTGTAGTCATATAGTTCATTTTGAAGTACAACTGTATTTAATTCATGTATCGAGACACATATTCGCAAACAAAAAAAATCAAAAGACGAAGAAAACCCCTATTTTGTTGGCTTCACCAGTAAGCAGAGGAGCAGTTCTACCACATCAACTTTCAGTTCCTCATTTTGAACCGAGGACTTTAGGACCTCATCACTATCGTAGGTGATAAAGTAAAAAGTGATATCTTCTCGAATGGATAGATTCGTTTTTCCCTAAACAATATGGGACTTAAACAATAGGTGGGACTCATTTGAGTGGGTAAGAAACCAAGGGGTACAAGTGATTTCTTTTTTTCTGTGCTGTGTTAGGTATAGAAAACAAACCAGATCAATTAGATACTTATTAGTGCATTTTCCTCTCGATGTCAGCAAAGACAAGAGACTCACTCATATTCCGTGGCAACCAAGTTTTTGTGTAACACGGTAACCAAGTGTTGTGTATTTCTTCTAACAATTAACTTTACCTAACTCTGTTGAGAAAAAAAGCACTTGTACCCCTTATCTTCTCACCCCCTCATTTGTGAAGTATCTCCATTTTATTTGCAAAACGCCACTTTAAAGAGCCCCGCCATGCACCTACTGAGGCGGCCAGAGGGGTAGTATTATGACGTAGATGCACACAAAGAGATTAACGAATACGCCCTCTTTACGATTGGATGTTGGTCCACGCGGCAGGATGAACATGGCAACAAGAGCATTTTTCTGTTGCACCCTATACACCATGAGTGGCATTTCCAACTCACAGAGTGTTTCAGGAGGAATCTGCACTACTTCATCAGGTGGCGAGGGAGACATTTTCCAGCATTTTTTGTCCCATAAACACTTGGTCGCAACTCCTTAGTTACTGAGCTACGGCAACGCAAACATTTTTTGGACATGCACTTTGCAGTTACCATGGAAGCATTTCTTCTTGCGTTTCCAGCCTTTTGGACATTTTATTCCATACTCTGCATTTTTTAAGGAAATTAAATGATTAAGGTTGGACGAAAGTGTGCTATTATTATTGTCTGAAACAATCTCAAAATGAGTGAGATTGCGCAAGCTCTCGTTAAAATTAAGCTCAAAGATTGAGCTGCAGACCTACACTTCTACTCGTGCTTGAAACACATTAAAAATTGCTCTATCAAATGTGACGCCGCGATTACCCAATATGGTTATTTTAAATTTTTGAACCCACATCAGCGATTTTCCATATCTCTGTCCGATCGAAGTGTGCGGTGAGACGACTTTTGCTTAAGGCGGCAAATACGACCTCTAATTATTATCAAAGACGATCATAATTTACATCAATTGCTGTAAAAAAATTAGCTGGGACCGGAAATGGAACCTTTGGCTTTCGGGCCACTACGAAGACCACTGCGCTATCGAGGTTGCTGAATCCACATGGCAGTTGTGCCGAGACCTATGGTGTGGGACTTATATTGGGCCATCACGCCAAGTGGAATATAAATTTCTAATGGAAATTTATTATTGTGTAAAAATGGATGTTGAGAGCAATGTAAATGTAGCCATGTATTGTTTTTTGCTGATTTGGTGCTATGTACATGGGGACATTTATTGTGTAAAAAATGGTATTTGAGGGCTTTTAAATTTTTTTTGTACTTAGTATTTTGTTTTGTATTTTGGTTTATGTATATTTTTGTGTATGATGTAACCTATCAACCAAGCTTGTACTTTGGATTTTATATTTTCGTCTTATTGTACTTCCTGACTTTATGTTACCATCCGACTTCATGGTCGACTTGTAACAATTTATGCAATAATAATAATGTAAAATTCACTGCCAGAACATCACGCAACGGCCTTGAGATGTTAAACGCACAAAATTATGGCACAGTTGAGGAGGAGAAGCAAACGAGAGGAGAAAGGGATTTTAAAAGGTACTGACAACGGATGGCCAGTCCCTCTAATGAGGGTCCAGCCTCGGCTCCGAGATCAATCCGTCCCCTTCCTGAGAACCTAAGCTGCTCGCGAGGGAAGGACACAAAACACTGACAGGGTCTCCACCCTAATGGGCTACGCGTAGCACAATTTTCATTTTATAGTTCCACTATTATCAGATCTACTATTATAGTATTACTATTGTAGTATGGGAGAAAAGAAAAATATTCTAAAAATCTTAAGGGGAAGACGGGACAACCTAGTTGGCCCCGTTGTCAGACATGATGGCCTGATGAAAACAGTCGTGGAAGGGAAGAAGGGTCATGATCGGCCCTGTATGAGCTATATAGGACAGGTAATAAAGGATGCAAAAGAAATGAAATACGTCGCCATGAAAAGGCTAGCGGATAGGAGAGAAGAATGGAGAACTGCGTCAAACCCATCTAAGGAATATTTACTAATGATTAGGGATGGTCCGATCAGATACCTCGGATCTAAATATCCGCGGATATTGCCCTTCATCACATACATCGGATCCAAAGTCGCGGAAGACATTGGATCTGGATCCGAAATTTTAAATAATAGCTTAAATAATAGTGAATGCAAAAGGAAAGGTGGAAAGAGTTCCGATTCTCTCTTCGAATGTGCCGTCGCATGCGATTCTTGTCCTACGCCACTAGTCAGTGGTTTATCCGAAGATTTTTCTTATTTCCATTTACAAACCCAAGCGTAACAGTTTAGGTCCTGAGCATGTAAAGATGTTTAAAAAACAACTTGAAAGCCTATAAAAATGATTTTTAATATATAAAAATATTAAAATGTATATGAAAATCTAAAAAGCATTCCTTTGATTGTACGTACCCAGAATAAACTTGAATTATTACTTCGTTTAACAGAAGAAATTGCAGGAAAATGTATTTGGATCCGAAAATATCCGATCCGAAAGATCCGGCTCCGAAAATCAAAGATCCGATCCGGATCCGAAAGAAATCCTGGATCCGTCCATCCCTACTAATGATGATGACTATTATCATTAGAGGGACTGTCCATGGCTAGCCCCCATGGCAGCACCTTAAACCGAAACGGGAGATTATCGTCCCTTCCCCCGCCATGACAGACGACGCGAGTGCTCCGAAAAAGGACGACAGACTCTTCAGAATTCCGGCGAATCCGTAATCGATTTATAGGTTTGATAAATGCCATTATCGTCAAGTTGAATCAACGCCCATAGCCTTCCGCCACGATCATCGCTTCCTGATTTCCGAAATCCATTTAAGTCTGGAAAAGGGAGTCACTCCTCTCGGGATAGATTTACTGCCATCGAGGTGACATAGGTTGGTTCAGAAAATCCACGCTAAATAATGATAACTGACGACCGTGGAAAATCTCGAGGTATTAGAGCGAGGAAATTGTCTTCAAGCAAAATATATTCTCATTCATTTAAAAAAGAGATATCATGAGGAAGAGATACTAAATACTATATAGTTATAGTAAGCATCACACCCGATCAACAGATTGTATTAATTACTTTTCGTTTCGTTTTTTTGTTAATATTTCCAGTGAATAAAAAATAGATTTCTGATGATCTTTCTTAAAAATTAGATGATTCTTTCTTAACCTTGTATACGTCGCTCTCTCCGGATGACAAAGTATTCGAAGTCATGCGTTGTCCAGAGCATCCGGCAACGGGCCAAACTAGGGGCCCATCGGTGCGCTTGGCTCAAAGTTACTGTAATTTAGAAATCGTAGGTTTTAGATCTAAATAAAAGTGGTACTTTGGTTCATAATGGCTCCAGCTATTCCGGGTTAAAATTTCGTGGCAAAAGTTTTCTTCACCCTGTATAACGGTGGTATTTTCTAAAAATTACCGTTTCAAGAGGTGCGCCCCAAGGCTCTATTCTAGGACCTCTGCTATTCTCTCTGTACATTAATGATTGCCCTTCAGTGATAAATCATTCTAAATATCATCTTTATGCTGACGATCTCCAAGTGTACCTAAATTCAAATGTTAAAAGCCTGTTCAATGGAATATGTAATCTAAATAATGACCTAGAAAATATCAACAATTGGAGCAAATCCAACTTCCTAAGCATAAACCCTAGTAAGTCCCAAGCTATTATAATTGGATATCCTAAAATACTCAAGTCAATCGACAGAGATCAATTACCGCAACTACACATCTCCGATTCTCCCATAAAGTACTGCGACGAAGTTATTAATCTAGGATTGATCATTGATGAAAGGCTGTCTTGGTCATCTCATATAACTAAGATATGTAAAGCAGTGAATAAGTCATTATTTCCATTAAGACGTTTCAGAAACATTATTCCTCTCTCCTTAAAGAAGCAATTAATTTCAACATTAATACTTTCCCATTTTGATTATGCCGATGTTCCCTTTCAAGAAATATCTCAGGTGCTGTCGAATAAACTTCACCGCTCCTTCAACGCCTGCATTAGGTTCATATTTAATTTACAAATATCAGATCATACCACCAATCATATTAACGATCTCAAATGGTTAAAGCCTAGTTCTCGACGCCGGATGCATATCCTTAGTCTTCTCTATCAAATCTTACAGACAAATACACCAGCGTACCTCAGAGACGAATTTCAAAAACTTAGTAGAATACACGACTCAAATACGAGGGGAAATGAAAAACTCGTTATACCTCACCACCGAACAATCAGATTCAATAAATCATTCATTGTTACTGCATGCCGCGAATGGAACAACATTGACCTACCACTACGTAAATCATCATCACTCGCCTCCTTCAAAAAGGCACTACACGTAAAACTTCTTCGAGAACAACAGCAAGACATGTAACATCACGGGAACAGTACGAAAGATTCATCAATTATCTCACCCGGCTTCATCTAATTTTCCTTTTCTTTACAGGTACTGGGTGAAATTTTCCATGAAATTTTCCATGTAATTCATTGTATTTGTATACTCAGGTTTACATTAGCTTTCTCAGTAGGTTTTCGCAGGTTTTTCACGCCCCCCTTCTTGTGTGGGCGTTTTCCTGCAGTGGGTTTTTTCCAATAAGGACGACAGTCAATATCCTTAGGTTTTTCCCACGTTCACTAACATCTTTTTACACTTGGTCAATAGTAACTTTGTTAAATTATAATGCTAATTGTTGATTGAAAATGGAACTTCTACTTATTTTTATGTAATTTCTCTGCATTTAATTTCATGAGCAACTAGACAATGTATTTAACTGCATTTATTTACTGTTTGACGAGGGGTTAGATGGAAGATGGGACTTTCTAGTCCCAATCTCGCCCAATAAAGACGTATTATTATTATTATTATTTCATATTCATTAGGGGAAGGCGATAATCATCAGCTATTCCTTAAATGTACAACACACAGTTTCTGAGGCCTGGTGACACATTCAATCAAAGGTGAAGCATTGCCTCCATCAAAACATATGTAATAAAAGAATAGAAGTCTAATAAGCCTCCAACAACAAATAACATATGCTATAATTTGGTTTTAGTACACTAACGACAACAAATACTAAAACGATGTATCGAATGCGCTCATGGAGTGAACGGGACACTTCGCTCTGCGATCGAATCAGATCATATATATGCTCGGTTTGGTACGACCAATTTGATTAATTAGTTTTTGACTAATTAAGTATATTTTGCAACCGAGAAGGATTAGGGGAAGGCGATAATCATCTCTACGGAAAGGAATTTCGTAAATAAATTAAGATGTGAAGAGGCAGGCAAGAGCAGAGCAGAGCCATGTATACTAAGGCGGATCGGAAAAATCGATTTTTTTCAAATCCATCTGGCCCAATGAAAAAAAAAAGTTGTGAGACCGATCAAAAGTAAGGCCTGAAAATGTTGAGACCTCTAGGACCGAGAACCCCTGACCCTCGCTCAAATGCAATTTAGGGGAGGACGGTCAAAATTCTAAAAATGTAATATTATATGGTCATTCTCTATAGATTTTGCCGAGTTACTGCCCTTCTAAAACAAAAATGCCGTGTACTTTGACGTATCTGCCACCGTTTAGCCACAAAATGCCTAATTTGAGTCCGCGAAGAAAATATTCCAACGCCCACGCATCGTCGCGGATACAAGAGCGGCAGGCCGATCCCGTCCCCTCCCCGCTCGCTTCTCCCCCTCCCACGCCTCGAACAAAGAAAAATTCATCCCGCATGTGCTGCTAGGAGGGCGTTCATCTTTGATAATATAAATGGGAAGACGGTAGAAGGTAAAAGAGGATGCGTAGTAATACGACTTGTCCCTTATTAGGCGTCTCGTCTGCGTTGAACAAAACGATGTTACCATCTTTTAGAGAAGTGATGAAATATTTTTAGATCCGAGAACGCAGGAAAGTAGCCTACGGTCTATGAAGAGGCCTCTCGAGTGGCTATAAAGGCGTACGAACTATTCGGACTGCTTCTCTTCCATTATGTGTGTGACTACTTTGTGTACGGGAGGCAAGCTCCATCTGTCTATCATTCTCTTGGAAGGAGGTGACCGGAAAGCAATGAGAGAGGTTTCAACCTCCACTCCTCCCACTGTTGACAGCTGCCGGGCATGATTAAGGGTGGGCCGACACGGCAACTCATTCCATCGATCTTTCCTGCTTGCCTCCCGACGTTTTTTTTATGAAAAAACAAAGGACGGCAGAAATTGCTTTAAAATCTGAAGAATAAATGTAAATTTCCAAGGGAAAGATTTTTGCGATTCATAAAAATATCATCTCCGAAAATTTATTTCAAAAAACTCAATTTCAATGGACAATCCGCACGCGAAAGTTCTGGCTTTTCAGGTAAAGGGTGAAGATTACAATACAAAAACAAAGTCCTTCTTCAACTGCGCCGACGGCAACTTATCTGACCTTTCACATTCCTCGCGTAATTATTTCCAAGAATTTATCAAATGAAGTGAAAGTCACCCTTTCCCGTCTCCGACGCTCTCCGCGGAGCAAGTCAAAGTATTCAAGCGACACAAATCAATATTCAAGGTGAGTTCGAGTTCAACACGCGCGAAAATGTCAGAGGCGGAGGAGGGACAGTAGAGATGGCTAGTGCGATTTCAACGGATGAGTTTCGCGGTCGGAAAAGAGATTTTACCTCTATGCCGCAGAGATTAGTAGTAACAAGAAGGGACGTGCGCTCATTACTGCACTGACAAGTTTTGCTGATGTTTCAAAGTAATGTGTCGACTCGGGAGGCCCTAATCACATGAAAGGTAAGAGACCAATGGCTTATAAACTTTTGTAGTCAAAGCGGCCGTGGCTTTGAAATTGTTGCTACCGACAATGACAAATTAATGGTATAAGTTAATCTAACGTTAACTAACTTAAGTTAGCCCAATCGCTACCGTATCTGACATTTCGCACATGCCTTATCTCAATGCCAATCTGTTGCCTTTGATTCGAGTGACTGAAAAGGGTGTGTCAGTTGTGATTATTAATGTTGTAAAAATACGATAACAAACAATGTGAAGTCACTGGTTAAATTATGGTAACTGCTAAACGCTTAACGCTGAAGATTGAATTATTGCCTAGATGTTGATGCTGGGAATGCAAATGCCGAGTATGGAAATGTCTCCGATGATAATTTATGTCACGGAGCTACTAATCCATCTTCCGTCATTTTTTAATCACGTAATCAAAAATCATGAGCCATGATTAGCAATGATTTATTATTGAGCAGTTCTTTATGTGGTAGAAGACCACGGCATATAAATAGCTTTACCGTGGATCTTTAACAGGCATTGTTAAGGGGATAAATTTGGTAAGGAATGTGATCCATAGCCTTGTATACCATTGAAGCCAAGATGGTTAAACGACCATTTCATAGGTCCAGTAAGCACATTAATGAGACATTAATGCTTTCCCATACTGATCTTCGCGGGTCATTTAGAATTAAATTTTGGGTTGGAACAGGACACACTGTCGATGGTTTTACAAGGAAAGTCTTTATTTTCATGAAAGTAAAAAAAAGAGGTGAGGCAAGTATTAGCCAACTTAATGATCACCGTTTAAAATCAAACGGGCATGAAATTTCGTAGAGTAAGATCAGAAAATGGTATAAAATATTGTAATGACACTTAAAAATTATTTTGAAGGCCAATAGAATCAATCATGAATTGAGTGCATGCTATAACACTGGGGAAAATGGATTACCACACATAATAAACAGAACCACAGTTGAGAAAGTCAAATTCAAGAGGCTCTCTCTGTGATATGAGATGTTTGAGCAGAAGCAGCAAATAAAGCAGCTCAATTGTAGATTTTATTATAAATCTCCGAACAAAATGACCCCAAGAAAAGTCCCTGAGGAGTTTGTTCTCTGCATGCTTTCCGGTTGCCCTTGTGCGATAAATGGGTCAAAAAGCGGACTTCATTATAGCTTCATTGACATTACGGAATCCCTATCAATGCAGGCAGTGAGTGAACAACGACGGAATGTGGATAACGTTATGGGCAGAAATATACTTCTACGAGGATAAATTGGAAATGGATAGCATACGAAAATAAGCAATGGAGGAGATAAATATCCATTAAACCACTTAATTTTTTCTGCTATTATGCTTGTTACTGATTCTTAAGCTTGAAATATCAATTATTACACTACCCTCGGAGCAAAATTTCACCGAAAGCATGATATTAAAAGGACGAAATCTTAGATACTATCACAGTAATCTGAGAATCTTGGAATGATCTTTTGAAAAAACCTTCTCCACACTTATTCTGCGGTTAGAGCTGGGATTTATTTCAGATGGCACGCCAAAAAAAAAAAAATCACGATCACATGCAATTCATTCTCCAGATTCATGTTTCAATTAATCTCCAAACGCAAACACAACAACATATCCCAGGTCATACGGCAACCAAAGCATTTCAAACACAGGCGATTATTACCTGGGACTTCTCTGAATTACGTCAAACAGTTTGTTATGGGTGCCGATTTTTTCATGGCAGCAACAAAAAAGAAATAATAATAATACAGCAGTAAAATAAATTTTTATAAAATAGAGTCCTTCCTTTCGCAGACTAAAAGGAATGCAATAAATTTTTGCAAACGCAACTTTTGCAAATGCAACGAATTTGACAAAGTCATAAATAAATTATTTCATATACAAAGGAACACATTTGACGCATGTCCCACTACAACGCTCAATTTACGCACGGAACCATTGCACACGAAACTATGAAACTGCCGAATAAGGATTAATTATTTTATCAGTCAGAGTTATTTAAAATCAAAGGAGTATAAAAGTATTTTTCAGGAGCATAATCCGCACAGGGGGGTAAACTTTTGTAGGTTTTTTTACGTAAGAATATTTTCTAAGCAGTTAAAAAAATATTTTACAGTTGAGTAACTATTAAGACGAAAAAAATGGTACTTGAAGAAGAATATATACTAAAGAGGGGATATCATAGTGTTTGAAAAAAGCTAGTGATGCTAGAAGAGAAACTTAAATTCCCGCACTTTGAGAATTTGGGGCATCATTTATTGAGAAAGTTGCTTCGACGTTGCAAACAGACTCCAAATCTAGAAAATGGCACTCTACGTACCCTCTAATTGTGGTGGGGATAATTAAAAAGGAGAGTGCGAAGTTTTTCAATTAATGCCAAAATCTCGAAGTTTTGAAGAGTAAGCAGTGCAGAAGACACTCCAATTCCTATGTCAATATCCCAGCCTCAGGAATCCAAATGCCAGCCTTTTCGGTTTTCCATCGAAGATTATTACCTGCAAAAAACAAGATGCATTATTAACCTCAACTCTCACAAATTTCAACAGTTAAGAAATACAGAACAAGGAGACTAAATTATTTAACTTAAGTGAACATGGCAGTTTCTGCTTTTCCAACTGATATCAATACCGTAAGAGCCATTAAATAATAAATTCCATTAAACTAGAATTCGATTAAAAGGGTTTACTTAAATTGTAGTAAATAGTGACTTTAATGTATTTCCAATCGGAGACTTTATCACCCACCTACCTGATTGGCATAACTTTTAATTTCCTGCAGGCAATAAGAAATAATAAAAGGAATAAGGGTAACTTTTCAAGTACCAACACGCATTATTCACAAGTTCGGAATTAGTATAATTTAATCAAGTTCAAAAATGCAGCAGCATATTTCCTCAATGAAGTTTTCAAAACAATGATTTAAAACAAATACGTGAATATAAATCAATGCTCTTTGGAAGTAAAGTAAGAACTCGTATGGTGTGAATTGGTTTCCCAAATCCCTCAAAAGCTGGAATTCCTACCTAATACTTAAAGAAATCAATTTCCTTCACACTGAGAATTTTGCAGTATAATAAAAATTAAAGCATATTTTATTGAAACCAAGGCATGCTTTGGAGGCATGATTATTTCCTGCACTACTATTTTTCGATTAATCACACTAACCTTATCCGAAAGGTATGCAAGAATTTTTTTCAGTTTGGACAGTCTTTTAGTTTTCGAAAATGATTTCCATTGGACCTTTCAACATATATTCATTTATTTTAGAAGCTTTTAAATGTTAGCACAAGGAGGAGCCAGGACAAATATTTTAATAAAAAAGGCAAAAATTAACAGAAAATTGAATCAAAGATGATATGAATAAATTAAGAAATTGGATACATATTATGCAACTGTATTTCACATTAAAAGATTCGTAAAAGTCCTTTTTTAGCAATTGGAATGGTTTGAATACATGTATGTATGATGACTTGGATGATAGCAATTATCGAAATGGTGAATGTTGAATGACATGCTAAACTGTTTCACTGCCCTTCCATACTTAACCTTAGCGTGAACCCTTTAAGGTGAAGATTTTCTTCACCCCACACTCAGGCAAAGAAGGGTGAAGAGGTGTAAATGGAAGTTGAGAAAAAAGGCAAATGAAAACCAAACTTCAAACAATAGGAGCGGAGGGCCCATCTAGCGAGAAAAAAAGAAGACATTTAACGAAAGAAATAATGGCTGCCTTCAATTCTTAAATTGCTCAAAATATGGATATAATTTCATGGAAATGTTAACGCAGGTTTGATAAGATTTTATCAGCGTTTAATCCTTGAGTGAACAATGTCGTAGACATAAGTCTCGCAAACTTTCTTCCGTGTTTCGTTATTTCAAACTAAGAACCATGGAGGAAGACATATAGAGAATTAAAATAGCATAAAATTTTAAAAATGGAATGGGGAAACAATCTAATATATGGATAAATAAGAGGAATTAGTTGAAAATGGCATTTAGGCAGAAGTGGAACAACTCGCGTCTTAATTTAAGTTCAGAGTGAGCGTAAGTTTACACTTAGTACTTGAAAAGGCGATACAAGACGTCTAAGATGAGACATTTTTTTAACATCCGATAACTTTGAAGCTAGTTTTTCACCGAATGTTTTATTTTTCTCCAACATTTTCTCTAATCCGGCCTTTGTACTCATAGGTTGCCCATCTCTCCGTGCTGTAACAATTTTTGTTGACGACGTGAGAAAATGATGGGATTTGCGTCATAGTGGACAACAATTCTTGCTGACGACGCGAAATAAACGAAACGTGAGCCATTTAATGGAAATAGTGGCGTTCGGTTGTGCGCGTAGTCGATCTCGACGTTCATCTTATGTACTTTTAAATTGTGTCTGCAATTTATGAGTAATTTGATTTGTGAATTGGTTTTGATGGTACGTGTCGTCACTCCCGATATTCTCCATGAGCCGTGGCATTTTTGATTGTAAATTGGGTAAATTCGATTTGTGAAGTAATGGTACGTATCGTCGCAACCGATTTTTCTTTATGAGTAACAATCCAGGACAATTGTGTTTTTAATTCGTGCTTATTTGATTTCTTGAATTAAAAGTGAAAGTTATAGCGTTTATACCTCAAACCTAGACGACGAAAACAATAATAGACTCCAAGTGACTATGAATTCAGCTGTAAGATTCATTTACGACCTAACAAAATGGGACCATATTAGTAACTCTTACAACCGCCTTAACTAGCTTAAGTATAAAGAGCGTCGCACTCTTCTGATAATAACTCTAGCCTTTAGTGTCTTAACGACCGGTTACCCGCCATACCTGTACGAGAAATTCGTTAGAAAATCTGAAGTACATAGTATACCTACCGGTAATCGTTTCATTGACCTCCACATTCCAAAACATCACACGCCTCATATGACCAAATCATCCATAGTAACGGCCTCACGAATATGGAACTCTCTCCCAGCCCAAAGAAGAAGCATTACAAATATCAATAGATTTAAACACAGCACATATGGGTTTCTGAAAAATGCCTCCTTAACATCAAGTTGAATTTCTTTTGTCTATATTCATGTTTAGCCTAGTTATTATTATTACTGTTATTGTTATTTTTACTGACACGCATGGGATTAAACGGTTAACTTAATTTATAATTGTGCCAAATCACAGTGTTATCCTAATGTTATGGTTTCTTTTAAAAAAATTGTTTGCTTGATATAATTATCATAACGAATTATCACCTTAAATTCTTGTAATTAGTCTGTTAAATCTAAGTGCGATTATTTATGTTTTGAAAATATTGTTTTGCTGATTTTTTTTCATGCTCTTGGCGATCTGCACTGGTTGAATTTGTCTTCAAATCTATTTATTAACTTCTTTTCTTCTATTAATCTACCAATGCTGACAATGTAGAAATCTGTACATTTATTTTCTCATGGGCCCCAGTGCCCACGAAAATAAACGAAATTATTATTATTATTTAAAAAATATATTTTCACAGCATTTTTGCTGGTTTTAGGCGCGGTACGGGTATCACCAAGTACTCTCGTCTTTTTTCTCTGTGTTGAAAATTTTTCTGACAATCCGGAAAGTATTTAAAATTGTTGCTTTTTGTATTGCAATAAACAAGTTTTCGGCAGTCCAATAGTATGAACACCTTGATGGATTGAATGAGGCACTACTCCTGTGGCAGAGATAATGATTGGTATTATGTGTATTATGCGCTGTATATATTGTATTATTATTGTTATTATACGACTAGTCGCTATGGGAACACGCACCGAGTTCCCAATTGGAGCGAGCGAGCGAGCCCCCCCCCCCCTCCCCACCCCCCCTTGGAAGATGACCAAAGTTGGAAGTTGGCGGCCACACCCTAACTCGATCGCAGAGGAATGCGCGGATCCCACGATCGATGATAATCCTCTCCTCTCGGAGAGATGGAATGGAATGGCTACCTCAAAAGGGACTCCAAAAGGGAATTAATACATAAGCCACTGCCTCTTTCAACGGCTACCGCTTAATCAAAAACTTGACTATAAGTATTTGGTGTAATTGAAACCCTTAATCTGGGATTGAGCCTTATGAAATCGAAGACTAGAAGAATTCACTTCAACTACCCTTCGGTATGCATGGAACATAGTCGGTGGCACCATGAGATGTTAGACGACCAATACGATGGAAAAGTATTTTTGAGTGCAGAAAGTAATCAATAAAGGTCATCCACAACGAAGTTGAGTTTAATCAGTAATAAAAATAACAGGTGATGAGTCATATCTCCACCTTTTGCTATTCGGCTTGTCCTCTCGTTTTCTCAGCGTTCAGCCGTAAAAAATTAATAAATGACTATCACTTACTCAACCAAATGATAGATCTTTAGCACTATCATCGTATGAACTTCATATTTTCCCCTTATTTCTTTTAAAATAATCCCTGGATTAACTTCACTTCTAACATAAAGAATAGCTTTTAAAAATAAACAATGTGGAGCTGAATAGCATAGAAACTTTAACATCAATCCCTGTAGAACGCAACCTCACCTTGGGTCTTCCTCGCGTCTCATGTTCAAGGGACAAACTTCTGTACTTTGCTTACTAATGCAAACGAAGAAAAGTTTGATGAAGCTACAGTCTTGGCCTCACCAACACGCATAATGTTCCACTGAAACGCAAAACGCCGAGACGGATGTTATGTACTTTCACTGACCAAACTCAATTACAACTAATAAAAAATGCAAGGGTATCGCCAAAGAAACGATATTTCTTCTCGCCAAACATCAAATGAATACACGCATTGACGATATGAGGGTTTTTGGGATGGCATCTAAAATTGCTACGGATGTTGAGTAAAGACATTACCTTAAGTGGTTCGATGGTTCGATATTCTAACAAAAATGAACGAAAGGCAAATGTAACTATTTATATCATATGTTATAATAAACTAATCCGTGATACGGGAGAACCAAAAAAAGTGACTATCCAAACCAAACACAGTTATTGTATGAAACGATAGAAACATACTCCCACACGGCTGTTTAATATTAGTGTAGGGATACTCAATCGCAAATTTCGCACCTTTATTCATCATGAAGAAATTATAAATGATAGGTAAATTATATAAAATATGCATTCCATTTACGTATACATTTTTTATATAATTTCGACATAACAGAAATCTTCACGAGCCAGAATCGGCTAAATAAAATACCCCGACGTTATGATCTTCTCATGCCACCGAATTATATCTAGTGAAACAAAAATGTAGTCAGATGGTTCGAAAATTCGCGGAAAAATACCTGTCACTCAATTCCATTTCAATTCCGGTCACACGACTCGACTTTCTTTGAAGGACCGAAGCAACAGACCACGGATGTCGCAACAGAGTCAACAGAACGTAAACCAATAATCGTGATAACGGTGCCACGGAGATAAGAGACGGTGTAAACAGACTCTCGTTCACGCTCACCCTCACTGCCGTCTTCACGAAGAGACACAGCGACGAGAAACGCGAGAAAACTGAGAGGAATCCGCTGAACCCTGAATTCTCGTGTAATGCCGAACTAATGAGGAGAGAAGAGAGAGAGCTAAGATAAAATTGTTAACTCTTGAATTTGACAGGCAGACCAGTCAGACAGAATTAATTTTGACCTGTTATGAATGCCTATAAAAAACATGACGTTAACCAATAGAACCCACCTCTTCGCTTCACCCTAATCTAAATGATAATGTAATTACAGCATATAAATTCGGGAATGTCGGGAATACCTTTTAGGGAGAGTGAAATAATTATGGGTCAGCGATAGAATAGGGTGGTTTCCTATTATTTTTTATTCCCTAAATCGAAAGATTATTACTCCTGGAGTAAGCATTTCACGCTTTTAGATTTTTTTAATGACGATATCTATTTTTCGCGATTAAATGAAAAGTGAAAATTTTCAAGCGCGCGAAAACGCGACGGCTAATTATGAATGCTGGGAAAACCCCGTGTGACGTCATTCTGGTTCCCGCTGTCACCGTGTGAGGTGACCTTGGGGCGAGGCTTTGAGTGCTGATACGATGCAGGTTGCTAGCAGGTAGCATAGTACCCTGCTAGCAGGTAGCGCTTGGCTTAAATACGGATTACTGTTACCACATCAAACGAAGAAAATTTTCCGACCCTAGCCAGTTTTAAAAGGTTATTATTGAGACATGTTTCTCTGAGCTCTGTGCCTCATGCATGCATTGGTAATCTCAGACGATGTAAAACTCCTATCTACTCGTATAGAGAGTAGGTCCCTGTGACGTCACGTGGAGTGGCATCGCATGGGCGCCGATCTGGCCTTTTTCAAATGAGGATAAAATTGACCATTGCCATACGTCTAAACTGGGATTTGTAGAACCAAATAATTTGTATATTATTATGAATACACTAATGGTGGGTAACGAATCGCAATCAATGACTTTCGTTTTCTTTGATGAAGGAAACTATCGATTCAAGCTTTTCAAATGCCATTCCCGAAAAATGATGGAAACACATTCATGCGAAATTTTCCTTTCATTTCGGTGTGAAACAAGTCTTGGCTCTGCACGCGATTTAGTAAGTCGGATCGCGACGCACCTACGTCTTCATCTGCAAGTGGACAAACAAACCTCTCCGGACGCAGTTGAACGTCATCGGTTATTACTAGCACACTTCTACGCGATCGGTGCGAGGCGTTCGCTCTGGCGATAAATAGCAGAGAGCCAAGCAGAAATTCTTCCGACGAACGGATATCGGAAATGAGAATGCACACCCACCTCTATCGGTTTCTCGTTGAGGAAAATAAGGCTACGATGGGAGGCCGAAATGGACAGCTTCAACCACGGCCGTAGGCAGGGCATTTGGGGGCGCGGATGGGGAAAAGAAAGTCATTTGGAACAAGAATCCATTTCGGAAGAGCTTGCTAGAAAGACCTCTCTCTAACAAAAATTGGATCGCCTGTCTCCCCTGCCTTCCAAGCCATAGCTCTGCTTCCAAAATAGGCCGTGCAGTTTGTTAGAAGCTCAATGGTGTTTTTCACCCCTTTTTAGGAGTTACAATTAATATCGTTGCATTATATGTTCTGTTCATTTTGTTAGAATAAATTTCTTCGACGTTATCACCATAGCCATTCAGCTGTGAATTTCTTTTAATTAGCTTTTCGACTAAATGTTTTGGATTTATGCTTATTTTTCAGCTTCTGTATCTAGCTAATGGCTATAGAATTTTATAAACGACTTTTTACCTTAAATTTCAATCAGAATCGAGAATCAACAGAATGTCACACTTTAAAACGCCAAACTTGGCTTGCGACCATTATATCCTAGTTGCCACTAGGAGAGTGGAAGTATTCAACTCATATGTATTACGAGTAAAACAAACCATACACGCTAAAACAATTTCGGTATGTTCTCAATTCTGAGACTAAATTTAATGAAATTCAAGCGGTAGTTTTAGATTTGGATGAGTGACGACATTTTGCCCGGAAGACAACGAATAGGTGGTGCCCCAGGTCACTGTATTACGTGTTAAGGTCGTTCTCCATCGTGAGGGGCGCGGCCAACAGCAGAGAGACTGGGAAGTGTGCTTGTGTCGAGGAATACGGATAGTACAATTAAGCGGTATAGGCGTCCAAAGTGAAGAAAAAGATAGTTCAGGTACCACGGGTAAATAATATGTTCCTAAAATCATGTTTTTCATGTACCTAGGGGATCTTATTAATTATTGCGACGACAATCTCGATGAAAATACGTTTTCCCCACATAATTTATCTCGCTATCACATTTAGGTTATAAGGAACAATAAATATTAAATGGGGGATTTCCATGATCAAAAAATTGAAGCCCAACCTTTAACTTTGCAGATAGTACCCTCCGTAGATACTAGCTTAAATGCCGTAAACAATAAGGGATACAAAAGTCGACAGTTTGGTGTATAGAGGTTCACTCAAGATTTTGGACTTATGATACACTCTAGGTTCACGTAATTAGGTGAATTATTTATTAGAGTGAATATAGAGATTGTATACATTTTATATATTTATTTCGACCAACCAAAAACAGAACAAAGACTTTTACATTGGTAGACTAGTATATTAAATAAAAACTTTATAAAACGATATATATAGAACATGAACATAAACAATGACAGAACATAGAGATAAAACCATGTAAGGGGCTAAGGGGGTTGGAAAGTGGAGAATATTTTTCAGTGGCGTTTTCGGGAGGATTTGAAAAGGGTGGCAGAGGGGATGAAGTCTGTGGGAATGAAATTCATTAGAGATCAGAGAGAAGGACGGTGGAAAAAGGGAGCGTTGATGTGCGGGGAGGCGGAATGGGGGAGTACGAATAACACAGCTATTGCGTAATGGACGACGAGGGACACACGGCCGAAAGAGGAGGAGAGTTAGTTGTTTTGCAGGTGTTCCACTGAAGACGTAATTCGGAAACATCAAGTTGGCTGGAGCACGGGGTCGAGACATTGTGGAAATGCCAAGGGAGGAGAGGAGGGCGTCAGGGGTGAAGTTTGTCAAATTGGGAAGCATAATTCTAGGATGTGGAGAACACAACCATAAAAGACTGTTCTCAGAGGTTCTGGAGGTCAGTTTGCCGATAAGGCACACTAACTACGGCCATTGCCTCCTGTGCAGTCATCGCGATGTGCTCCTAGAAATCGATTTTGTCGTCGATAAATCATAGTTTCTCCTAGATCGCAATGGGAAGTTACCACAGTGATAGGTTTGTTCAAAATGACGCATGCATGTTCATGGGGATTGATTTTTAGTGGAAAATTCATCAAAGTCGATTTAGAGGGGATGATTTGTAGCAGCTATGCAGAGCACAAGTCGGATACAAATTTGATGGCTGATTGAAGTGAATTCGGGTGGGAGAGGCGATCCACCTTTTTGAAAATTTTGCAGTCGTCCGCGTAGAACATAACATTGCAGCCGAAAGGGAGATGCCATATGTAACGCCTTTAAAAAATAGTGCAACCAGATGGGGACCAAGAGCGCAACCCTGTGGAACACCTGACTTAACCGGTTAGACGAGGATGACGTCCCGTAAATTAATCCACACTGTTCAAGGGATCTGAGTGGGTGTAAGGTAGCATGAGTGTTGTATCAGTGTATCCTGTAGTGCGCTTTCCCCTCGTGAAATTGATCGTGTAAGAACCTACTGCTATTTCAACTAGTTTAGCATATTTTTAAGAGAACTCCATAATTCCATTCCTCAGCGGACATTTAGAATAATTGACGCTAAATAATTCTAAGAAAATATATTGAAGAAATTTTAACGTGGAAATAAGTTTTCCAAATAGTAAATGATGAAAGTGACATGACTTAATGCCATCGCCAAACACAAAACTCGCCCAATAATCTCTCACTAAGCAACGAAATCTCGTCGAATTATCACTCGAATAAAATGAATGTTAAAACTCCGGACAGCGAATATTAAAAATTCAGATTAAACCACAATATCGGTGAAATAATGGCTTTCGTGCGGTATCATTAGTTGAAGCCAGTCGTTTGCTATCCGGATATATAATTGGGGAACGTGGCGCAACCGGCTGGAGTCATAATTCACTTCCGCCTCGTCCCTCGAATGCAGACATGGGGGCGGCGGAGGGGGGTGGGGGCGTCACAGGTGGGGACACAGGTGGTCACACAAATCGTTTGCGGCCGTTGTTTGCCGTCGTCATCCATTTGCGCGTTGATCGGGACAAGAGGCGAGGGATGCCCACGGATTTGAGCACCACCACGAAGCACTCTTCTAGATATTATTTGGGGTTACCTCCACTCCTGGCATATAACGACTCGGAAATAAAATGGCGGAATCAGGTCTGTCTCGGTGAAACCGATGTATAGCCATAACGAAACGCATTAAGTTTATAGTTCCTACAAAACAAGAACATTGTGGACGTACTGCATAAACAATTCACTTATCACGCAGAGAAAATTTATTTGTGCGACACGTGAAAAGAGAAATCATTTCGGGACTTTGGTTAAGCCAAATGACAATATTTTCAGGGCTAGCGTAAACAGAATGCTGGACTTTTTTTTTCTTTCTTCCGGGAAACTCAGCGTCGTCATAATTCTTGCTCGAGGATTTTCTGAGGAGAACAAAAAGAAATTGATAAAAACAACGGCGAAAATCTCCGATAAATAAATGCATAAGAAACGGCAAATTTGGTGTTTTTCACTAAGCAAACAAATTGGTTGACTAAAATAACGGCACAATCTATGGATTCTTTTCTGGCCTAGTGCTTCCGCAATGCACGGTCAACTTTACTCCATGAAACAGTAAACATTCAATTGATTATTCATAAATATCCACAGAATAATTTGAAATACTAGAAAAAAATCATAACTTCGATTCATTAGTCCTTTATTCCGTCATAGCTGGTTCATAAAATAATGAAAGGATATTTAAATCGTAGTCCAAAAAGCAAGGAAAATCGAGATTTATTCACGAAAAAAAATTTCAAGACAACTTAGAAGGGCTAAAATTATAAATAACCATGAATCGACACATTGTAATTATTATTTTCTTCTTCTTATCATGACCTCGTTTAATACATGTTGAAATATTTCCTGGAGTTTAGGTCAACGTATGTTATGCACAAACAAGTTATAGCCAACGTTTCCATTTATTTTAAATCATCCTCAGGGCTATGAAAGAAAAAACATAAGAACAATATAAAATACAAAGATAAGAAATATATACAATATTTTTACAAAAATAAATGTTACAATTCGTTTTTTATTATATTACTGTAAAAAACGCAATTGTAACATTTATTTATGTAAAATTATTGTATATCTTTGTATTTTATATTGTTATTATGTTTTTTATTTCATAGCCCTGATGATGAATCTAAATAAACGGAAACGTTGGCTGTAACTTGTTTGTGCATAACATACGTTGACCTAAACTCCAGGAAATATTTTAACATACATTGTAATAATATTTGTATACTCTATTCATTTCTCCATATTTTTGTATATATTCCATTTTTTGAGAAATCTTCCACTTTCTTCCGTTAATTACGCCAATTTTCAAATACGAAAGTCACAGCAACAGTGGAGGAGAAATATCCGCGAGATATTCTATACATACCACCACATTAAACAAAGTTGTTCAACAATAAAATCTCGGTCAGGACGGGCCTTAGGGCGGGGCGACCGGGGCGACCGCCCCGGGCCCCGCGCTTCGGGGGGCCCCGCGTTCGTGAAAAAAAAATTAAAATATATGATAGTTTTGAAAACGCAATTTCAAGTATTACTGTATTGTTAAGTCCGTGCTAGACAAAAAATTATATTATGAAAAAGGAATAATTACGGCGTAATTACGAAGTCTGAATTTGGGAGGGGAACACATACTTAGCCAGAGAGTGGTAGGTATTCAAAATGCTCGAGTTTGTAGATGGGGTATAGAGTTTAATATTTTAAGTGAAGGGCCCCGCACTGAAGGTTCGCCCCTAGCCCCGCACCTCCTAGGGCCGGCCCTGATCTCGGTTCCTTAATTCCTTCTATTTTAACTTCTTGCAGCACCCAAATCGACATATTAGTATACAATTCACTGACCTTGACTCAGACTACTCAGAATTCCATTACTTAATAAGCACTACATCTTGAACCTTGAACTTGAACATCTTGAAGTCTGTAGAGCGGCTACGGTCCATTACGAGAAGTGAAATATTCGAAGGATAATCCGATATTTTTAAAATATTGACGGCAATTCATTTGATAAGGAATATGCTTACAAAATTACTCATTCCTTCCAAATTCATTCATTTGTTGATTTTAGCATTTTTTCGTGCACTCATAATGTGACTCATAAAATTTAGATGGTCATAAATGAGATGAAATTCCTTAAGATTTCGCTTCAGATGCTGCTTCGCATCCAATTAATAAAAACCTTTTTTGGCGTCTATCCTCGTTTCGTGTCATCTCCCGGCACTAAAGTGCTTCTTTGAAAGCTTTTGGTGACCAAGATGCTTCTCTTTCTTACGCTTTCGTCGAGACGCCACAGAAACTTGTAATCCTCCACTCAACCTCGCGGACGGATACATTTCTTCTCTCTCTTCTTCATCCTCTCCTTTGCATGGCTTCTCCTCCTCCACCCCTCCCCTTCCCTCCGCCGATATTCCTTCTGCCTCACTTGAACCACCAAGCACACAAACACACAATCACCATGGCCACGTGTCTCCTCCCACTTATTTACCTCAAACAAACCGTTCGCCCTCGGAAGGACGAAATTCTTTCTTCTTTCATCTCCAGATTTAATATTTACATTTGAAGAAGCTATACAGGACACTGTAGTTTTATATTCGTTGGAAATTATCATGATTTTTTGTTCACAATGAAATAAGGTGATTAAATTACACTTAGATAAATGCAAACCGACCTTTATCTGGACGTCCAGATCCATGTTCACGGCCTAAAATGGCGCTGAGCTGCCGAAACCCGGATCGGTTGATATTAAACTAAGAGTGGAGTTTGCTACTGGATTTCATTATGAAAAATAATAATGTCCACAAAGTTACTCCATAAAAAAGAAGTTTTTATTGTTTTGAAACATACACACACCGAAATATCTCGAAATCTTAAATGAAAATATAAAACTTATTAAAACAACTTGTCTGTTTCCACACTATTTTATTTTCACCGACCATGGTTTCGGCAACTTGTGCCATTGTCAAGGTTGCCGAACCATTGGTTGGGTGTCACAAGTTGCCGAAACCATGGTCGGTGAAAATAAAATAGCGTGGAAACAGACGAGTAGTTTTAATAAGCTGAATATCAAAGATTTCCACCGCATCACGCACACCGGACACTGTATCGAAAATATATAGTACAAAATACATAAAAAACGGGATTTATAAATCTGATGCTTTTAAAAAAAACGAATTTTCAAATGCATGAAATGGAATTGGAAGTATTTAATATTCACCTTCACAATTCTAGCTACATTACTATAAATTGACCACTTTCGCATGGACAGCCAGTTACAGATAATGTAATTTCATTTCAAATCCTCAATCCCACGTTTAAAAAAGAATAAACATTTGGCAGCATATTAATAAGAAAAAACTAAATGTTTAATCTATTCCATTTCCTTTTCATTTGCAAGGATCCGAACGGAATCAGGAACGTTTCATGATTGGGAAACCGGGAATAACAAACGCTGAAGAACCAAGCACGCTCATGCGTTTCTTTTGATCTCTTAACATTTTGTACCCTCCACTTTGGTTACCCACACCTTCACGAAACACAGTCACGTTTGGATTTCGAGCGAGCGCAAAAAATATGTAAGGGCGAATTTTTTCAGTTCGTGCAGCGGTGGCCACTTTCCTTTGCTCTTTCGCCACTCTGAATGCTTAGAGCGTCGCAGATGATGCAGAAACGTCGAGAGGCCATTTGCGAGAAGACGCACTTGTTGCAGAAGGAAGAGCTCAAATGCATCCTCAAGGAGACTCTCTCATTAATCCCTCGATTCACTCCCCCAGAGAGAGAGAGAGAGAGAGAGAGAGAGAGAGGCGGTTCGCAACTTGACCGCGCACTGCGATCTCGTATGTCGCCTCCGCTGAAAACTCCCTCCCCCTCCCTTCCCCTCTACCTCTCACCCCACTCGCTTCCCCACTGTCGATATAGTACGCCGCCGAGGACTCGACCACGAATATTCCAGCAGGGGATTCTCCAGTATTCGGCTGGAATTAAATGTGTTCTCACCCTCCGCGTATTTAAACGGATTAACGGAAGTCGCTGACGGACAAAATGATCCGGAATTCTCGGCGAAAGAAGTTACATTTAGGGCCCTTAACCGAAATTTATCTCATTGATTACGTAATCTATGGAATCCATAGCTTTTGCTATGGAAACTATGTTATTCAAATGCCATTCCTCGTGAGTGCACTTGACCGATTGCTAATCTTGAGAATAAATGCATATCTCCGCGCCGCGCACATTTTTGAAAACCGAATAAAATATGAGGCAGCATTAGTCTAGCCTGGATGGGCTTCAAGACTGGGGTTTCCTGATCGAAGTCCCGATATTGAATTCGACCTTCAAGTCGTCCTTCAATGAAGAGAGCCGACCGCGGTGACAGCCCATCAACAGAAATATCTCTAGGCCACACTCTATGCACTAGTGCGTTGCGGAGAAAACGTATTTATAGGCGGAAAAGTGTTCTTTTTATTTTCGAGGAAAATAAATACCGAGAGGTCAACTGGACTGTATAGTTGGAAGAAAATGCTTATATACGAGTATTATTCAAGTATGTACGAATCAGGCACACATATCGGGTATTGGGTCCATTCAAATTGGTGCAAAATTGGTCCCCTTCCTCTCTTAAATATCTCCCATGCGTGGCGTCATTTGGAAAAGGAGGGTATATCACTGAGACTAAGAACTGTGATTGCTTGAAAAAAAAACAAAATAATTTCATAAACTCCTGCGTCGGCGTCAACCTCTCAACTTTGAATAAATGGTTTTCACTCTAGCAGTGAAAATTGACAGATTTGAAGTTCACAAGTTCTTGCAAATCATTAAAGAGTTCTCAAAATAAATATTACGCTTTACCGCTAATTAGACAGTTTTCAAGGCATTCAAGTATATTAAAGGCCGCGGAATCAAAGTAATTCCATGCCTTGCAGAGTATGCATTACTTGTATTTTTGAATGAATTAAGTACTAGAGAATGAGAAAGAATCATTAGCAGCATATTTTATATATATCCATGAGCATATATACCAGATCTTAAAAAATCGTAAAATTTCCCGGCGAATTCTATTGATAGAATTTTTAAGAGTTGGGTAGAGCTGTTTAAGGCCAACTTTTCGATGAGAAAGTCCCTCATCGCCGTCAGGGCTGAGACTGACTTCCCTCGTCACCAACTTCGCCTGCCCACTGTCATTGGGATCGCTTACGTTCGGCTCATTTTAGTGCGGTGGTCTGAGTTTCCATCGCCTTCGGTGGAGGAAATAGCCCTTCGATGCTTTACTCTAATCATAGATCAGAAAGCCTTCAAATATCTGTGTCCCCGACCACCGCGTCATTAGTCTGTAATTGATCGTTTCAACTCCATCTTCGGACGCTCCTTCTCAACTTCATGCCTTTTCAAACTGCTCTGCAAATATTCATCTCGGTCCGAAGCGCCAAATTGCGTCCTGCATATTACGAACATGTATAAAAAAAGGAAAAATTTCACCACGAAAAAAATACTGAGACTTGACCTGGATTCGAACTCTGGTTTTCCAATTGCCGATCAGAATAACAAATGACCTCACCACGTCTAAGACGTCACAAGGTCATTTCATCAGAACCTCTCGCTCTCCAGTTGCGTCGAAAACACATTTGACCGACAATCGGTAGATCAGAGATCCAATCCCGATCAAATTACATTGTTTTCTCAGGGCCTTGAGCATTGTATTTTGGTATGCATCTCTTAGCAACTTTGTATGCGGGTGCGGTAAAAATTAATATTAAAATAGTCGTCCATTTAATTTGCTGTCGCCCACTACGCATTAAAATAGGTTTCTAAAATCTCCACTCGCGGCGCTGAGGGTATAACGATCCGTATTTCACGGACTAATAAACCACAATGAGGGCTATTAACCAAAATATATTTTTTAAATGACGGGATGACGTCATTTGCAACTTTTTGAATCTATCTCTCGCCATTTCAAATGCTTAAATGCATACAATGAGAATAAACGGAATACGGATATTTTATAAAACGATTTAAAATCAACGAAGTGGCGATTCAATGCTCCCGAGGTAACATTTTCACCTTTGCGACCCTTCCAAATTCAAGTACTTGCCCTGACATTACATATTCACAGTCACACTCTTGAAAGAAGCGAAAGGTTTGCGCCCCATGTGATCTTCAGCAGTGCATATCGGTGAATATCGGAATGGGCCCGTGCGATTCGCCCCGTACGTTCCCCCCTCCTCCCCCCAGACGTTTCCTGGCTTCCGCGGAGGAACGGCTGCGAGTTGGAAGGCCACAACTCCCTCCCCGCGGGTGTCACCTGCGGGCGCTTGTGTGGCTTCCCTGCGGATCCCCGCCACTGCCCCCTATCGCTTACAAGGCGACCGAGGCCAGCCGCCGCCGGGGGGATTATTACTAGCACCGCTGCCGCCATGCCCGCTGCCTCATGCGAATTCCACTGCATCGACAGCACACGCGCGCAACCGCGCTCTTCCGTGCGTGCGTGCACACCAAAATGGGGGTCACTCCAAAACGAAACATTCAATCGATTGTTTCAAGGCTTAACTTTGTGAAAATCCATTTTAAACAATTAAAAGGATATGGTACTTTTTCAAACAATTTATTTAAGATGACCGGTCTCGTCGCAGACGTGACATCTTCAGGTACAGAAATCGGTATTTTTAAATTTCTCCATGTTTCCGGTGCAACTGCGTGGGTTTGTTGGTGATGACAGCAGTTTCGCTGGCACTGCTGCCAGCGTCTTCAGGTCGAAGATGATGCCGGTCCACGATTTTTGTCCTCCTTATATAGGGGGTCAGTCCCGCCAGTTGTGGCTGCCGCTCTCTTATTGGTCCGCCTAATGAGCCTCCTCCAATGGGCATCCAGATGGTAGCCGTCGTCTCTGTTAAAATTGTCCGTCCGGGCTATCTCAATGGATTCGCGGATGAGTCTGGGAAAATATCTGCCTTCTTTCACTATTATCTTGGCGTCGTCAAACTTAATGTCATGTCTCGGGGTCTAGGCGTGCTCCGATATGGCAGACAGCTGGAATTGTCTGTTGTCAACAATAACAATATAACAATAAAAACAACGATTTCTGTACCTGAAGATGTCGCCTCTGCGACGAAACCGGTCGTCTTAAATAAATTGTGTGAAAAAGTAGCAAACATTTTTATTGTTTAAACATTTAATCCCCCAAATCCGTCGAAAATGCGTTGATTCATTTCAAAATGTGGGTCGCCCTTCGTTGGACGCCCACAGAAAATTCAAGTATTCACTGTGCTCTCTTTAAAACTGACCCAAACTTGATGATTAGAGATACGTAAAAGTCGCCCATTCATTTTTATTTTATCGCACTTTCAATAACAGTTTATCGCATTTTGTTGCGTCTATTTTTTATTTTCATAATGCGGTAGATGACGATAAAATGTAGTTAAACACAGTTATATGACAAAATACAGAATATCTTAAATAACTATGTTGTTGAACAATAATAAATTAAGGAATAAGACGTATAGTGGCCGAGGTGTAGCTTGCCCGCGCCCACTTGTAGTTCGCGGCCACGTAGAGACCCAGCCAACTAGCAGCTGGCCAGTCGCTCACATGTTTTAAGCGGTGAGTGTCGGCGGAGCATTTAAACTGCGCTCGGCACAAAATGTACGAATTTTGCCGTCGAAAAGGCAAATTTGCGTAAAAATATCATAAAAGTCCAGTCATTGCATCTATGTCGAATTTATTTGCGCACATCGCATCTATATCGCATTTATCGTATTTGCGATTTTCACGCATCTCTATTGATGATACATTGTTGCATACGATGTCACTGAGGCTGTAAGCGTATGAAAATTAAGAAAACCATATTTTGAGAGCAGTTTTTCGGGTACTGTAGCCGCGTCTGTATTTTGCGAGTGGCAATAGTTAACCGTCGACCTGAAGACGAAATTCGGCGAAACCTTCGACCTAAAGACAAAAGCGGTATGGATTTCGAAACTTTCGTAACAGACAAAAGCGGCTGGATAACCCGGAAAACTGCTCTCATCATCAACATCACCGTTGAAACCTTCACAGGAATCATTCGCATTTATTTCAAAAGATGGTTGGCGACGCGAGGAGGTTCGAGTATGGTTGTAAATATTTCCTGTTTCGCGCCCGATGAGTTTTTGAAATCTTTGGACTTTTTTCACATATCGCCAGATATTTCACACCCTTCGTTAAAATAATAGCAATAGTAACAACTGTGTGGGAGGCGGAATGAGAGAAGTGCCATTCAACGGGAGAATTTCCAATTGCAACTCAGTAGTTGAATTCTATTCCTATGCCATGCAGCGCTCACGAAGAATGTATATTAAATGATGATGAATAAATGCCATCAATACGCGATCCAGGCATTGTCAGTCCTCGAGTAACCTTCATTACGCTTCGACGCCATAATGTCCGGGTGAACAATCACATTTAATATTCCCAAAGATGTTTCAATTGAGAGTCGAAACGACAAAGAAGCTAGTGCTCGGCGATAACATAAAAGACGCCGCGCCGAGCCGAACTTCTGATGCCCGGGAAAAGAATTCATTACGACCCTTATCAATAATTTCAGCTCTCAACCTACAGATCGCCTGAAACTCTCTCTCTCCTTCACTAATTAATTTTCGATACACTGCAGCCAATATAAAGGAAAGGTCGCCGGAGAGGAAGATATCGCCCCAATTGGGTCATTTAAGCGAATCATTGAGGCGTTTCTGCCGTTCAGTTCAATACGGGGTCTTTCAGGAAGGTGGTCTAAGGGCATTTTACAAACATGAAGTAATTAATTCAAACTGCGAAGCCCTTTCATCATAACAAACATATTTAATCATCAAAGGAAGAACTAAGCTCGACTGATCAAAATATATCCGCTGAAAACGTGTCATATTTGCTTAAAATCGACCGTTTCTAATAAAATCGGTGAGCAGTTTCAACCACGAAAATGAGGGTATCAATGTCAGCGATTAATAATTCTACAAATGAATTTACTGGGGAAAGCACAGAGACTATGGCAAGACTACCAAAGCCTCAGAGACCCCCTACTAGTCCTCTTGCCCCGGCGCAATGAGCGGAAGATTCCTGGGACGGCCGGCCCCTTCCCCCCCCCCCCCCTTCCCCCCCCTTCCGACCCTCCCCTCTTCCGCTACACGCACATACATTTGGGAGGGGGGGAGCGGCACAACCCTCGCAGGTCAGTGTGTTTCCAGGCAACTGCACAATGTGTGACACCGCTCCTCCGTCCCAAAAGCGCATGAAACAAACGACGACAATACAGCGCGTTCCGAGAATTTCACGGTACATCAAAAATCGATCAATCCCCTCGCCCACTTTCCCATATATTTCTCCCGCTATTTTTTTCTGTAAGACCTCTCTTGACCCATGGGAACCGGAATCTAAAACTACAGTCCATCCGGCGAGAGTTGTCCGATGACAGTTCAAAGGGGGGGCCGGAGAACCCTGCGCCAACACAACCAATCGCTGTCCCCCAAATGCACCTCACACCCTCGCCTAGTCATGCAACGTTGTCACATGCATATGAAGCACTGAAACAAGCCTGAACCGCCTAAACAAGCCCTTTCTTCGAATCACCAATCCTTCCTTTGCGTCCTTCGCGCTCGTCGTCCCTTCTGGCTGTTTTCTTCACGGAACCCTTTTGTTTAAATGTGATGTGGGCGTTTCCCTTTCTTACCTGGCAACCTTGCCCCCTACCCCTTCTAGCTGTCAACGGACAACTCTCGCCGCCCGGACTGTAAGTTCTCCCTTTGTTATTTTATAAACTTTTTTTTATAAACAGATCTCGAGTGGGTCAGTTCTTTACCTTTTGCTACCTCGCAATTTGAAGATTTTTGTTAGGGGTGTCTGAAGGTTTCAACCACAACGGAAATCAAGGAAGCGGAACAATTCGATCACCACCCCTTCCTTCATTGCGATTACCAATAAGTAGAAAATAATTTATCCAATTCCCTTTTATTTACCATAACTTATGTTCCAAATGGTAGAATATTTTTGACTCGGACGCATCATGCAAGATGTTGAACACAGGCAGCTATGATGTATTACGAGAATGCTTTTAGTATAAGTTTGGTTTTTCTGGCTTCTATGGGCACGTGGTCATCAAGCTTTCACAGGAGGTCATAACACTCTTCGACAGTCGTAGACACGGAGTCAAGAGGCCGACTCCGGACTTACAGTGTCACCCAAGCCATTCGAAGGCCCGATTTGACTCCATGAGCAAGTCTGTGCACGCAAAATCCGTTGATATGTGAAACGAACGCGATTAATTTTTCAAATACGCAAACAAACTGCAAAGTGTTTGTTCCATATTTCATTACGGAGAGGAGTCAGTGGGCAATTTTCCTATTTTTGTGGCTGGCCAAGTAGGGAAGGCAGTGGTTGAGGTCGGCAGGTTGGAGTGATGCCGCGCAGACGGAGTCCCATTCACTTTGAGGAGCTTTTGATTAGTCGAGTAATACGAGGATCTTGAATATCTTGAAACAGAGGGTATTACTTCGATTTCATTTGATTTAAATATAGGAATAGATGGCAATTTCTTTTCTGAGGGAGTCTTGTTGTAGGTCGAAGTCGTCAAGGATCCAGGAACGAAAACCGATTCGCAAGACTATTCGTGATATTTTCCCTTTTGTACCTACTAGTATCGTAAGAACAAAGTACGGAACGCATAAAAAAATTGTCGTTTCATGGTGTGCACGAGGCAGAATTGCTGGCGGAGGTACATGCGAGGAGGGAGGTGGTGGTGGTGCGCTAACTTTAATGAGTAAAAAAGCCTTAGTTCCAAGGAAAGAAAAAAAAACCTTGCCTCCCTCCTTCTTTGAGGGCAAAAAAAAGAAATCAAGATGGCCACAAAAGCGACGTTTACCTGGAGAAAAAAGGGAATGCAGACGAAGTGAGCCACCGAGGTTTGGAAGGGGACGGCCTCTCCGTGGCAACGCGGAGCGGAGGCTGTAGATGGGGGGGGGGAGGGTTGAGGGGGAAGGGAGGTGGGGGAGAAGGGAAAGTGAGGAGAGGAAAGGGGTGTGCAGATGGAGAGAGAGAGAGAGAGAGAGGGGAGCAGTGGCGCGGAAGCCAATCCGTGCACGTGGGGATAAAAAAAAGAAGCACTGTTGGCCCGCGTGAAAAAAATGTAATAAAAAAACGTAAAATATAATTACTACAAAAAACTATTAGGGACAGAGAGTAGTGATGCTATCATCATAAAAAAATTTACATGATGGTCAAACACAACGGTGGGTAGCGGAGAAAAAAGTGACAAGAATCTAATGATAGGAAAAAATGCAGGATACACAATAGGAGAATCAACATTGTTTTGAGAGAAACTGGAGCGGAAGCCAGATGAGCTCATGATTTGAGATAATTGAATTGACAAGAAGGAAAACCATTAGGATAATAAAAAACCTACGAACAGACTTAACCAAAATGGGTGATACGCTTGTTCAATGTGTCAATACACATCCAAATTTTCCTATATCCTCTCCCCTTTATAACTTTCTCTTTGAAAATGCCTACATTTGATACAAAAAAAATAAAAAAGAGTCGCAAATGGAGAAATTTGGGTCGTAGCCAGGCAAATCGTACGATCGAAACCGAGGATACGAAATTTAAAAGAGAGGAAAGATAATTTTAACAGGGAATACGGATAGAATTTGCAAGTAGGGTCTTATCAAAACCATACTCTTAAAATTTCTGAAAATAGAATACTTTTGGCGTCCTTGAGAGAACAACTGCGGACGATACAAGGTTCTCAGAAAAAAATCTTTCATGGGAAAAGTTCTCATCATCATGTCGCTATATCCATTACAATATAATTATTTAGTATTTCTTTTAAATTTGAATTATCAACAAGTACATTTGGCAGGAAAATATTCACAACGAGAGTTGCGATCCGTAAATAATAATTGTTGGCTTTAGATTATCTTTTCTTTGAACCTGGTTTTAAATCTGGCAGTAAAGCGTGTCCTCAGAGGAAAAAAATGACCCAAAAATTTATTGCCGGCCTCGGTGGCGGCGGGGTAACGTCCTCGACTGCCAAAAAAGAGGTCGCTGGTTCGTGTCCCGCCTGGGTAGGTTTCCCGGTCCAGGGCATGGTTGTTCATGTACGTTTACTTGTTACATTTGTTGAATACCCCGGTATAAAATGGCCAATAAGAGCTGTATCCGGTGGTTTGAGAATAAAATAAAATAAAAAATAAAATAAAATTATAAATTGATGTCAGTCAAGTGGAGGTTTTAGTTCACAACCAAATATTAAATTCGATTTTCTTGAACTTAAACATGACATTTCTATTTGAAGCATCAACGTACCAAACGTGCAGAAAATATGACTGTCATGAGTTCAACTGAGCAACACTTTTAACTGCAGACTTCAAAGGGAGGATTGGGAAGCCCAAGTAATACGGTCGCTAGAAAGATAAAGAAAAATCTTTTGATAAACATAATAATGTCGATAAAACGAACTAATAAGAGCCATCTATCCATTGGCCATTAGATTATTTATGATTTGTTTCTATATGATAATAAATTTTATCCAACATTGGATTAACCATTTTAATGGCTTGCTCATATTTGATGCTTCAAGTTTCAAAAATATTTAGTGCATTTAATGATAAATGGGTTTAGCCTCAAGAATCAAAATAGCAGGTAGAAAGACGCAATTTCAGATCATTCTTTCTAGAGCCCTAAGTTATAAAAATACATGATGAATCGAAAATGTCTGGATTCTAGAAGGATTGTCGCCATTTTTGATAATTTCCAAGAAAATATGTGAATCAAAGTTAGGAATGCCTCCGCGATAGGAAAACCGAAATGGAGCGAAGGATGAGCCTCGGAAATATTGGAATTTCGTTTCGTGCGTCATCGGAGGTAATCCGGAATTTTGCAGAGCCAGAAATCCATACGAGACCGAATATTATAGGAAATTAGGTTAAACTAAGAGTTGTGGGATATTAATAATTCCTCGGTGGCTATTCATGCCATACCAAAATAACTCAGGGAAAATTTTTGAAATGTCTAGAATACATTAATATTACACATGTTATACGTTAATGGCATTGTCCTCTCTTATGATTTCAACTCCACAATCGAGGATAAATATTAAAACAGAGACTTAAACAAAACCGTGAGGCTTGTGTACACAACTGAGATTTTAGGGTCCACCACAGGCCATTCCCGTGGACATAATTGGATAAAATGTGCTCGCTTCATATAATTATGTCCACATTTTAGCTGGCACGTTGAACATAGTCGACACACTTAAATATGCAGTTATTAAAATTTATCCATATTATCTGAACCTCATGTGTCTTCAGTATTCATTCAGGATCAGAATGGTAACATATTTTCCATGCTTTCTGCCACCCAAAAACAATATATCTGCTCATAAACTGCCATAAGTAATCAGTTTCGTAATGAAGACTTATTCAAATTAGATTTATTTTGGGATTCCGAATATAACCTACCAAAGTTAAACTTTGCTGACTCAGTCAATGTTGCTAACGTGTAATGAGCACATTCGCACCATATATATCACACCAATAACACTTCCATTACAAATTGCCCTTAACTATCACTATTACGAAAATAATTACTGGCGATATATTTACGTATTTAATTAATTATTTTTCTTTTTATCTTGACCTCGTTTAATTCATGGTAAAATAGTTGTCGGAGTATAGGTCAAATGCACTATATAGAATACAATAATATTGAAATATACTATATAGAATAGAATATCAATAAATATGTACAAAGCTAAGCCCTGATGATAGTTTAAAATACACTGAAACGTTGGCTAAAACTTTTTTGCATCGCATACATTTGACCTATACTCCGAGAACTATTTTACGTATTTATTTGTTACGAGTATTCTTTCGGTGAATTTTAATGGAGCGTGGGAGCCTAGTGGGTGAACCTGTGGACACAGGCTAATGGTAGCGATCCTTCGGACATTTACCCCAGGAAATAAAATCATCGAAGTGAGATGCGGCCCGTGGAAAGGAACTGCCGCACCCATCCACCCTCCATGTGTGCAATGAGGGGCCAGTGTCATCGTCTAGGGTACGCCCCACCCATCAGGATGATACCATGAGATGCTGACAACCTGATGATAACATGAGATGCTGAAACCCGGGTCGTGCTATTTAAAATAAAGTGTCGAATGGAACAAAGTAATTTTATTTTACTCTATGATGAAGCAGTTCCACAAAGTAACGCCGGAGACCGTGTGTCATACTTTATAAATTGATAATAGAACGACCAAAATAATAAATTTACATAATCAGCAAGTAAATAAAGCATAAACAAAAAATACAACTCAAAAATCCTAAATTATGCGTACATATAGAGTGAATAGATAATGAAACATTGCAAAGGATACAAAAATCAGCTTCTCTTTCCATTTCAGCGTGTTGGAATTTATTAAATTGAAATAATTTTAAAGCTTGCTATGGATTGAGATGTCTTAAAATCATGAAGTAGTGAATTCCGTCTGCAGGAAATAGAAACTACGAACGGCCTATGATGCATAGCTGTGCAAATAAGTACGATGAAGATGAATACAAACAAATAAATGCGGGATAATATTGTGTAGAAACATAACAGGAGATAAAAGCCAGAGAACACATCTTTATGAGAATGAAAAAAAGTTCAAATTGCCAATCGAAGAAAATGAAGAGATTGGGGAATGAGTAGGAGTGTCAGAGGCTAAGGGGATGGGGAGCGGAAGGATTATGATATATAAAGGATAAGTTATGCGCACTTGATAATTTAATGATAGGAATGATGCATCCCATAAAAAGCTGTTACACTAGCAAATCACTTTCTGGATTTAAATAAAACTTCAATCAATTAAAACCAAAGGAAAATATAGCAAGATGCGATAAAATTGTCATCGGCTACAGAGAGAAACTGAGATATTGAAATACGATAATTCGATATATCTTTGCAGCGTTTGAAGTAACCACTCACGGTTTCATTTTCAGCCTTCAAAGGAATAACAGCAGGATCTAATGCGGGAAAATATTTCCGGTATGGAAGAAGAGTACTTTTTTTTTATATTTTAAAGTCACGAAGAAAGGGCATATGCCAGATTTTTCACTTGCCTCAGTCGCTACTTGACTGTTTTTTTTTACTGCATCAGGTTAAATGCAGCGCAAAAAACACATTAATTACGAAATCTTCGCGAGCATCGTCCAAATCCAACGCCGAATTAATGGTAAGCGCCGTTGCATGAGCGGGGGGTGGGGGGGGTGGGGAATTTGCGAGGCCCATTTGACTTCATTAGAGACCAGCGTCGATAATAATAGTCCAGGGCGACACATATTCGCGCGCCTGCGATACTGATACGCAAAAATATTAATAAAAGATGGAGAGAGAGAGACTCTGGATATTTGGCACCCTCGTAAATTATTTAGCGCGTTCGTTCGCCTTCGCGAATATAAAAAAAATGAAAAACGAAACCCGGTCGATCACGGCCACGTCATCACCCCACCCTCCTCCACCTCTTCGTCTCCCCGTGCAACTTCGCCCTGCCGCTTGCACGGAATATTGAGCGAGAGAGAAGAAGACCCCCCCCCCCCTCTCTCTCTCTCTCTCCTGCCCCCCCCCCCCCCCCACACACAACCCTCGCAGTTCGCATTCCGGATGGATGTGGTTCCCACACCACAGCCCCCCCACCCCCCCCCCCCCCCCCGAAAATGATCCGGGCCGTATTTTAAGACGTTCCTAGAGGAACGACTCTTCCTGTGTGACGCGTTACTAGGGGGAAATCAACCTCCAAGCGTTTTTTAAACGTACCTCCTTCTTAGTAGAATCAACTCCATCTACAAGCTTACCGAATTTCTCCCTACTATTTTGAGCATGGATCAGACCACCCTTCTAAATTGTAGGAACTGTTTCAAGGCCTAATATGGCGGAATGCGTTGTTAACCTCCGGATTTTGTCATTTTTTTCCGGACACATTTTGCAGTATGCGATCAAAATTCCTTAAAAATTACGCTTTTTTAACGTGATGATATTTATTTGTTTCATAATATATGCCTGTTATGAGGAAACGTATAAAAAGAACGAAAAAAGCGTTAAGTCTGTAAGTAAACAACCGTTGTTATGAAATGGATGCTGAATTTTCAAGGTATGTGTTGAAAGAGTCGTATATTTATGTTGGACGAATACACATAAGGGATAGGTAGAATATCATTGAGTACTACTATTCAGAAAGGAGTTTCTCCAGAGGTATCGCTTCACAATATGTACCGTAACAGACGTTATTTTACCCTCTGAATGGAGTGAACATTTAAGCAATCGTGTTCTGACGATTCCGTATATGTTAAAACTGCTAATTGCCTTTTGGTTTTATGCCTCCGGGTCATTCCAGGTATGTGGTATTTTTACGCAAGATTTATATTATCGCTTTGATTATGTAACACAGTATTAAATCTCGTTTGTGGCGATCTACCCGGAGTTGCTCAGGGGACGGTGTTGAGAATAATTAAGGTATGATTTCTCCTTAGTTTGGAAATTGTATGAATGAAAATTTTCCATTTGGAGGGGAAGTGTTATAAGGTATTGAGTTCAAAATATTTGGTAACCGTTACAGAGCATCAGTAATGACCTGGTGGCATTGATACCTCGTTACAAATGTAAACATAAGTTGCCAATTTCAGAGGAAAATACTGCTAGATGTAAGACATCTTTTTATGACAAAGGTTGATTTCCTAGAGTATACGTATTGGGTGGTATCGACTGCACCTATGTTCCGACTGTGAGTTCGGGGGGAGAGTTAGGCTAATTGTACGGAAACCGGAATAGATCATATGGTTTTCATTAAACGTAAAGGTATGTAAATGTTTATTTACCAAGTTTATCACAACGTATCTTATGTTGAAATTGGCAGCTTCATCTCAAGGCATATTATGGTTTGAAAATATCAAGCTGAGGCAAACCGTGGTTGCTGAGTAATTCTACTTCTTAATAAATGGGATTCTGCTTATCCCTTTAGTGTATTTTTCTAACTGATACATAAAGCTCTTCCGAAACACACCTCCATACTGTACTGTTCCATTGTAATGGGTCTTGTTTAGTCTTGAATAAAATTATATTATTCCAATGAAAATCCATATAGGTAGTTCCTGCATTTTCCTTTCCTGCCCAAGACTCCCACTTCCTTTGCATGTCCCTTACAATGTATAAATACAGTTAACAACATGAAGATAGGTAGAGTTATCTCTTGTCACGGGTACTCCATTCTCCTAATTTAATACCCTATCTCATTATGTTAGGCCCTTTCAAAGTACCCATTTCATATTTGTAGGGACATACATACAATTGTATGCATAAATAATCATTAATAATGCATGGGTGATAATAATAATTATGCCAAAAAATTGGATTTTAGCAATGTAATTTCAAGAAATAAATAAAATTAAACATTTCTATTTTAAAATTATAAATATTTGAACTAACCGTAGCAGAATCACTTTTAATTAAAAAATGGAGTGGTAATCAGCCAGATAATGAAACATGACTGTCTGATGGAAGGGCTGATAGAAGGAAGGAATTACAGAGTAAGGTAATGGAAGGCCTACCCCTGTTATTCATATTCTGAATTGGCTATTAATATCTTACAACATGGAGCAAGTAATCAAGAATGTAAATAAGGAATTCTATGTCAGCAATGGAACACTAGTACATAGGAGAATCAAGTCCGCAGGCATACTCAATCAACCTTCATATTCAGTGACGATTGATATATGCGACTGATACTACTTAAAATATAAAATGGAATTTTTAAAAACTTTGATCCTTTAAAGGCAGTAATGCCTTGAGTAAGCAGTGAAATGACTAATTAGTGGAATTGTTCAAGCATACTACTTGATCAGTACTAAATTATTTTCACTCATGGGTGGTATGAATAAACGTCTTTTACAATTTTACATGAAAGCAACTATAAAATTGATAAAGCAGCAATGATTGACCTGGAGGCAGTAATAACTTACACGTTAACATAAATATTACTCACTTAATTTGCTAAACGAAAGTTTTTCCAACCATTAGTTCGTGTTACCGTCACCAACATGTTAAAATTATCCAAAAAATTGCTTCATTTTGAACCTCATACTGCACGTTTGATGTTGACCACTCACTGTATGAAAAGAATGCATACTACATTACATCTTGCCTTTACCTATGTCACCATTTTACCTGAAAAGATTGGAAGAAAGATATACATATATAGGGATTGGGAAATGCAGCTAAATAACATTATACAGGTTCAATTGAATTTAGCTTTATTAAATGAAAATTAAACACATTTACAAAAACAAGAGAAATTTACTAAGGAAGAACAAAGTTGTTGGCTGGCACTGAAATTAAAATCACAAAACACATTTCCGATAGCAAGAAGACGATGCAAAATCTAATGCAAAAAAGGCAAAATTGCTAGTTGGATGTGCAGAATTAGATGAGGAAGAGATGGGATATGGCTTATGAAAGGCAGGAGTAATGAAGGCGGGGAAAAGCCATGCAGGTGCAGAAGTTATCATTCCAGTTACAGAGAGGGCACCATCACCACAGGAAATGGTTCAGGTTAAGGCATAGAAGCAGGCAGCAGAGTTATGGCATCTTTCATGACATCGAGGTATCCAGCAGCCCAGGAGAGAGAAGCAGGAGCAGGAGCTGACCAATGTCAAGGAAGAGGAGGAATTCATAGAGGAGTATCTGAAAGCTTGCAAAGAAGTGGCATATAAGCATATGATACATATAAACTCCATACAATAATACAGGCATAATTAGGTATCTCAAAGCATGCATTATACCTTAATATCCATATGCAAACACAATGATCATTCACATGCTTTTAATATCTTCATTTGTAATAATTCATTTCAGAGAGCATTGCATGGATTCAATTTTATCACACTGGGTTTCAAAATTGAAAGCCTCCATAAACTGAGCCTAAGGCTAGTACCAGTATTTTAAGTTTGAATTCCCATCACTAATTTGCCTATTCTGCAGAGGCTCAAACTGAAACGTGCATCAAACTTCTAACTACATTTATTTTGTTTTCATTATCCCTAAAATTAGGTAATTGCAATGAATATATTTTCCCTGAATAACCTTTGGCAGATAATCATTTGCTAATGACTTTAAAAACATCAAGATAATGGAGAATTTTAAAATGAAAGCACAAGCAACACCAAGCAAAATATATCATAACAAATACCACACGCTTCAACTTCGCCTCCTCTGTTTGAAGCTGTATGCCTTGGATACACTTCTTAAATTCCTCCTCCATATGGATGATGTTTCCAGCAGCCTTGGCATTGGCAAGTTCCTGCTCCTTAATAGCACAAGCAATCTCCGCTTCCCTCTTCCGGATCCGCTGGATGGCATCCTACTTTTCATTGTAAGATGCCATGAGTCCCAGCCTAGCCTCCATCTCCTTCTCAATGGCCGCTTCCCTGATTAATTATGCCCTTTTTGTACTGCAAGAAGTCCCTGCAGATTACATCCTCGGAGTGTATGCTTCCTCTCGATGGTGGTCATTTAACTCCGAGGAAAAATAAGAAAGTATAACGTTGATTAATGAAAATCATGTGTCATAATTCCTGGAAATAGCATCAAGTAACTCAGCTTAACTTCAACCATGATGATTATATTGGATATGCAATGACATTTTATAAAGGTCACAGAAAAATAACCACACGTACAATACACAAAGGCTAGTATGATGCAGGTCAATTTCTCTTTAACGAAGTTGTATTCCTTTAAGCACAATCATGGTACTGAACACATTTTATATTTTTTGACTGACAGATGCAACATGATAATATTTTACTTGATAATAATCTCAGTGCAACACTAAGGAATTCCCTTTAATAATGATAGGAACATACCCGTTTTTTTAATCAACTTGCCTGATATCTCAGAAATGTTGAGAGGAAGCAAACAATCCAAGGTCCCATCCCTACCCACCGGGGAAACGCTAGGGACCGCCAACGCATCAGAGTCCCCAGCATTCGCCGGAGAGTAGGAGACGGGCGGCGAGGCTATTTCCATCTCTGGTGGCAAATCTTCCTTACTGGTGGGTGTCATTGGTCCGCCACCACTCTTCATCATCTCCTGCCTTTCATTCTTCCAGCTCTTCCCGTTTCCTCATCTTGATATTATCGCAACTCTTCCTCAATTGCTTGGTGGTACGCTGTGAGATAGAAAAATTATCCGTTACATTGAGATTTACGACAAAATATATCACTGGACTTGTAACCAAACCAAAAATAAATATCCATCACTACAGCCACAATTGATAATGCTACACGTACACTACGTATATTCACGAATTTATTTACTTTGCCACTAAATAACAATTACAGCAACTCCGCCACCATTGCGGAGTCGTTTTAATTGTTACCCCTACCCCGCCGCTACAAGCCGAAACCAAAAGCTTCACAATAATAATTCCATTAACATTCCATTAACTTGGAATTATTGTTGTGAAGCTTTTGATTTCGGCGCAGGAAAATAAGATTTACTTGTATCGCATGGCGCGAATCACGTCTAATCTTGTATTGGAAATGAAGGGAAATACGTTTCGTGGAAAATCTCTGGCCGCGACATAATCACGAAATTTTTTTGCAATCTACCACCAAAGTGCACTTTATGAGGATTTCAGCAAAGAATTTTTTAAAAAGTTATAGCTTTTCACCGGTTTTTAAACCCCAAAACCAATGAACTAGCTACGAACCTAGAATGAGCTACGTCGATGTTACCAACAGACTTACACGAGTTATGTTAGATTTTTGTTGAAAATGAGCAAGTTGTCTCGCGAACTGCCGAGCATGGATAGTCGCAATCGCAGAATGGCTCTTCATGAAAATGTCTCCGAATTTATAGATAGTTTTAAAATTATGACTTTGATAAATAGTTAGCGATCAGTCAGCAACAATTTTTCATAATTAATTGCTCATTGAAACAAAAATCTTTTCAACTATCAGACAATGCATTTATCGACATCATACTTCCAAACAAACATACTTACCTTCCGAACAAATTCGTTCGAATTAAATTCGTCCTGCACATTCAACTAGGCTCTCGCCTTCCATAATGCATCCGTCTTCTTGCTTTCCAACACCTCCAGACGCTAGTTATGACGCCAATCAACAACTTCGTCTCTTCCCTTGTAAGCCTGTCCATCTTGTTGTCCTCCAGTTTTATTAATAAAAGCGATCTTCTTTTTGTTGATGCGTTCTTGCCGCAATGAACTGTGGGCAGCAAACGTCACACAAAGCATGACGTAGATATGAGAATTTCAGCGATCAACTCAACACCCACTACTTCGAAGAGGAAGAGTTTGGTGTTGCTGTAGGAACGTTCTTGACTGCGAATAGTAGGTGGAGATACAACTCTTTCTCATCCCACTCCGGCGATAAGAGTATTGTTTAAAAATACGGCCCATAATGTCACACTCTTATCACACACACACTTGTTGTTAGGGCGAGGGTCGAATGGGCGCCCTTTCGCACGACCCGATTGCCAGCAGAATGAAATTTGCACAGATAAATTAAACATCGCCTCTCTCAATTCGAAGCGCGTGCTCTTCACCCTCTTAGTGTCAGCCTATTTTCCCGGATATGCTGAAGAATGCAAGGGCTTAGTGTTTTGCGAATTCGTAGGTTTGCGCTTAAAAATTTACATAACGACTGACATGCATTTTCAGAAACCATTTTTAAAAATTAATTTGCTCCCAAAACTTACGTGTATGTTAAAACAAGACAGATACTAAAAATGGTTACCAAAGCTACATGAAACACAATAAATAAAAGGCGTGAGTGTTAAAAATCCCGGGCGATAGATCGGCCCTTGGCACTCTCCGCACATACCCCCCGGGCAGATGGATCGGCTCCCTGGCACTATAAGGGTTGAAAGCTCACCATCATTCCTGCTCATTTCCATGCATTACACATTGCGCTGTTTTTGGGTGAATAGTTATAGAATCCGCTCACGGTAATAGCGGATAAAATCCGGGGAATGCATGTGTTTCTAACGAGTCTGAATGTTAGAACAGAAAAGTTTAAGTAGCGCATAGTTAAGTCCCTTCAATGTGAGCATATTTTACGTAATTAGGTAAGCCCGCATTCCATATCGCAATTCAGTGAAAAAATATTGGAAAAAATATCGCTGTAAGCGTGATAAATCCTTTCACTCAATTTACAAAACCAAGAAAATAAGGATTAAAAATAATATTTTTTTATGCGTCGGATGTGGTTTTGAATGAATCTATTGTGACACGGTGAAGTCGAAAAGCTCGAGTTAGAAACTCGTGAAGTTGGCTCAGGCAGAAGACATCAACGAGGAAGTTTGAGGTAGATAACGATTTCCAAAAAGATGAACTATTTCATCATTTTCGAAGATATTGCAAACCGCAAGTCCCAGCATACATATAATGAGAAAAATAGTTATCGCCATCACAATATGGACCCACGACTTACTTAGCCTCGCCCCATGTCCTATTTTGAGTCACGCTCCGATTTTTTTTACAACTGGCATACTTGCAATCTTTTCATTAAGAATAAAAACCTAATATTTGTGGAGGTAATTAAAGTTAATGTCTTTATTCAAAACGAGAGGGCCACATCCACAGCAAAGGGAAGTGGTATTTTGAATTATTAAGAGATTAATTTCGATAGTCGGTAGACAGTAGACACTAACTTAGCGATTTGACCGAGATATATAGGTTAGGGTAGAGCTTACACCATACTGTGTCAAGAAGAGTGAAAGTCACGCATTGGGGGTCCTGGGGGCGAGAATTCCTTTCGCTGGTCCACCTCAATCAGCGAGGATTTTAGTTCGGGGTGCCCAAAGACCCGGTCCCCTTTCGATCAACCCTCTGCCCTAATTTCAATAGCAGGTTGATTGATTTCAATTAAGAAGAGTTTCATTAGTAAGATAAAGAGACAAAGTCATTCCGAGGAAATCTTTGATATTTAACATAATGAAAGTACTTTCCTACTTCCATTCTTCATTATTTTAACAGACCCAGGTTTCGGCCCATAATGCAATACTCAAGGTTACAAATTGCGTTGAAAATGGAGTTATGTGCCAAAATCTGGTTCTAAGTTGTAAGGATTAGTACAAGGTTAAAAAATGGCAAGGTGAAAAAATGAAACCTTGAAAATGGCATTATGTGACGAATCCATGGTGGGTTGAAATAAATTAGTTTGGAAATAGAAAATTATTTTCATTATGATAAATTTCATTACTACGCTTTCTTTTATCCCATTCAATCTGGCCTAATATTCCGTTTCTTGATGTGAATTCCATTTTAATAGCTTTAATTCCGAAACACACGGTGATCTACGAGCTGCATGCCTCATTTTTGGCATGGTTTCATGCCGTGTGCACATTTACCATCGCATGGCTACCGCATGGACATATAGGAACATGTTTGCTGCACGACGGTGATATGCGGTTCAATTGCTAGTCAGACTGAATTTCGTAGACTGATTCCCCAAAAAAATAGAGGAGAAGTAATAGACCACCTTTTCTTAAAACTCAACAAAAAATAGAGTCAAACATGTACAAACCTTCGCCAGGTATTAGGATTATTTGATCGATGAACAAAAGATAATAGTGATATTTATTTGCCTATCGTCGGCTATAAGGGTAGAGAGTGCCCCTCTCTACCCTTATACCTACCGAGACCTTTTCAGAAATATTTCTCTAAATGCCGGGATGATGCCACTTGTAGTCAATCAGTTTCATACACGCGGCCAAATGTAGCGCAGGGATGCGTTCAGTGGAAGACATCGAACGACAGAACGTGAGTTTTTTTTTATTTTTCATTTTTACGCAACTTTTATCTAATAGCGTAATTTTTATTTGTGCTTTGGAAGTTTATTTAACTACTACTATGTATGTCTATAATTCCTTAAATGCATTCTTCGCCTCGAAAATTCTTGCAGTTAGCAGGTTCGCAGCTCACTATGTGGTTGTGTTGTGGCGTGTATAGGCGTAGCAAGTGCTGTTGGGGCGAGAGTCTGGGGGCATTTGTCCGCATGTGGACTCTTGCCCCCGCGGGCGCTGACTCCTGCCCCACTATATTGTATTGATTTTTCTATGACTTCATAGTTTCTGCCATAAATATCACATGCGCTTTGTTTTTAGTTGTATTGAAAGAAAATGCGGAAAATGTGAGATAAAAACCGATTGGAAAGCATTGGGATAACAAATTTTGGAGATTGTCTCAGCGTAAACGTCTCAAGACGGTGTGTGCATCAGAATATATTGCATGCAATGACCGGGAATTCAAAAAAATATTAGCTATTTCCAGAATTTTAGATGCGTTTTATTCGTAGATATGCATCATACTGCCTGTTGTTGTCCAATCTACCCGTGAACAGGCATAAGTGTACATGCTCCCAGTCCTTATTTTTCCGAGAAAGCGTTTAGAAATAAGCTTGTAGTTGGAGCACCTCCAGGAACTCTTTTGCTAATGACTGATTTGGCATTTATAATGACTGGCTGACACATTTTAAGGGAAATCCAAAACTCTCTAGTGATGATCTAGTGTTGTCATGGAAGGCGGAGAAGATTTTTTACCCTCAAATATTCCTCCCTTAACTCATTACCAAATTCATGTCCGTACAAACCTTCTACCTCTGAGTACTTTACTCTGATTATTACTTACTACTTACAACCATACTTTTCCTCGCATACATCGGGAGGCACACTTCTATCTTGAGAATATTGGACCATATCCAAAAGCATGGCAAGCGTAAAAGCGGCGTTAAAACTCAAAGTGGTCTGAAATTCTTACGAGTTCCCCCAACACCCAGAAAATAAGCGTGAAGATATCTAAAAAGAAAGTAAAGGTTTATAATACTAAGCGGCGGTTTCTGAACGGCAAACAAAGCGGGCATTCACTTTACAGGAAAACTGATTATGACTATTGAGGTTGAGGAAAATTATTCTCAGATCCACCAATTGTGAAGTGGATAATGTGTTATGAAAGCAAAAAATGGAGTAAAGAACCTTGCACCACATATTCTGAAAAGAGAAAGTTCACATGTGAAAACTGTGATTAGAACTCTTGCCCCATAATGGGAGCCCCACGTGAGGGGCAAGTTTCCCATTTGTTTTCCTCTTACATTTTGATGAATAACGCCAGTTCTTATTTTTTTCTGTACCAATGGAAGATAAATATTGCAGTACATGAAACAGTGAACAAATTGTGAAAAATAAAAATTATTGCTTGAAACTGAATGCATAATATTTATAATTGTTTGTAATATGCGTAATCTTCCACCTCATTCCCCTAATTAACAAGTGAAACCATGCGGTTTCTCTACACCTGTCCCAAATCAAATCGTATTAAATCGCGGTAACTGATCTTTCCGACAAGTCGCTTGCCATTCTCAGGAATATTATTTTTCTTCCGATGACTTTTTAAGCCAGGAAAGCGAAAAGACATCAATTTTCCCGAAACGAAATAAAAACAACGACATTACAATAATGATTAAAGCTGCATCCAATTTTTCCATCATATATTTTCGTATAATTCTAATCACTAATTTTAAGAAATTTCAAGTATAGAATTGAATAAATTAACATGCTTAACACTCGAAACTCGTAAAAAACACGAGGAGAGACTTCAATTGTCCTCGTCCGAAATGAGTTCTACGCTCCGTATCAGATTTCAGCTCGATATGGATGTAAAATATCCAATCCAGGATGACATAAATCGACTGCCAGACTCCCAATCGAGTGAGGTTGGATTCGGACACGCACCAAGGCCAGCTGAGTGGTGCTCGCACCGATTAAAAAAGAAATTTCCCCCCACGAATGTTGAGTTTCCCACACATTGACTTCGCATCAATCATTACTGTAGCGACTGCTTTCCTGTATATCTCGATGGAGTCACCCCGAAAAAAACACGGTTCGCTGACATAAAGAAATCAAATATCTGGAACGCTTTCAACCTTATCAAAAAAACAAGGTCTAACATTCCGGAGAGCTCAATTATAAGAAGGGAAATGGTGGCTTGAGTCAGGCCCAGCCGTGCCCCGACCTATGTGCTCTCTCTCTCTCTCTCTCTGGCCTTGGCGTGCTGCCCAATCTGACCCGTGTATCGGGTGGACTCAAATTTAAAGCTATTCGAGACCATGGAGGTATCTCGTTAGCCATACACCACCTACAGCACGTGGTTAATGCAAGGGGCCCACCAAAATTGTTTTCCATCGGGAGAAGAATAAATATGAAGCATGTTATGATAAATGGATACGAAAGTTCAATAATTTCTTTTTCCATTGACGGTAAAACAGCTACTTTTCAACAAAAATGTGAAGGAAGTTAGCTAGATGCGTGACCAAGACATTATACAAATTAATAATTCGTATAATGTCTAAGGCAATGGTTAACCATTATACTGATGAAGTATTTAATCGAGACGTACCAAATGAAGTATTCGGCAGCCTCGAATTAATCATTATAATAATTTCGTTTATTTTCGTAGGCACTGGGGCCCATGAGAAAATAAATGTACAGCTTTCTACATTTCCAGCATTGGTAGATAAATAAAAAAAAGAAGTAAATGAATAGATTACAGACAAATGCAACCAGTTCAGATCGTCAAGAGCATGAAAAAAATCAGCAACACAATATTTCCAACAAAAAAAAATGAATAATCGCACTTAGATATAACAGACTAATTACAAGAATTTAAGGTGATAATTCGTTATGACAGTTATGTCAAACAAACAATTTTTTAAAGAAACCATAACATTAGAATAACACTATGATTTAGCATTCTAAAAATTTAGTTGACCATTTATTCACATGTGTATCAATAAAAATAACAACAACAATAATTATAAGGTTTAGGCTAAACATGAATATAAACAGAATAAATTCAACTTGAGGTTATAAGGAGGCATTTTTCAGAAACCCAAATGTGCTATGTTTAAATCTATTGATATTTGTAATGCTTCTTATTTGGGCTGGGAGAGAGTTCCATATTTGTGAGGCGGTTACTATGAACGATTTGTTCATATGAGGCGTGTGATGTTTTGGAATATGGAGGCCAATGATTACGGGTAGATATATTATGTGCTTCAGATTTTCTTACGAATTTTTCGTACGGGTATGGCGGCTAATTGAGGATGAGAATAGAATTTTGTTAACATTGACGATTTAATAAACAATGTAACTTACGGATAACAAAAAACGCTGTAGATCACCATGGTGGTCGTATCAACAAACATTCCTGACTGAAATTGCTGACTCCACTTTTATTCACTCACGCACTCTCTACAATTGAGAGACAGCATTAGAGCGTGCCAAAAAAGTAACAGCCAAATATGTAGATGGGGGGGAGGTTCCTTTACGGTGCTCCAGCGATAATAAAGAATCTTCTTGATACCGTGGTCGACCGTAGCCACCGAGAGACAAGGCCTACGCAAGCGAGCAGAGAAGGTCGGTGACGTCAGGACGAGTGGGGTTACGTATGTTGTTAGGGAGTTGTTGATGGAAGGATAGTGGCATTGTCGAAGTGGTAAACAGAAGTCGCTTCAATGAGTGAGACGTGAAAATAAAACTATAATTTGAAGAAAATAAAGAGGTTTTTAGCAGTGGTTCGTTCTACGGTAGCAGTGGATGTTACTGAAGTTCTACTAAAGTGTAAAAAGTTGTGCAATTAGTCTAACTACCGCAGTGTTTCTGACTGCCGAGGAAATTACAAGACGGGGCCCAAGATGTCTGTTTTCAATTTCCCGAGCGATCCAGAAGTTTGAGAAAAATCCATTCGTGCCATTATGAATGAAGAACTTGAGCCAACAAAGAACAATAGGTACGTATCGTATAATTATAGAGGTATTGATGGAAGTGTGTTCAAAATAATTTTTGGTTTTGCTAAAGACTTATTATTTCGATGAAATTGCCGAGTTTAAATTTGAAGGGCACGAATCGATGGATACTTTTAAAGTCTCCTGAGTGATTAAACATTTATTTAACGTTCCTGCCTTAGTTATTGGAAGTCTTTTGGTAATGATTGCAGTGGTGGAAAAGTTATTCATTGTTAAATAGGTAATTCGGCATGTTTAATTTAGTCATGAATCCCATTCGGTGGATCGAAGTATATCATTTAATTCAGATTGATATTGCTTTAAGCTATTACTGAAAGGTTCTTAATATGGTAATAAGTAAAGGTAGCACAGTGAAATTACTCAAGTGCATAAAAGATCTTTGTTTTTATGTCACCGTTTGATGTGAATGAAATATTTTCATGATTTAATATAAATATTTACAATTAACCTTGTGGGTTATAATTAAAGAGATGAGGAGTTGAATAGCGGCATTCACTTGCTACTTTAAAAAATTAGAATTTCTTTTAATTTAATTGACAGCAGTCCAAGATTTCCTGTACTTGGAAGTGTGTAAATTATTTTAATTTTATTGTTTGGAGGAGTCAAAGAGTGTAAATTTAGTCTTGCTGGCCAAATATTCAAGTACTTACTTCATTAATTATAAATAAAAGAAGCACGGCCGTGGTATAAAAAAATCCAACCGGCTAGAGTAGCATTTATTAATAGCTTTTTTTATTGGAAGGCTTATTGTATTGATCGCAGCGATAGAAAAGTTATTGCTTTCTAGTTAAAAATTTGGGCAATTCGTCAAATTTTATTTATTCATGACTCCTATTTGGTGAATCAATTCTTATTAATTCCTGTAAGCCATAATTCTCGATTATTCATAGTTAAACAAATATTGTTGTCGGTGATTGTTTTTCGGGTTCATTCCGCGTTGACTCCTATTTTGCAGACGACAGTTTCGGGCGTGTTCCAGCTCCCGTCTTCGGTTCCAAATGATTGGACATTATCATTGATTATCATTTGTACCCGAATACGGGAGCTGGAACGCGCCCGAAACTGTCGTCTGCAAAATATGAGTCAATGCTGAATGAACCCGAAAACCAATCACCAAATAACTCACCGCGGAAGCCTCCGTAATAAATATTGTAGCCATTGGTGTCCCTATACACGCCTCAGTTTTCTCAAGGTTTAAAATTAAAGGCATGAGGGGTAGAATAGAAAAATAGAGTAGTCTAAAGAATTGAAAATGCTTTAAAATAAATTAATAGTCATTCAAAATATCATGTAATGGGAAGTAAGGGATTACTTTTTATATGAGCGTAAATATGTAAAATATTTAATTTGATTGTTGTACTGAGACCTAAATAGTGAATTGCATTACTTTTACAGGTGTGTCTGAAGAGAATTTTGCTCCTCATGGCATAATTCGTGAATTAGGGAAGTATGGTGAGAGGACAGCGAGATTACTTTCCGCACCATTGAAATGGTCACGACTGAGACGCTGTGACATCCTAACTTCCCTATTACCCCATCTACCTGTCTTCTCAGGCAAGCATACGGGAGAGCCCAGGCAAACGAAGACAGGTGAAGGAATTTTCTGCATTGGAAGAGGCGGTGGAGGAAAGCATTAGGGTGAAGGAGACATACGACCGACAGAATATTATTTCAAGCTTAGTGAATCTTGGAGAAAAGTTCAGTTTCTTGATTTGTGAAATGTTTGGACAGTGGTTCATAAGCATGACTGCATACTTGTTCCGAACACATTATCCTCAACCCCATACCTTGAATTTAGCTCTCTGTTGTGGTAAACTAGGCGCGCAATGTTAGTGTTAATTTTGAAAAAGTTCCAATTTTAAAACTAGGGAAGTTTAGCTTACGCAAGAATGTTTATAATGTTGGAATCTTAGGTGAGACTTTCTCCCAAATGTTTTGATCTGCCTCTTGTGGTAGATATAGCAGTGACTCCTTAGTCATTGCCTCTGATTACTGAAAATCTGTCATGCCAGACAGTGATCCCTGTTATTACTTTATTGGCGAACACCTGTCCTTGAAATCTGTTAACAAGCCTGACTATTCCACAGATATGTAGATATTTAGTGCAATTCTTCTCTTTCTCTCTCTATCTCTCAACTTGTGCTTAAAAGTAAAAGTACCAGGGAAATGTGTGCAGCCGCATTTGAGAATGTCCTCTGTGATGTGTACAATTACACTCGAGTTTTGATGATAATAATAAACATGTTAATACGCAACTGTTGACATCCTTATTTATGCATCACCTCCACTCCCCTATGACTTTTATTTTTAAAAAGGTCCATGGTATCCAGATAATCAATTTCGGAGAGGAGCACGTCAAGTAAGTGAGATGTCTAAAGCTACCGGAGTGATATACTGAGAATTTTGGTTAAAGCCTTTGCCAGCTACTTCATTCCGATCAGATTTTAAAACGTATTAATTAACGTCTCGTGGAATAATTTATCATATATTTGGAGAAAACTAATGACTTGTTGCTTTTCAAAGGATTCCCCGCAGCAAAAATGTGTTATTGAGCAAGAAGTTCGAGCATTGCGTTTGCTTACTTTCGGTGGTTTAGTTTGCAATCTTAAATATATAAGGACGTTAAGATCTGAATAAAGTAAACCTGAAATATTTGTGGTAAATATTTTAACGTAGCAAAGTAAATGCGAAGGAATTCTACTATCTAATTAGAAAGAATTACGTTCACTCCAGTTGCGATCGTTCAAGCGAACGACGAGTGGCAATAATCTAACCCTTCTCGTCGTGACGTCACGGCTGGTTGCTCAGGCCTTGTCTCTCGGTGGCTACGGGTCGACCCGATCAGAGCGACAGAAAAGATGGCGCATGGCGCTACAACGTTTAATCTAATTAATCTAAGAAAAAAACAGAGTAGTGTCGAGCAGTCAGTGGCCGAAATATCGATCACAGAGAATTTCATCTAACAGAATGTGAGCAGAGTGGTCCATTCAAGAAGTGAAAAATATAACAAAGTTATTATCATAAAACAAAACAAGATTCTAGGCAAAAAACACGCAACAAAAATGCACTGCCTATTTTACAGAGAAAAAATTTTCCGTGTCTGATACACAACAAAAACAAGATCAAAGTTCATTTACTTTCCAATTATAAATAGGAGCGATTGAAGTTTCTCTACTTTACTATTCGATTTATTACCAATTAGAAATTTGTGACTAATTATGCAGCTCTTTTCGCTGTATCAAAAACAATTTTGATGCTTTTGAGGAAATATTTACCAGCCCCTTCCGTTTCGGGCCCCTACCTTGGAAGGCCAGCGAATTTCCAGTTACAGCGAGAAAAATTCTATATCTTTTTGCGACAAAGAATTTCTTTGAATAGTACGTGTGCAAAGAAGGCTATTTAAGGATGTAAAAAAATAAGCCAAGTTAGCAGCTTAAAAATAAATATACCACATAATTATTTTTTAGAAAACCTGCCCAACGCATGGCCGCACATGATATAAGGGTAGTAATCAGCAGCTAATATGGCATCAACACTATGCGATGCAGTTTCTGTGACTAACTTTATTAAAATCCCAGTATAACGAAACTAATGAGCTGCAGTCGATAACTTGTAGCTTTCGTCGCAGAAATCCAGTAACGTTTGTATTTGCTCGAAAGAACTTATATTCTAGTAATCCCTAATCACGAACAGAATTATCTTCAATGACCTTCAAACCTTCGTCTGCTCAGGGATATTCTCCATTGCCGAGTTGCGAGCACCGCAGTGGCTCCATCTATCGCCCCAGCCGTGGGTGAGCATCGCGCCCTTCTTTTGTCGATCCCTCCCACTCCCCCACCCCTCCTCCCTCCTCCCCCTCCCCCTTCTCCTTGCCCCCCGTCACGCGAACCACCCCTTTTTACCACCCCACCAAAAAAAGACAAGGCTAGCACACGCTGCCCCACACAGTACATTATTGAATTCTTTCCAAATATATATTTAAGGGGAGAAATTAAGAAAAGAAGCCCGTACTGCTATATGTAGTATGAGGGCGCCGATGAGACACACATCACCTCTGCCACATTATCGTTCGCTTACACTTGTTCTTGGAACGGGGGCTCCCTCTGGAGGGGTAGGTGGCACTATTATATGGAGGAGAGGCTTCGTGAGGGGGGGCGGGGGGGTGGAAGGGCTCGTCGGAAACTTTCACATCCTTCCCTCGCGAGAATTCACCCCCCACGTGGATACGGTGAAGTCGAAAGTTTGTTCCTCGCCGGCACGTCTCAAATAAGGCCTAAATAGGGCAAGTTGCGGGGAATTCACTCCCTGCGTGTTCAGCGCCCGACGATGCCCTCGCAAAGCAAATAACAGCCCCTTTAATGATAAGCCCTTTGCGTCCACTCTACGGTTCGTCACCTTCCCCGTCCGAAAAGTAGAAATGAAGAGAACAACATTAACAACCGTAGTCTTGATAAGTGAAATCCATCATTCGGGCATCAAACGGCATGTCTACGGCATGCAGTGATATTCCGTCATGTATATTATTCATCATGAATCAACGATCCTACGATTGGTTTAACGCAGCTCTCCATTCCTCTCTCCTATCCGCTATCATTTTCATAGCGACGTATTTCTTCTCTTTTACATCTTTTATAACCTGACCTAAGTAAATCATTCAGGGCCGTCCCTTGCCCTTCTTCCCTTCCACCAGCCCTACGATTGTTTTCATCAGGCTATCATGTCACATGATGTGGACAACTAAGTTGTCCCGTCTTATGTATTATGTATAACATTACGCTTACAAATTAAAAAGGAAAATATCATGGGCGGAACAAAAGGTATGATTCCGAAGAGGAATACGAAACAAGGATCTATATTATCACGGAGGCTTCCGCGGTGAGTTAATTGGTGATTGTTTTTCGGGTTCATTCCGCGTTGACTCATATTTTGCGGACGACAGTTTTGGGCACGTTCCCGATGAACCAGAAAAACCATCACCAAGGATCTATACGCTCACTCCAACGTTTCAAATATTACCTCTTTAACAACAAAATCACTTCATTGAACACTTAAGAGTCAGGATTCCATTTAATCAAGGGCATGTAATCTTAACCGCTTCCACTCCTGTTCGGAGTCACTTACACACCAAGGAAATGCACGAACAAAACCAAAATACAATCAGGACAAAATAAAATATGGGCATGGAGGACCCTAGGCTTCCTGGGCACTGGGGCTCGAAACCACAAAGCCTCTTCCACGACGATGGAAAAATCCAGTTAAACACCCCTTTCCACGACGAGACATCGCGATACTGGGGGGGGGGACGGGGGGAGAGACCCTCACTCACTCAGGGAAGACCTTTAATTCTCTCTCGACATGAATAGCGCCCCTCGAGGTGAGGCGAAATACTTTCTCCGCGGCTGCCACCGTGACGAGGATTGACATTCGCCGTCTCCTTGGCCCAGGAGAGCGATCCCAAAGGGAAGAGCCTTTCGCCTCGTGGAGTGAGTGCACTGATACAAGAGGGAGTCGCGAAGGTCCCCGGCGAAATCCGAGAATATGTCAGCCAAAAACCATGGAGATGGAGGCAGCCGCACGCACGTCCAAATCATGCATACAGCACAGTATATTCCAGCACAGCATCTTTTTATATTTTTTCAAATTCAGTTCAGAAGAATAAATACGAAGAATGTTTCCAAAAATGTATACCAAAGTTAAATAATTTCTTTTTCCATTGACGGTTAAAAAAAACTCCTTTTTCGACACATATGTGAAGGAAGTTAGTTGGATGCGTGACCAAGACATTATACAAAATAATATTTAGTTTAATGTCTAAGGCAGTGGTTATCCATTACACAGATGAAGTATTTAATCGAGACGTACCTAATGAAGTATTCGGCAGCCTCGAATTTCGTCAAAATTGACGATTAATCAACAAACAATCATTTGCGGATAACAAAAAACGCTGTAGATCACCATGGCGGTCGTATCAACAAACATTCCTGACTGACATTGCTGAATTCACTTTTATTCACACACTTACTCTCCATCAACGTCTACAATTGAGAGACGAAGCATTAGAGCGTACCAAAAAAAGTAAGAGCCAAATATGTAGAGGGGGGGAGGGTCCTTTTCGGTGCTCCGGCATTAATAAAGAATCTTGCTGATACATTGGTCGACCCCATCAGACCAATGGAAAAGGTAGCGCATGCGCTTCAACGTTTACTCTTGTTAATCTTACTTAGGAAAAAACAGAGTAATGTCGAGCAGTCAGAGGCCGAAATGTCGATCACAGAGAATTTCTTCTGACAGAACATGAGAAGAGTGGTCTATTCAAGAAGTGAAAAATAAAACAAAGTTATTATCAGCAAGTTGTTAGCAATTTTCTGTATTTTTTTCAAATTAAGTTCTTCACCTACCCGAAAACAGCTCGTTTTTTTATTTGACCTTCAGCTGCACTAGCCGTACTACGTTTTGCTTCGGCCGTTAAGTTCACCTTAAGTTGAAAAACGTGACATCGCCTGCGGAATCCGGGGAAATTCAAATACGCCTATTGGATATAGCTCATTACTTCGGGACTGACTCAAGATTTTCATAAAAAAAGGCCATTCGCATTAGTTCATTATTAAGTTCACCCACCAGCGCTCGTCATAGCATGTTATGAGAACTACTCAGTTTTAAGAAGTAGATATCTTGGTGACACTACTTCTACTGCTAATACGGTAGCGGCAATTTTCAATGCATCTTTTTTCTGCGATGAATGGTGAATGTCTGCAATTATCACTATACATTCGCAGCAGGTGTGAATGGAGGCCTATTCTCGTCTCGTCATGCTATCTCGGGTTCTGAAGGATCTGGTACTTTCCCAGCGAATCTTCTTGATGACGTCTTCACGGGAAATCAGCCGGGTCAAGATTGACATTGCTGCAAACGTTTCAATGGCCTTCTCTGTCATCGTCTTCAGGGCGGATTCATCCTTCATTCGCCCTGAAGACGATGGCATAGGAGGCCATTGAAACGTTTGCAGCAATATCAATCTTGACCTGGCTGATTTCCCGTGAAGACTACATCAACTATCTCGGGTTCTCTCTCCCTAAACGTGACCGAGGTTGCGTTGACTTTAAATTCTCGTCAGAATGCGGTAGACGTAGGTCACGGGAAAATGCCCTTTATTCACGGTGAGTGTTATTCAAATCCAGGGTTGGTTTGGATAAGTGAGGGTGCAGTTCATCCCAGACTAAGGCAAAGGAGTGTATCACACATTCAGGGTAGGGACGCCAGGGTAGGTAGGCCAGGGTCGTCTCGCACCTCCAGGATTTTGGGGGTGTCCAAAAAAAAATGATGCCGATTTTACGATTATTTATTGCGAGTAGAATCTTACTTGCGTATCGTTTATTGAACTTAACTGCCATTGAAGTTGATGGTTTGAGGCGTCACTTTGTGGAATTTACTCATAATGACTGAAAATTGAACTTTCTATTCCACATAAATATTTATTCAATCACGACCGCGGTTTCGACGCACTGCGTCATCCTCAGGCGAGGAGTACAATGATAGATCGACTTAAATACCTGGCCGTATAAACCAGACCACCCAAACCAAACTCCTTTGCCCACCTTTAACTGCAATTAATCAGCTTGGGGGCATCGACCCTACTTACTTCCCCATCCTCTCACATCTCCTTGGCTTTTACAACCAGGGGAAGACCCAACCCCTCCCCTTCCACCCTCCCAACCTCCCCCTACCTCTAAAGTTTTTCCCCTCCACTCCTTCTGGTTTATATGATCAGGTATTTAAGTCGATATATCAAAGTAATCCTCGCCTGAGGATGACGCAGTGCGTTGAAACCGATGTCGTGATTGAATAAATATTTATGTGGAAAAACAAAGTTCAATTTTCAGTCATTAACTGCCATTTATAACTTTGATGCAAACCCATTCAAGCTGCCCGAAATAAATCGTGTCATTTTTACTTACTTATCAAGACTCTCAACATCACATTTACGCTTTTTGGTTCACATAATTTCAGGCTTCTTTCAACTATTATAATGAAATAATTAAGAAAATTTTTACAATCGCAATGACACGTTAAGAGATTGATAGACTTGGCTAAAATCGACATAACGTTTGCAACAGAAACATTTTTCCTCGTAATATCTTAATCCGTTCACACGGCCTCGTGACATCAGCATGGTGTCAACTCGATGTCAAGGCGAGAATGCCGACTGAATGCATCTGGGCATTTATGGGAATCGTCAATGAAGCGGAATTTCACAATTCCTCATAACTTACAAAAAAAAGAAAGAAACTTGAAGGAAGAGCCGAAACTCAACAAAAAAAAACAACCCCGCCTTGTTGAGTAAGTTTCCGATTCGAGCATGACGTAAGAATAACGGCGCGGAACATATTCACGAGGATGATGCTTACGCATGGAATGTTCAACTGCCCAAACGCTGAAAGGAAGCATAAATATATAATATGTGAATGGGAGTGGGGATTTGGGAGAGGGATCGACCCCCAATGGCTATAAGAGTGGTGGTGGTGGCCGGGGACAAGGAAATCCATTTAGGCGCCACCGCAGCCAGGAGGGGATAATGCATGGGGAGGGATTGTTTGGGAGCTGTTTAAATGGCCAACGAACACACACACACAACATACGGCGCCAGAACGTAAACAAGCGAGGGCGTTGACGCGCGTGTAGGTGCGTGGAGGTCGTGAGTTTGAGTCACTCGTGACATTTATACGTGCTCTTCTCATGGGCGTGCATTGATTTTAATCATGCGCGATGTTAGGGTAACCGTAAAGATAATACCGTACGATATTGTCGATTCAAAATCAAGGAAATTAGCGTACCTAATGATATAGTATGGTATGATATTTGGAGGAGGCGACCGACAGCCAAGTTCGTTCGCGCCGAGAGGGAAGGGTATGGAAGGAAGGGTGGAGAGAAACCCGGCGTCGGCATTAGCCTGCTCTTAACGAAAGGCGCCAAGGGGACCACGGCTTAACGTCCCATCCGACGGACGGAGTGTTGCGCTTGAAATGCCCTCCACACAACATTAAAGCAGGGATCGGGCAGTCTCTGAAAATTCTCTGCCACCGCCGGGTTTTGAACCCGAGCCCACTGGGTGGGAAGCCAACACTCTCGCCACCACACCAACCCGATCCCCTGCGTATCAAATGAAAATGAAAATTTATACTTAATCTGGACGGTGAAAATTTATTCTTTTCATTCCTTTAAAGTTACTAGGATGTAAAGAATCGCACATGGTGGCACAAATAAAAATTAGAAGACTCAGCTGGGCTGAACAGGCGCGCGGCTAGGAATTAAGGCTGGGGGGGGGGGGGGGCTTTAGGCACAACTAATACTGGGGGTATGGAATACTGGTGGTGCGGGTGCCCTCCCCCAGAAAATTTTTAAGATAAATGGCTCAAAATGGTGAGTTTTACTGCTTTCTGGGGGATATTTTATTAATCCTTACACTATTCTATGAATAATATTCATCTAATTTAGTAAAATGGATTACATTTCAAAATTTCTCTGAGTCCTTGGGGGGGGGGGGGGTTATCCCTCAAACACCCCCTTCGCTGCGCCACTGTTTGGGACGGCCATGACTTCGCTGGAAGGACCAAATAGTAAAAGTCATGAGAGTAGAAGTCGACTGGGTGAAGGATGAAGAGAGGTGACGAGGTGATGTTGCCGAGGTCAGAAACCTTTAGATTGTCCTAATAGGTGAGGTAAGGTTGAATGTACCCACTACTCTCTATCACCGAGGGACATTTAGAAGCCCGGGATTATCCGTAAAGCGCCGCATGATGAAACTGAGTACGATACTAGAGTTCAGAATGCTAAATAATATTCTCGTCTCATGGCAACACTACTAACGATTCTCCTTCCTGTGTGGGTACGTGTGTCACCCACTATATGTGTTTGGGAACTCCGGAAGATGGCAAAAAAATTGGCCAAAACGTCCGCTTTTCTATGAGTAAAACGTTTTATTTCCTTTACAAAAAATTGAAGAAAACGAAACACAAATGCTACTGTTAATTGCAGAGGCCTGTATTTGTTCGCTTTACGGATAATTTTACCAAATGAACGATCGTTTTTTTCCCGGACGCCCCTCCTACCCCCAAAATAGATTTCACTGGGCCCCTATCGCCACCCCCCGACACAAAATAAAACAGTGCACTGGACCATGAAACCCCTCATGGACACCTAGGTTTCATGAGAGTTTGATAAAACCGTTATTTTTAGGCACACAAATTTTCTGTCCATTGATCATTTCCTGAGGAGCGGGTTTTCCATATTCACCAGAATCAGTTACCCCAACGTGCGAGGCTTTTGTTTCCTTATTTCGGAATTCAAGTGAAATTCCTTACACGCCCTTCAAAATTGAATTATGATAGTTATTCAATATTCATTAGGAATCATTAATTGTGCATACTGGCAACCTCATGATGTATATTTCCATCTGTTGTTAGGGAGCAACATTACGATTGCCTAAAATTTCCAGATTCATAAACAAGAATGATAACTGAAGCCCACTGATTCATTCAGGAAATGTAAACGTGGGAAAATTGGCGATTCTAGAAACATTGGTTGTGAGCGGATTCATCGAGGACAGCAGCTGGCAGCTTTTTCAGTCCAGACACTTCATATTTATGGGAAAATTAACCGAATGATAGAGGCTTTCCAATTTGGTTAATTCTGATTTACGCTGGCACTTATTCGGAGCTTTAAGGTACCGACTTATTTTCTCCTACGGACTTAGGCGAAGCAAAACGTAGTGTGTATGATTTATGGGAATTAAGGACGTGTGCTCGCCGAATATTCGCATCCTCAAAACAGAGAGTTGAAGGCGAATTTTTATTTTCACCCGAAATGTTTAATTAGATATTTGGGATATACATAGCTTGAATTCCTTTCCTTTTCATAAAATAACCTATTTACGAATGAATAAATTCCAAAACGACTATCTTCAACACTTAATTGGCAAAATAAACTTCACACTTAAACTAATTGCCACAGATACCTCCCGTAACTTCATACCACATTCTTTTATTTGCATAAGCTCCTTTAAAGCCACCAAAACTAACGCGGAGCAAATTATTCAACATCAAAATTAAATGAATTATCCTTTCATTAGCCAAAAAAATCCACAATAATATAATACAGTAGATTCCGTTTAATGGGTCCACCGGTTACTTGCGGCAGCCGCTTGATTGGGGCAGATCTTGATGAACAGAACCCAATAGAGGATTATCCTATATTATTCTCCGCTTAATTGGGACAGCATGCCGCTTTATTGGGACATGAGTCGGCGACATAGACTCTATACTCGCGGCTAAATTAAATTTTTTTGTTTTCGGAATACTGTTTTTTTACACTTTCCTCCTTTGATTAACGCTTATTTTTCACAAATGTTCCTATTCTTGTCCTATTTTGAATGCTCTTGTTGTTATACTATCCGCAAGAGGATAGAACTTTTCTTTAAAAGGATATATTAAAAGACATTCATTCAGCGTCGCCCGAGGCTGTGAAAAATATTTTTAACGAATTTGCTATAATTCTTAAAAATGATAATAAATTGACCTTACTCGCTGATTTATTAATCAAATTAATAGTTAAATAAACTTATGTTGCATTGTAAACATTCTTTAATCTTCTTTCCATCATTTCAACGTTTTTTTATGCCCATACACAGGATAGTTCACCTAATTGGGGCAGCCGTTTAATTGGGGCAAAGTGCACAAGTCCCGATATGTCCCAATTAACCGGAATCTTCTGTATTAAATTCTGATGAAGATAGAAAAATTATCATTTTCCATATTTGTGAGTTGATATATTTATGACCTTTTAATCCACAACACACGCTTCTCCAAACATGATGCCGATTGAAAAGGATAGGCGAGCCACGAAAAGACCTATTTTAAGCCCACACACTTAACACTAACGCACAGAATCGCTGTAAGACCAAAGTGTGCGAATCCGCGTCACTCACACGTAGGGAAGACGTCACCACCTCCTCTCTCGATTGATCAAATGGCTCCTGCATGTTCCTCGACGACATTTAATATTTTCGTGCTACGGAGCGGAGGCGACGAGACGCGACTCCCCCGCGCGGATTGAACCAGACAAGTCTACTCTCAGAGGTCTCATATTCGGTGCAAATACATTGTGCTTCATATCTATGTATATTAAGTTCGTAGCAAGTCAGCCTGTCTGCATTTTTCGCAGTCTCTCTTCATTGTCTATCTCAGTGGTACCAAGTGCTACAGGAATAGGGTCGTAGTGCAAGACAGGAAGAAAAATGACTTGCACTATTATCATTTTTCTTCAAAAGGAAAATTTGTTCATAACTTTTGTATTCAACTAAATTTATTTTCGCTTCTGGGGGGGGGGGGGAGTTATCTCAGTATCACCATCGTCCTAAACACAATAGCGGCAGTTGGGCATTCACAAAGGCCACTTATTCAGCGGAAAGCGCAACGCTAAGTTCCGTAAGTAATAAGAGTCATGGCCAAATATGTATATTTTTGAAAACTCAATTCAAAACTGCATTTATAAATTAAGTGTACAATGTATTTAATAACTTAGTAATAATTTTTTTATTTTGTCAATGAATCCATGCAAGCATCGACTTTTTTTCAAAATTTCGTAAGAATTAAGGATAATGTAGTATTTAATTCATAAATGAAGCAATTTATGACGTTACTTTTTCAGATAAAGGAAAAATATTTACATCTATAACGTGATATTTTTATTTCGGCTCGAAATTTTATGAATTTGTATGAATTTTGAGCATGAGGGAACTTTTGTTTCAACTCATTAGTTCGTCAACCTCAACGCCAAGAAGAAAAATGTCTCGTAATTATTGCACAAGTTTATCCTAACATCAGAACACCGAAAATGCTCCAATGTTCGAATACACTATGGCCAGGGTCGAGTGATGAAATGTAAAAACCTTGTATTGACGCTTTTCGCCGAAGGACTCCTCTTTCATACCAAAACATAAAATTCACAGCAATAACACATATCCCATATATTATTATTTTTTTGTATTGCAGCGTTTTATTTTCGCTTATAGCAACCCGAGAATTCACGGGGAGTCATGCCCGAGGAAGACGAGAATAAAAAAAATCACGAGAGGAAAACGAAGCGGCCGGTGGGTGCAGGATAAACAGATGACAGACGTTTTTTATCATTTTTTTTTTTAAAAGGACCGATTACGACCAAATGGTGTTTCGAGAGCCGATCGTGAGAACTGACGGCTGGCATTGTGATCGACGTGATGATGATGACGATGCAATGTAACCCTCCCCCATAAAGAGTCGAAATCCGTTAACTGGGCGAGCAGTCATCGCCGCAAAAATTCAAATGGCGAAAGCCGGGCCTCCAATTAATGGGGCGACGTGATGCGTAGCCAACCAACTAACCAACCACCAGCGACCACCCACCCACGCGATATCACCTCCAATCACGGCGGGGTGGGGCGCGGAATCCATGAATCCATGAGAGAAAGAGAAAGAGAGAGGGATATCAGTTGTTGCGCACCGTCGCGTTTCATTTCATTATCGATCGATGTGTGTGGGTGGGGCAGATTGCTTTCAGGTGGGAGTCAAAAAGTCATTCAATCGCAGCGGGAAATCGGGAATAAAAACAAAGGAAGGGAATTCCGCCCTCTATAATAGATACTATATATATATGTCGATAAATCAGGCCTAGGGGAAGGCACCTCATTATCGAAAAGGGCGGGTCGCGATAAACACGCCACGGGCCGGATGTGAGCGATAATTGCACCGACAACAATGCGATCTTGCGATAAAGCGCGAAAATTCTTCGAGGGGCACACGGGTAGCCAAGAGACAAAAGACTGACGCCCTGCGCCATTTTCACAGTCCGCCATGTTGAGAGTACAAAAAACATTGCAGTCTCGCCGTAGGCTTTTAAGTAGTACCCAAGGGACTGTTATGGTAATTTATTACAGAAAATTTTCGCTTTTTCGACGGTGAAAGGTACTTCCATACATCAAATGAGTATTTTACTTTGCAATTTTCATTATTTCTACCCTCTATTTAATTTAAGCTCTGGGAATAATATATTTCCATGCTTCGTTGTCTTGTTTACATTCGGTTGGAAGCCCAGCCCTTGTGTTTTTGAAATTTAGAATGGCCATTCCCGAGGCTCCCACCCTTTCGTGAATGAAGTGCTCGAAAAGGTTATTTCCGTTCAACTGAGGTGTACTTATTCGATTCCGGAATGCCAATTTAGTAATTTTTCACTCTCTACGTGCAATAAACCGTATTCTATTGTATTATATTTTTGAAAGTTGAAATTACCTCTTCAATGCAGTATTTTCTTTCTTTGTGCATTGGAAAATGGTACGTGAAAACTTAAGAGCAAATCTTTATTTTTCTATTAAGCATGATGGTTTTTTCAAAGATATTGCTAAAATAATTTTGCAAATTTTATAGCAGATATTTTCTGACCACTAGGATTGTTGAAGTGAACTTTTTTATTTTTATTATTTCAAATTTTTATATATAATCTATTTTTACAACTAATCAAGTTACTTTTAAAATTCTAAAAGTATTAAAATTGAAAAAAAACAAAAAATCGAAAATATTTAAAAATTAATATTGGATTTCATTAAAGCATATATATGAATATTTTAGGATAGTTAGTAAAAGTTTTTTACTTTTGTCCGTCTAAAGTGGGGTTTGGTCCCACTGCGCGTCGCGTCGTCGCGGAAACATCAAATTTTAAAAAAATACAGGGAAAGAAAAATAGCTTGGTTAAGACATTCGGCGAAAAACCTCGGCTATTCGGGTCGGTCTGTTTTTATTTCCGGAGAATGATTTCTTGAACATCGTCGGGTCTGATGAATGTCCGTTTCCATTAATAATTTTCTTAAATATTGATGGATCATCATATTGACCCTTACAATCTTTGAATACTTCTTCCCTTGGCTATTGTTTCACTCCAACTAAAGAGGAAAATTGGGTTAAAATTTCTCGGAAATTATTATACCCCTAGAATACAACTTACAGGACACGATTGTCATGAATATTTATCCCGCGTTCGTTTGAATGTGTTGTTTTATCGATTCATTAATGAAATATAGCTTCGTCAAACAGTTGATGTTCCTTTGAAACCTGCATATTGTTCTTACTGAAAATCGGCGATTGTTAGTTGAGATCTAGTGCTTTTCTCTCCCAAGGAGATCTTTGCTTTTCTCTCACTTTGACACTTGTTTCTACGAGAAGGTGCACACATACCAACCCATGAAATACACTGTTATGCAGTTGAAACATCCTATTACCCAACCTGATAAATAAAATCAACAGATTTAGGCGTTACTTGGTGGAACGATGATATATTCATGGTTAAATAAAAACACAGTACTATTCCACAACCATATATTTGCAGTCTACTAGTTTCAACGTTACAACGTCATTATCAAGACTAACTGATAGTCATTAGACGGTTAGTCTTGATAATGACGTTGTAACGTTGAAACTAGTAGACTGCAAATATATGGTTGTGGAATAGTACTGTGTTTTTATTTAACCATGAATAAACCCAACCTGATATTTAAAAAACCCCATTTCAAACTTTCATTTTTGGACTTTTGTCCACTTAAAGTGGGGTTTGACCCCACTGTGCGACGGTTCGATTCCACATCGAGGCAAATGATTTTTCCAAGAAATAATGACACAATGGTGAACCAAGTGAGGATAAGGAAGAATGCATTGTAACAGGAAAAATCACAATGAAGAGAGGGAAATAATAAATTCCAACGCGATGGACACCAACTTATGAGTGGTAATTAATTTTAAGGCATTCAATTCCATCAAATTCCAAAGTAAAATATAATTTTTTTGATATAGCATTTGTACGGTAAATATATCTAATAAATATTATTAAGAAAAAAATTATTCGAAGAAAGTTGAATTTAATTCAGTCAGCACTTCTTCAGTCAAATTCTCTTTGCTGATTCAATCGCTTGCGTGGAAAAATTGGCCGAAACTCAAACCCACCGTCATTTTTATTTTTTCATCCCCTTCCCCATAAATTCTGGAAAAATTGACATTGACACCACCCAAAAACAGCAACGACCTCAATTTGCCCCCGAAATGAACTTGCTGGCGACCACGTCAATGCTTACTACAGGTTAGTCGGCCGATATCGCCCAAAGTCATCCCGATAAGCACACAATATCGAACGTCAAATAAAGAACCGCAATATGTAGGTCACGATAACATGGGAATCTTTCAGTGATTGACGTGGTAATGGCATATATAGTATAAGAGGGTGTTGGGGTCACCCGCAAGGCAGTCGATGACGTTGCATGGGAGGCACCCTCGAGTCCTTGACCCTCGAGTAGGTGACGCACGAAAGGGCAAATCGTTTCCCAAATCCGCGGCAGCGGAGAGAATGGAAGTGCAGAGGAAATATAATGGTCCGCCAATCAATCGCTATCGCAATGAAACACGCTCATGAAAGGCGGCGGACACGCGTGCATGTGAGCGATCGGAAGAATAATTGCCCCTTCAAGGGCGCGCGACGGAGAAATTTCAAACCAAAGCGCGATTGACACGTGACTGACTGAAGAGAAACGGACGTTTTTCGCTCAAATCAAAGAGGAAATTAAAAGGGCGGGCAACAAATAGCGAGACATTAAATTCCATCATACACAGACAGCAATCAGTCACGAACGCCGAACACCGAGCCCAATTGTAGAAACGCAAATGCGAAATTGCGTCTTAATTTCACGTCGAAACGAAACCCAGCTATCTAAGCGTTATTTTTATTTCATTTTAACGATTAAATTGTATCGCCATTAGAATTTATCTTTCTTCAGTGGCGGAAAAAGTTAATGCAAAGCTCATTGGCGTCTGAAAGCGGCTAAGTGAGGAACTATTTGAAGACCAAATTTTGTCCTCGTGAAGCTCACACACAACCGGGAATTTCAAAAACTATATACCGGGGAATTCCAAACTATGTATAGTGGGGAAATTTAGCGTGTCCGTCGCTGTATGACAACGCGTAAAAGAGCCAATTATGAATTCTCACTCATTTTCTCCGGAGTGTGTTTCGCCCATGTCTCACCTAGAATGGAGTTAACACTCGTCGCGACATCTTAGAATACAACCTATCTATTTACAAGGAATTTAAACTGTTTAAGAGTACAATCGTCTCGGGCAAGTAAAGTGAAATTCAACGGACCAGGAGACCTATGGATTAAATCTCAGTGACGGATGATTCGTTGCTGCATTCATAATTTGGAAATTTTTCTGATTTAAAAACTTCGTAGAACCTTGTACGAGGTCCAGAGAATTACGCATGGCTATTGAATTCTTACGCGCTTATTTATTCCTTGAAATTTAACTTCTACCTTGCATAAACATTTGGAGATGTAGAGAAAAATCTCTACTTTATCATTCATTATGGAATAATCATCCATTTCTCTATGAAAAGCAAATTCGGTTCCGCTAATGGTATAAGCGTCGCTTCCTTCCCAGCCTGCCTTTCCCATGCTTACCCTGGAGGCGCCGTAAGGCTCACACCGCAGCAACGTTTCTTTTACTTTATTTCTTCCTCTGTCCTTCTTGAGAGGCATGGGAGTAAAAGTCAATGACTCGGTTCTCGGACCTCTCAGAGTGTCCTCCCCGCGGGTCCGCCTTGGGCACCCGCGTTCCTGAATCATTCTGGGTTAGCGAACAAAAGTCAAGTGGTAGCTACTGTAGTGGTGCAGATTTATATGCCTGCATCGGATTATGAAGATGAAGAAGAAGAAGATGTATATATGATAGTAGATGATATCTACCAAGATATAACGGAAGTTATCAAGTAGGTAAGAGGGGAAGAAAATCATATTATTTTAGGTGACTGGAACGCCGTCGTCGGCGAGGGTCAAGATGGAATGATGACTGGGATAAATGGAATAGGAAATCGAAATGAAAGAGGAGAAAGGCTACTTTGTTTCTGCACTGAACACAGGATGGCGGTTGCAAATTCAAAAATCCCCTGGGAAGAAAATACACGTGGAAGATGCCAGGAGACCTTAGAAGATTCCAAATCGACTACATTCTAGTGAAACAAAGATTCAGGAACCAGGTGAAGGACTGCAAAAGCTATCCATGGGCAGATACCGGAAGTGACCATAGCTTAGTTACGATGAAATGCCACCTAAAATTTAAAAAATTGAAGAAAGCAGCGAAAAAATACGGCAGGTTGGAGAAATTAAGGAGGTTCAGCATCAACTGAATTTTAAAGAAGCTGTAGAACAGAGAATAGAGGATACGACCAAAAAATCAGTGGAAGAGAGTTGGAAAACCATTAGGAGTGGTCTGCAGGCAGCAGCTGAGGAAGTTCTTGGTAAAAGAAGAGTCGATATGAAAAAACCATGGATCACCTTGGAAGTATTTGATCTCCATGAAGAAGGAAGAAAATACAAGGCTACAAAAACGGAGAAAGAGCAGAATTGTTACAGGAGAATAAGGAACGAAATATGTCGTAAAGCAAGGAAGGCTAGAGAAGCGTGGATGATAAATATTTGTGAAGATATACAAAAGAAATTGCGCATGAAAAGTAGAGGCCACTTATAAGATAGTGAGGAACCACTTCAAGGAAATGGGCGTAAGATGTAATACCCTTAAGGACAAAAACGGAGAACTATTGATTGAAACCGAAGAAAAAGTGAAGAGACGAAAAGAATATCTGGAAGATTTGTACAAAGGAAGCAGCCTAAGAACGAATGCAATCGAAAACAAGAGGGTAGAGGATGAGGATGACTTGGGAGCCCCAATTTTAAGATCAGAATTTGATACGACTGTAAGAGACCTTAGGATAAAGAAAACATTGGGAATTGAAGATATTTCCGCAGATCTAATTCAAAATTCAGGAGAGAAGACGAACCAGCTCTACAAAATCATTAGTGAAATGTATTCTACAGGTAAGATACCAAAGGACTTTGAGAGGAATATTATAATCCCTATTCCTAAGAAGAAAAGAGCGGAGAACTGCGATGACTTTAGGACCATAAGCCTAACTACGCATGCGTCGAAGATACTGACAAGGATCATCTATAGAAGAATAGAACGAAGAGGAGAAGAGTATTTGAATGAGGGCCAATTTGGATTCGGAAAAAGCAAAGGCACAAGAAAAGCAATATTGGCCCCTCGACTGCTCATAGAGAAGAGAATGGAAAAGAAAAAGCCAACGTTCGTTGTTTTCTTGGACTTAGTGAAGGCATTTGACAATACGGATTGAAACTCAATGCTTGGAATCATAAAAGATATTGGAGTTCTTTACCATGACGGAAAACTCATCCGCGGTTTACACAAAAACCAAGTAGCGGTGATAAAATCAGGGCCCAGCTGTGAAGAAGCAAGAATTAGGGCAGGAGTGCGACAAGGATGTGCTTTGTCACCCGTAATTTTCAATGTTTAGGATACATCGAGAAAGCCATTAATAAAACCAAAGAAAAGGGCTCGGGAGTAAATATCCATGGAGAAAAATTAGTATGTTAAAATTTGCAGATGACATAGCCATCACAGTAGAAACAGAGAAGGATTTGAAAAATATTCTCGTTAATATGGGTAGGGTAATGGGTAAATATGAGCTGAAAATAAACACGAAGATGAAGATGCAACAGAGGAGAAGATGTAAAGACTAAGATTTTAATAGGGAAGCAAAAACTGGTAGAGGTGGATGAATTCTGTTACTTGGGAAACAGGATCACTAGCGACGGGAGAAGCATGAAATGAATTATCAGCAGATTAATAGCCCAAGAGAAGAGAAAATTCCACCACCAGCTGCTAATAGTGGGAAACTTAAATATGGAAGTAAAGAAACGATTTATAAGAACCTACATTTGGAGTATGCTCCTATATGGAAGTGAGGTATGGACAATGACAGCAGCGGAGAAAGTAAGGATACGCGCCTCACGAAATGTGGTGGTGCAGAAGAATGATGGAGATCAAATGGATCGATCGAATTAGTAATGAGGACATCTTAAGAAGAGTAGGAGAGAAGAGAAGCCTCGTGAAAACATTAACAAGAAGACGGAACAACCTTATAGGCCACATCTTGAGACATGATGGTCTGATGAAGACAATCGTCGAAGGACAAGTGGAAGGCAAAAATGGAAAAGGAAGACCCCGAACAAAATATATGGAACAAGTAAAGAGAGATGTGAAAGAGAAGAAATACGTAGGTGTGAAAAGATTATCTGATGGGAGAATTGAGTGGAGAGCTGCGTCAAACCAATCTTAGGATTTTCGACCAGTGACGATGATACAAAAATATAAATAAATAAACGCCAAGAGAGACGACAAAAAAGAAGACACAGATTAAATATACTCGCAAATATGTACTCAAATTTTCGACCGTTTCTCGGTCTTCTTCGGGGAGGAGACAAGTGGGGACTGAGAGGATGACTGAGAAGATTAGGAGAAGAAAGTGGGAGGGAGAGGGTGGGGAGTTGCGGGAAGAGGGGGGGGGGAAGAGGAAAGGGTCATAGGCATTACTGTTAAGATCAGGAGAATTGAATGTTCGGTGTAGCCATGTTCATGACTGCTCCAAGGTTTTCAATTCTAGAGGTGAGGCAGAGGGAGCCAAGTGAAACAAACAAAAAATTGGTTTCAAAAAATCATCAAAATCTAAATTTTGGAAAAATGAGCGGGTGGAGACAGGAAGCGATGGGGAGGAAGGATTGCACGTGATTAACGGTTTAAAAAAAAGAAGAGGTAACATTTTAACCAAGCGTAAACCTCTGAAAATCAACAACACCGGCAGTCTATGATACATTATGAGTACCCAACTGAAATTCACGCTTATTACTGATTTACAAAAATCCTCAGCTCCTCAAGAAAGAAATAAAAGCTTGGAGCGAATCTTAACATGTCTAAACCATCTAACCAATCTCATTCAGATAAACTACTACATATCATTCTTCTGCAACCCATTGAGTCCCATCCCCACATTACTAAAATGAATAAATGATGCTCACTAACTAATAAGTATGAAATTTTTTATAATTAAAAATGCATCTCAACCTTGGTAGCGAAAACATCACTACAACCCGTTTTTCATTTATATTTAAATTAACAATATGCTCTATTCACAATCAAATAATAAAAAAAATAGTAATGATATTAATGATAAATCCGATTCTGGTGGAATCAAACGCTCATGGAATATCTACCTCGTCCACAATTTTTCAATTTGCATTTTTTTCCATCCAGGGCGAAAGCTTTTTAGCCGTGACCTGACCTTTCCCTCGGCAACCAGCAAATAAACGATTTTCAAAATCAATTTGCGGGGTGACGATGAGGACGCGCGATGATCGATATTTCTATGATGGACGAATGAATCTAAATTCAGAACGATCTTCTGGTGGCGTCACTCCCAGACTGGGCGTTTCCACCCATCCATCCCCGCGATTTCCTCAATTTACCTGGCCTCAGAACCTCTCACAAGGAGAGAAGAGTACCTACCTCTCCCCTTTTCCCAAAATATACCCTCTCATTCCCGTCAAACACATTCGAAAAACGAAATTGATATTAAGAGCCTTCGTGATGCGAAAAATGGTCGCGGGCAACTTCACGCGCATTTGAAAGCGTAAATAGAATGACGAGCAAAGTAAAACCATAGTAATATGGAATTCCATGGTGAACAAAGAAAATAACATTATCCTAATCAACATTCCCAGGTGTAAATTTGCAGAACTTTCTGCCTATATGATAAAGTTGAAGCCAGGTAACAGCTTTGCAAAATCAACAGAACGATTTTTTTATTGGTTAATTTAAATAAGGTCCTTTAAGTCAGTGAAAGACACACCCATTTCCAACGACTGCCCATTACAACTACTTGACAAACAATTGAATGCTATACGCACAAAAAAAAACAACTACGGTGAAAATTGCAAGCGCATGTAATGCATGATAAACATGAGGGATTGTAATTTATAGAAAGCATTCGTGTGAGTGGTGACGCGAAGTGAGACAGAGATGGCTCGGATAATTGCACCGACAGCTGTCCGTCGATTTATAGAATGATACTGGTCATCGGAGTCTACTTTCAATTTAACATCAAAATTAATAATTGCAAAATATGAGAATCGGTGAGATTATAAATATTCTACATATTTACTTCGCTAACTTCTCACTTCACAAAATTAAAATACCTGAGGTTGAGGTTTGAGGGATTCGATTCCGGCCCTAGCTTTGCCACTGTGAGCGCAGTAGTTTGCAATACCTGCGATGTGTGCATAGTATGTGGTCGAGAAGACGTGTAAGGAGACGGAGGTGTGATTGGAGTGCGATCGTAGGGGCAGAGGGCGTGGTCGGTCGAAAGAAGACAGAAGAACCGCGCGGACACACGTGTGAAGGACGCTCCACTTCGCTGAATGGAGAAATGGACAAACCACGGCATCCTAATCGGCTTTCAGCGCACAAAATCCGTCCCTGATTTTATTCAAATCCAAATTTAAAGAATGAGGGCCACTAAGTTCAATTGGTATCTCTTTAGGATTGATCGGTAAAATAGTTTAAGTCCTGGTCAACCTTCGATACTTATTTAGCCATCCTAATGTCTGGGAATTGACGAAACTGTGAAACATCAACCATTCAATCATACGTGATGTAAAAAATAATTTTTAAGTTTTGTTCATTAAATGATCGATTTGAGTTTCTCAGTTTCATTTAAAAAATCCCAGCGAGGCAAAATCGTGTGCGATGCAGAGCAAATCAGTGGTGAAAGGATTATCAGATTATTATTATTTTTATTATATCACCATTGGTCTGCTAGAGGTTACGTAAATGGCATCTTTCATATCGTTGGGACTTTCAAAAAGCATATCTTAAAACGTCGAATACTTTAATACACATAGTTTCTCACAATCAGTGGGCGAAATAATACCGGCAAAGTTGACTATCTCGGTGAAAATGCATCGCTTATTGCCTGGGTTTAAAAAATCACGCCAAATATGGATGAGAGATGCACATGGTTCGGGGCATGTGAAATGTTTTTCAGGCTCGTGTGCTAACATGAGGGGAATGACAGAATAGCAAGGACAATAGAATAACGAGAGAACGACATAAAAGGAAATACATCCAACAAGGAAAACATTTAGAAGCATTAAGAAAATTAGCAGCTGTAAGGTTATTGAATGCCAAACGCGAAATCAGAATATGACGTGGCGGAGACCAGATATGAAATGAAATTTTGTATATTTCCCAATAACTCTAGTACCCTGAACTACAAGCAAGGAGACAATATTATTCATTGAAAAAACTTCTATTTTATAGATCAGTTTGGTGAAGGACGCGTAAAACAAGGTTTGCTCAAGGTGGCTGACTTCGATGGGCATTCTGGAAGAACTAACTACTTTTCCTTTAACAAATGACGATAATTCGACTCATTGAGCTTTACAGACTGAACAAAGTTTCTTTTTTTTCCGGAAACAGAATCAGCGCGAAATTTCGGGAGCAGAGAACATTCGGCCGACGCTCAAAAGATTTCCGAAAATGCAAGCAATCACATCATTGCGGGAGATAAAAGTTTGCGGGCGATTGCGGGAAGGCCCTCATCATCCCCTCCTATCTACCGAATTTCTAACCCAACACTCACGGACTGTCTTATCAAAAGTGGAATTCGTGAGAAAATATCGCTGACGATAACACGCAGGAGTATCTTCCTGCACGCACGATGCGAAAACACAACCTAGGCACTTTCTTTCTTTTCCGAGACGAGGGAACGGAAGCGAAAAAGCGAGGGAGGAGAGCGAGTGGAAAATTCGGGGCACGTCTAACCGGGGATGCCGCCTGCCACTCCAACGAAAAACTATTTCGCGCCCGCCGCAAAGTCTACACTCTCTCGCCTAAAAGCCTGAATCACACGATCATTTTCTCTCTTCGCGAAAAGTGATCACTATCCCGATCGCTTTTCGCGACGGCAAAAGTGATCGCTCTAGTGATCATTTTTATGAATCACACGGTCCCTCCCGCCGTCGGCTTTCGCATCACTTTCAATATCACAGCTCGTTGTCATGGGACCCAATTAACGAAAATATACAGCGTGTTTGTTTATCTATGTCGTTCCCACGATTGTCAAACGTTGCACTGCGATCGCTCCATACGGGCATGCATTCCGATTGGCTGATATGGGGTTTTAGGGACGGTTTTAGCGACGGAAAAAGCGACGGAAAAGCGACCGGACGAGTGATAAAAAATAGTGATGGGAATCGTCATCACGATCGTGATCGCGAAAAACAATTGACGGTGACGATCATTTGCGAGTGATCACTCTAGCGATCACGATAGTGATCACTAGGAAATGACGGATTAAATGATCGTGAAATTCATGCTTTAACCCTTAGAGTGCTGAATGTCATTCTTTAAATTATAAAAATTAACTCATACTACCAACAATTCGTCAAATAATACATTAAAAAGGTGAAACCACATATAATAAAGATTTCCTAAAGTTTTTGAATATATATCTTTAGTTGTTTTTGAGGCCTCATTTTTTTCCTAACCTTCTGCAAAATCAGCAAATATGCCTCGGCACTTTTGGCATAGTACCTAGAAAATCGGTTGGCAACCAAAGGGTTAAGCTTTAGGCGTCGGCGGCGCCCTCTGCTTTATCTCGCCAGACACTTGCTCTCGCGAGAGAGTGTGCCGACGGCTGCGAATGGGATTTCATGTGTTGGCTGAGCCGAGAATTATGGGATAGCCCCTCACCCGGCACCAACCGGAAGGGAAGGGACTCACCTATTCCTGGACGCCGCACACTTCCAGCGGATAAACTCGACAAACGCTATATATACACACGTACGCCCACGACGAAGCAGAAGTAGGGTGATGCGATGTTGAGCTGGTGAGCGGTCGAATTGCTTCAAACGGTCCAACACACGCGATGAGCATCACGAAGCGAGCCTCGACGCTAAGGAAGGTGACCCGGTGAAACTTGCGAGGCTATGGAAGATAATTTCAGGAAAAAAGAATACCATCGTGCGTGCAATATAGTGGTTTCCAATTTTTTTTAATTGCCTAAATCGAAAGATGATTACTCCTGGAGTACGAATGTGAACGCTTTTAGATTTTTAAATGACGATATCTATTTTTCGTGATTAAATGAAAAGTGAAAATTTTCAAGCGAGCGAAAACGCGACGGCTAAGTATGAATGCTGGGAAAACCGCGTGTGACTTCATTCTGGTTCCCGCTTCCGCCTAGTGAGGTGACCTTGGAGCGAGGATATTGTGCGCCACTGTGATGCTGGTAGCTAGCAGGTAGCAGAGAACCCTGCTAGCAGGTAGCGCTGGGCTTAAATAAGGATTATTAATACCTTATCAAACGAATGAAACTTTCCGACCTTAGGTAGTTTTAATAGGTGATTATTAAGAGATGTTTCCCTGAAGTCTGTGCCTCATGAATGCATTGGTAATCTCAGACGATGTAAAACTCCTGTCTACTCGTATAGAAACTAGGTCCCTGTGATGTCACGTGGAGTGGCAATGCATGGGTGAAAATTTGGCCTTTTTCAAATGCAGTTAAAATTGACCATCACCATTCGTCTAAACTGGGAATTATAAAACCAAATAATTTGCATATTATGAATACACTAATGGTGGGTAACGAATCGCAATCAATACCTTTCGTTTTCTTTGATGAAGGAAACTGCCCTATTACGTCAAGTGGACTTGACTCAATTATATTTAAGCATGATGCGATGTAAGTATATTTAAGAATGATGCGATGAGTGGCATTTAGAGTTAAATTTGAAAAAACAAAATGCGTAGCGATGGATTTCGGGGGAAAATAAACTTCCCTCAGCAGAGCTATTTCATTCAGAGTACCCAACTGTAGACACGGTTAAATATCTAGGAGTTGGACTCAATAATGACCTATCCTGGAATAAATATATCCGGGAAATAACAGGCCATGCTAATTGTAAATGGGTTTTATTAAATTAATACAAGAAAAGTGTCGATGACTAAGTGAGAGAAATTAGTTACTTCTCCCACAATATGTGGGATACTCATTAAATAGGCCTAAAAATAGAGTTAGAACGCGTGCAAAGAAGAGCTGCCGGGTACGTGTAAAGTCAATGCGATAGTCTTGTTAGTGTTACTGATCTCTTAGAAAAACTCGGATAGGAATCTCTGTCGGACTAGACTAAACCTATTCTGTAAATTCAAGAGCTGTGTATTTTCCGATGAAGTTAGCAATATCTTACGAACCATAACATATTACGGTAGATCATATCATAAAAATTAAATAAGAGAGATAGAACAGATGGATTCAGAATGTCGTTCTTACCGCGATCAATAAGAAATGATGACGGTAGCGATAGAACTCAGAAATAGGTTAGTTGACTGGTAGTGTAGCCTGCTTACTTATGTATTCCTGAATAGTTATTTATTTCTGAATTCATCTAGTATTCCCAGCAGCATATTTTGCAGGTTCTAGCTCCATACGCGGATTGCCTTCATGAGTAGTTTCGTCTTTGCATGAATGTGGAAGTATATTTTGCTAGTATGCGTAACATTTTTATGACCGCTTGGTGTGCATCTGGTTGGCTTATACAGCCGTATATAATGGCCAGGCCTCGTTCAGAGTGTCGACGAAAACAATGGAAGGCTGCTGAGCACTCTCTGCAGGGATCGCAGTGTGAGTTACTCTCACATGGAGAACTCGTTCGCCAGCCGAGGCAGCGGAAATCCCATCGCTACCACTCAAGTGCATTTTTTAAGGGACCCCTTGCACGCTGCATGCTGCTGATCGATCCATCGCCCCCATGTGGTGGTTTTCAAAAACCTCAGAAAACGCATAGACGCAATTGAATATTTGAAATAATCGAGCAGAGCTTGTGATAATATTGCATATGAGTATCTTGCTGTTTATTTTTCTCTCTGAGGAAAGAAATAGTGCGCTGGAGGAAGGGTTAACACCTTGAACTTTTAAAAAAATCGCAGCGTACATTCTAATCTCGATCAGAATCTTTCTTCCGAAGTTTAACGATTAGCGATGGGATGGAAAAATTCCCGCGCACAGTGACAGTGGCGTGATACCAAACGCATCAAATTTAACACTCGTTATGGGGTTGCATTGCTCTAACAATAGGGTGGTTTCCTAATATTTTTTCTTGCCTAAATCGAAAGATTATTACTCCTGGAGTACGCATTTCACGCTTTTAGATTTTTAAATGACGATATCTATTTTTCGCGAATAAATGAAAAGTGAAAAATTTCAAGCGCGCGAAAACGTGACGGCTACGTATGAACGCTGGGATACCTTATCAAACGAAGGAAAATTATCCGACCATAGGCAATTTTAATGAGTGATGATTAAGAAATGTTTCCCTGAGCTCTGTAGCTCATGCATGCATTGATAATCTCAGACGATGTAAAACTCCTGTCTACTCGCAATGAAACTAGGTCCCTGTGACGTCTCGTAGAGTGGCATCGCATGGGCGCCAGTCTGGCCTTTTCAAATGCAGTTAAAATTGACCATTGCCATTCGTCTGAACTGGAATTTTTAAAACCAAATAATTCGTTTATTATGAATATACTAATGGTGGGTAACGAATCGCAATCAACTCCTTCGTTCTCTTTGATGAAGGAAACTACCCTATTATCCTTCCGTCTTAATTTTTCACATAGGTACTTTCACAAAACCCACTCCATCATGGTGCCATTACGTAGTTTATTTTTTATTTAGCGAGTTACGTCTTATTGCATATGCTCCCAGGATATTGCAAAGCACTTAGGAATTATAATGACGTTCATCCAATCAGTCCTCCAAATACTAATCTTCAAGACAAGAATTTTCATGTTGCTCCGTAGAAATATTTGACTCGGCATTGAGCAACATGTAATCGGCTGATTTTCGGGGGGTGGGAGGAGGGGTAGTTTTCCAATTGAGATGAATCCAGTGTCCGATCCTTCGGTTTCTTATCTTCTGGTCAGTATAAACACAACAATCAGGAATTGTAGAGCCTTTCCAAGATGATAGATTAACACTATTACCTTAGGCTTCTACATACTCTATATGCTGAGGAATAATAGGAGCCACGATATGTCTCTTCAGCCTGTCTAGATTAAGTAAGCGAGGGAAATATTTCAACTTGATTAATTCTAAAATAAGTAATCAGGAATCAATCATCTTGAGCCCATATCTTCTTCCGTTTCAGCCGAACAGTGGCCAGAGCTCATTCATTGTGTCGAAGGAAACAATAAAAAACAAACAAAAACGACAAAGACAAAAAAAGGCAGCTGAGCACCCTTTGAGATCGCAGTGTGAGTTGCTCTGGAGAACTCGGTCGCCAGCAGCCGAGGCAGCGGAAATCCCATCGCTGCCACTCGAGTGCATATTTAAGGGACTTGGCCCTATTTTGTTCGCCTGCATGTGAGCGCAACTCTCAGTGGCTGCTGAAGCTCTCCTCGTATAGACATGAAAATGCTATGAGGCCGAGACGACCACCGTGGATTTCTCACTGAAGGACTTGCGCACCCTCCATCATGTGCCTCCAGATAAAATAAAGAGTGATGGCAAAAATAATGCATCTATGGTTTGATTAGAAATTTGATTTCCCAGAAGAAAATCAAATCCCGTGTCGAGTGATTCTTAAGCCCATGAGTGAGTATGGACGGACGTTTCGGTTTTTGTGGGGCTAATTATTCATTTACATCCAGCCTTCCGGCAATTTAATGATGAATGGACTGGAATATGAATGGAATGAAATACTCTCGTGTAAAATGAAAAATTTTCACTCATTCTCTCAGAAAGTTTTCCAACCAGCGTAGTTGCCCCACGAATGGTTATAAACACTTTTGCATTGAAACTTCTTTCCAATCGCTAGAAACTATCCTTTCGCGGGAATATCGTGGGTATTTTTTCAGAACATTTGATATTTCATAACTAAGAAATAACTATATACATCATGGATGAAGTTCACCAAGGAAAAATATCCCGGCTAAGCCAAATATTTTTCATGGCGAACTTCATCCTTTGATTTAGTTAAATTTGCACCCGTGCGCGTGACTGCTTACAAAGCCACTTGTTTCATGAAGTGCTGACTAGCTCAATAAAAAATTTCATTTAAATGCATTCAAATTTCCTTTTTTTTATTCTACATAGGCCTGTGATAACTAGGGAGTCTGCGAATTGAAGCACTGGAAATTAAGCCTCCCCAGATTTTGGCATGGGTAAATTATAGTTCACAATTTTTTTACTATCGAAAAATTAAACGTTTCTTGCAATTGGTATTTCAATAATGGCTGCGTGAATGATGGATTCACACGCTGAAATTTGTAAACAGAGTGTGAAAACCTTTACTCTAAAGTATTGGCTTATGTATGAATACAGAAACACAGTAACATGAACCTTAATTTAAACTATTCCAGTCCGGATCCAACCAAGTCATACGACTGGCTATATACGCTGGTGGGAAATGGATAGAGGAGATTAAACATCAAAAGTTGAAAAGAGGCTGAAAGGCGGTGAGAAGGCATTTTATTTCAGATTGGACTGTTAAGTCCGACGATAACTTCGACGGGGAAGTTACGCCGAGGCGTCTGCAATGAAAAAGGAAAGACTACTGTAAATAGTGACTTGAGCCATGTGAAATTTAACGCCAGAATTAAAGTTGAAATAAAATACTTCCTGTTTACTTCCAAGCAAGGAGGCGGCAGCCATCATTGCCAAGATTCATTCTGAACTCCAAGGGGAAGACTGGGTATCAACCTTAAGTTTAACCCATTTCCAGCAGATTAGTGTCGAAACGTATCAAATAGATCCGTTTTAATACGAGCAGAGCTGCCCCCACCTACTGTTTCCACGGCAATAAACCAAACACGGAACTCAATAAAATGGAATGACGATCGCTGTGCGCTGCGCACAGGATCAGGAAGACAGACACAGACCTACCAACATAAAGGACGTACATTTTTATACGGAACCCCAGTCATTGTCTTACATATCGCAATTTCAACAGACTAATATGCGCTTTAATAGAAAATAGTCGCACGCATTTCCCGTGCATTTTAATGGGGCGCAATTCTCGGAGATCATTCCCAAGATGGCCCGAAAGTGTAATTTCTTGGCCTCCGTAGCAGAGGAGACGAAATAGTACTCGGTTGCTCACACCACAACAGATGCTTATGCCCGCCTACTCCACAGATACTATATATCAGCATTCACACTTTTGCCTAACATAATTTTAATGATATTTTAGGCTACTGACATTACTAATTTATTCTTAATGAGCTCTGAACTGAAATCAACGATTTCAAATAACGCCCTGCAGTCAAATCACATCGAGACGTCCAAGTTATAAGCAAATATTTTTTTTATTGAATGTATTTATTTCAGAGTTTTTCGATGTTATTATATATGTCTATGATACAGAATTCCTTATGTGACGGTTCAAGCCATAGGCAATGCCGGTTCTAAAGATTAAGTCTAAGCTTGGAATAAGTTGAAACTTGGCTCGAGCAGCAAAACAGATAGAAAGATACAGCTTAGGGCTAGTTCAAATTTTTACTCTGGCCCAAAATTAAAATTAAAGCGGCTGCAGTAAGGTGTGCATGCGGATGGAGGTAAGACGAATGCACTGCGTCCAAATACATCAATTCAAAGAGGAAAGACGAATACACGGGAAATAGGACACATGACATTTCCGTCCATCGAAATGGCTCATAAAGCTACCAGCTAAGTTAGAAATGGCTTCCTTTCCGTAATAATACCCAATGCTATGACGCCCGACAATAAATCGAATACAAATACTATATTTGACCTTTAATGGTGGAGGGAAACCGTCTAAAAATGTCATATTATTCGAAGCGTAGCTATACTAGAAATTGAATGGCTCAGCCTACCATTGCCACCAATTTGCGTTGGTTCCTGAGGTAATTCTTCCACGTGTCCTTCTTAATCACAATAAATAGGCGCTCACTTATCTCTTGGTTCTTATATTGGCTCTATTCCTATACAAATCCATTACGTTTTCGCTCGTATTTTTTTGATCCTCTTATCACTCACATGGGCCATCCTTGCGTTCCTCTTCGGAGTATCGTGTCATTTCTTCTCCCATGCTTCTGTTTCGATATTCATTTCTCACCCAATCCGCAAACGGTTAACATCCATGCAATTGATCTCATTTAAATTGACTCGGTGTGTGTTCGCACGCTATTTAATTCCCAATTGAAAAATTTCACTCAAAAATCCCACGTCAATAATGTCAACCGTATTACGCTACGCTCGCATCACAGGTTACGCACAGTATTGGGAGCGCATCGGCTGAAGTCAAGTGAAGAACTCGAGCTACTTATTATTAACGCAAATGAGCCGCAAAAAAATTAAACAAAAGAAAACATAATTAGGAATGAAATGCGAGTACAACGTTTGCACCTCAGCACAATTCAAACGTCAAAAATTATTTTTAAAGGGTATTTACAGTAGTCAACTTGACTAGATTCAACACCGCTTCCAACCTTTGCACACTGAACTGTTGACAACACATTTGAAAAGTATATTCACCACCTACGTGACAACTCCTAAATAAATATTTATTTATTAACAAAAGATACGTAGGATGTATATAAAAGCCGGGAAACTATAAATATATTTGCGTAATTTAGGCGAAGTCGATGCAGTGGTTTTCGATTTGCGATATTAGTATCAGAGATCACTAGCCGCCTTGCCAGTTTCAGGAAGTTTTTCGCAAATATTCTTTTTATTTTACCGTGATATTATACTTTCCCGTACATATTTAGATTTGTCACAAAGTTTTGCTTCTAATGTGAGTGCCGTCTCAACAACTTCTTGTTACAAACATTTTCGCTAGCTCGAAAAAACCGCATTACTTCATAAGAGGCCAGGTTAAATTATCCTGATATTACCGTGAAATATCACAAAAGCGGCTCGTGGTAATCCCATTTTATTTGGATCATTGAAAGTGCATTTATATATAGAATACGTGTTAGTATCTTTAACGCGGAGTTGCAGAAGACACTGGTTTGGTTTGGTAGCTTCAACTCGAGACACTCCATTTAATTAATATAAGATCAGAAGAGTATTTTTACTCAGAGTAAACATAAATAGGTACATTTGGTCGCTAACCAACCAACATCTGAAAATTACAATAACAAAAATATGTGGCCAAAGTTCCATAAAATTCTTGTTACTTTTATGGAAGCGTTTTATATACCCCAATGCAACGAGTTATATGTCATTGTAGGCCACTCGAATTAAAGCCATCCTCCCTAGACCAAGAGTCACGGAACCAAGAATTCCATCTTTCCGGGCATATCATTGTGAAGGCATCTTTCTGGAGATTCGTCAGGGGAATTAATTAGCTACCTCAATGGGGGCGGTTAATCAGAGTATTTATATTTGTATTCGTGTCACCAGAACTGGGGGACTGCACGTTAGGATAAGCTTATTCTTCCCCAAATATTCTGCTTGATAGAGATAACTTCAATGTGGCAGCACATATAAGCGGTAACTGGAGTTCCCTGGTACAAATCACGATAAATGTCCTAATACGGCACATCGCCAAGTATATGAAGAGCCGAAAACATTGCTTCGATTTTTGAAAGCGGTTAACTCTCTTACAAGCAAACAATAGGGTAGCTTCCTTCATCAAAGAAAACGAAAGGCATTGATTGCGATTCCTTACTCACCATTAGTGTATTCATAATACACAAATTATTTGGTTTTTGAAATACCGGTTTAGACGAATGGCAGGGTCAAATTTTAACCTCATTTGAAAAAGGCCAGATTGGCGCCCATGCGATTCCACTCCACGTGACGTCACAGGGACCTAGTTTCTACACGAGAGGATAGGAGTTATACATCGTCTGAGGTTACAAATGCATGCATGAGGCACAGAGCTCAGGGAAACATGTCTTTATAATCACCTATTAAAACTGGCTAAGGTCGGAAAGTTTTCTTCGTTTGATAAGGTATTAATAAACCTCTTTAAGCCAAGCGCTAACAGCCAGCAAGGTGCTCAGCTACCCGCTAGCATCCTGCCTCTTATCAGCGCTCAGAGCCTCGATCAAGGTCACCTCACAAGGCGGGAGGGGGAACCAGAAATGCGTCGCATGGACTTTTTCCCATCATTCCTACTTACGCGTTGCGCTTTCGCGCGCTTGAAATTTTTCACTTTTCATTTAATCGCGAAAAATAGGTATCGTCATTTAAAAATCTAAAAGCGTGAAATACGTTCTCCAGGAGTAATAATCTTTCGAATTAGGCAAAAAAAAATAATAGGAAACCACCCTATTGAGAACAATGCATAGTAAAACTACCAGTATACTTGTGACAATTTTCAACTTTGACCTTATAAAGGGCTGAGAGAAAACTGTTTTTATGTCGATACAAATATGCCAAAACATGTGCTCCTGCACGAACAATACCCCAAAATCTTTGTGGTATATTCAACCATGAATTACAAAATAAATAAAAAAGGCTTGTCCCAAGTAACTCCAAAGATAAAATAAATAAAGAGAAATATTTAATTCCAAAACAAGCCACAAAAAATCTTGACCAAACTTATTATGCTATCTTTAGAGTATTTTTTGGTGCCAATAACGACTATTAATGCTTAATACTTACTGAAAAGGTCAAAGAACTGAAGTTTTTTGTCTAAAAAAGTGATTAACATCATATAAAACTTCATATCAATACATTTGATATACATCAACAAATTTTTAAGAGTTACATCCCAGTTTCGCCTGATTCATTATCTTCATCAGAGCTCACCCCCACTAATTAAAATTCATTGATAGTAGCGGGCGTGACTTAGTGGAAATCCTTAATCGCAGGAGTTGAAGGAATGCAAAATTTGCTTTTTCCACATGGTGACTTGTTTTGTCCTACCATGGTTTCGTTACATTTCGAAGGTGTTGAAAACCTTGAATCTTGAAAACGTTACGCGGTAACGGAACCACTGTCGGAAAACATGAATCACAATGTGGAGAAAGCACAGGTTTTATTCCTGTGATTCCTGCAATATAAAAATTCAGGTAATATCAGAAAATTTGAGAGAGACAATATGAATTGAGAAAATAATCTATAAAAAGGGGGTTAACGAGGAATCCTTTCCCTAAGCAATTTTAATGTGATAAATTGAGAACAAAAAATTTAATGCCTGCACATTTCATATATCAGGAGTAATGATATCTATCTTATCCTAAACTATCATTGACTTTCGCCCGAGTAAATGCATTAAAGTGATGGTCATGTACTTTTGAAATGTATGGTATCAACACAGCTAAATACTGAAGATTACAATCAAGTGATGACTATCCCTCACGAATCACCACTAACACGAATATCATCCTCTCTGCGCATCAATTATAATTACGGCGCTATTGATGAGCGTTGGGTCGGGGTCACTCCACAATATGTCACATTGTGGTGACCTCATTTCAAAACAAACTTGTATCGGACCGAAGGACAAATATCAGCGATCGCATGATTTGTTTACCTATGAAGAGGACACATTCAAATTTCCGATCGCATTACCCCTTTTTAGTTATGTCCACGGACATACTCGCGAGCACAATGATATGGACTCGTTAGTCCCATGTATCCCTTTAAAGAGCGCGAATTGACCTTCACTTCCATTAGGGTGGTTTCCTATTATTTGTTTTTGGTCTAAATCGAAATATTATTACTCCTGGAGTACGCATTTCACGCTGTAATATTTTTAAATTACGATATCTATTTTTCGCGATCAAATGAAAGGTGAAAATTTTCAATCGCGCGAAAACGCGATGGCTGTAAGTATGAATGATTGGAAAAGCCCGTTTGACGTCATTCTGGTTCCCGCTGTCACTGTGTGAGGTGACCTTGGGGCGAGGCTTTGAGCGCTTATAAGACGCAGGCTGCTAGCAGGTAGGGGAGTACCCTGCTAGCAGATAGCGCTTGGCTTAAATAAGGATTATTATTACCCTATCAAACGAAGGAAACTTTCCGACCTTCGGCAGTTTTAATGAGTGATTATTAAGAGATGTTTCCTTGAGCTCTGTTCCTCATGCATGCATTGGTAATCTCAGACGATGTAAAACTCCTATCTACTCGAATAGAAAGTAAGTCTCTGTGACGTCAAGTGGAGTGGAACCGCATGGGCGCCAATCTGGCCTCTTTCAAATGCAGTTAAAATTGACAATTGACATTCGTCTAAACTGAGATTTCTAAAACCAAATAATTTGTATAATATGAATACACTAATGGTGGGTAACAAATCGTAATCAATGCATTTCGTTTTCTTAGATGAAGGATACTACCCTATTTGGAAACTTAGCGTATTCACCTAAGGATCACGTAAGGGAATAATACACAGATGCCCCAAAAAATTGCGATACAGAGATATTAATTCCTTACGGGGACGTTCGAGTGTTACGTAAGCACTCCTAGGGGTTTATTTACTTTGACAGAAAAGAGGGAGGGGGTGTTAGAGCACTGCATACGTTATTCAGGAAGGTCTTACGTCTTCAGGAAAAAAAAGAAAAGCGCGGTCGAGTAGAGCGGCGGGTTGGCAATACACTCAAAGTTAATTTTTTCTAAGATATACAGAATGCAACGATTGTATAGAATATTAGAGAGAATTAATAGTAATAATAATAAAAATCTCAAAAATACTTCCATAAATGAAATATTCTGATTAAATCTAACAAACTACAAAATTACTTTAACAACATGGGCGTACAAAGCGAGGGGCAGGGGGGGGGGGGAGGGTTGCACCCCCTAGAAGCAAAAATCGCAAACGTCTTTAAGCAAAATCAGAACTGAATTGTAACGAAAGTATTCAACAAATTTTCTTTAAACCCTCGAAAAATGATATTTATTAGTAGTGCTTACGTAACAGGTACTTGAACGCTCCGTGAGTAGATCTTACGGGTCTATCCACCACTTCCTTTTGCGCTATCACCAGTCTTTTTTTTAGATTCTTGAGTAGGTACCATAGGCGATAGGAAAGAAGATTGCCATGCCAGCATTTAATAAATTCAATAGGTTATAAAAACACAACACGAGCAATAATATCAATTATTTTCATTGAATAATAAAAGGATCAACATTTTCAAAATATGCGATTTGTAAAGCTAAATTATTATCTATATTTATTTAGAAATAGATACCGGTTTTACTGATAATATAGAATGCTATTCGATCAAAAGTTTTAGTAGATTCATTGTGTTGTTCATTACATTTCAATATAATAGTTGTATCCTCCCATAAATAAATAATCTAAAAAGAATAAGACCACAAGGCCCAATGTATGCTTACTTAAGATTTTTATACTGCATATTCTGACCATTCAGACATTTATCCAGCGTTTAAAATTCGTTTTACGCGGAAATTCCGTGAACCTTTGTGCACGGCAATTTTCACCGTGGAAAGCGTCGAACTGTTTCAATAGAAAAAAAATAAAATAGAACCTCTCCTAATTACGTTCAAACAATCTCACGTTAGTTCCTCTGCACAATGTGTTTCACCATTTAATATGACCTTCAGAGCTTTGGGGTTGCTTCAATTGCAGGGTATAGGGTAGGGGTATAGTCATAGGTGGATTTACGGGGGGGAGGGGGAACGGACCCCCCCCCCAGACGCTCAAAAGGTAGACGAGATTTTTAATACATATATTAAATAATTTAACTTTTTAATATAAAAGTTATAAATCCATACTTATTAATAACATTTATATTTAAGTCAAGAGTATATTTCGGAGAGTAATTGTTGCATGAGGTGGTGTTAAATCCCAAATCCGAGAGGACTGTTTTCTTGTCTGACCCTGGTGCCCCCCAAACCAGAAAATAATCCTACATCCTTGGACGTAGTGATAGCAGGCTTTCCTATTCCATTGGCGCTGCTGTCGCGCCGATGCGCATCATGGGAGTGGTGACGCAATAAATAAGGCGGAAGTGAAGGTACGAACGCGAAACCACTGCGGAAGAGGAATCAAAATGTTTCGGAGTTTGGACATGCGCGTGAGTAGTGCAGAATGGAGCGTCGCGATGATGCGAAATGTACGATCAATTTGAACATTTCATGTTAAATAATATTTGCAAGGATCGTAACTGATACAGATCATGATCATTTTAAAGCTGTTTCATTATCTGCAATGGAAATACCTCTAATCCGAGAGTTTAATCCCGAAAGTTACTTTGGATGGGTGTAAGTAGAGCCCACCCATTACTAATAAAAAGATGTTTGAACAGCTAATATTCAGGGCAGGGGGTCGGCCTCTTTCCCCGGATCACCAAGCACTTCTAAGAGGGCGTTTTATTTGTGGGTTCCTGTTGGTGCAATTTCAATGTTTATTTCTCTTAGCTACCATATGAATTGTTGGTTATTTATTCTTTAAAATAACAGTTTATTTGTGAATCTTAAAAACGGGGAATACGTTTCATTTTACGGTTGAAGTTACTGATTAACTTGCATCCAGCTTGTAAACCAAGCCACGACAACAATTCCGAAGTCATCACGTGGGATTTGAGCTCAAGGCCCTAGGGTTAGAAGCCAGACACTCTCAACCCTTTGGAAATATAAGATGGATAAAAACAAATATATATTCAAGCTTGAAATGTTATCATTTAAAAATAATTACATTTATAAAACCACCATTTTTAAGTAAGATGACTCGACATTTTCCAATAGGGTGGTTTCCTATTATTTTTTTATTGCCTAAATCTAAAGATTATTACACCTGGAGTACGTATTTCACGCTTTTAGATTTTTAAATGACGATATCTATTTTTCGCGATTAAATGAAAAGTGAAAATTTTCAAGCGCGCGAAAACGCGACGCTTAAGTATGAATGTCGGGAAGTCTCTCCGCGTGACGTATTTCTGGTTCCCCCTCCCGCCCTGCGAGGTGACTTTGAGGCGAGGCTTAGCGGTGATACGACGCAAGCTGCTAGCGGCTAGCCTAGTACCCTGCTGACTGGTAGCGCTTGGCTTAAATAAGGATTATTAATAACTTATCTAACGAGGAAAACTTTCCGACCTTAGCCAGTTTTAATAAGTGATTGTTAAGACATGTTTCCCTGAGCTCTGCGCCTCATGCATGCAATGGTAACCTCAGACGACGTATAACTCCTATCTTCTCGTATAGAAACTAGGTCCCTGTGACGTCACGTGGAATGGCATCGCATGGGCGCCAATCTGGCCCTTTTCAAATGAGGATAAAAATGGACCATTGCCATTCGTCTAACCCGGTATTTCTAAAACGAAATAATTTGTATATTATGAATACACTAATGGTGGGTAACGAATCGCAATCAATGCCTTTCGTTTTCTTTGATGAAGGAAACCACCCTATTATCTGAGCAAAAAACACAATCTCTTTGAGCGCTACTTATTAGCCCATTAGATGTGCAAACCAGATACTGATGTAAAAAACTTCAGACTATATTTTTTATTTTTCAACGAACTCAAGATTTGTGCCACAGATGCTTTTCGGCTGCATATTACCTGTTTCAGAGAGGCGATAAAACCTACAATTCTCAACAATGGCACATAACGCGAATAAATCACTTTCTTCTTTTCACATTTATTAACGAAATGTATGATTCAACAAGTAAACCACAATAATCCCATTCTTTCCGAAATTTCATGAACAGTGCGAGGTCGTATTTCAGCGGGCCCCTTTCTTTTGAGCTTAAAAGATTAATGGATTTACGCCGCGGGTTGTACACGCGGTGAAATACTTTAATGGTCGTTGTAATATGCGCCGTCACTTGGATCGTTTGCTTAAGAGGGGTCCCTCAAGAAATGATTAACCAAGGGCGCTTTCTCAACATGCGGGAGGTTAAAGAGCGGCCATTATCCTCCACGCTTCTCTTTCCAGATATGATCAATGCCCCCGGGTTGCAAACGCCGCCCTCTCGGGAACAGATTCACATTACATGAAGACTCACCCCCCCCCCCCCCCACCCCCGCGGTGTGCTCGAGGCAGGTCAATTAATTACGCCCTCTGCACGCCACCCTGCCTTCTTCCATCCTCGCTTTTCAGCGCACCAATAAATCCTAATATTATCGCAGTCCTTGGTTGGTATTTGAAAAACATTTTAGAACGGAAATTCTTTGATGGTCGCCATTAGATATTAAAATAGGGTAGTTTCCTTCATCAAAGAAAACGAAAGGCATTGATTGCTATTCCTTACCCACCATTAGTGTATTCATAATATACAAATTATTTGGTTTTAGAATTCTTAGTTTAGACGAATGGCAATGGTCAATTTTAACCGCATTTAAAAACGGCCAGATTGGCGCCTATGCGAAGCCACTCCAGAGAAACATATCTTAATAATCACGTATTAAAATTGTCTAAGGTCGAAAAGTTTCCTTCGTTTGATAGGGTTCCAAATAATCTTTATTTCAGCCAAGCGCTACCTGCTAGCAGGGTACTCTGCTACCTGCTAGCAGCCTGCATCGCAGCGGCGCACTCATCCACGCCCCAAGGTCACCTCACACGGCGACAGCGGGAACCATAATGGCGTCACACGGGTTTTTCCCAGCATTCATACTTAGCCGTCGCGTTTTCGCGCGCTTGAAAATTTTCACTTTTCAATTAATCGCGAAAAATAGATATCATCATTTAAAAATCTAAAAGCGTGAAATGCGTACTCCAGGAGTAATAATCTATCGATGTAGACACTAAAAAAATAATAGGAAACCACCCTATTGGCGAATGTTATTGAAAAATCTTTTGCCATGCTGTTCGACATCCGAAGAGGCCAAAAAGAAAAATATGAAAATCATAGAATGACAACATTAGAATTAGGGATGGGCGGATCGGATACCTCGGATCCAAATATCCGCGGATATTGCCCTTCATCGGATACATCGGATCCAAAGTCAAGGAAGACATCGGATCTGGATCCGAAATTTTAAATAATAGCTTCAGTGAATGCAACTTCAGTGAAAGGGTGGAAAGAGTTCCGATTCTCTCTTCGAATGCGCCGTCGCATTGCGATTCTTGTCATACTCTTGAACCGTTTTTTTGTAAGCTCTCGCAGAGGTTACGTAGCAGAATTTCAGCCGTGGAAAATAAAAAAGGCAAAATACGACTGGCACATATTGTGACTCTTCCCAAGAGGTTGAACAATCATCGCGGGAATCTCAGCGTCAGGAATTTTAAAATGCATTTGGATCCGAAAATATCCGATCCGAAAGATCCGGCTCCTAAAATCAAGGATCCGATCCGAATCCGGATCCGAAAAAAATCCAGGATCCGTCCATCTCTAATTACAATCGTTATGTCCTCAATTTCCACCATATTTTAGCCAACGGCGGAAGAAATTAAGTTTCTTTTGCGTTTTTACACTTCGGTCACAGCATTTCTTAATTATTCAAAAATCAATGACGTGAAGACCCCAAGTATAATTTTTTAGTGATTCTTCTTTTATCATAATTGGGAGGTTACATTTCCGCATGACACGCAATTACGGATTTAAATAATGTTCCAAATGATAAAAGATACTTTTCATATAAAGTACCATAAGAATAATTTGGGATACATTTAAAGAGGATTTATATGCGACAGATTAATCCCAATGAGTATATCGAACACCATATCAGTTCTTTTCCAAAACTATACCCATCTACTATAGTACCGTTGTCATCGTGCTTTTTCTGCTCTGTGCTCCTTCTTTCCAATACCATGAATTTATTTGTAGGTTTACTCTTATGGCGTCGTGGCTTATTTAGTTGGTTTGAATATTATTTCTTCGTTTAAAATAACTTTCTTGCAGAGGAAAGAACTGAATCCAACAATGTCCAGCCCATCATAACAGAATTTTAAAATACACTCATGCATACTGAATTGATAAATGAAGAGCAAACTTAGTGCATGTCCACAGTAATTTTATTTGGTACGACGCGTTTCAGCGACCTTACTTCGCTATCATCAGGTACAAAATGCCATATTTTCGTCAAGAAGTCAAATATATATATACAATCATGCAAATGGGAGGGGTATATTTATGAGTCGGCGAAAGTGGGAGAGGGGTTGGGGGGTAAAGGATGGGGGAAGGGGGTGGGGAGGTGGTTGGGATACGTAAGGATTTAGGGTTCGGTTGAAGGTTTGAGAGACGAAAATATGGCCTTATATTAATGGTATTTATGGTAATATATTTTGTACCTGATGATAGCGAAGTAAGGTCGCTGAAACGCGTCGTACCAAATAAAATTACTGTGGACATGCAATAAGTTTGTTCTTCATTTATCATTGTATCATAATGTTCCACAACATCTCGCCGAACACCGTTGAATACATACTGAATTGATTTCATTGATCGAATTAATAGGCTTTACTAACAAATTTTATTTTTTTAATATCACTTTTTCATTGTTAATTCTCCAATAATTTTGTGAATGCTCATATTAAATCATTGTGGAATTTAAAGTGCCCCACGCGCCAAAATCAACATTTTTCTAAGAAGTTATAACGAGCAGGGCTAGTAAAAATTGTTTTCAGGTGGTTTCCAGGAGTACTTATCATTTATCAGAAAAAAATTTCGCATTGGTCCGTGATTGGTCGAACCTGAATTTCAGGAAGACATCTCATCAATTGAAAATTACGCACTCCATCACACGATGAAAGGTGGCCAAGCCGCTGTGTGTGAATTACTGGGTTGTGTCGGCGGATTTTTCCGGGAAGTGCCTGCAAACAAACAAACGAGCAGCTGCTCGCGTCAGATCCACTCGACGCAACGTTCGATTCTCTTCGAATTCCCAGCGCAGCAACACGGACAGCCTCAGTCCATGGAGAGAGAGAGAGAGAAAAGCACATGTGTCAACGTCCAAAGGACAGCGGGCGCGGCCTCTGATGCCAGGCCCGGAACCAGGGCGAGGATTCGGGGGGGGGGGGGGGGGCCCGTGCTCCAGGGCGGTAGATTTCAGGGGGATGGGAATAATTTGAAAAGTTTATCAAAAAAAGTTATTCAATTTTTTCAAAATTATATTTCCATAGTCAATATTGTTTGATTTTATTCGATTTTGTTGCACATTTTATCAACTTTAATACAAGTACGCTGATATTATATGCCAAATTATTTTCATCATCACAAGAGGACTTTGTGGAATACAAATATTCATAACGTAAACGAAAACACTTAGTCAAATTCCACTCCTTTATTTAAACCATTGATGTTAAATTTTCAATTCAAAATTTCAACCTTCAATTCCTCCCACGTCCAATTAAATCGCCATATCGTATCCCCCTCGGCATCCCCGGGACTAAAATTGAAGCCCTATGCAATGGTTTCAATAGCAGTGTGTGGGATTTTACTAAGTGCATTCGTTTACGTTATTTTCGATTATGACACCATGGAAACTTAACTCTTTCGCCGGATCCTCTGCCGTCTTCTCAGTCTTAAAATTCCATAAATCGTCTCTAAGTTCTATAAAACGGGTTTCACTGTGAACAACAAGAATCAACGTAATTCATGGGTCTGAAGTGAGTGTTTTACTGTCATGTCTACTACTGTTATAATTTAGTTTCCTGAGCGCTCGACAGCGAGGTCGGAGGGGCCAAAGAAATGTATTTGAGTTTAATAATATAAATTATTTTCGATGTAAACGTAAGGTATGCTTTAATATGTACGATTTTATCAATATAATCGTCACCAAAAGTTTTCTTTCATAAATTAAACTTCTAATGGCATACGTACGTCGTGCAATTTTTAACAACTGCATCTCAAAAAATAGCGTACGGAGGTATTATATTTTAGAAGTGGGAGAGGGATGAGGGAGGGGGGAGGCAAACTGATATTTGCACCTCTCACAAAATTCCTAGTTCCGGCCCTGTCTGCTGCACATAACGCTGGAGGAGCAATGCGACGAACGTGCATTTCTAATGATCTCTGCATTCTCTTCGGGTTTTCTCCGCGTCCGTTGGGTTTTGGCAACAACAGTTTCGCTGACATTGCAGTCAGCGTCTTCAGGTCGAAGGTTGGGACAAACTGTTGTCGCCAAAACTCAACGGACGCGGTGAAAACCCGAAGAGAATGCAGAGATCATCTGATAAACGCCGCAAAAATCTTCGAACCTACGTGCATATCTAATTCACTGTAATAGAGTACCCACCCTCATCTCCCCCTACGAAGCTAAATTATAAAAAAAAAATATCCTGGCACTCATGGTGCAAAAGGAAGAACTATTTAAAAAAAATGGAATTTAAAAAAACTCACTCGAGATCTTACGGCGCCAAGGCACTGAAAATGAAACGCACCGAATTCGACGAAACGAAATGCATGGATTTTCATGAAATACTGCATGTCAATATTGAAAGTATGTACGATAAAAAAACAATGGAAGCTGTAATATTTGGCTCGATTTCTTTTCCTATTATTCGTTATCCACACACATCGATCCCGTCGGGTAAATGAGTCATCAACAGTAAATGACCGCCTATGTTCCTCATAAAGCAAACGTATTGCTAGTAAGCAATAATATTTGCTTTATGAGGAACAAAAAACATTTGCATAAAGCAAAATCTTATTGCTAGTCCTCAAATATCATAAATATAATTGATATCAAACGCAAACATAAGCAGTACATAGTTGATGCTAATAAAGCCAAAACTTTAGCATTAGTACGATGGGATGACGTTATCAATGCATTTACTTTATTTTTTTGGCCCGAATGACGCGACGCGATAAGCTGAACCACAACAATGGAAAACAAAACAGAAACAGTGATGCCAATGGTTTTTTTCTCAAATGGCAACGAATGAGTTTAGTGAGACAAAAAAAGTTGCGTGCATTAAAAATAAAGTTGAATGGATAAAATATTCCAATCCTAGCCCGCACAAGACTTTTTTCCGCGTAACAAAAGCCTCTTAACAGCAGATTATAGAGGATGAATACGTTGCAAAGGAAAATAAATCCAAGCGGCACATTACTGCAGATAGGTATGTGACGCAGGAATAAATAGGGATTAAATAAACCACTGGAAGAAGAATGGAATGGTGGGCTGAAAAACGAACGTACGAAGTTATCTCTAACTTCTTCCCAGTGGCGGATAGAGATGGGGGGCGCGCGCCCCCCCTTGCGGATCCACCCGTATTGCTGAACATTACAAAACCACAATTGTAAATTTTTATATCATAAGATGGTATTGTCTTTTACATGTGTATAATCACTTTAAATATTTTTTTTAATAGTTTGCGTATGACTTCATCATTTTTTATTACGATAAAAGTAAAGAAAACTCAAGACATATTTTGCGCCCCCCCCCCCCTTGAGTTTTTTCTGTATCCGCTACTGCTTCTTCCCCAGACCTATTTTCAGCTACGATCACCATGCGTGCATCAAACACTTGATCCCATCTACTCCATCCAAAATACTAATTCAGGCATCACTCCTCGGGAACTACGCTATTTGATAAATATACCTACGTTGAAATTCGACGTTAAAATGCCATTTGGATTCGCGGGGGTATCGAATATGGGTCTCGATTTTGCCGGTCAAGCATTATACCACACGGAAAAAAATACTTTTTGCAATTGTTAGAAATACCCATTTTCTGGTTCAGAATTTGCCGAGAGGACAAAGCAATTACTAAAAATAGCAAATAATTTGTTATCAATCTCATTCGTAACCAGTGCAAACTTTATTCGTACTCTGGAATCTGTGGCTCTAAAAAATGCTTTTATGAATCGTTTTCATTTTTCTGTCATGGAATGGCAGGTAATCTATGATACTTCGTCAAAAATAGATATTTAATTACCACAAAATATCATATTTACAGCGGAAATGCCATTGCGAATCTAGTAGAAAATTCGTTATCAGTGCCGATAATTAACTGCAATAAAAAATACCAGCTCCGCAACATCCTGTATTAGGAATGCAAGCCACTCAGCTGAACAAGCAAATGACGTCCGAAATAAAAAAAATTATTTTCCTTCCTCAGCAAGTGTGACATCTAGCGGAGAAAATCATTACTGAAATTAGGGTCAATGTGGTTGCGCTGCGAACAAATGACTAGTGCTCGCGTAGCGGATACAAAGTGGCAGACGCATTTTGTCAACGCTACAATGAGTTCTTCTGTCATTAATGCCTTGTCTCCACTACAGACTTAACTTCAGTGACTTCACTTAAGTCTAATCTTAAGTGTGGTGCCATAGCTACACTTGAGCTTTTAGTCGACTTCAGCGCCGTGATTGTCAATATCGGGAAACAGTTATGTTGACAGATGAGGATCTAGGAGAGTAATTAGTGATTCTGTGATCCTAAGCCCCGGATATTTGAAATAAACTTCCAAACTCCGTGAATTAACCATTTTGGATTTAGAATGTTAAAAGGAAAGACCGATTTCACGCCCTGAGCAAACGCTATTTGGCGAGAGGTGATGGAGCCGGAGGAATTTAGAATTACTAAGAATCATCCACAGTTTATACAAAAACCAAGTAGCGGTGATAAAATCAGGGCCCAGCTGTGAAGAAGCAAGAATTAGGAAAGGAGTGCGACAAGGCTGTACATTGTCACCCGTAATTTTCAATGTTTACATTGAGATAGCCATTAATGAAATCAAAGAAAAGGCATTGGGAGTGATTATCCATGGAGAAAAAATTAGCATGCTAAGATTTGCCGATGACATAGCCGTTATAGCAGAAACAGATACGTATTTGAAAAATATTATGGTTAATATGGGTAGGGTAATGGGTAGATATCAACTGAAAATAAGCACGAAGAAAACCAAGATCTTAGTATGCAGCAGAAGAGAAGAAGTCAAGACTAACATTAAAATAGGGAAGCAAAAACAGATAGAGGTGGATGAATTCGGTTATTTGGGAAGCAAGATAACTAGTGACGGGAGAAGGAAAAAAGAAATTATCAGCAGAATAGCCCAGGCGAAGAGAGCATTCCACCAAAAGAGAGACCTGCTAACAGCGGGAAACTTAAATATGGAAGTAAAGAAACAATTTATTAGAACCTACATCTGGAGTATGCTCCTATACGGAAGTGAGGCATGGACAATGACCGCAGCGGAGAAAGCAAGGATAGAGGCCTTCGAAATGTGGTGCTACAGAAGAATGATGAAAATCAAATGAATCGACCGAGTTAGTAACGAGGAAGTCCTAAGAAGAGTAGGAGAGAAGAGAAGCCTCGTGAAAACTTTAATAAAAAGACGGAACAACCTTATAGGCCACATCTTGAGACATGATGGCCTGATGAAGACAATCGTCGAAGGACAAGTGGAAGGCAAGAATGGAAAAGGAAGACCCCGAACAAAATATATGGAACAAGTAAAGAGAGATGTGAAAGAGAAGAAATACGTAGGTGTGAAAAGATTATCTGATGGGAGAATTGAGTGGAGAGCTGCGTCAAACCAATCTTAGGATTTTCGACCAGTGATGATGATGATGAAGCTTGACTTCGTGGAATGACAGATTCATAACGTAAACGAAAGCTCTTACAAGTAGTCAAATTCCACTCCATTGATGTTAAATTTTCAATTCAAAATTTCAACCTTCAATTTCTCCCACGTCCAATTAAATCGCCATATCTTATCTCCCTCGGCATCCCCAGGGCTAAAAGTGCATTCGTTTAGGTTATTTTCGATTATGACACCATGGAAACTTAACTGTTTCACCGGATCTTCTGCCGTCTTCTCAGTTTTAAAATTCCTTACATCGTTTCTAAGTTTTTAAAACGGGTTTCACCGTGAGAAACAGGCATAGCAATTAGTTTTCACGGAAATAAAACCAACAATAAGATGAGAAACTCCACAAAATAAATTCGTCGATGTAATAACCCCAACACTAGAAAGTTAACTATTGAAATAGAACGCTCAATAACCACATCACGGAATAGAGCACAGCTTAGAACATAATCAACGGGACGAGTCAGGGGTGGGATGGGTATTTTCATGTGCCATTTACAACACTTGAAGAGCTTCAACCGTGCGGAAACAGTTGCCTACGCAATTTAAGTATGGGTTCTATGCGACTTAAGCAGAGGTGTACTTAAAGGAAGCTGGTGTCACCTATACTACCACCTTAAATAGAGAGCCCACTTAAATGGTCACTTAAGGTACTAGTGTAGACCCGGCATAAGCCGACAAAAGAATTTTGTGGCAACAGCTTAGGGAAGGTATCTGCAAGAAAAAATATTTATCAGAGTAGTGAAAGAGTAACTGGCAGAAAAACCTGACCAGCAAATTTGGAGACGAGGGTTCGATCCTCACAAATCCAAATAATTTTTAGCGGCGAATTTCACCTTGGCGGTTTCAACTTTCCATTCGTTCGCGTGACACCGTACTTAAGCACATATGTCTTGCAGGGCATAATTTGAAATGAAAACAGCCAAAAATGGGTGACTTCTACACTTCATATCATGCTGAACAAGTTTATTCGAATCATTGCGATTTTAAAGGAAGAAACATAGAACATTCAGCGCTAGCTAAATATTAAAGAGTGGTAAGGACAGGAAGGCGATGTTTCAGCAATAAAAACTGACGTCAATCATATCGTTGCTGGCTTCCGTGGGTGAATTAAATGGGGTCAGGATATTGAGGCTTGGATCGCCATCTTCCGGAGGAACTTTTCTATCAATGATCATGATAATGTAGATAATTATACCCAAGGGCCTTGGTTCTATCCAATCAGTCATCTAATAACTGACCTCAAATCCTTAATAAATGGAAGATAAAGTGGAAAATAACTTTCAAGGCTTAAGTTCGTCGATAAAAATCAGGCTAAACGGCAGTGATAGCAAAATATTTACTACAAGACCCCTGAAATTTATAGATTCGCTATATTCGATAGCCAACATTTAAAATTACACACATTTAGGAGGGGAATAAAAAATGGAAGTAGGTAAACATGCTATTAAAGGAAAAAAAGGGCATTGAGTGCCATAATAGGAATTAATAAGAAACTCATGCAAGTTAGACTGCAAGGCAAGGACAGACAAAAGGAAGAGACATTTTTTGAATTCCACTAAGGAGAGGGGTCCGCAAAGAGACAAGTGGAAGATTAGTGACTTTATAAAAGTTCTGACTATTACAAGTCACGATAGGTATTCAACATCAATGTCTTATGGCCAATCCAAGATTCAGTACGGTAGGGGGTCATTCCATTTCAAGTCACCCAGTATAAATAGAATTTGTCGCTTAACATTTTAATTACCCTGATTTTTTAATCACTGGTTCCCTACAAGTAGACAATCAAAACACTATTTGAAATAATTTACAATCCACACTTTTTTTGGCAGCCATTTTTAAAAAGGCGGCTGGGAAAATTTTGATGAAAAGCGTGGTTTGCATAAATTTTAATTTCGATGCTATTTCAAAAGATATCAGAATGATTAAAAAAACCAGTGTGTTCATCATGAAAAGAACTTTAGTACGTGGTGGCCGGAGAATATTCACGTGAATAGCTTCAAGCACAAAAGGTAATCCGACGCCTTGATCCTTCTGGACCATTATGATTTTCCCCGCATTCATAAGCCCTCCGTACCTTAAATTCTTGCTTAATTTAATGCCTTCCATTCATTGCAGCTTTATGGAGAAGCCAGGCAGAACGAAGAATCCTTGAAAAAGTTTGTAGAAAATGCTTGGCTAGAAAATAATAATCGTCGGCTCTCGACATACGAACAAGTTCCCAGCAGCCATTACGTTTGTCACCCTCCGGTAATCTGGAGATGTCTGTCCTATTTTCTATATCTTCTTTCTTGACTCCACCATTATCGATTACTTTATTTTCCAGAAAGTAGTAATCTTCTACGAATCATATCTATAATCATTTTAATTCCAGTCCAATCTTTTATATCGGTATTGACTCCATCCTCAGGTCTAGTGACGGAAAAGTCGATTTCTATTAAAATCTAAGTTTTAATAGTCAAATATCGAGGAAATCAAGATCGAGACATGGTGTTCGACTTTCGATCCAAACTCGATTTTTCAACTTCGATCCAGACCATTTCGTTTGATCTCAGCTGCGTCACCACCACCGGCAAATGATAACGTCATCCGTCCAATGTGATAGACTTTTCTCGAAAGCTGGTAAAATTGGAAAGTCAAGCCCTCAATCATCAAGAAAAAATCTCATTCGGTTGAAAATTTAGGGAAGCCGAACTTATCCAAGCGGTGACCCCAAAACTTACAAGTACTCGCATTTGTAAATTTTTACTAAGTAATGACAATCCAAGCACCTATTTTAAGTAGATTTTTAACACAACTCAAATGTGTATTTTGAGTGTTTTTCGAAATAATAACCAATACGTTGCATAAACAACGTATCCAAGTTTGCACACAAACTTGTTTATTTATAAAGAACCGTAGAATTTTTCAATTTATCGATCTTTTGGTTCATATTTCGATATTTTTTAATTCGATCTTTCCACTTCGATTAATTTCGATTTTGACCGATATTTTTCCACCTGTACTCTGGCCTCGGCCCTCCGCAGTCCTATTACTAGCTCTCTGCGGCTGGCGAAAGTCTCGACTTGAAAATTCCGCGTCTCAATCCCCCCAGACTGTCCGTTTACCAATCTACCGATTCGATCGATAGATTTTTCTTCCTCATAGGAAAATCTACTAGAATTGGTAGCATATTAATTGCGTATGCTTGGTTTCGCTGATGGTAGGACCTGCCCGCCTTGTGACGGTGCAGGATTCCTCGTCCTCTCCCTTCCTCCCCCGTCCTTCCCCTGGAGGCGTCGTCGGGCTCTCATCGCGGCGGCGCCTCCTTTCCTTGATCCTTCCCGTCCTTCCCCTTCTGGTGGTAGAGGAGAAAAGCTAACGCTTACAGTCCCTGCCCCAGGAGTGTACCCCGCGAGCCCGTCCTAAGGGTTTCGTTCCACATGTCCGTTTACCACGCGATAGATGTTTACGTTCGCTCAACATGAGCTTGCTATGTCTGGGGGCAAATGTCTTTTCCGCAGTGATTTGGTAAAAAATGAGACGTCCATTTATTCCCTGCTGACACATATAATCACTAGAGATGCGTGAAAATCGCAAATGCGATATAAATGCGACGTGCGCAAATAAATTCGACATAGATGCGATGACTGGACTTTTATGATATTTTTACGCAAATTTGCCTTTTCGACGGCGAAATTCGTACATTTTGTGCCCAGCGCAGTTAAAATGCTCCGCCGAGACTCACCGCTTAAAGCATGTCAGCGACTGGCCAGCTGCTAGTTGGCTGGGACTCTGCGTGGCCGCGAACTACAAGTAGGCGCGGGCAAGCTACACCTCCGCCACCATATGCCTTATTCCTTAATTTATTATTGTTCTACTACATAATTATTTAAAATATTCTGTATTTTGTCATATAACCGTGTTTCACTACATTTTATCGTCATCTACATCATTATGAAAATAAAAAATAGACGCTACAAAATGCGATAAACTGTTATTGAAAGTGCGATAAAATAAAAATGAAAGTGCGATTTTTACGTATCTCAAATAATCATATAAGGTAGTCAAGAGTCACTCAGTCTGTTTCACTGGAGGATCGAAAACACGATAATTCGCTCAGAAAAAGTGAGGCATAATGGCCCGAGACCATCCCTTCCAAATATCAACCCTTCGAGGTGGGGAAGAGATGACCGAATGCACTCTCTAATGACGACGGATATTCACCCCCAACCCCCACCCACCCATCAGAGAGGAAAGGCCATCCCCATTCCAATCCGTCTCGTCACGCCCTCAGTCGCAACAACGGCCGATGGAGGAACTGGCCGCTGATGGCAGCACTTAATATGAAGAAGGTTGGAAACCGGAGCGCGGAAAGGTCACGACAGAGGTCTAGGGACACCACTTGCGTCTAAAAAAAGCGAGGAAAGGGCAACTAGTACCCTGGGAAGGGCCCCTATACAACCCATCCGCAGCCCCATTCAACTCCCCCGACCCCCAAATAGCCACTCAATCGCTCAATCCGCGGAGAGGTTCCGATGAGCGATCGATGGCAGTGGGAGGGTGTTCCCTCCGTCGGTCGGTCGGGCGGATATTTGTTCGCAATTGGAGGCATCGGCGAGGCGGGAAAAAAAAGAGGAACAAGAAGCGATGAATGATAGTAGATAGCTGAGGAGCCTCGGGAGATTTGAAAGAGGGTCCCACAGGGCATCGGCGCCCACCCATCAATCGATCATGATAGGTTATCACGGCAACCATCTCCAAGATACATACGCAATAAACCGCTTTGCTCCATCGCATGCATCGATTCCACAAGTTGACTTTAGGAAAAATGAAAAACATTTGTATTCGGCGTCCATCAAAACATCACCAATACGTACTCAGAGGCAACGAAGTGTAACAATTCTTGTTGAAGACGTGAAGAGTCGATGGGAGTCACGTGATAATCGTCATAATGGACAACAATTCTGTTGACAAAAAGGGAGTATTGTAATAAAAATGGCGGCGTTCCGTTGCACCCGCATCTTCGCTCCCGGTGTTTGCCCCAAGTACTTATTAATTGTGTTCGCAATTTGTGTGTAATTTGATTTGCGAAGTCGCCGCTGCCGATTTTCCACGTGAGTCCTTTTCCTGGACAAGTGTGTTTGTAAAGTGTGTTCATTTGATTTGCTGAAATAACGGTGAACGTTAGAAAATATTCATCACCAAAGTGAGATTACACTCATTCATGATTGAAGGAGCTTGATGTACGACATAAAGACAAAAATCAATTAAAACCCGGTCAAAACATATTCAGGACAATTAGGTCACTATTTATTTTACAAAAACTCCTCTTTTGAAGTAAACGTGCACTCAAACAAATCTGTCCAGGAAGAAGAATGTACCGGGGATGTACCAGTGGAATGGCTTCATGTGAACACTTATCGAAAGATTTATTTTGGTTTTTTATTAGACCGGTCGGAATACTATTTAGAAAACTTTGGCACGGGATTTCTACATTTAGAGGTGGCTAATGATCTCAAATATACGAAACGAGCGTGCTGCGCCCGCTCCCAGCGGGCTTCCCCCGCTCTTTTCAATGCAGGTCCACAGAGGGATAGGCGAGTTCCTAATTTTAAAATGTAGAAAAAAAGGCAGGGTCTTATGTAAAAATTTAATTGGAATGTTCATGTACAAATTGAGCTCAGAGGACCTCTTTAAACACAACATTGGAAGTAATTACACTATCCTCTGTTAAACGCATATGATGACTCATACTTACGTATCAACAGGAGACTTGAATGTGGAATCAGCCGCATTTTGATAAAAGTTATTTAAAGAATGCGAGATATTGTTGCAAATGAACAAATGCATTTTTTGTGTTTGTGCGCCGTTAACGTCAGGAATATTCACCGGTTTTTGTTTTTTTTTAATTTTTTGATTATTTAAAAACCAATTTTAGGAAACAATAGCAATATTTAGGAAGTAAGATATGCCGTCGCATGTTCTCTGATAAATTCTGTGCATTTTGGTACCTCATTTGTAGAGTTTGGTTGCGTATAAGTTGAGAAAAAGGTATCTATTCAGTATAAATAATATAGATGAGTGAGTAGAATCATCCAAGTTTGTCTACATCGTCGTTGTCTACCTAGCAGCCACTAGAGATAAAAATATGAACTTTGTGACCAACACCCTTTGTTGAGTGAGGAAATCGTCTGTCTCAATGGCGCGGAATCGTTGAAAATTTACTCGCGTTTCATTTGATAAAAAGTTACACGACGCGACTTTCTCCATCATTATTTCTTCAGAAAGGCTTCCTACGCATAAATGCCAATCGATATATAGTTCCCTTTACGTTAAAGGGAAATTTTTAATGATTTACTAAAAGTTATTAGACCTTACAGCTTTGATCTTAGATCTTAGATGTTAGCTTTCATGCAACATGATGTTAAGAATAAGTAAAAACATAATTAAATGTTCAGACAATTGCAGGTCCTAGCTATATTTATTCCAAAAAAATTTAATCTCCCTTAAGCAACCACCGTCCTACACACGGTCCCACAATTCTTATCAGAGTTTTCCACTTACAATTAGAGCTCCCCTTAGGTGAAGCGTCGAATCATCAAAAATGGGCGCTTTTCCTGAGGGCGCTTTTTCTAAAATGGAGGGGTATTATTTATATTCTTTGTATATCAGAGAAAAAAGACTGCAATGGAATATTTAAGAAACACCGAAGGTTGTGCGCAGGAAAGATACACTCAATATCGTAACAAGATACCAAATAGTGTCAGGCGTAAGCATTTCATCCGACCAAATAATTTTTATGAAAATGACGTCATGTGTCCCTTTTATATGAACACTAGTATAAATTGGTCTGCACCATTAAGACAGGCATTTTAAATCGATTCCCACGACTAGTTGCCCCTACGTCACAACAACTGGTTGAGAATCAATGGCTACTAAAGCATTTCTATTTATTCAAAGTCCTAAAATTGTTTTATGTCAGAAGTGGCAATGTGCCGAATGGATGTGATAAAAATATATATATATAATTTAAGGAGTGACTCATTTGTAGTAACAAACAGACCATTGTTAACATTTTATAAACGCGATGGTGGTTGGCGTAACATGGTGAAACTCCTTCATGATGCACAAAGATTAAGAAAAGACTTAGCTGTTTCACAAAATAAAATATATTTGCGACCGGTTTCGATACAGCGTATCAGATGATGATGACCTTGGAGACCACCTAAATCTCCTTCTCTTAGTTATCTTTGTTATTCAGCAGTAAAATCAAAACGTAGTTGTAAATAAAATTACTATCATTATTATGGTGTCCATCACCCTATAACCAGGAGCCAAGAATAATTTACAAAGTATCTGGTGTTTGTGAAACAACTACCCTTCTTCTAATATGGATGGTTTTAATTATTTTCACTAACTTTAGATTTTTGAAGAATATTCTGACACTTTTTTAAATATTGTCGTACGAGGCCAATAGCTTGATACCCTCAATAAAAAACAAATTTCCCGAAAAAGGTCGATACTTTCTCATGGCTAACCAACCAGGTTCAAAATCAATGCGTCTCAGACAGATAACTCATTGGTGGAATAGATTTAACCTAGATTTAACATTAAGTGAGATATATAGGCCGAAGAGATTTAAAACTATTAAATATTAGCTTGTGTGAAACATGATGTTAAGCATAAGTAATAACATAATTAAATGTTCAGACAGTTGCAGTTAAACTTAAGTTATATTCCGATTGTGATAGTGATTGATCTCGGGAAATATCTTCGATCAAACTGCCTCTCCCAAATGTCAGTTTTTATCCCCTCCTCTCATGCATTGGAATCTAAATAATATCAGCAGAAAATTCTGAACCACCAAAAAGTGAGGAAGATCCATATCTTCCAGCGTTATCACAATTTCACACCGAATTAAAGTATAATTGAAATATCATACGATCGATCTTCTTCAATCGACTGCGTACTTGCTTTACTAAACTATATACAATAGGGTGGGCCGAAAAAAGGTTTTTTTTCCTGATCAAATTTGCCCTATGCGGGAAAGTTGCGAAATGATATAAGGATCTCGCACACAAAATTTTTTTCAAATCGGATAATATTAACCACTGCCGCCCGAGCTCTAAAGTTTAAAATTTTGCGAAAAATCAGGCTGATTTATGAATCAAACGGCTATGAAGACGAATTTTATGAAAATATGGGATAATGGATAACAAAAAAGAGTGGATACATGTTTATAGTTTATGAAAATGAAATTTGAAGTTTTTTTGACAAAATCTATGGTTAAAATAATGTCTATGAATTAACAACAAAATTAGAGTATAGACCACCCGCACAACACAACTCATTTTTGCCTACATTTCTATAACTCCATTTTGGGGGCTAAATTGCAGGTAAAATAATATTTATTTCGATTGAATTTCATTTATTATCAAATAAGTCATCACATGGTAGTAAATAATCCCACAAAAAGTAATAATAAGGTAAATTATTTGAAATTAACATCAATCATATTGACGAATAACGTACCTGTGTTGCTATTTTCAACAAGAAATTCAGCCAATGCTGAGAAAAAACAGAACCTGAACACCAAGCACTTCACTAAGTAGCTCTCTGCTAGTTTCGTAAAGAAACTACCCAGAACTCACCACGAGGATGAGGCTACCATCGAGTTCCACCCGTGTCCCCCCCAGCCAACCTTCCGAAGGGCACGATTGTGAAAGCGCATCAATTACTCTGAGAAAATTATTCTATTCTATTATTATTATTATTATCCGTCTCTTATGCACGTTAATGCCCATCCATGCCTGCGTTCTATACTGCACACGGATTTTGATGCTAACATTATCATTTGTACCATCCTTTCAACTGCTTGTGTATGGCAGGGAAAAGGTACTTCTAATACAGATCTTTCCGTAACAAGGTTTTCCAAGTTTTTGTTTGTCATCCCAGCTACTATTGGTGGTTGATTTACCTCAATTGGTTCACAGTCAACCAAGTCTATATAATTTTGAGCATCGAAGTTTAGAAAGATTTTGTGCTTTCCCGGCGAATGGACTGAGTGAAGAGTTCGGTTCGATTCGGACATCGAAACGTCAGCAGATATGGAGTTCCTGACCCGGTGGCGATCCCGAGAACTCTTCACTCCATCGAAGGTTAGCTTTGGAAAATTCGAATTTCCTCAATTCCTCCTGCTGAGTTTCTCTCGATTTCAATGTATTTGTGATGGCCATTGCACGAATTTGTCTGCGTTCATCGGCTATCATTGCAAGCGGAATATTCTCTGGGTGAGCAAAATTACATTTCCCTGAATCATAGAGTAGCGGCGTAATTTGATGTCTCTATCTATATATTTCATAAGAAGAATCATGTTCATAATATACTTCGGGACTTCTGTTCAATATTGTCTCAATTTTGTTGAAAACCGCATTGGAGCGTAAACTTCGATAACAAATTTTGCCAGGGTCATCAGTTCTTTTGACGGTTCTGAACGATAGTTCATTGCAATGAAGCAGGCAAACAAACCAATGCAAAGGTCTTCTTAGGGCCATTTCCATTCTCCTGATTACTCCAGCATGGCTTCCGGTGTTAGCCTCAGTTCCATCGTACACAATTGCTTGTAGTCCATCGATAATGCTCATTTCCTCCCCTAGAAAATTCGTTATGGAATCTTAGAGGCCAATAGCTTTGCTGACACATGGGGTGACATGCCATAAGTAGCGTGAACCGGGCTCTTTAACGAGAGTTACATGCTCCTCACCTATTGTTTTTCACTTTGATTGACTATAAACGAAAGCAGAGTCTTTCCTCTCGTCGAAGTAAAGAGCTTGCAGTTTAACAGTTCCCACATTCCTCCGAAGAGACGTGCGCAATCTTTCTCTTTCCCTTCTAACTTTGTTCTTGTCAACAATAAGTACATTGACTCCTTGAGTAACTAACCCGATATCTATTAGGTGCGCAGATGCAAGTGCTGCAGAGGTATGGTTTGACATGCAGAATTATTCACAGGATGATGCAAATCTTGGCAATTTCAAATTACTTACACTAACCTTTTTCCATGAAATACTCTCCTTCACTTGCATCACATAACTCTCCGTTCAATGTCATTTCATCACCTGAGTCTTCCGAACAGAAGTGTTATGACAAAATAGGGTGAAACATTCGGGTGTTCCTTTGTTCCTTCTAACCTGCAAAGCCTCGTCTTCCTATTTTAGGTCTCCTGCATATCGATGGCGCCTATCTTCATTTTCCTGCCAATTCCCTGTCCTTGGGGAATTCCCATTCTAAACAAGGCATTTCTGAAAGAATATCACAAACAGAATGAGTCTCACTAAAGCAATTTACATGCCGCAACATCAAAACGCTGACGTGCGTGACGAAGAAAGTCTTGCTTTAGATCAATGAAAGCATTCTTGTTGACAGATCGAAGAATATTGCGATTATTTCCATGATATTGAATAATTTGTCAAACAATTTGCCTATATCCAGCCACTGGGATAGAGGATCTATGCCAAATGCCTTCAATGGCATAAGCCACTGTCTCCGCGATTCCCGACAGAGATATAATGGTATTTTAACTTTCTTCTTCAATGTACCGAGAGTACAAAAACATTTTCATCATCTCTTCATAAGTGGGCAAATCATTAACCATGAAATTTTCGGGTGCAACAAATATCACGCACTTCACTCCACACCTGGTACGCTTTCCCTCTATTCTAACCATTGCGTCAATCCTCCCGTAATCCTTTAGAAGGTTGGTTGGGGGACACGGGTGGAACTCGATGGTAGCCTCTTCCTCGTGGTGAGTTCTGGGTAGTTTCTTTACGAAACTAGCAGAGAGCTACTTAGTGAAGTGCTTGGTGTTCAGGTTCTGTTTTTTCTCAGCATTGGCTGAATTTCTTGTTGAAAATAGCAACACAGGTACGTTATTCGTCAATATGATTGATGTTAATTTCAAATAATTTACCTTATTATTACTTTTTGTGGGATTATTTACTACCATGTGATGACTTATTTGATAATAAATGAAATTCAATCGAAATAAATATTATTTTACCTGCAATTTAGCCCCCAAAATGGAGTTATAGAAATGTAGGCAAAAATGAGTTGTGTTGTGCGGGTGGTCTATACTCTAATTTTGTTGTTAATTCATAGACATTATTTTAACCATAGATTTTGTCAAAAAAACTTCAAATTTCATTTTCATAAACTATAAACATGTATCCACTCTTTTTTGTTATCCATTATCCCATATTTTCATAAAATTCGTCTTCATAGCCGTTTGATTCATAAATCAGCCTGATTTTTCGCAAAATTTTAAACTTTAGAGCTCGGGCGGCAGTGGTTAATATTATCCGATTTGAAAAAAATTTTGTGTGCGAGATCCTTATATCATTTCGCAACTTTCCCGCATAGGGCAAATTTGATCAGGAAAAAAAACCTTTTTTCGGCCCACCCTAATATACAAGGTCAAATTTATCCATCTCAATTAAGAATATCTGACGGATAGTCGAATTCTACGGTGGCCTCAGTAAAAGGAAGTACACCGAATTCCTACCAAAATACATCTAGCGTCTTGAGTAGCCTTTGTAAGAATTCCATTTCCATTTTAGAAGGAAATACTAGTGCGAAGAGCGACATTCTCTTTCAAAAATAGAAAATCAGCATGTATTAGGCCACCAAAACTTCTGGTGTGTATTTAAAATCCGATAATTTTGCAACAAACAACATAAAAAGGTTATTCTTGGCATCATCTTGTTTAATCCAGAAATAATTGAAGAATAGTGCGAATAATATGATGTTGAATATTTTTCGCATACAAAAACCGCCAAAATTGTTTCCCTTAAAGGAGTTCATATGCTTTGTATCCGGCATCAAAAGTTTCCACTGACTTACTGATCCTTCAAAGGCCAACTGCGCTATTCTAAAGGTCAGAGTATCCGCTAAAATTAGCCAGTATCTGACGGATGGTTGAGTTCTATGGTGCCTCAGTTAAAGGAAATACACCGAATTCCTACCAGCACACGTTGGGCTTGAGTAGCCTTTCTAAGAATCCCATTTCCATTTTAGAAGGAAGTACTGAGACATTCTCTTTCAAACAAGCGAAAGTGCCGTCAACGGCATTTTTCCCGCTTTTGACTCATCCATTTACCCCAAATGAAGTTCCTTCGATCTCAGCAGTTATCACGAGCGTAGCAATTTCCGCATGAAAAAATCATTCATTTACGTGAAATAAAACCAAAATAAGTCAAATTAAATGCAAATGTAATACTTAATACGCACCAAAAATACTTCAACAAAGATTCATACCGAGTATATGTTCTCATTGAAAAGGAATTATGTACTAAACAGATTTCTCCAATTTTAAGTTAAGAATGGCAACCAAAAAAAATTATTTCCACAATTTTACGGATATATTTATGATTTGATTGGCATAAAAAGCAGCAGATTCGATAAGAAAATCAGCACCGATTTTTCCTCACCTGAATGACAGCGTTGGATAAAACTTTCCAATGTCCATTCTTAACTGATCACTTAGACTCTATTTCCTTTTCTAAATTTGGTAAGATTCGTCATTGGAGTCACTTCAACTTTCACCAGATTCGTATTCATGTATTTGCAAAGAGATTAAAATAGAGATAACTTAAAATCTGGCCCAGAGATTTCAGTTAGATGAAGCACTTGGCGTATAGGTGATGATCAAATAGGTTGCTCTATTTAAAATTTGATTTTATTGTTGCGTACATACTTTTTTTGCTATTAAATAGCAACAACATCTTTGGGCTCTCGCCAAATCATAGGTATACCAAAAAGAAATGTATCGTGATCCCTTGTTCCAGGCCCTTTCACTCTTGACATATTGCTTGTTAACTTTGTACTTTCAATCTTAACTTCAAACTAAAGAACTCTGTTGTGCATAATAAATACAGCGCCTGGGAATGAAATGCGAGTTTCAATTTTTGTCGCAATGCGAATAATTCGAAAATCTCTCTCGTTCACATTTACCCTGACCATACCACTAATAATACTCGAGAACGTATATCTTCGGAGGAAAATGAACATTGTCGTTCAATGGCATCTCGCGAATAATGAATGTTTACTTGGCATTAAAAAAAAAAAAAGGAATAGGTATCACTGCTGGGCGAGGGCTGCTCTTGGAAGAGTCGAGCCAGTTTCGAAGCGACGCTTATTAAATTTAAGGCGAGCTGAATCCGTTAATTCACATTTCACTTTCATTGGAAAGCACGCACCCCTTCAATGTGACAGTATCAGCGGGGGTTTCTATGTCCTGTAAACAACGACTCAAACCTATCGCCATTCAAGGCAAACGACTTTGTCACTGCTATAGATAAATCATCACCGGATATTACTGAATGATAGATCCCTGTTAAAATTAGGGTAGTTTCCTTCAACAAAGAAAACGAAAGGCATTGATTGCGATTCCTTATCCACCATTAGTTTATTATTATTTGGTTTTAAAAATCCCAGTTTAGACGAATGTTAATTATCAATTTTTACTGCATTTGAAAAGGGCCAGATTGGCGCCCATGAGATGTCACTCCACGTGACGTCACAGGGACCTAGATCACGCAATAGTCAGGAGTTTTACTTCGTCTGAGATTATCAATGCATGCATGAGGAACAGAGCTCAGGGAAACGTCTTAAAAATCACCTATTAATACTGCCTATGGTCGGAAAGTTTCCTTCGTTTGATAGGGTATTAATAATCCTTATTTAATCCAAGCGCTACCTGCTGCCAGGGTACTCTGCTACCTGCTAGCAGCCTGCATCGCAGCGGCGCACACATCCACGCCCCAAGGTCACTTCACACGACGGCAGCGGGAGCCAGAATGACGTCAAACGGGCTTTTCCCAGCATTCATACTTAGCCGTCGCGTTTTCGCGCGCTTGAAAATTTTCCCTTTTCATTTAATTGCGAAAATAGATATCGTCATTTAAAAATCTAAAAGCGTTAAATGCGTACTCGAGAAGTAATAATCTTTCGATTTGGGCAATAAAAAATAATAGGAAACCACCCTATTAGGGTAATTTTTACGAAATGTTTGTCGAGCCTTCGTCTATTACTATTCAGATGAACAATGCCTCCTTAGATAGTCGATAACATATATTATACGGTGCACCCATTTTGCAAGGGCTATCCACAAAGCAAGGAACGTTTTCGTTTGCCTTCACTCTGCTTCCGCTATTCGCGTATATCTTGGTGTCCGTGGGCTTAGCACAAATGTCAGCGTCCAGCCGTGACAACGGGGACGTCTTCGCGCGGCCCGTTTTATTTTCGATACAAAAATTGAAAATATGCTCTGCAATCGAAAATCCCGCCAGTTGCGAGGTGCAGTCAGTCATACGTTTTTTTATCAGCCAAAATCTTCAAACCAATAGAAAATTATCGGCAAATGTGCGAAGTGTACGGAGAAAATGTGACGAATTAAAGTTCTGCCCGGAAATGGTGCATTCTGTTTAAAAATTTCCGAACTAACGTTCACAACGAAGAGAAGAGCGGACATCCGAGCAGTGTGACTGACGTCACTTCAAGTTGATGAAAAAGTTCGCGAAAACCGCCGTTTGACGAAAAGGGAGTTTTCGCTTCGTTTCCTTCAAGTTCCACGGATCTTGTTGACTGAAATTGTCACGTAAAGACTTGGCTACTACAAATTTGAGCAATATGAGTGCCGAAAATTCTTACAGAACGCCATAAAGGTCAGCGAATCGAGGCAGCTTTGCTCCGCACCCAGGGATGCCGACTTAGAAAAAATATTGTGGGGGCCCAAACGCCAAATCTTGCCTCGGGAAGTTTTATAAGTTTTTCAAGCATTTTATAATCATATGATCAACATTACAACCCTGATACCTCGAATTTCGATATTTGGATACTCCGGGAAAAATCGACAAGCGTGACGCCTCTTTTTTTCCTCACACCCATAACGAAATTTTGAGTCCCATGGAGTCGGCGCCACTGACCGCACCCAAGAACTCCTTAATGCCTTCAAACGGGAGGTTTTCCTTCATCCGCGCTATAGTCTCGATCTTGCACCAAGCGTGTATCACTTGTTCCCAAGAATGAAGACCTGGCTAGCAGCACACCACTTTGACGACGAGCTCTATGTGCACGTGACTGACTGGTTGAGATCCCAAAATTCGATCGGCAAAATTCTATGATGAAGGAATTTCAAACCTTGTCCACCGAGGTGATGAGCGTCTCATTTGCTTGGTGATTATGAAGAAAAGTAGTATTTTTTCGCTCTTTTAGATGCATGTAATAAAATCTTTTTGCCATATTTAGTTTTTCCTTTATTCAAAAACGTTCTTTACTTTGCGAATAGCCCCATTAAAAGACCAAGTACCCAAATATTGGAATAAACAATGGGGAAGTTGCATGAAAATTTTTTCATCGAAATAATACATGATTCTTATAGCAATTTTCACCAGGAATCCATTTTCACCAATCAAACTTCTCGTAAACCATTGATTTTATCATTAAAATGCATTTAAAACAGTGAAATCCGTCTGCAAACGCGAATTTAGCTCTGATTGTTGGTGACGTCATTTCTCCCTACGTCGTTATCGTTTCGCATGCACGGCCGCAGAAGCTACAATGAAGCACTCGTTGAGCAAGTGAATATCTCGGTATTTTTTTAATTCGTGTTTTCTCTGAGACATTTTATGATATTATTTTGTCACGTAAAATCGTTTTCATCCATTTTCTATATTCGTAGAAAAGGAATATATCGAATATTTGCGAAATGGAAGACGGTTTCGTGTAAGCTGTTGCGATAATCTCCCAAAGGTGGATTCCATAATGATGGCCTTATATTTTAAAAGTAACCAGGACTTTTTGGTGGCATAATTTAGAGAAGTGAAGGCTTCGCGGTAAGTTTTTCTAGTTATTTTTATCATTAATGGGCCAGATTTTACGAATACATAAGTAACTACTTGGCCTCTATTCAAAATTTCTGCATGAAATATTGCTGCATCTAGTTACTGCTAATGTAGTTGATATGATATGAGTTATGATTTTTTGCTTTCAGTATATCAGCTTTTTGATTCAGCATGTCATCAAACGCTTTATGTGCACAGATTTAAGGTAATTTAGCTGTTTTTGAAATGAAAAATACAACTTTATTTTGAAAAAATGGTTTTAAATGAATCATTCAAAGTATTCGACCTACCTACCGACGCTACCTTCAAATTTTCCCCATCATTGTGGCAGAACCCGAATATCGTTACGGTAGAATTTTTTGTCTTTTAAAGCTATCCTGTAATCCTGTTTTTGCACCAAATGGTTATCAATGCAGGAATGAAGGACAAGCTATTTTCACAATATTCTCTAACCTTTCTTATTACTCTCTCAACATGTATCCTAAAGCTTTCTATTTGCTTAGTTAGCTTAATTCATCTTTAGAGATCTTTTCATTCTTGGAAACACTTGAAGGTCTAATTAACTCTCAAATTTTACCACAAAATGATTGAGCAGTTTGTTTGAAGCCGCGATCTGCCGCTAACCCACAGCCTTTTGGAATTTGCTTAAGAAATTCAGTCGAAGCGAAAACTATCTATTGCCCAGCCACCATAACCCCTTGAAATGAAATTTTCTAAAGAAGAATCATACGATTTTTTTATTGAGTTTAGTTAGAAATATTTGAGCTGTAAACATTCCATTAATTTTACAGTAATGTTAAAAGCTGATTCCTTTGAAATAATTACCTTTCAAAAACATTATATCTATTTTTCTGTACTATCAGCAGTATACTGCACTGATTGCTGTAAAAAACCGTTTTAGAATTACCTTAGCAATTCACTTTTTTTCGGTTAATTTTAGCATTATACCTTTCGCAGCGTAATAAACTAAGCGCAGTAAAAAAAATGGTCTATAAAAGAGAAAATGCGTTATATGTCACTCACTGCAGTGAGGACAGATCTATTTTTTATAATCCTATTCAGGTTAAACTTTGCCAAATTAGGTTACCTGGCTTTTCAATTTATATTTCTAAACAATCAATAATTTACATTACATGCGAATAGCGAGCAGGAAAGGGAATTGGCAAATTAAGCAGCATCTTATTTTTGTCAAACCAATGAACTAGATTTTTCAAAAAACTAAACACTGGAATAATGGAAGCAGAGAAATATTGTGCCGCTGTCGAGGGCGAGACATTGAGATCTACTGGGCTAAAATATTGAAGGATTCGTTGAGTCTAATTTTCCTTGAAATAACCATGACAAGTAACCCAGTCTTTCGTGATAGCAAATTGACAATAAAATAATTTTACCTGGCTATACTTCACTGACATAACCATGATGTAACCCAGTCTTTCGTGACAGCAAATTGACAATAACATACTTTTCACTGGCTATCCTTGAATAGGCTGCCGCCAAATTAGGAATCACTTATCACACTCTTCTTCAGTAGTTGAATTGCTAATTTCACTAGCTGCAATACCATCTAGCTTTTACAGGCGGAAGAACCTCGTAGGAGAATTAGCAGCATTGGCAGAAACAGGTTTTTTTCTGAATACCAACAGTTTTTGTTTTTGGCTTCAATTGGCAGTACTTTTCCTGACCTCGACTTTCCACCACTTCCTCATGTTGTATTTCCTCCTGTGGCACAAAGTCAGTTGATTGGAGGAAGTAGTGGTTATATAACAGTGAGAATCTTACACATTTTACGCTCCTAGGTAGCAGATATGGTTTTGAGGGAGTTCAGATAGGAATACTACGCATGTTAATCAATTGATTTCGGAGAGGGGCAAGGTAGCCTACTGCAGTGGCGCAGCGAGGGGGGTTTGGGGGATAACGCCCCCCCACCCCAGAGCTCAGAGATGTTTTTCAGTTTAATCTATTTTGCATAATTGGATTAATATTACTTGTAGAATAGTGTAAGGATTGATAAAAATCCCTCAGAAGGCCGTAAAAACTCACCATTTTAAACCATTTATCTGAAATATTTTCTGGCGCATCTCCCGCTCCCACCCTGGCGGGTAAGCCATGCCCCCAGGCTTCTCAGTATTAATTGCGCCTGAATACCCCCCTGGCCTTAATTCCTAGCTGGGCCCTTGGCCTACTGTACGTATTCTTATCATGATTAATCATTGATAAATTCAAAAAATACAATAATTTTAAGCCATCGGATACTACGACGGCCGTTTTTTTCAACCTTTGATAGCTCACCAAAACAACCATGCAAGTGACCGGCGGGTACTGCGTGAACAGGGCAGCTGCACGTCCTCCGCACTACAAACTCAAGTCATTTTTCAACATAATTCTGTTGTAATTACTTAAAGTGATCTTTACAAACAACTCCCGTCGTTTTCGTCGACAGATCGTTCTTCCTCTTCATCGCCTTAAACCACTACATTCTTCTCGATTCATTATTCATGACTACGAATATAATGTAATATAACGACGAATATATCTAATAAATAATTTCGAGATGTATTTGAACAAATAGGCACCACGTAATATTTATAATTCGACATTAAAGCACTTCACGTAGATAAAAACAGCTTCTTCCTGGCATAGGCATACCGCAACAATCTCGAAGCTCCACGCCTCGGACGTTAGCAACTCTGTTTGGGGAGAAATGACGTCACTCCTCTTGGACACACTACTTTCGCTCGCACCCCCCACTCCTCCATTTTGACCTTTAATATCTCGAAAACTACTGCTAGTAATGAAATTTCCCCCGGTATATATTATTTCCTAGAGGTTTACGACATTTTGACAGAGTTTTTAAAAAATGTGAAAATTCCCCATTGTCACTAGGTCAAGGCAGAAATATATAAGTACACATGATTAACACAACCAGTAAATAATAATGTAAGATGATGATGAAAGAAATTACAAGTTTTTCTAATTTTCCACGATTTAACCTAACTTACACCGACCTTGGTTTTGACGCGCAAAACGTCATTCTCACCTTGAAGTACTAATAGAAGAACAGTCAGTTGCCCATACTTTTTACTTTTTCAGGATGGCCAACATGATGTAAACATTTCGAATGCTCACAGTGGTATATGTTTTTGCATAATCATACTCTCTTCAAAGATTAGTGTTGATCTAATAATAGATTTTATATTAAGTGTGTTTTTTGCCGGTGAGTTTTGTTACTGTTACATGTAAATAAAAAACCTACTTCAGGGTCTCAAGTTAGAGTATTTTACTTTTAACGTGGTGGTACTGGCATTAGGCAACAAAGGTGTCACAAGTAAGAGGAAGGTACTCCTTGCTTGGAACGAAACAAAATAAATAAAAAAGAATGATGGGTAAACAATTTATTTTCAATGTGCAAGGGCTCTTCGGAGTTTTACTTAATATTTACCGAATGTGGCTATTGTCTATTGGATTTTTATTTATGTTAGAACGTAGAATCTGTCCCAAGCTTGGTCTACTGACTGCACCAGGGGCGCAACTAGAAATTAAGGCTGGTGGGGGTGGTTTTAGGCACAACTAATACTGGGGTGTCTGGGGGTGTGGAATACCCACCAGGGTAAGCGGAAGGTGTGAAGGCACTCCTTCAGAAAATTTTCAAGATAAATAGTTCAAAATCGTGAGTTTTACGGCTTTCGGAGGGATATTTTATTAATATTTACACTATTCTGTAAGTAATATTAATCCAATTGAGTAAAATGGATTAACCTTTAAAAAATTCTGAGCTCTGAGGGGGGGGAGGGGTTATCCCCCAAACCCCCCCCCCCCCTTCGCTGCGCCACTGGACTGTACTGCCTCAAATGGAATTGTGTACAACAGAGTTCTCTGGTGCGAATTTAAGAATGACACTATGACTCGCGAACAAAATTATTTCCTTATGAGAATGATGATTACCCGTCGAAACATAGGTAGGTGTGAGTTTGAAAGTAGAGCGTAGAAAATTACAAAATTTTGTGTGTTCTTCTATCTTCATGATTGAAAATTCCATTCAGCAAAATATAATTTTATTGTTTTTAAGCGATCCTAATTTTTCTTTTAATACGGAACACAACTCATGGGAGAGAGTCGAAAAAGGCAGTCAAGTAACTCTAGTTGCATCTCGATTCCACGTCCATACGAACATTTCTCCAAACACACATTGCTCCAAGCATATCTCTAAACTAGTAAAATTTGCAATGATACAAAATAAATCTTCTTTCAGCAACGAGATAAATATGCGGAGGAAAATCCTAAAACCACGTTTTCAGCGTTGGGAAAAGGTTAAATTGTCCCTGGTCCCTAATTATCCTCATGCGGACCCGGTCAAAATACAGTTTCATTCAATGGAAGCGCAAAGTGAGCTGGTGCCTTAGGTTGAAACAGGAGATTTTAACTCTTTTGACCATATTTTGTGGGTCACTATCCAGATTGTGGTAAATCATTTAGCGATAAATCCGAAGATTTGACGGGAGACTCATGATACCGTCCCTTCGTGTTTATGACATGAGTGGCTTCACTTCGCGACCAAAGATGTACTCTTAAGCATAGTTCAAAGGGGGTTAGTATAAAATTTTAAACTGATTGGATAAGGAAATACCCTGAGTGTACCAGTCAACATTCTCATTTAAATTTTCCAGAGGACCGACAGCAAATGCAAGAGACTAGAAAGAACTTCAAAAGGCGATAAAGTGGAGGGAACTTAAGTGTTTAATAGCCACAAACTTGGGAACGAGCGCTTCATCATGACCGAATTAGGGAACTGAAAAGAGAAAGAGGAGACGCAATATAGTGGACCACATTTCGAGGAGTCACCCTCTTAGGGCTGCACATCAGAAGGAGGAAAATAGTGACAAAGGGTCGGACAGTCTTAAGGACCGTGCAGCAAGCCAATCATAAGATCACAACCAAGGGAGAAGGAGGCCACCGTTTTCTTTACATGAATTTTAAGGCCGTTTTACACGGTACACGGAATTGCGCAATCTGACGTACGTGCGAATGCGCAATCAAAATTGCGTCGTGTAAAGCGGTGAATTGCTAGAACACATGCGAGAATGCGTGGATGCGAGACGGCAAAATCGCCCCTGTTCCAATTTCGTTCATGCATTCGCGCAATTCCACGCCATTTCAGAAATTAATGCAGCTCTAACCAGCGCAATTCCGTGCCCCGTGTAAAACGGCCTTTAGATGTCTTAATGACCATCCCATCACGTCCCGCAAACTCAAGTTGCTCCGATTACACCGCTTTAATTAACAGTAACGCCCATTCGCACTAGGCCCTAACAATCTATCCATATCCTTATCTTCATCCTCCCTCCTTACCTCAAATATCTCCTCAATGGATAGCATTTCTTCATTTCTTTTCCTCTCCGTGCATCTCACCTTTTCCGTTCTTTTTATGCTCTCATCTCGGATGCCTTCATTCTTTTCTTGTCCCTCTTTCGTCGTCGTCTAAGTTTCCACACCGTAGAGCGCTAAATCTCAATCTTTATATTTGGTAGCTAATATATATCGTTTGTATTAATTGCGCAGAAATAGTCATCAGGTAGCCGACGCGGTATATTTTTATTGAATAAAAATTATGCAGGCGTAGTTTGTAGTGATAACGATCAGTATTTGCTCACTCGTAAGACTGCCTCAAGGTATTCATTACGCGTGTAAATTCTATTATTGGAGCGAAACCACTTACGCAACATAATGTGGAGGACATTGACATGCATGATATCACTAGGCGCCAACTACGACTGATTCTAGCAGAAAAAAAATAAACGAAAAACTGGAAAAACTTAGTTTGACCTCTCAGTAAAAGGGTGAAAGACAAAGTATATACTTAATGTGCCTTAAAATTGCAAAAAATAGGCAAACAAGTCATGTAATTATTAAAATTACACACATGCGAAGTAGTTTATTTAAGAAATTAAAACGAAGGAAATGAAAAAAATGAAAACGACGCGTGAAATCGTAAAGTCAACAAATGAAACGCGATCAGGCGGTCAAGGATCGAAACGCACGGATCTCACACTATAACATGAGGTCTAACTAACTAAGTCATAAATAGGTGGCATTAACTATGCGTCGCTTAATATGTCTGTAACTCATCTTCCCATCCGCCTCATCACACATTTCGTATCGCATGCATGCAACGACGAAAGAAGCCATCCCTTATGAAACCAAGAAAACAAATCCCCTGGCCAACTGCACCTGCCATACAAATGTTAGAGAAACAATGACAGCATATGAACCAAAAGGAGTAGCAATTAAAATTCATTTGAGCTTGAAGATCACGCTCGATATAAAACTAGAACCCTATCAACGCATTCAAATTCTCACGGAATTCAGTGTATGTCCAATATTAACTCCTCACCTCATGGAGGTCTCTCTTTTAAATCCAAGGAATTTATACTCCCAATAACAAGTCCAACTCAACACCATACATTTTTAGAAAAACGACGCACATATGACCGATGATCTAGGCAAAAGGAATTCTATGAGTAGCTGATTTGATTCATATTTAAATGATGCTGGTATTAGGCGAACAAGGGACAAGGGTTGTTTGAACACACCTACTATTCCTAATCCATGGAAGAGGAGATACAACCGACTATTTAAATACATCATTGGTAACTATGTACGAAATACTTTTAGAAAAAATCGTAAAACGTATCTAGCTGACTGGAAGTCCCAAACACAGGGTTCGCACAAAGAAAACCTTCTGACAACAATCATGAATTCTCGCTAATGTCAGACTTAAAAAAGAATTCGAGGGGTAGATAAGCTCAGTCACCAATTTCTTTTTGAATCACGACTAGGCGCGACTCGTACACCAGTTAAATGTCAGTACGCGCGCGTGGCGAGAAAGGGAGAGTGAGTTAAATGCCGCCCGGCACACGCCAATTGCCTCACCTTCCTCGTCGGTGGCGCCGTAGGTGCGCACCCCGGGTCCCTGGCCAACGGTCCCTCCTTCGACGCCCGCCGACGCCGCCGCTGACGAGTTGGACTCCTCGGGGGCACGCGTCACCCGGAACCTCTTCTCGCCCATCGCGCGGATCCGCACGCTCTGCTACCACTCACTCGCAGCCACGACACGGCACACGCGAGAGGACGGCAGTGACGTTTCTTGTGCGTGCGTGTTCACGCATGCACGGCTCTTCTTCCTCGTTCCGTAAGCCGGCTCCACCACGAACAATAAACAGCACAAGAACAGGAGCGTCCACGGGGAGACAGACTGAAGGGCGAGGCTCGCGCCCCCACCGGCACAAGACGACGACGAACACTCGCAAACATCCACGCGTGTTTCCCCACCGCCTCGTGTTTCCAATACGATCCCTCCCTTCCCTTCCCCCTAAATCCTGTTCCGACAACCCTCAACCCCTCACAAAACCCTCCCCCCTCCTCCTAGTGTTCCCTCCGTCGATCGAAGCTTCGAGAGAGTTAGCGCGAGTTTCGTCGTAAAAGGGGGCGGTAGTGCCATCTGTCGGGTGGGCTGCGAACGAACGAAATTATATGAAGGGGCAGATCATCAAATCCTCTGCGTCGCGACGCGAAATTAAACAGAAAACACAGTTCAGCGTGAGTGTTGCGGAGTGAGTGAGTAAACGCGTGACTGCGCACGGCGAGCGAGTCGTGAGATATCCAATTCCACGCCTCACCCCCCCCCCCTCTCCTGCTACTCAACTTTCGTCCTCCACTTGGAAGCGTGCCCTTTCAACTTTCAACAAGGGGCAAATGTGGTGGCGAATACAACAACGACACTCTGCCCCAGCGTACGTCATGGTCCATTCAATTTCAGGAGAACTGCCTCGGAAATGAACGAAAATGCTCATTGTGAGAAAAAAAGCATTCACGCCAGAGTGAGTCGCCGGTTGCGCAATGCGATTATGATATAAGTGTTCAGGCCTTCTCGGCCACTCGCCAGCAGATAGAGATAGGGAGTGCATACATATAATTTACGATAACTCGCACATGGCATCGTAATCACCTATTTTACACCTCGGAAACGGGCACCATTTTTGAGCTAACACTAACATTTTATTTTTTTATTGAATTATTTAAAAACAGTCAAAATGGCCTTTACATTGAATAGACAACATAAAATCTGCAGCTTTAACAAATATTAACTATTAAAATAACTATAAAAAGGATATAAAAAATAAAAAAGGGATTCAGTAGATGGCTTTTCGAAGTTGCCTCTTGAATAATCTGATGGGCATTGAAATATTCAGGGAAGGGCGAGTACTCGAAATGTTATTGAAAGAGGTTGGGAGTCTGTAAAAAAGTGATCTCTGAGAGAGAGAAAGACGGAATTTAGGTTGGTGCAGTTTACTCACCCAACGCCCGTTTCAATTTCCGATATTTATGAATAGGAGGCAGAAAACTTTTTTTTACTCTCTGTAAAAAAAACTTAGGTTGTTTTCGTTGATAATCTTCACGGCTTTCGACGAATAAAAGGAGTTTTAATTACTTTAATTTTTTAGAGATTATTTTGATGACCCGGCGCTAATCCCGATTCCTATTGAGTAATAACCAAAGTTAATATATATTAGTGTTAATCTAAATATTTCATCATCTTCGGGTGCCTTCTTAAAGAAGTTTAGGAGGAGAAATTGAGAAACGCAGAGCGCAGTGAGGACTCAAGGAGAGACTTACCTCAGGCCCCAAAACAGTATCATCCTCATTTGATACTTTACAATGTCTTTGCAACTATCAAATATTCCATTTCTGATCCCGGATAAACTAGGGGTAATAGATTTTAACTTATACTTAAGCATATAATTGTCTATACTTTTGCCAATATCGGCAAACCTGACGCCGATAAAAGTTCGTTCTATATGACTACACTTCAATAAATGGTTATATTTTCGAGATAATAATCTATCCAAAATATGTGAGGAATCTTTGGATATTCTCCCAAAATTGTCTCTCCGCGTGAGACTTGGGATCAAAGGTAAGCACAAAAGTTTGCAATTCTAACATATCTCTACCACAGAAATGCAATTTTAGGTGGAAAATTCCGCTTTATTTTTATTATATCTAGTGATTTCAAGTTGCTTAACTGTTGAAAAGGGCATCGAATTAAATGCCATTACCAGCTTGAAGAAATTTATAGTTGATTGCAAATGGGAAGCTATTTTATTCAATTTATTTAACGGAATTTCCAGAGACGGTGAAAACAGCGCTTAGTTGCATCTGAAACCTTTTTGCATTCTGAATTTTTTTAGAAGATTTTCGAAAATTTTAACCCTGAATGTCAAGATATTAAAAAAATCAAATTTTTCTCAGATAGTCAGAAATGTGACTAACTAAAAATAACTTTTAATGGTCCTTTTAACTTTTCACTTCTTTTTTTCGCATATTTAGTGAATCAGTGTGGTTTCATTTGCCTATAGAAATTTGAAATTCCACAAGCTCACCTTCTACATCAATATGCTACCCCACTCCAACAATCCCAATTAATAGGCGTGTGGAGGGAGCACTTTCAAGATATTTAGTTGCACGTGCGTGCACAATTGACCACCTAAGTTCGACCTTGAATTTCTTATTGGGTCATTTTTTTGTTCTGGAGTAAAACGTATTCCTTTACCATTTCCCTCGCCAAATATCTTCTTTATTTATTGTCGACCGCATGTCCTCAAATGTTTAATAATTCAAAGGCTTAACGAAAAAAAATAAAAAGTCTGTCCTTCCAAATTCATGCGTCCATAGCTGCTCCATTGTCTTACTCACTGCCTAGTTACCGTAGAATGCTGCACTCCACCACGCTAAACCTTGATCGCACTAAGTTGGTACTTTGCCATTCATACTTGCGACCAAAAGGATGGTTGCACAGGGTCTTCGGTCGCGGTAGACGTCACGTGGTACTTCAGTAATCTATTTTCCATATGATCTATTGCTAGATACGTATAATGAAAATATGAAGTGTCCAGACAAATTTTCTCCGTGGCAGAAATTCAAAGAAGACATACCTCACTCAACAGAAGGATTTTTTGGGATTATCGCATTTAGATAGAGAGCCAAAATTGAACCATAAAATGATTTTATATCATGCGGAAGAGCAATTTAAAGAACCTCTCACGAGGCTGAAAGCAGGTGATAGCGGAAAAAGTGAGGCTGCGAGGTGCTTCTAGTCCCATCTCGGACTCTTCGCCGATGCAGGCAGGTAGGGTAATAGTAATAGGGTAATGCAAGCAAAAATTTCTTTAGGTCCATTCGGCATGGAGCAGGAAAAGCGACTTGTCAGTCATAATCAACGTCTGAAAAAATCTGGGTTTGCACCAGATCGAGAGACTAGTATATCAATAACCTATCAGTTTGCTGAAAAGCTTGACCTTCAATGCAGAACTGAAGATGTCGGTTTATGACTGGCTTAATTCATTTTTAAGAAAAAATCCAGAGCTTAGTGCTACGCAGTCTCAAGGGTTGTCAGCTGCTAGAGGTAAAAAAATGTATGAATAGAGAAAGCGTTCGTCACTTTACTAAAATACTCTCAGAATTATTTCAGGAGAATGATTTCTTTACCAGACCGGCCTACGCGTAGGCCGGCCTGGAGCGTAGAGCGTGGTTGTCGGCTAAATAATATCCTAGGGAAGACTTTAGCCACGAGAGGTGCTAAAGATGTTCAGATCTACGGAGAGAGGAAAGAACAACACCGTGATTGCGTGCTACAACGCTGAAGAGCAAGTTCTTCCTCCGGCATTAATTTTCAACGGCGACAGACCGAAAAAGGAATTTTCAGGCTCTGAATGGAGTCCCACCAAGTTCTGGTTCCAGGGAGATAGACATATTTCCTATGGACCCTTCAACAATATCTTAACACTTCTTCAACATAAGTGATGGAATAAAAGCGGTAGAAACCCAACCTCTAAGCAACTGTCCGGAGTACATGACCCTAGTTCAATGCCTTGGAACTTCCAGAGAAGCCTTTAAGCAACTTTTAAGTCGTAAAAAGATCACCAGAATTTAAAAAATGGCACCTACAAAACTGTTGAATCAAATATCACCAGTCCCCACCTTCGAAATAATAAATTCGAGAAAATTGAAACAGACAGCGAAAGTACTGACGATAGGCGAACACGTAAAATGAGGAAAGATGAGGGCGGAGAGTAAAAAATACAACGTTTCAAAAATAGTAAATTTGGAAAAGAATAAGGAAAAACTGATCATTGAAGATGACCAGAACAGATTTGTGAAATGTGAGAATAACTATTTTACCACAGAATTAACAGTAGTTATGATCAGCTGTTGCAATTGCGATCACTGGCAGCACGAATCATTAAAATTTACGGAAATCTCTGCAAATAAACGTAGAACCAAACTGATCGAGGAAAAAGTGAAGAGCAATTTTAAAACAATTTTTTGATTCAAACTTTATACTTCACGACCCCTTATTATATATATATATATTTTTTTATATCACGAGATGTGGGTCAAATGTAAATATTATTTATTTTTTCAAACTTTGCCTACGTTTCGGACATTATATTTGTCCATCCTCAGGGCTTTAAGTCTGATAGTGTTTTTATTTTAAATAATATTTACATTTGACCCACATCTCGTGATATAAAAAATATATATAACAATTTTTTGTAAATTAGGTAAGAAGCTCCTGTAAAATATTATTTCTATTTTTGTCATTTATAAACGAGTTTCAGTGCAATATTTAAATAATAATTTCGGGGCATCTCTCCCGAGGAGGTGGGCTCACCCGGACAGTTGGGAGAGATGGCCAAATGCATATTTATGGAAAAGTTAAAATATTTCGGGGTGAATATTTTTTAATCAAAATTTGTTGGAATATTGTTCATAATCAATAAATGTCGTATTATATCGTAAAGTCCTACATTATTACCCCAGTCATAGATATGCAGACATTTCCTTAAAGGTGGGGCATCTCAACTGGACTTACCTTAAGTATTTCCCCAGAATTAAAATGTTCTCGTCCTTTGCCAAACCGGCATTCTAATCTACGCTATTATCATAATGTTATGTAAAAAACTACAGGGAACATTTAATAATTGATAGAATTTAAGATAACTCTTAGAAATTTGACCTATCAATGACCCTCGGAGGTCAACAGGTTGACAATACCGGCATGTGAACTGTACCATTGTCTTGACCACCCTTAAAAACTTACGGTTGGACGCATTAGTAGCCAAGCTTCTCGTATGCCATTCCTTTGACATCGGTAGTGACCACCCCTGAGACCTCCCTGCCTCTTAAAAGCAGTGCTATCATTTTCCCCATGACCATGAACCTAGAATATCTCATTTTCTCTGAGGGATTCAGATTTTTTTATCTCTAAATATTTTTTGGCATGGAAGCCCCAAAGGATTTATAAAAATTTACTTTTGGAGCCACATGATGAGGTTAAAAACATTCTCCTTTCTATTTTATAACTTAAATGAAAATAGCAGTTAAAAATATTATTGTCAATATTATCTTGCATCGATAAAAATTACTCAAATAACCGTACAATATTGATACTTTCCGCCAAATCCATCAAAATGAATGCATGAAAAATAGATGCAGCCATTGCATTCATTAAAAACAAATACCCATTAGCATAAAATAAATTGAAAAACCGCAGAAATAAAAATATTTAATGATTAAAGCTAATTTTGCATATACTTACAAAAAATAGCATTCAAATACAGTTAATAAAATAATTATTGCTGTAATGTAGCATACACAGACACAACACTCATGTAGAATACCTTATTATTACAAAATAAACTAAAAATCATTTATATAATCGCATTTTAAGAAAAAATATGCATTTGGCATGCATAACTTTGAATATCACTTTATTTTTAAACATAATATATCATACTATTTTCAATACATATCAATAAAGAACGTTTTTTTTAGAGCAGAGAAAATAATTATACCAATGAAACCTCCATTGAAATAAAATCAATTGATAAATAAAGACAGAAAATACATTATAAATTAGTTTAATTCTTGTAAAAGGACAGCAATGCTTATTCAACAGATTCTTTCTAACGTAAGCACATTTCTTCATAGGCTAGATCTTGATATCAGGAGCAAAGTCTTTGCCGAGGGAGGGGAAGGGAAGTCTCTAGTAAGCGGTGCGGGACATACCTCAGCGGTGCCGCGGTGCGGGGTGGCGCCCAAGGGGGGGGATTGCATTACGACGGACGATATCTCCTAAACGCTAATAGATAGGTTAAAAAAAATAACAGAAAATCGGCCCTAGAGATCTTTACTTTTACGTTTTACATAGAAATAGCGCTTTTTCGGCCCCAAAAAACTCAATTGAGGGTCCTTAGTACTTAGGGCCCTTGGGGCACGGGTTGCCGTTATTTTAAAGTAACCAAATTTTAACACGTGAATATAAACACAATTTGGATCATTTTGAGACCAGGAAAACATAACTTTTCGCAATTCTGAAAAATAAGGGCCGGCCTAATGTGTATGCATGGGTAAAAGATGGATACATTTATACCCAGGGCACTGCAAAATAACATCACTTATCAGCCATAAACTCCGATCGATGAAGAGCGTATCACTCCCCCACACCCCTCATCGAAGCCATATTTCTTCCTTGATTTTCTTTTCGGCCGAAGATTTGAATTTCTTCATTTGGTGATTTCACTTTTCGATGCTTCGAAGACACTTTGTCTGCACCCTTTCATTCTATAAAGAAGACAAAAGAGAATCCAAGTCAGTTTCTGAGTCCGACGTTACCCATGAGAACAGGACCGCATTACATGAAAACTTTGCCAAAGTATTGCTCATAAGATTATAAATAAGTCAAAAGCAAAATTTACGGAATGTGATAAATTATACTTATCCTGTAATTATAGAGCAAACACCAGGATATGTCATATAAATAGAGTATTTTATATATTAATTGAAATTAGGCCAATTTTTATTTAATCAATAGATGATGTTAACGGGCGTAACTAATAGTAACGGGCGTAAATTGGGGTGGAAATTCATAATCGCAGAATATCTGCAGGGTAGCTGCAATTGGCGGATTGTGAAGTTTGAGCAAATACTCACTGCACATGAGCGAATAAGAAAAGTATAAAATTTATCGAAACGTCATGTTCTTTTAATATTCCCATACATTGATCTTCTCTCATCTGGGCATCTAAATTAACAATAACCAAGCCAAATAATTGCTAACTATTAGAATAAATGTCAACAAATATTTATGCTTAATTGATCGTAAAATGATTACCATGTCTGAAGGGCTTGGTTAACATTCAAATTTGCTTTGATACTCGTGTAAAAGCAGATTCTCCTCTGTGCTTGTGTAATATTGTCTTCAAAGTATACAATAAGGCATAAAATTTACTCCTCTTACTCATTGCATAAAGGATGGAACACTGAATAGTCAAAATTACGCATCCAAAATTAGTAATAAAAATACAACTACATTTGATAAGTGCTGGCCTAATGTGGATAAAAATGTTCAAAAATTTCAATCCGATAATACGAGAATTTAAAGTTCCACAAGGTTAATATTAATATAGAAAATGTGCTGGGATATCCATTGTGTCTTAAAATTATGCATAATTACCTATTTATAATTTCATCATGTCATTCACCCTATGTAAATGGAGAACTAGCACATTTTTTGAAAAAAATAGAGGAGACAGAGGACGTTGAATATTGCACAACGCAAAAAACCCGAGGGATAGGTAACGTTTCGTTCCCGAGATAAAAATTCTCAAAGTTGTCGAAAATCCAACGGCGCGAAAAACGGCGTTCTAAAGGGGGCGTGGTTGTTTCCAAGGGTCTGACGTCACATATGCCGTTCCGAGGACTCCGAGGTACTACTGCAGCGGGGGCCGCCGTTCCGGCCGCTTCCTCCGGGACTCTGGGCAGCACTAACGGGGAAAAGGTGCACTGGCGGAGTTTTGGGGATGGCAGGGGAGCCATATATGGTAATTAAATGTAACTTAAATGGCAACTTGTCAGAAAAATTGCGTAAAATTTATGTCAATAAAATAGCTGCAGGATTGATAAATTTAGAAAATAAGATAATTAAGAAGTGTGATTAGGTATTGCAATTTAATGAGTCAGTGAGAGCTTGTCTATTATTATAGCAATACTTGTAAATAAAGGCATTAAAAACATTCTACAAACCTCTGAAATTAGTATTTTACCATAAGTTTAGAAGTACCTCATATTTTCTCAGGTAACTCATATTTTCATATTAACATAACTTACATTTTGCCATCCAGAATCCAACCATTCCACTTATGGAATACAGATATAGGTTGTTAACATAGACAGTTGACTTCTGGTGAAATTTAAATGGACTAAGGTTTTAAAAGAAATTGTAAAGTAATATCCATTAAAACTTTTTATTGAAATCAAAGGGCTTTCATTAACAGTGGGAATATATTTTTTCTCCAGAATTCCCTGGCCCTTTCAACCAGGGTCTTCGCTAAATTTGTATCATAATTGACAATTTTAATTTCAATTTTGGAATTGACTTCGTACTTAGGGTCAGCAACGCACAATATTCCTTTTTCCCTCCCATAAAACAACATTTGGAATTGCAGTTGTGCATGACATCTTCTGCCCACTTTCCCACATTTGCTAATATAATTCTTGCATGTTTCAGATGTGGGACACTTCACCTTTACCACATATTCAGAACTAATCAGGCGATGCCACAAATTCAGGGAGTTCAGCCTTCAATAAAAGTCCTGTATTTTCAAAACTAACACCCAACTCTCGTCTTAATGACTTAATTACATCACCTTCTAGGTCTTTCCCCCTCTTCATTGGCCCTGTGATTTTAAAGGGTCGAGCACCCAACAGCAGCTCTGCCAGGGCACTACCACCATCCATCTTACAGTTACCCTCTGTATAAATCATTGAGGCACCCACTCGTGCATACCTCAACTTATAACACAGGTGACTTGATGCCTGCCCAACAGTCAATGATGATGCTTGTAAACAAAGGGGCAGGGTCATTTTTGACTTAGAAAATTGAATGAAGTCCTCATAGAGCTCCTTGTGTAGGCTTTCGCGGTGTGGTGAGGATTCAGCAGACAGGTTTTCGGAGTCACTACCGCGTAGATTCATCTCTGCAGACGACAGTTTCACCGGCATTGCAGCAGGCTTCTTGCACCGGCCTCCGACGGGGTGTATAAGATCTGTATGCACGGATCTCCACTTCATTGACCTGAAGAAGCCTGCTGTAATGCCGGTGAAACTGTCGTCTGCAGAGATGAATCTACGCGGTAGTAACTCCGAAAACCTGTCTGCTGAATCCTCATAGAGCTTATTGGTCAAATTTTAGTTTTAAATAAAATGCCCAAATGAAATAAGTCCAACTGCTCAAGGGAGTGAGAGGGAGAGTTGTAAGCCAACAGGACACATTGATCGTTATTTTCCCTGCAGTCCATCTATACCCGGTCCTTGAAATCACCAGTTCCAAGACTTGGGTACACAGGCTTCAAATTTCATAGATCAGTGGCCTTAAGGAGTTGATTTCTCATACCAGACAAAGGTGGTTTGCGCCAATAGCACTCAACTTCAGTTGGGGAAGGCTCTAAGCTCTTGTTGTGGAGCCACATTAGGAAAGCCAAGGCATGCTTGCATCCCCCTTAAACATGAAGTGGTAAACATTGCATCATTAGTCATCTTCCAGAAAAATAATTTACATTTTATTTTTTACAAATTATTATTTTACATATTACCATCAATTTTACGTGAATATTTTGTCTTTAAAATACGTCGGTATACGTCTAAACTTTGATGAAATTACAATAAATTTAAGAGTTACTTGAAACCATTACAAATAAACATCATAACTTAAAGGTACTTATAAAGCCATTAACTGCGGTCTCAGCTACTAATAAAGATATGCATGAATTAGTTAATAACTAGTATTAATGAATCATTACGCCGAAGCATTATAATTACCTGACGACGCTGTGCAATCGTGACAGTCAAGGCTCAAAATCGTCTTCGACGCTTCGTCGAACACCATGGTGGCATTATAATTTTTGGCCGTAACTTTACGTTCCAGAAAAACACTTCACTTGGTATAAATTATTACATCTTTGTAATCGCACACGTCAAATCGCCCTCTCATGTATTCTTATCTCATAGATCTGAAATAGAGATTCATAATGTAAACATTGCGAAAAGGTCACATATATTATCACAACTTTGCTAATAATGACGACCTACTGCAACAGAATTCACATGGAAACAATTTATATATTCATTTATCTTGTAAATAACATAAAATACTTACCGCAAAGCCTTTACATTTCGTATTTCAGCTGATGTTTACTTGTCACAGCTCATTAAGTACTCCATCATTTTGGGAGAATCGACTTCGGGCAGATTTCCGGACTCCGCACGAATATATCCAGCTTCCATGCCGATAATTCTCTGAAGTGTGAAATAAAAACAGCTAGCGTACTTCTTTGAACTTGTAGTACAGTGCAGGAGATGTATATCTTAAGGTAAATCCACTTTCCAGCGTCTCGAACTGATAAACACTTTGTTATGCCTGGTTACCATGCCACGGAACGGCATATATGACTTCACGCGTCATAAATGCCGTAAAACGATATCAATATTTTCAGGGCGCTATTGTTCAATTAATATGCGTGACTCAGGTTAAAGAGAAGTATACATATTAAAGATTTTTGATATTCTTTACGATGCATGAGTTAAATTGCCTATACAAAACCCTTGCAAGTTCTCCATTATACAATAAACGCCTTATTAGGCTTTAGAACTCTTTGGAGCATATAAAAATTAATAGCATGAATGGATATAATAGCATAATAGCAGCTTTATAAAAGCGATATAAACGCTACATATTGATGTACACCGAACTTCCCTCTCACTTTGAAACGGGCGAAATCAATATTAAGACTGTAAAAGTAATTTACCTTTCGAAATAACTGACGGTAAAAATAGTTCATAACCCAACCCAACTCTAATAAAAAATACAGGAGAAAAGACGTTGAGCCAGCTGTACAAAATCAATAGTGAAATGTATTCGACTAAAGACTTAGAGAGGAATGTTATAATCCCAATTCCCAAGATAAATTGTGAACATTCTGCAATACTCATGAATTAAGTTCACTTCACAATCGAAGCAACGCTGGTTCCACAAATTCAATACAGAATATTCAATTTTTTTTCCTTTTGCGGGACCTATATGAATATTTATATTTTTAAACAGACGCACAAAGGCATAATTGTGGCGTACAATGACGACAAAATTATCTATGACTATCAAAAATCTCAATCGTATACGGCTAAATAACAAAGTATTGCTTATGGAAGGACTAGATCAAGACTCACGGATGTGCTTCTCCTCAAACAGAGTCATTCGTACGATACTCCGAAGGTCGTACGTGTCCACCTAATTCCGAGCAAAAAGAGGAACACTGGGATAACTTCGTTGAGTGTTTGCGTGGTGGGAGTAAGAGGGGGTATTTGGTCAGTCATGACCAGGGACGAATGCAGGCCATCGTATTGAAGAATAAAAAAGTCCAATGGGCTCCATATCACGTTCTCGTCGAGACATGAGATTCCGCGGCCTAATGCACAAACCAACGTGGAAAGCAAAATTAATGGTGCGAAGCCGTGAGGCACAAAGAGTGCATGAAAAAATAGAGCCTGTTTCAATTCTGAAATGAATGCACGCCCGAGTGAGGAAAACATCAACAGTTGGAAGATGTGAAATTTCATGCACTGTGCTGAGAATCGGAATGAACATGCAATACAGATTCGTTTCAAATTTCTTCACTCGCCGCGTGTCGTGAAGTAGCCGACAGTTAACACTGGTAAATCTCAACAACTACGTTTCCATTTACGTTGAAAATTAATCCAGAGCAAAAATATTCCATTATTAATTGCAAAGAGACTCAATAGTTTATCGAATGCTTTACGTCACGAAAACCCTCAATCGGGAATTTCCCAACCAATTATCCTTGGAAGCGAAAAAAAAAAGATATTGTATTGAAGTTCAATTGGGAAAATCTCAACACACTGATTCCCTACGGAAGATGGGGCATGGAAAATGATAACAGAAGAGATAACAAATGAAGAGATTTTCGAAATGTAGTACTACAGAAGAATAATGAGGATCAAATGGATCGACCGAGTAAGAACTGCTGAAGTCCTAAGCAGAGCAGGTGAGAAGATAATGAAAACCTTGGTAATAAGATGGAACAACCTTAAAGGCCACATCTTGAGACATGATGGCCTGATGAAGACAGTCATCGAGGGACAATTTGACGGAAAGGATGGAAAAAATTACATCGCGTAAAATATGCGTAAGAGACGATAGAAAAAAAGAACAAGAGAAGTAAGTAAAGAAGAAATAAGTAGGTGCGAAATGATTAGCCAACAAAATAATTTAGCAGAGATCTGCGTCAAATATATGCTAGGATTGTGGACAAGTGATGATAGTCTGGCATGATTCATTAACAGTAAACCCATATGTAACTAAAAAAATAGTGGATTCACAATAAAGTAATTTTAATATTTAGTAATTAGGGCTGGTCGGATCGGATACCTCGGATCCAAATATCCGCGGATATTACCCTTCATCGGATACATCGGATCCAAAGTCGCGGAAGACAACAGATCTGGATCCGAAGTTACGTAGTAGAATTTCAGCTGTGGAAAATAAAAAAGGCAAAATACGACAGGCACATAGTGTGACTCTTCCCAAGAGATTGAACAATCATCGAGGGAATCTCAGCGTCGTAGGATAATAACCACGTCAAAAGTAACTATGTCGCAGATTTCAGCAAACCACCCTCGGCCGTCCATCAGCCCGTGCCTCTGTTGTTTTTTTCCGAAATCACACGGACCATAAATTATTGTCTTCGTTGGGGGGGGGATTCAAAATCAGAGGGGGGAATTTTTAAACAACAGGGTACAATGTAGAGGGTTTCAAACAAATTTAACACCCTTCATAATCGAGAAAAAAACGTCATTTTTCAAAGAAATCTATTGTAAATTCATGATTTTTCAATATTTTGTTTCCTTTTATGAAGGTAAGTACTTGAATTATTACTTCGTTTGATAGCAGAAATATGAAAATGCATTTGAATCCGAAAATATCCGATCCAAAAGATCCGGCTCCGAAAATCAAGGATCCGATCCGAATCCGGATCCGAAAAAAAATCCTGGATCCGTCCATCCCTAATAGTAATTATTTATTTCTAACCATTATCGTTAACAAATAAAACGCAAAAAGACGACTCTAGAAGTCTATTCATCTGGCAGTTAACTTATCTGCCCACTCACGTGAATATGGTTGTCGTAATCTTAGTCGTACGCGCTGTTTTGTTTTGCCAAAAAAAAAAAAACTTCGAGTATCGCACCGGTTTTGAGTGGGCAAACAAGTCAACGGCGAAGCTTCGCTCAGCATTTGTTTTCAGGGAGGCGAGCAGGCTATTTGAGAATGAAAGTCGACAAAACTAATGAAATATTCCGCTTAATTTTCAACCAATCAGAACGCATCCCCGCCAACAGCAAATGGAGAATGGAACGGTGTGAATGACCGTCTAGTTAAGGAAATGACGACCAGACATCATGAATAGGTAAGTAGACTTCTTCCGGGAATGAGTGACCATTCAGCGGTATGTCTCCGGCTTAAATGGGAAAAGTGCAGTGGCTAAGGGATGAGAAAAATAATGTGGCAATATAACCGAGCCGATAATGATACGTTTCAGAGTTTTCTGACAAGGAGATATATTCCGGGTAAGCAAAAGTAAAAATGTCGAAGAAATTTGGGATTCTTTCAAGAATATAATGGATTAGGGGTTGCGTACTTTTGTTCCGATGAGGACTCTCACAGAAAATACCGATCCGGAGTACTACAACAACAGAATTAGGTCATTAAAAAAAGCCTAATGTCGAGTCACAAAAAAACGCAAATTGAGTGCAGATTCGAAGGTAAATTATAAAATGCTACTCAGAGAATTAAACAGGGAAAAGAAATGCGATGGTGGTTGGCGTAACATGGTGAAACCTCTTCATGATGCACAAAGGTTAAGAAAAAGACTTCGCTGTTTCACAAAATAAAATATACCTATTTGCGACCGGTTTCGATACAGCGTATTTTGCCAGGCCAGATATGGCAATATGATGATACGCTGTATCGAAACCGGTCGCAAATATATTTTATTTTGTGAAACAGCGAAGTCTTTTTCTTAACCTTTGTGCATCAGGGAAAAGAAAATTGATAAGGAAGCTTTTTTACAAAATATTATCTCAAAATATAACGGAAATAAGTTTTAGAAGCACAGTCATTTTCAAAAGTCGGTCCCCACGGCCAGCGCGAGCAACTACGTTCTCCGCTGCGCTCAAACTTCGGGTATTGCTTAAATGCCTTCTTTGCCTTGAATGGGCCATTTTGACTTACTCTCACCATGGCATTATTGTTTCTCTATTCCTAGATTATTCGCTACCTCCCCGACTCCCGGTGTCAGAACACAAGGCGAAGCATAAGTTCTCAGTCGCGCGATTCTCACCGTGATAGCATTCTGAGACAGATGGTCTGAGTAGTCTGGCTTGCACTAAAAATACCGAGACGTATCTGCGTCGCAACGCGCATGTAAGGAAGAAGCTAAAATCGGAATTTACGTCTGAAAGAGTATTCTATAAGTTGCTTCCAAAATAACCTTCAAGATTATGCCTTTAATACATAATAACCAAATAATATCAATGCATATTGTTGTATATTGAAGTATTTTAGACACACTGACACTTCATTATTCCTAAGAATTTTCTTGGGAGATATGTTAACCTACAGTTTTCTACGCTTCTCATCACACGAGAAATAAAATATACCAATGTGCGCTAAATTATTATGTTTACTTTGTTATGATACTTATTCCAATAGTTACTAACATTTCCCTAAGAAAATATTTAAATAATGTATAATGTATTCCAAGTATCAGTAAGCAATTAACACACATCTAAATGTTCATAGAAAGTTGTAATGTCTAAATTGTTATCATAAATATATTTTCGATAGTTAAAAAACCATCAGAAGCAATAATTAAATGACTTGCTTGCTTATTTCTTGCAATTTTAAGGCACATTAAGTACATATTTTATCTTTCACCCTTTAACTGAGAGGTCAAACTAAGTTTTTTCCAGTTTTTCGTTTATTTTTTTTCTGCTAGAATCAGTCGTAGTTGGCGCCTAGTGATATCATGCATGTGAATGTCCTCCACATTATGTTGTGTAAGTGGTTTCGCTCCAATAATAGAACTTACACGCGTAATGAATACCTTGAGGCAGTCTTACGAGTTAGCAAATACTGATCGTTATCACTACAAACTACGCCTGCATAATTTTTATTCAATAAAAATATACCGCGTTCCTGGGTACCTGATGACTATTTCTGCGCAATTAATACAAACGATATATATTAGTGCGGAAACTTAGACGACGACGACGAAATAGGGACAAGAAAAGAATGAAGGCATCCGAGATGAGATCATAAAAAGAACGGAAAAGGTGAGATGCACGGAGAGGAAGAGAAATGAAGAAATGCTATCCATTGAGGAGAGATTTGAGGTAAGGGGGGAGGATGGAGATAAGGATATGGATAGATTGTTAGGGCCTAGTGCGAATGGGCGTTACTGTTAATTAAAGTGGTAAGTTCAAGTTGGGAGGGGCGCAGGTGGGGTGAATTGCTCCCATAAATAATAATATCCAATAAAATAAATAATAAAATCTCCCTTTTTGATTCCAGGTGGGCAGGTAAATTTTGTTTTTCCATGGCCACCATAAAGGGTTGACTCACAATTATTATTCCGCGCTGATGTTGCTCGCACTATTTTTCTTAAAAAACGCCGAACGATGCTAATGTTCGAGTATTCCCGAACGAAAGAAAAGGACGACGACGAACTACGACTGAATGCTTGTCATTTTACTATGACCATAAATATCTCACTACTTCCGTGATAAAAACACAAATGTTTATTTCCACACTATTCAATTCACCACTCAACGACCAACCATGGTTTCGACACTTTGTGTCATTTTCAAACACCTTGAAAATTATACAAATAGTTAAAACCATGGTCGGTCGTTGAGTGGTGAATTGAATAGTGTGGAAATTAACATTTGTGCTTTTATGATGCAAATAGCAGTATTCCACAAAATCAAGCCTGAAACGATTTTATATTTCGCAAAACTTCTTTCAGTGAAAAATTAGATATTCATATTAAAAGCAATTCAAGGCAATCCGATTGCTCATCTGATAAATATAACGCAAAAATTATCTTCTCTCATAAAACAATTTCCTATCCGGTAGTTTTTTCAAGGTAAAACATTAAAATACTACCTCTTATTTTCTACTAGCTGACCCGGCGAACTTCGTACCGCCTAACATTCAATGAACTTATAGTTTAGTTGCACCATTAGTAAATAAAGAGCGGCTGTATCGTTTTAATCATATTTGATTTATTATAAATTTAATGAGAAAATATTAATTTAAAAAAATTTACGCATTCAGTTGTTGGCTATTTGTGTTATTAACCGTAAACAAATGTTTTTAGGTCTAAGTCCGTAGCGTAAACTTGACTCGTTCACGGGGCAGGTTAACGCAACGCTTGACCGACGCTTGACTGATGCTCAAAATAGTGTAAGAAAAGCCCCTATGAAGCAGCATTCGTATCAAATGACTTTAGGCGCGCCAGTTATAGTATCTCTGTTTGGAAAAAATGCACTGCGTAAACATGCTGCATGCTTAAACGCACCACGGTGTGCCCTACACATTCGGGTTTCATATCTTGCGTCAAGAGCCTTCTGATAAATAAAAGTTTTTGTTTTGTTATCAGGCGCAAGATAAAGCGAATAAAGCTAAATAAAAATAAAGTGAAGAGGGACGCAGGGAGGGGGTTTTTTGGGGGTTTAAACCCACCCAAAATCTCAAAGAATCTTTTTATAAAGCATTTGGTTATTAATATATGGGGGACGGATGAGTCACAAAATATTTAACTATTCACACAGCCGCAAAACCTACCATTTTGAACCTTTTATCCTAAAAAATGTCTGGGGAGGGCCCCCACACCTCTCGCTTACCTTGGCGAATTTTCTATACCCTACAGACCCGGAATCATGGAATCTTCGGATTGAGAACTTCCTCATCTTTGAATTTTCCTTTGAGTATAGTGGCGTGAATCACTTTCATTATCAGTATTTTTAATAACCAAACACGTTCCGTTGGATAGTTTTGGTTGGTTTAGGTTTCGAAAGATCATGAACACAGAGCCTACCTTTAGCTGTAAATCGTGCCGTGGTAAGCCAGGTGCGTCCAAGGACTTTAAATATTCAGATAGATAGTTGGTGACTTCGTCTTCGTTTATTACAAAGTTAAAAGATTTGAATTCATGCAGAGTACACGGACATTACTGATAATCAACAATTGCTTGGAGATTTCCCCTATGAAAAAATTGTATTAACCTGTTTCAAAATTTTATACAATTTATACAATTGCCATGGTAATTGTATAAATTGTATAAAATTTTGAAACAGTTTTATACAATTTTTTCATAGGGGTTGTTTACACACACGGTAGTTATGTGTTTGTTGACAACTCAATTCGAGCTGAGCCTACCTCTAATTCAATTATTTTAATACTATTTTAATATTATTTAAATATTTTTAACATGTTTGAACATTAAAATTTTTTTAATATTGTTAAAAAGATCAGTCAATACATTAGTAAAATCGAAAAAAAATCTTGCTTTTTTGACCGTCTTAACAATCAACTCCTAAAAACATATCTCTAAGATAAAGTTGAATTTCTTTGTGAACTTTTCCTATTTTTTAATGTCCTATATGTTATCCGGGGCTGAGACGAATCTAAAGAGCCTAATGTACTAAAATCGGTGCAGCCGTTCTCGAGTTATAAGTGTTCTAACTAACACGATTTTCGACTTTCTTTTATATATACAGATATAGATAGATAGAAGAAGATAGAATAATCCAATTAAGTAAAATAGATTGAACTCAAAAATATCTGTGAGCTTTTTATCCCCCAAACCCCCTCCCCTCGCTGCGCCACTGCATGGGAATATTTGAAGATCTATCGAGTAATTTTCATAAAGTGAATGATATTGACTCACCATATTTCTTCGGTCTTCTCCTGCCTTGAAACCTCATCGCAATTCCCCATTTAGCCCCACCCGTGCGATGGAATTGATCCGATATCCCTATATTATTAGTGCACCAGAAAAGAAAAAGTTCGCATTAAAGGCTGGCAATTTTCACGCACTAGAATTTTACAGTTCACATGTAGCATAACTATTACAAATTGTCTTACTAACGAAATTTGTGGAAAAAAGAAATTGCCAAACGAATTGCTATAAATCCAATATGCTCTTACTTTTACTCATCATCAAAAGCAGATGACCAATAATTGCAGAGCGGATTCGGAGTGGCAGTTAAATACCTTGACTAAATTATTTGACTGCAATTCCCTTGACTTAAATATAAAGGATTTGCAAAATACCTCTTAGAACCTGCAGAATAACTCACTATCCAAGCCCCAATAAGAGAAAATTATCAAAGGGAGAATAAGGGATGATATCTGGCAACTGAAGCTATCACGGATATGATCTTCATTTTAAAATTATAGGTTCTCTCGTGATCGATGACGAAGCAGTGTGGCTGGCATGAAACACACTGTTCCACGTCTACTGTAATACCTCATATTTACAGTTACAGCGATAAAATTCATAAGTTTTACGTTCGGCAAAAAATGAATTAAGCTACCGGAGTACTGGAAGTAAGCTACCGTATTTCCATAAGGATCATAATTCCTGTATTGACAATGTTATCTTTGATGTACTAAGAAACACGGTGAATGTATAAATAAAATTTCTCTCAGGTTACCTATTCATTTCAAATGTCGACACTCCATAACGTAATGCAATGTTCATAATAATGAAATAAGTTACAGATATTCCACTCGGAAGGAATACACACGAGCTTAAAGCGGGAACAAACGAGTTGAATAATTGAGTATCTGTCACATAAAACCTTCGATTTCGCAACAAATCAAATGTGGCACTTCGACCATTGCCGCAATGCTTTTCAACAGAGGAATTATTTCCATTCAAAATTCACATGGTTAAAAGTGCGATGATTGTAATCCGAGAGGAAGATTCTCTATCACTCGCGCTCCTTAAAAAAAGGCTCTGAAACTTATTTTAACTTCAAGGCGAATTCCTCACATGGCATTATAATTGGAACGTGAAGACGTTCGGCGTAATAAAAACTTTTCACTCAAAATAATAGCCACCATGATCACGGTTACTTAATAAAGTTAAATAAATAGTATTTGCGAATTATTCCTCCACTTAAGATAATTGGAATTCCATTGAAAATAATACAAAGAAATATTCACTTAAGGAATAGTTTAGGTACTCACATCTTAACCCCATGAGAGCTCGCCGCGAAGTGAAATCCAAGAACTAGGGGGAGGGGGACTTCTGGTACTCCGTCAGCCACGTGACGTATACATCGCGGAAAACCAATGCAACGCTTAGCCAATAATATTTGTTCACAAGTTGGTGCTGTTATACAAAAATAGCGCGGAATTTCTTTAAAAGCCAACGGTCGCAACACACGTGATCAATGTTCCAGAATTTTCTAGTATCTACGAAGGTCAGTGGGTACGTTTGCAGAGCACGTCATTGCTTTACGAAAAACTAAACATTAGACTATCAACGGTCTGCATTCAACTGTCGCTTCTAATCCAGCGCCTCCCCTTCCCCCACTTACGAAGAAAGCACAACACACCCCAGTACGTTCACCAACGGTGCATGCGGTAGAATCATGTTTTTGCGAGTTTGAAATTTATAAAATTAATTTTCTAAACTGTTTCAGCCGTTTCTTCGTTCGTTGAAGTCACCGTCTCATTCCGGGGAAACGAGAATGGAGAGCGGTAACTATCAACAGAAATACAAAGAAGAAATGCAGCGGTATTTGTTGAGGTAAGTCAGAGATGGCAGTGTATTGATATCGCGGAGTTCGTGAGCGATAAGAACATTTCTAATCCCACCATGCGATATGCACATAAGCGAGAAGTATATTTATGTTCCCATTAGTGCTTAAAAATACACCCCTTTTAAATTCTCTCCAATGATGTATTAAAATTTATTGTCGATTTAAATATAAAGACCTTAAAATTAAATGAAAGCCACATTGAACATTAGCAGCTTCCATTCAATTCAAGGATCGTATTCATCTTTTCGGGATATTAATGGCCAATTCTCTTTCGGATCTACGTATTATTTCGGTGGCAAAGATTCTACGAAATGGAAATTTCTATTGATTTTCCATATGCGAATATGTCTTTCGAGATTTTCATAATTGCTTCCTTACGTTCAATGCAGATAAAATTTCAAGTGACGTCCGCAAGGAATTTGTTGTCGCGTTAACTAATCAAGCATAAACAGTGAAATCTGTGCAGTTATAAAACAACTTTTAATAGCAAACACGGTCTCCAATCTTCTTAAGAATGTATGCTATTAAATTCGGTCAGCAATTTTCTTCCACTATGCCACAGATTTCGCTAAAGCTTTCTAAGCCTTTTTGCATCTGTTCATTTATAAGCGATTGGTTAGTACTTGGCACACTTTTCTTACCCTCAAAATAGAGTCATTAAGCCTGAATAAATGTGCCATAATTCTTTCATCTAAATGTCGATGCAATGAATAACACTTGAAGGAAATTTAATGCTAATAATGAATGTTTGTAATTATTTTTTCTGGTCATTCGCAGATTCGTTTCCCAGATGGCCATGCTCAACTCAGCGATGTATTGGTGGAATAACCTGATGCCGTCATCACTCTACAAAAGGGATTGTTGAATGGTTCATTGGGAGCAGCACTGGAGCCTCCACAACTCTAACCGAAGATATAATTTACCTGCGAGAGCTACTACTGAGGAAAATGTACGGAGCCACTGATGGAATTGATTTCTTTCCGTTAAGATAGTCAAATTTCTTGGTCTTCAACGTCGAATCTTACTGTAGGTAAGTCATATCGTTTATTTTTAATATTTTTTTTCATAATTAACCAGTTTTTAGCCACTAAAATTAATTTTCATTGATATGTTTGGCTTTTTCATTAATTAATAGTATAAAAAGAGGCATCTTGAGTAGGTTTAAACATGTTGTAAATAACTAGAAAGTTTGGTTAATTTTTTCCCAAAATATAACCATTGTTAGTTACGTTTAATTGTTCACTTTAGGTGGTGGAGGTTATAGCGGCTAAACGTAGTAGAGTCCGTTAGCGATCAACAGAGTCCCATTTGACAATAAAATGTCGCATGCCGCAAGAAAAAGCAGTCTGGAAATAATTTAGTAAATATCAGCTTCAGCGCTCGCCAAGTTAATACCTTGGTCACCCCCACTATAGTGATTTTCAATTGCTAACTTGACGCGTTCATGAATTTTAATAAACGCGTTTTGCATGAGAATGTTCATGAATGTTTCACCAGTGATTCAGGCAGGATCTGTGAGGTTCGCTTATCAGTAAAGTGCAATTCAATAATATAGGTCGTACTCAACTAAAATTGAAGAGAGGGCCTTCGTCTGCCTCTATACCTTTAAGCATGAGTAAAACTGACAGAACTTTCGCCGAATACTTGAATATTCTGACGAAAATCACGATGAGTTTTAGAAATACACTAAGAAAGTTTTCTCTGGTTTTACTTCAGCTCCCAAACGGTTTCAAAATTTCTTATTTCCATGGACTACGCGAAGAAGCAAAAAAATGAGGAGGGTTTTAACATCGATAAACACAGAAAAGAAGTAAATAAGGCCGAAATTTTGAGTCAGCATAAATGGCTAATGTTGCGTCGAAGAATTAGACGGTATGCAAAGGACCTAGTGAAGGTATATACTCTGAATAATGCAAAAGAATATGTCGAGAAAGAGGTACCTATACAACAAATATAACCATAATTTAGAAGATGCATTCGGTCGAGCGGTTGCGGTAATTCCTTTGAATGCATGTCATTCACGAGAGAGGAAAATCATCGTAAGCCTGAGAACATTATCCAGTCATCACCATAGGGGGTGAAAAGGGAGAAAGATGCGGTCAAATACGGTCATGCCCGCCGCGATCGCTGCTTCGCGTAGGTTTGCACGTCCATGTGTCAAGAGCTCAGTGGGAAGAGGGAAAGAATACTTCCGCCGACCCAGGGCCGGATTTACCGTAAGGCGAAATAGGCACGTACCCAGGGGTGTCGCAGTCCAAGGCGCGCCTTCTCTTACCTCATGCGAGTGGTTATGCCTAATATAAAAATCGGGGGCTCAGGTGAGGAGGGGCGCTCAATGGAGAGGTGCCTATAGCGTATAACTTTGGGTGAATCCGGCCCTGCGCCGACCAAAAAAAAGTCTCTCACTCTAACCCACTGTTCCCATGTGACGATTCAGATGTTCTTCTTTATCTTACCCTATTTTCACTCGATGCGTACTTCCTTGAGAATTTTGCCTGCACTTTCAGACATTTGTATGGAGTTTTAAAAAACTAGGGCTGACACATGAGTGCAGTTAAATTTAAGTACATGGCGAAGTTTATTATTCATCCAATGAAATCGTAATTCCACCAAGTAGAGCCTGTGAAAATTGATGGCCGGATCACCCGATCATAAAGTAGAGTAATTGCATTAAATACCTATTGTTCTTACTAATTAATTTCTAATCAATGTGAAAGTATTTTTTAATTTATCTCGCTGTATGCAAAAACACTAGACCCAGCATTCAAAGAAAATTTTGCATTTTCAAAAAGACCCCACATTGGGTCGAAGAATTTTCCCTCTCGTCAAAAGAAGAGAATGCTAAAACCAGTTTGTTTTAAATAAATTTCTGCAAAAATGTTTAAGCTTCACATTGAGTGCGAGAGGAGAAGGCTCCCTACCTTTCATCCGATGACATCCATCGGGGGCAGAGTTCAGCTGTTCATCGGCAATTCCCCAAAATATACATTTTCACCCACACTTCACATTCAACACACAACTAATAATGAATTTTTTGATGCACGCTTGACATTTTCACTTCACTGGATCGCTTGATAATCACTCTTTCCTGCCCTTCAATAACACAACAGGTAGATTCACATTTTCCATGAGACATGCACACTGCTTACAGTATGACCGATGAGAATACACCAAGGATTGAGCCAAAGGCTTCACAGGGATCGATGAAAGCTTGAATTTAGGCTTGTACTTTCATCCAATGTATTAACGGAGTTATTCACTCCACCTTTCATAAACTCTAAAAAAACAAGAGACAGGCCTTAAGCTACAACACAAAAAACTTGTATTGATGACACTATACCTCTAATCATATGGCAAGGAGGAATTGTGACAGCGGAAATGCATGCAATACATAACAATGAAAGCCATTCCTAAAGGTCTGGTTTCATGATAGTGTCACTAGTACAAGTTTATGTTCATTTCTGAAAAGTTATAATCGATAATGCGTGAACCAAATTCGCGAGTTGCCGTTGGAGCCAGATTTTGATAATAGTAAAAAAAAATATGAAAATCCAAAAATAAGAATGCGGATACAGAAACACCATTGATTTTGACCAAATCCTATTGCCAAAAAATGTTGCCTTCTTGCACAAAAATTATGATTTAATGCGCAGAAACAGCATGGAATAATAGGTTATTTACGAGCCTGGGACTTACCAGTACCCTTCAGCGGCAGATCATCCACCTCTCAACACTAACTGAGCTTCTTCGAGACTCAAACTTCGCTATGACAGAGTGAGGACGTAGGGGAAAATCCTAAAGTGACGCACTGCTTCTAACTTACAGCACGGAGAGGTAATGGAGGAGGGAGAAATTACTAAGTATATCAAGGAAGGTTGCCTGGCTCAAATAGCCCATGGCAGAGTCAAAATTGCTGACCTTGATTTTGGGTGCATCGCGAAGGCGGTCGGGAGAGGTTCGGTTTGCGCGTCGTTGGGTGGAGCTGGTAGTTAGGGGGAGGCGCTGAAAGGGGCGGGGGTAGGGGACCACTCACGGCGCCACCCTCAACACAAAAATACCCTGTCTCGTGAAGTCCCATACAGACACTTTCAAAAGTTTTAGCACAAACTATGTGGTTTCTCGAGAAATTTTAGTTTCCCTTGCTCTTTTCGTTTTCCTTGGTTACTCACCGAAACTATTACGCATGCGGGTGAAGATATAGGCACTCAGACGGAGATGTTGCAAATTGATTATTCTGTTTCGATTTATGTCGGATTTAGTAATTATTTCGTACAGAGCATTTACTGTGTACTTGCCCCGGTTTTCACTGTTAGTTTGTACTGTACGTATATTTTAATTTCCTTTGATGGCAGTAGCGGTGGAGTAGTGGAGTAAACGTGCGATTGAGATGTTGGCGATCGAATTCCCGACGCGGAAAACATTGCTTAAATATTTTCAGGTTCCCTATCCTGGATCCGCCACTGCATTGTTTTGAACATACTGCCTCTTCGGAAGGCGCCCATCTGAGTAATATGTTGTAATTCAGAATCCCCCATAGAATTACCATATAAGGACATGTGATCACTGCCCACTAGTAAGTACACCGCTTTCCATTGAGCTTTCGGCAGTCCATTGTGGAACGTTTACCGTCATAATTGTGCTAAAGGAGGTGAGTATAAGTATGTTCTAACGTTACGTACGTAAGCGCGGCAAGGTACGCACTCACGTATTTAGGGTAATTAACAAAGAGAAGGTGAATATAAAACTTAGAAACCGGGTACTCCCCATAACTCCTTCAAGGATTTTGCTCCCCCCTGCATGAACATTTTCACGTGAGCACCTTCGATCTATTCCTCACTGATCCAGTTGATCATCGAAATTAAACATTCACAGGAAGGATGAGGAAAGCTAAAGGATTTAACCGTAGGCAGATTTAGGGGAGGGCTCGGGACGCTTAGAGAAGATTTTTAATACAATTAAAAATCATGTCTAATAATTAATAACCTTGTCTATTGTTCTTTTGTCTATTATTTAATTGGTCATTACGCTGGTTTTGTTTCATATATTACGGAGCCTCAATCGTTTAAGTCTTGATCACAAATGAATAAGACAAATTTTCCGACCATTGATCATTTGCTAGTCAGCGCCCGGAAGAAAAGCGTCGCATAAGTGGGAAAGGGGCTCGGAACAAGGGCGTACCCAGGATCAACATTAGAAGGGGGGCGAGCCGAGGTCGTTCACGATGTAACACTGAGAAGGTTATGGAAAGAAATTTTTAAAAAATTATAACAGCGCTTTATAAGTTTTTAAATTAATTTGCTCGGTAAAGATATTTTTATTTTAATTACATGTTTATACTAATATCACTTTTCTTGGATTTAAAGAAAAAATTTCAAAACTTTCTTTGAACTAAATTTAATTTTACTTCTAGGGGGTCAGCTGACCCCCGCTGCGTACGCTCATGACTCGATAACTGTCGTTAGTATACATGTCATTTATTAATCTTTCCATATTAATAACTTTAATATTAAAGTACGGAATATTTCGCACAGTTATTGCTGTGTGTTGTTTTTACACTCAAATATATTTGAGGAGACCGTTTGCCAGATGGACTCTTGTGCCTACCCACACCCCCAGAAAAAAACCTGGATCAGATCTTGGATTTAACATTAGGCCCACCACGTGATGTGTTATATGAGATATGTGGCGATGTTTGGCGTATCCATCACGAATTTATGGACTTTCAGGTTTAAACTCTCCATTCTATTTAAATGATGATAATCAAGACGACCAAATACCAAAGGAGACCCTGTACCGTCTGTAACTTCTGGGCCATTTGAATAGGTGTATATCTACCTGATGATAGCAAATGCTCAAATAAAGTGAGTATGATAAGATCCAACTCTATTCAGAGACATTTACGCTTACCTCGATGATTATTCCGTTTGCAGCCTTCTATCGGCATTTAACTCGGTTGCCTTCATGTATTACACACGAATAAACGTCCAAAAACATATATTCATGAAGTGTCAGATCAAACTGTAATCATTTACCCCGCCAGCCTGACCTCATACGAGAGACTATCGATCATACTTGATCGATTCAACCACTTTCGATACATTCTATCGACATCATTACTTTCGATATATTGTTGATGTCGACGTCGTTGGCTGGCTGAAGGTACTCAGCGTTTGTTACGGAGGAATGAATTTCAGTTTTGTGACCTCGTGAAAATTATTTTATTAGTATGACTGGATACCAAAGAAACAATTTTTATTGACACTCGGTATTGGGGCAGTGGCGCTGAGTAGGTGATTGGCCCTCTTGGCCGCCAGAAGTCATGAGGGAAGAGGATTTAGAAATAGCTATCAAGGTAAGAACTTGCCATTAAGTGACTCGGTAATCATAAAGAAAGCAGTAATAACGACTTTTTTTTGCATTTAATTAGGGACCCCGAAAATGAGTAGTTAGCAGAACGTATCTCTCTTTAACCTGAAAACACAGCGAATGTATTAACATTACCGTCCGAAAGCACCTCACTAGTTTTCTGAGAGCCTACCTCTATGCTAGTATTTACGTTATGGTTATTTGAGATTATTTTTGATGATTGAAGTGCAGGTAATTCTAGCATTGACGCTCTTGAATTCTTTTTATTCTGGGCGATCAGATATCGAATTGTGGATTTAAGATCTCGTCCTTTAAGTAAAATTCCTTCTGCATGTACCTGCTTTTTGGGATTGAGCCTAGTATTGGATTCTCCAACGAAAATATTGCTGCCACTGCTACTAAGCTCAATCCTTCAATTTTCACAGCTCTCATTTGTCATTTTTTTATTTCCAAGAGTATAGTTGAAGATAGCAATTGAGGTTCAGGGAAGAATTATAAATAAGCATTACATATCCTTTTAACTTCAATTTAATTTAACTGCTTAGTTCAAATCATGATTTTTGTAAAAAAAATCGTGTCATTTGTATCCTGCAACAGGTGGTGATTGTTGGAAATGGTGCTGTTGGAAAGTCTAGCATGATCCAGCGCTTCTGTAAGGGGACATTCACCAAAGATTACAAGAAGACCATTGGTGTGGACTTCCTCGAGCGACAAATCGAGTAAGTGTGAAACAGAGCTTGAGTTCAGGCTTTATCTTCTTTGCAATGTAAACATTGAACTAACATGTTTAAGTATACCGGGACTAGCCACGGTGATAACTTTTACGGAGTAACCCGCAATGCACAAATAGTGCGAAAAATCCACGGAGGAAAAATCATTCGCCATGACCGGGATTCGAACCCGGATCTACAAGGGAGAATGACGCCTCGGTAGCTTAACTGGCTTAAGCACTCGGCCGGAAATCGAGGGATCCGGGTTCGAATCCCGGTCATGGCGAATGATTTTTCCTCTGTGGATTTTTCGCACTATTGAACTAACACTTTGTATTTCAATATAGAAGATATTGCTTGTGAGAAATCGCATTGATTTTTTTACATAGTAGAGACGACATACCTGCAATAACTTCGAATCGGCCTTATGCACTCCAATTTAACTATCAAGTTTTGCCAATGGAAAAAATAACTTAATTCAAGGATCGACCCTCGGAACTTTGGCCATTACTTAGGCTGTTACACTATCAAGGATGTTTCCCTGTCTGGGACCTGCAATTTGGTGGAAATTCTAGGTTGTAGGTTTTGTAAGGCACTGATTCCTGTAATGTCCTCGAACTGACCATCAATGATCATGACAATTTCAATGTAACGGTGAATTGTAGCCACGAGCAAAAAGTCTGCTAGACAAGGCATCGATCCACTCAGTGTTAATCTGCTCCAAATTTTGGGACTGGAGGAGGAAAAAACTCACAGGAAATTCTTATTTAGAGGCACAAAATGTACTTGACCTATTTACTAATTTTTTTTCTGTGTAGTGTTATCATCCTACTAAATGTTTTGTCAGTAATGTATCATTATGCAACTTATTCCTACTTTTGTTTCCTGAAATGTGAATGTGTATTTATAATTTTTATCTGCGCCAAAAAAAGAACAATGGGTCATTCATAGACATATACCTCTCCGTTGACAATTTAAAAATTTTTGATGGCCGTTGCTACATGCATACAAGCTTACACGTAGAGAAAACATCACTGAAATGTGATTAAAGAATGGAGAAAATAATTAGTGGAATATTTTAAACTCGCTTTTCATGTATGTTTATCAAAAGTGAGGGAGGTGAGCCTACTTCTAATTAGGAAGAGAGTAATAATGGAGGGCTTGTGGCTGTGTATGAGGACATAGAATTTGCGTCAAACCTGACTCCATGGACACATTTCTTATAAACCTACACCATTATCTTCTTTGTCGAGGATATCCTGACAACCTTCTGCATAAGAAAATACACATCCTATAATTTTTCAAAAAATTTTCCCGGAAGTTGCCCTAGGGGGTGCACCACTCCTCCTCCCCCCCCCCCCCCCCCCAAAGGTTATACGTATGTAATTACGCTACGATATATACATATAATTGTTTGTGCTCGCAACTATTTTATTTTTCCCTCTTATCAATACCCAGGATTTCGCCTGGAGGAGACCTCATTCGACTGATGCTGTGGGACACGGCTGGGCAGGAGGAGTTTGATGCTCTCACGAAGGCGTACTACCGTGGCGCCCACGCTTGCCTCCTTGCCTTCTCAGCCACGGATAGGCTGTCTTTTCTGGCTGTGCCCATGTGGAAGAGGAAGGTAAGCAAAGCTGTTAGTAGTTGCTGTAGTTACTGGGCATTAATTAAGTGATATTATATGGTGTGTTCCTGCATATATTACTGTTATATCTTTGCTTGTGCTTATTGTACTCATTGGCAAGTGATGCGGTTTATATGAACCTATTCATTTTTTTTTTCAATGTCTTGTTTTTTTTATTTTGGATTTAATCTGAGTGTTTTCTTTTATCTAGTATTCATTTTTTTCATCAATATCTTTCGTGCAAATTATTTACCAACATTACACTGTTAGGTTTATTTTGAAAGTATTCAAAGCACAGGGCAGTGTCGAGTATGCATTTTGTGAAGGATTCCATAGTAAACCTAAAATTTTAATCTGGCCCAAGATAGGATACAAAAGTGATCACCCTCTACAGGGGAATATTCCTTTCTGTATTTGTATTGGATATTTCCTCTTAAAATATCCAACTCTTGTATCGATCCATTCTGGTTCTGAGTCGCATTGAGTCTTTGAAATCCAAAGCATGAGCGTTATGCTGTCTTACCTTTCTGTGTAAAATTTTCATTATGTTTCATCGATTGAATAAATGAATCATGAGTGTATTTAAATGACAAGAGAGCAAATGATGGCTTGTTTTTTTTTCTGATTTAGCCACTGCAGCACAGTCAAATGGGCAATTGCCTCTTGACGGCTAACTGAAAAGTGTTTATGTATGGGGTAACTTTTTTGATGTAGTGAGGAACTGGGTAAGTTGTGCTTTCTGTTGGAGGTTTTTCGTCTGAAAGGAATCAATATATCAATGCTCAAAGTGTTTAAACTTTTCTTTTAATTCTGAACTGACCCTCTGAAGCATCAAATGTTGAATTTATGGTCCACTTACATTTATTGCAAATAGGTTGTTGTTGATTGAGGCAGGTTTTTGGATTTTACAAAGAAAACTAAGTTTGATCTATCTGATGGTCGGTTCAACTCTGTTACTTAGGTGTCATTTACTTGAATGGATTTTCTAGCATATGCTAGTCACCAGTCCATGTGATAATGTGGAAATTGCCGTTCTTATCTGTGCTCAGGTTGGCTGTTATGGTTCCAATTCAAATTTCTTACTCTCTATGATATTTAATATTTTTGTTTTGAGTAAAAGCTTTAAGCTGAGTGAAATGATTTTTAGTTGGATAACTCATGGTGCCTGCACGCTTAACCATTGCTGTCGTACTTTTTGCTGTGTAGGTGGAGGAGGAGTGTGGTGACATCCCCATGGCTCTGGTGCAAAACAAGATTGACGCCGTTGACCAGTGCGTGGTGCACGAGTAAGTTCTGTTCAACTGTTGTAAAATATTTTATAATTTCACTGTTGTAATGTTATGAGACATTTTTTGTTGCAACATTGCTATAAGTGTCTCTTTAATTTTTGCTGTGTGTTATTGTCACGATAGTACATACAGCAGACTCCCAATTATCCGGCTGAGGTTCATCCGGGTTGCGGATTATCCGTGCATGATTTTCACTCTCGCTCAATTTTTCCTGCATTCTTTATTTTAAAAATAAAATCGGACGCAAAATCATCGCAATTACTGCATTAATGCTAAGATAAATCAGGCTTATTATTTCCGTTAGAATACCCTTCGTAAAATGGAGGCAATTGTGCGCTAGCTGCATTCACGGGAGCACCGTGTCCCTATTTTCCAAGCCTCACAGCGCGCGACCATGTTCCTCTAAAAAGATTGCGAAATGGCGAAGAAAGCTCTCATTGAGTCGGGGAAGCTCTCGAAAATAACAGAATAACTGCATAAATAATAATGTATTGTTTGTTTCAGGTAAATTATGAACATTGCAAGACATTTAAGTGAAAGTTTGGGTTATCTGTGTTTTGCGATTATTCGTACCGTCTCTCCCCGTCATTAGCCCATTTGGATAATCGGGAGGGTGCTGTATTGTGCTACCATTGGGCACATCTTTTATGGCAAACCGTGTCTCCAAGGGTGGTCCCTTTAGGCCCTGAGTTAACTCTCGGTGATAGAAGACAACTTATTTGAACTCAACACAATTACCATGACTTATAAAGAGAAAATCCTGGTCAAATTCATTATTTTAAAAGATCAAGATGGACACCTCCAAGGTTTTTCTAGTATCTGATGTCATGGAAATAATTAGTTTTCATACATACATGAGTTCAATATGTTTAAAATTTCTTCCCCTGCATTGTATGACAGATAAAGTGAGGAAGTCCCTGCAAGGTTCTTTCAATTCTTTTCACTATTAAATCGTTTTATTGTATTTAGCCCAGTACACATTCATTTGTTGTGATAGCTTAGGAAACCGTGTGCTTGTGTTTCTATTGTTTTCGTCATGTTGTTTTCTTTTTCATTCTCAGCGATGAAGCAAGTCGACTCGCCCAGGCCATTGGCTGCCCACTCTTCCGCACGTCTGTGAGGGAAGGAATCGGTGTGTCTGCTCCCTTTTCATATCTTGCGCAGAGGTGTGCCGTTGCGTTGAGAGAAGATGAAATGTACCACGACAACGAGAGCACAATCCACGGGAATGACGTGCATCACTTGCATGGGACCATGTGGAGTGTGGGTGAGTAATCTTGATGAAATGTGCATGATGGACATTTTTTGAAGGTTAGAGGCATACCAATCAGTTTGTTTCATTTTGGTGATGATTTCAATGCACTACCAGTGAGAAAAATCATTCATCGAATCCAATCTTTAATCGATTTCCTCCTAGTGTGGCAGGAATTGAGTGCGTGTTGGGCAACATTTATGGTTTGAGGTTTTCCTGTAGTTGGCAGGTCCCATTTCATGAAAACATGTTTTATTTTAGTCAGGAATGATGGTCGAATGAGTTTGGAGCCCAACTCCCGAGTGGTGGGACTGGGTTTGATAACAACAGGATAAAATCTTTCTTTCTCGTGATACTTGTAGCATCCCTTAGTATGAGCTCTCCTGTTATTCTTTTACCTTTTCCTTTAAAGAAGAGTTTTTTGTAAGTGGAAAATTTGTTGAGTTGACAGCAACAGGCCTGTTACCTTTTTTGGATGGCTCTTTAATAATGTTACCTCTGTGTCTTATTAATGTGTGATCTTTATTGATTCATATTTTTTTGTTTTCTTTTCTTCATTTTTCTCTCCATATTTTTACAGTTCAAGCAAAGCAAAAAGTCATTTGTAGATCCTCAAATTTCTTTTTTGTCAATGCTGGTTGTTCAAATGAAAATTTTCCTCCTATAAATATTTATTGTTGTAAGTTAATTGCTCTAAAAACAGGAGGGCGTCATAGTCTTCAAAGTAAACTTGGAAAAGTTGCTTTAAAAAATGGCATTGCCTGAGTTTCAAACAGTCATGTTGTATGGGAGAGTAGATATACTTCCTGTGGGTCACCTTTGTATCCTTTCCAACAGTTTCAATCTTTTGCTGCAGCTGCTAGAAATCTCCCAAAGGTACATTTGACATTATAACTCGCTACATCTAATTCTCGTGGTAGTTCAGCTAATTATTTTGGATTGGTTGCCAAATTTCGTCCTGAATTTGTACCAGACTTAAAAATAATTAACAGAGCTTTAAATATTGCTGAGAGAATCTATTTTTATTCTCAATTAAAGTGAGATATGACATAACCGAAATATGTTTCGTTTTTCAAACTTTGATGATATTAAATTTTTAATCTTCAAAAAACTCATGAAAGAAACATGTAGTCCTATTAATGCCAATGTGTATTGAAAATAGTGTATTGCTTATATGTGGTGTATAGATATGGTAACCTACTGCTTTGTTTGATACATATTTGTAAGTATATTGGTAATAAATATCCATTATTGTTAAGGGAATAAACTGAAAAGGATATTTTGATTAAAATAAAGTTGACTAAGTATTTTTTCTTATTCCATTTATAAATCCTTTTGAGGATTATTTCTCGTTCCTGATATCCTTTCATATCAAATCTTCATATGGTGGCCGCCCCGGAAATGAGCGCACCTTTCTTTTGTCTGCTCTGTGGTCACTTAAGACAGATTTTAGTGAACATGTTCTGGTACAATTGATGGTATAAATTTCTCTCACTTGCTTATCTCTCTATGTGCAATTTGTCTAATTGCTGGTATTTGCATAAATTCTTTTCCTCAGGTGCACCCCAGGGAAAGCTGAGCTCTGGTCGGTCTACTGGATTGCGTGAGACAGTTGTACTGCGCAAGGGACACACAGGATCGAGAAGAGGTAGCTCTGGTCTCGCCCGAAAGCTTGGTGGTGTACTGGATGGTGCTTGCCAGCTATTGTAATCTCACATTTTGCATTATTCCATTGTTTAAGACGTTAATATTTGAAGAAAAAGGACTAAGTCCCCTAACTGTTACAGAAAGGGGAAAATGTGGTGTTTATAGGTATTTATTTGAATTGAAATTGTTGTTATTGGCTGCTGCCATGTTATTAATTCAGAGGATCATATACTTAAGGGTAATGCTGGTAGATACTCGGGTTGTTTTTAGTACACATCTGTGAGCCAAAGATATCCATGACCTTCGAAGTGCCTGTTAAGTATCTCTCTCGAGAAATATGGATTGATGATCCAGTAAACCAGTTAAATGGTTGCATTATTTGTATGAGTCCATCATGGCTACTGATAAGGACATAAATGGTCAAGTCAGATATGTAAAAATGAGGTAGCGTAAGAGTGAGACCAATTTGAAAAATTCAAAACTAACGGCAACACAAACTTTAAATTGTGTGACTTTTCATACTTAAATTGCATTTACTGTGTGAACAAGATGATACCCATTGCAGTGGAATATAGGAAACTTATGCTTGTGGAATACTTAAGTGCTGTGATGAATTCAAGTAGCCTTAGCTTATAGGAGACATTTTGGAATGAATCTAATTTTTTGTATTTATAATGGTTGTGGGAATCATATGTGAACAATTTCTGTGGTTAGTATTGCCTAAGTTCGTACAGCACCTGTGGTGATTCTTACTGAATGATCCATACGTATTTGCTAAAGATTTCCGGTCTAATGTGGTATTACTCATTTTTCAAGATATTTAAATCACTCTGAAGCTAATGCATCATTCTTCAGATCAGATGTTCAATATCACAATATGTATTTGTACATTGCAGATAGAAATACCTCATTTTAGTCTAATTTAACATTCCATGAAATCAAGGAATCTCCTTCAGAAGTGAAGGTTCAAGTCTTACCTCACCCCTGACTTAAGTAATGTAACAATGATGTCTACATGTTTCTGAATCCGCTATCAATTCAAATATGAACTCGAAGCATAAAATAACTGATTATCTCAGTGCATTCTCAATAACAATCAGATTGTGGCCTGTGTCAACATTGTAATGTTGCTGTCGCCGGCAGCCGTCTTGCCACATATATCCAACCACCATGTCTTATCAAATTACATGCATAGTTGGGTGGCAGAAGGTGCAGTTACAGTTTTTTATAGTAATTTTTAAACCTTGATAATACCAGTTGTATTTAAGGCCCCTAAACGTTCATGGCATTGTGATGTAATCAAAGAGAATGTGGCCTGACTGACTGGCACGGCCCCCGTGGCAATTTCTTTGCTGTGTTGGTTCTTTTAATCCGTCCATGTAAACTTAATATTTTCTATACTAACCTGTTCATATTTTATATATAAATATTTATTTATTATATACAGCACTTATACAAATTTTTGTGTGAGCAAATCTTATTTTATAAAGCTACAACTTTGTACTTTTTGTAATATTTTTGTTACTTCAAATAAAAATAATGAAGAATTCAGTCCTGTTAAATTCTATGCTAAAAATTAATCAAGTTAGCTACCTTTAATGCAATGAGTAGTGATATGTAATCATGTATGCAATAAATGTGATATTGATGCGGTGATCGTAAAGAAATCCGACATAGGTGCAATGATTAGATTTGCAAGATATTTTAACTGGAAATTTGCCTTTTTGATGGCAAAATTTGTAAAATTAGTGCTGAGTGCAGTTAAAATGCTCTACTGCCGCTCACCACTTGTACCATGTGAGCAACTGGCCAATTGCTTGTAGTGATGGGCACTGTGTGAGTGAGTCAGTTCAAATGTGCGAATCGGCAGATTGAGCTGTCAGGTGAGAGTGTCTCTTTATTTGGTGAGTCGCGACTCCCTCCGTGCACACTGTGCTGGAGTTGTGCAAGGTGAAGTCTAACTCCTGGTGCTCACGACTCCCTCCGCGCACACTGTGCGTGTTGGAGTCATGTGCAGTGGAAGTCGGACTCCATGTGCACACAACCGGCAGGTCATAGGGACTTTTCACGCGTAGCTGACTGCTTGCCTTTTCACATTGCTTGAAAGATTCTCCTGATTCATTTCCTGGGTATTAATCTAGAGATTCTCATGTGACCCTTATCGTAATTCTCTCTCCTGCATTTTCGTTGCAATGTGAAAGAAGAAGGGTTGAGGATGCTCATGTAAAAGTTTTCGTCAACAGCAAATTTATGAAAATAATAAGAGACAAAAATGAAAATTTGTTTTAACACAAACAACTGAGATTAAATGAGAAAATTAATTATGAATTGTTAACATGATCATATAGTTTTGGAGAGAATACTTTCATACAACAGAATTTTTTTAAATGTTGTCTCTCTAAGCACCGGAGACGGAAGATATTTTCCATCTTCCATGAAATATATAACGTAATGGCAGAAGTAGTTCTTAACTTCTATCACCTGCTAAGCATAGTGATTATGTAATATGTGATTGGTTTGAAATCAAATTTTCTATAATATAAAGAAAAGGTAAAATGAAATAACACTTGTCAAAAAACCAATTTGGATTCATGAAGAATAGAGGCACAAAAGGAAGCAATTCCATGCCTTGATACTACTGTTTGAGAAAATGATCCACATAAGCAAGACAATGTACCTATGTTACCTTGATGGACTTGGAAAAGACATTTAATAATTTCAAATTAAATATGATGTTCAATAGGCTGGTGGACGAGACAATAATGATAGAAGAATCATGTACCAGCTGTACGGGGACCAGGTGGCCAAAGTATACACACAAGGAGAAGGTACTAAATAGTAAAAAATTAACTAAGGAGTCCGGCAAGGATGTTCCCTATCACCAGTGCCCTTCTATATGTACATAGAGTAAGCAATGAAAGTCGTACAAGAACAAAGGATTACTAGTGGAATAAAGAAGAAATAAACATGTCACGATTTGCAGATGACCACCAAGAAAACCAAGATATGTACTTGCTTAGGGAAGAAAGAAAACCGTGGCAGACATTCAGCTCAAAGGAGAGAGATTGGGACAAGTGGAGTCATTCACCTACCGAAGCAGCACCGTCACCTGGGATGGTAGAAGCACAACAGACACCAAGCATTGAATAGCCCAAGCTAAGAATGCATTCATAACAAAGAGGTTGCTACAGTAAAACCTCTATGTAGTGAACCTCTTTACATCATAAACCTCTATACTTCATACCACCCCTACGGTCCCATCAGATTTACATGTCAATTTACAGGCAAACCTCTTCATCTCATAAAACCTTCACTTATCATACCAAGGAGACGGCCTAACCACCTCTGCAAATCGTACCGAGACAACTAGATACCATTAATGCAGCCGCGGTTACATACATGGAATGGCATTTTCAGCGATAAATGTTTCATGCTTATTTTTTTTTCTTATACACCTTTAATTATATGCTACAATTTTCACGTTAACCATTAGTTATGGCCATTTTGTTCCATATGAGAGCACACCTAACAGTAAGTAAGAAAAAAGGATCCAACTATCCTAATGATTGAAGTGCCTGTTGAATTAAGAGGGCTCACATTGTTTTCTCTCAAATCATGGTAAAAATCATGTGATAGCGCTCGCTTTCTGTAATTATCAAATAGTAAATATATGTTCACTAATGCATGCATGTTTGTTTAAACACATAAATATAATGGTTTAAAAGACAGTAGTGCCTTTCATTTCCGAAGGATATGAAAAAATGGTGCCTATCACTGAAACCTCTTAATAGTGAACCTCCATACATCAAAATGTCCAAATTTTGGTCCCCTCCATTACAATATAAAGAAGTTTTACTGTATTATGATCGACGACAATAAGACTGGAGGCTAGGAAACAGTACATGAAAACATTTGTGTGGGCTGTGACTCTCAATGGCTCAGAAGCTCAGACCATCGGAAAAAGTGACCAGAAAAGAATAGAGGCCTTTGGGATCTGGTGGTGGGGGAGGGCAGCTCAACCTTGTGTCCAATCTTGATCCAGCTCCAAGCACTGTCCTGCATCTTCTTAATAAATTTCCAGCAATCATTTCCCTTCAAATGGAAGTGGGTTAGAGAATATGAAATTTGCCAAATATATAGCACAAAACTTAAAATATTCCCAGTGCACTGATATTTATGGACTACTTAATTAAAGATGTTGTAACCCCTGTCATTAATCTGAAACTCACGCTTTCAATCTGGCATCTTTCCTAATGCCTTGAAAATATCAACAATTATACCTATTTATAAAAAAGACTATAACACCTTACCCTCCAATTATAGACCAATTTAAAGGCATTCAGGTATATGAACACTTTCAAGTTAACAAATTATTTTCTCCTTCACAACTTGGATTTTGCAAAGTCTATTCCACCACTTCAGCTGCCATTTATATTAATGCTTTTCTACCTAAATCCTTCTTTGCCTTAATTGTACTGTAATCTAAAGCATTCTGTTGCTCATCGGATGCAAAGACTCTGTTGCTCATCGGGTTTTTCTACAAAAACTTCAGTATTAGGGCTTCATTAATCTTGAACTGGAATCTTCAAATCTCATCTCACTGATCCATCCCCGCATGTTTTCATCAATAATAACCTTTCTTCACCCCTGAGATTAAATCATGGAATTCCTCAGGTTCAGACCTCTTTTATTCCTTATTATAATCAATGAATTACCATCTAACTTCTTCTGTAAGGATAAGTATGCTGACGATATTACTTTTATTCACAAGACTAACAACCTGATTAATTCTAGCACTATTGCTTTCTTGTTTTCATCTGAAGCCTCCAACTGGTTTTTCTGCTTTGACACGTGCCACAATGTGATACTGTAGCTCGTTCAAATTGATGTCTGTCTTTAGCGCTGCACTAAAATTTTAGTTGCTTCCTTGAATTTGTCATGTTGAGAAGCATTTATGTGACACTTGGCATTGAAAGAACTTTCAGCCACCCACACGTGACAAATAAATCATTTTATATTTAAAGTATTTCGCTCAATATGTTGATAATTCAATCATTTTTGTTCTGAATATTGATCTCCTTTGCTATTTTCTATGAGGAAGCTCGTGTCCACCATTACCAATTATTTTCAGCGTATCCCCAACAGGTTTGTCGCGCACCCCAGAGTGTTACGCCTACCACCAGTTGGGAACCGTTGCTATAGCGAAGGATGTGGATGCTGAAGGGCTTGTGCACGTTGAACCACCAGCAAAAGAATCAGATACAGATGACGACAGCAACAACTCAGATGAAGTGCACACTGCAGACCCTAACCACCTAGGGTGGAGGTCTTGAAAGCTATGACCCTCAGGCCACATCTGGTCCGACATATAATTTCATCTGGCCGGCCAAACAAATCGCAGTCTGTTGACCTTGAAAAAATAATTATTGTACGGCTGTTAATAATTCTTACAATTGGCTCATCTAATCTGGAACCTGATTTTAATGAAATTTTGAAGTCAAAGCGACATATCATTCGTTGCACAAATTTGGTTGCATGAAACTAAAGGAAGGAATCTATTAAGTTTATCATGATATTTCCAAGAAGATGTTTCCCAAATTTTCTATGATTATGCTCTAATTTTTAATGAAATTAGATTACTGGCACTGCTTTGGTTTTTTTTTATTTTGCTATTCCTTTTGCCCGCATAAATGTAGGATATACATAATACAGCCCTTACATTGAAAATTTTGGAGGCCCCTGACCTAGAGAGAAGATTACTTCTAAGAGTGTGTGAGGTTCAAGGTGGCACGAGTGATCAAGCGGAAGAACACATTATATCGCCTCAGACTTTGTCTCCAAGCAGCTCAGATGTGACCCAATGCTTCAAAAGACAACAACTTGCAGACCCAATGACACCTCTGGAGGTTTCTAATAATGCAAGCTTACCCTCAAACGTAGTAGCATATAAACCATGTAAGTGGCGAAGGGGTAATCCTGCTTTCCAGCTCAATTTCATTTGTAATCCAATTCTTCCATCTGAAGAGGCATTAAAATGTGAAAGTCCACTGGATTTTTTTTCTTTATTTTTCTCAGATAAACTGTTAAATCACATCTGCAGACAAAGAGACAAAAATGCTAACCAGAAAAATGTTAACTTAGCTTTGTAGAAGGAGGAACTTATAACATTCCTCGGTGGTGTGCTATGCTAAATATCCTAATACAGTCAAACCTATTTAGAACGAACCTCTATAGAAGACAAGTTCTCTATACAGCAAAAAAAAGTTACGGTCCCGTTTGTTTTTGCGTGTAAACCGTGCGATTGTGGACCGAGCTATGTAGGGCAAACAGGACGTGATTTCACCACGAGAATGAAAGAACACAAGAAGTGCAAAGAAAACGGTGATGAGACATCCATGGTAGCAAAACACCTGTTAAATTTGGGCCATGATTGCGAATTTGATCCTGTGATTCTCCACGTAGCCGACAAAGGAAGAAAACTTGATGCCCTGGAACAAATAGAAATTAACATAAGGAAAAAGACTAATAAGCCCCTCCTCAACGAACTTCTGTACTGCACCAGCTCACCCCTCCTATCCATTGACTTCCATTAGCCATTCCCCGTCCCCTCCCATCCCTCTTTCCCCCAGGACGCGGTGGCCCGCCCCCCCTCATCCTCCTCGACGGCCGACACCATGAGGCATCCAGGGGTAGGTGACCGGACCGAGCGACTGGAGCGTTGGAACCCAGCGGAGAGGGTACCAGGGGCCTTCCCACCATCCCCTTGGAGGAAGACATTAAGGTCAATTAGTGTATTTATCATACTCCTCTCTAACCCCATCCTCAGTTTTCCCAAGCCCCGTGACTGTACACCCTCCCTCTTTCCCCGCCTTCCCGCCCACCACCCCCTCCTACCTTCCCCATTTAAGCGTAGCGCACTTGATATTTTTGTACCTGATGATGCTGAAAAGCGAAACCGGTAGTATTAATAAATGTAAAATTGTGGAAATTGCTCCTGCTTTTTCATTTTCATTATGTCATGTTTCCACTCCATCTCGCCTGAAACCTCAGACTATATACGTTATTGCCTTTAAATTGCATATAACTGTCATGATAATTGTATTCATTTATAAAATATTTTTTTGCAAAATTTCCATAGGAACGCACTACACTAACCCACACTACTGCTCCCTGTGCATGAAATCCCATATATTTACATCTACATATATCCCGCAAGCCGCCAAAAACGCGTGTGGCAGGGGGTGTTAGGACACCAGCCATCATTAAAATATAATGAATTTACAAAATATTTCTTTAACGAATAAAGTTTTTTTGATTATGAAAAGTGTTACAATTAGTTTAAAACCCATTACTTAGTACCCTGTTTTTCTAAAATTTTCTCCCCTGGTTTTCGAACCTCCCCCCCTGAACAAAATTCCTGGCTATGCCTCTGGGTTCAATCATTTAACTTGTGCATCTATCTATGTATTTATGTATACCTATCTAATATATAAAGTTCTCATGTCACATTTTTTTGTAGCTAAACTCCACCGAAATGGCTGGACCAATTCCTATGAAATTTTGTGAGTATATTCAGTAGGTCTGAGAATAGGATGTAATCTATTTTTCATTAATCCGAAGGGCCCATGTGGCTCTGAATCATTTCCATAAGTTATGCACGTTAAGTTCATTATTAATGCCTGCAGACGTTTTTCTTTTTCCATATTTATATTAGTGATAATGATTACATTTAGTTAAGACATACACCAATGGAGAGAAAAAGAAATGCACATTCTAATACTTGAAATTGATTTTTGTTTTCCACGTGATTTACGGTGAAATTTGAAAAACAATACATAAAAATGCTAAAATTTCAGCATTTGGGCTTACTGTCCCCTTGACGACCATCAGAATTGTTTATGTAGTTTGACATCTCTTCAATCGATGCAGTTTGCAATACCAGCGAAGCTTTAAATTATCCACTTGAGTTTTTGAATTTAGTGCATTTGCCAGGCATGCATCATTTACAACAAGGTTGGATCTCCAGTTACATATGCTTTGTAAATTGAAACCACCACGGCTGTGCAAAGGCACACGATTAGACATTAAAAAATTGATTAAAAACATTGTTGAACATTTTGAATGGAAAGTTCTAAGGAGAACTTGTATTGCTGCCACAAATCCCTATTATTCCGACAATGTGCCGATTGAATTCAAACAGGTTCATTTTCCAATTAGACTGGCATTCGCAACGACCAAGTCTCAAGGCCAAACGATGTCTTGCAATGGCGGCTTAGATTTGGGTACACAGTGTTTTTCACACGAACACTACTCTCACGTGGGGAAAGTTTGTTTGTGTTGGCTAATGATAGACTCATAAAAATATCGTGCACTTTTAATGCAAAGTGATTTGGGTTTATCAAGCCATCACTTCACTCTGTGCTCTCCAGATTTGTACATGTCATAAATGAGTACATATATAAGTAACTCATTTATGAGTATTAAAATGATTACAATTGCATAAATAATCAACTGATATCTTCAGATTGGAGCAAAGTGTATCAGGAAAATGATGCATCACCCACATACACACAATGTTTTCATAAGTAAACTAAAGCCTCACATTCACCCCTCAAATTTCCGATGGAATACTAGCATTAAATAATGCATTGGTAAAGCCATTAATCAATTGATTACTGAGGATCTTTTTAAAAGAATTTGTTGCATAAAAATATATGTAAACAACAGTGCTATGAACATTTGTTACAATACTTAGTCTTATAAATCTCAAGGGAAAAAATATAAATCGACCAAAAAAAACCACTGCATGAGCATCTTTGACCCTCATATGCATAACACAGCCGAACAATGTAGAGTCTAACATGGCATAAAGGCCATTTTACACGGGGTACGTAATTGAGAAGGTTAGAACATTTCTTTATCGATACGGCGTAAAATTGCATGAATGCACTAATGAAATTAAAACAGGGCCTAGTTTTCAATCTCACATCCTTGCATTCTCGCGCGCATTCTAGCAATTCACCACTTAACGCAATGCAATTTTGACTGTGCCGTCATACATCAGATTGTGCAATAACGAGCCCAGGGTAAAACGGCCTCAATAGGCTACAAGACCTCAAAATGGTTCTGAATTGGTACCAATCCCATTCCTTGTTTACATAAATAATATGCGTTAAGGATTTTTTTCAATGGTGAAGTAACTTCATTAGCTGACAATACTGCTCAGTCAATCTGAAACCTATAGTGATGACTTGTACACCAAATGCAAAGTTATCTGCACAGACTTAACTAATGGTTCTGCACCAACATACAGTAGTAAAACATATTATTTAACTTGAAAAATGAACTGGTGCACAACACCAATTTATTTCATAAGTGTTGTCAGTGCATTCTCTAAGATGATAGTAGCTGTAATACACGAATTAGAATCGACCATATACACAAAATGAAATACTTGGGCTTAACTATCTATATAAAAACTGTAATTGGAAGCCTTATGTTAACAAACTAAAATCTTCATTAAATGTTTCTCTCACAAAATTTTATTTGGTCTAATTTCTGCTATGAGATCTGTGTAATTTGCTTCAGTTAACTCTAGAATACAATGCAGTTTGACTTACTGGGGAGGCGGGTACCTTTCAAATATTCAACAGATCAGAATGGCTCAGACTTTAAATCTCACCTCTGCAACATTTCTACGTACCTAGTCAAAGTGTTAATAATATTTTACAATAGGGTGGTTTCCTATTATTTCTTTATTGCCTTAATCGAAAATGTATTACTACTGGAGAACGCATTTCATGCTTTTACATTTTTAAATGACGATATCTATTTTTCGCGATTAAATGAAAAGTGAAAATTTTCAAGCACACAAAAACGCGATGACTAAGTATGAATGCTGGGAAAAGCCCTTGTGTCATCATTCTGGTTACCGCTGTCGCCGTGTGAGGTGACCTTGGGGCGAGGATATTGTGCGCCACTGCGATGCTGACTGCTAGCAGGTAGCAGAATACCTTGCTAGCAGGTAGCTCTTGCCTTAAATAAGGATTATTAATACCTTATCAAACGACAGAAACTTTCGGACCATAGGCGATTATCAATAGATGTTTCCCTGAGCTCTGTGCCTCATGCATGCATTGATAATCTCAGACGATGTAAAACTCCTATCTACTCGTATAGAAACTAGGTCCCTGTGACGTCACGTGGAGTGGCATCGCATGGGCACTAATCTGGTCTTTTTCAATTGCGGTTAAAATTGACCATTGCCATTTGTCTACACTGGGATTTCTACAACCAAATTAATTGCATGTTATAAATACACTAATGGTGGGTAACTAATTGCAATCAATGCCTTTCGTTTTCTTTGATGGAGGAAACTACCCTACAGGGGACGTCATACAAAAAACATGCTCACATAGAAGTAAGTTGCGAACAAATCACGGTATCAACATTCAAAAACCTAATGTTGAAGTCAGTGGCGTACCCAGGATAGGGACAAGAGGGGCTAGCTGAGGGCCCGGGGGTAGTTGCAGTAGTTGGGGTGCGAACAAAATTACCATTTTATCTAGAGTAAATAGGACACCCCAGGGGGTGGCTTCAGCCCCTCTCTGGATTTGCCACTGGTTGAAGTCTTACTTTTGTGATAAAGAATGCTTTTCTGTGTAAAAACTTGCCTGGATGCTTAGATATTTCTGTTTGTCTCTGCTACCGTATGTATCAGATGGTAACCCCACCAAAAGGGCGCTCTTCTGGAGTGCCTAATTTCACTCCATTAGAGCTGATTCTTATTGCATACCGTGAATTATGCAAATGAATGAAATGAAGTATCACATAATAATTTTGCAATTTCTGCAATTCATTGATACACATATACAATATTACAAATATATGAGAATGTATCGATTTCAGTCTTAGATGCAACCATAGCAAATCACACCAAGTTAAATACAACTGGTAACATGGCAAAAATACAACTTCCATTATCTCCAATGCCAAGGAGAAATTCAAACCTTTACTCACATGAGGTCTGATGGCTACACTATCTAGGTATAATGCAACAAATAATCACAATTAAATATCACTTTCAATGAAAACAGAAATAAATTCTTAAGTTTACTCCCACCAAAAAGAAGACCGGTGTAAAAAATAATCATGGAACTGACCTCGATCTAAAAAGAAAATTTTGCACGATTATATTCCCAAAATAAACGCAAAAATGAATTCTTTTAAACGGGCAAATCTTCCATATTCGACTCGATTTTACTCACAGTTGTCTCTCTAATAACTTCTTAAGAGTAAAAGCTTCATTTACTCCGGTTACACCCAGCCTTCGTACTTAAATGGTAAACCTTCATGGTTCAGGAATCATAGAGTAGTTGGCAGGAGAGGGGCCATCTCCCTTTCAATGTAAGCTAAGAGGCCACTTAGGCGACGTTGAACCCTCTTACGATCATCAGGAGTGCATAAAAACATGACTTCCTCGAACACAGCGTCCGGGTAAAACTGCTGCTGTTGAGACGATGAGGACGCTTCCACTTCTTCTTCCTCCTCCTCCTCACAGCCCAACTCTACCGGCTTGCATGACGTGCCGCGACTGCTACATGCACTGACGTACGACAAGCAACGAGAGCGAGCAGTTTGAGGGTCAGAACGTAGTACCATCACCAAGGAGTCGATCAACCTGTTCACCTAGAAAACAAACATTATTAGTGGTCATAAAATGCAAACATTTCACGACAAGGTAAAGTGCCAAATGCAGTACATGGGGTGCAACATTATTAGCGGTCATAAAATGCAACCATTTCATGACAAGGTTAAGTGCCAAATGCAGTACATGGGGTACAATCGCATTCATAATCTACAAACGCAACTTGAAAATAAATAAAAAATCCCGAGATATGGAATTCACGGCTATGAAAGGATCAAAAGTACCATATAATTTATCAATAGTAAACTGAACTTACTTCAAATAAAGCTTCCTCCTGCCTTTGATCCCGATATGTCGTGATATTGATGTCAATTGACGAGCAGGTTCTCATAAGACGATCAGCGTAGTCTTCCACCTCGGCGTTGTCCTCTGAAATTGTGATTTAAATATTTACCGGAATGATACAGCACCTTAGAAATAGTATTGCGTGTGATTTAAAGCCCGCATGCCACGACAAACAGGGCCACGACAAACAGGGCCAAGCAAAACAATGACTATTACCGCTCGAAAGCTGTGCAACCAAATCAGATTGGCGTATTGTGTCCAAAGTAGTGAGCAATGCATCTTTTCTCTCTTCCAGGGACAGTAAATCGCGTCTCAGTGCATCAATATGCTTATCTACTTCGTCCAGTAAGTTAATTACTCTGCTTTTCGGTGATGCTGAGCCTTCTAGGAACGCTGGGTCTTGAATGATCGCATCGGCGAAGTTCGACTTCACATCCATCGGGCTAATATAGAAGTTCTAAATTGAGTCACCCGTAAAACCCTAAGATTACCGACTAAAGAGGAATACTTCCAGATACACAACTACGTATTTAAAAAGGTAAAATAAGGAACTGTCCTACGATACGAATGCCTTAATCACCATTAATCACTGCGGCCTGTATCTCGCGCTTTTCATCAGGCTCGTTTATTTATCAGCTATCAAACAGCCAGCTGCGCAGCTGCTAACAAGCGCCACCACGGAAAGAAGCGATGAGCGCGACGTTTAATTTTCGGAAGAGTCTGGTACATTCCAGAAATTCCGTTATTACGTTAAAATTAATTGGGATATTTTACCAAAACGTTGTGCACTCATGCTGTAGGGCTGAATTTAGGTCGATTTTTGAAGATCATTTGAATAGTACAATATTACCTTCCCTAAGGGGGCCTCCCAAGGGCGTACCCGGGATCAAAACTAGGGGGGGGGGGGGGGGGGGGACAACCCTTGGTTGTTCAAGTTGTAGGTAAAATTTAAGCATGGAAAAGGTGAATGAAATCAACACTTTAAAGAAAATTTAACAGCTCTTTATTAGTTTGTAAAATTATTTGCTTGAAAAAATACAATTTTCCTTTAAGAAATTTGCGTTTTTTGCTTCAATGGTGGGGCAGCTGCCCCACGCTTGGTACGCCAATGGGGCCTCCATTAATTACATGAGGTGATGCTGGCAATTTTTGGACTCCACCACCCCCTTTGGTGAGATTAGGCTCGACCCCCTCGCTCTCATCTCACATGAGATTGTTCAAAATGCACACTTTCAGTGCAAATGCGTACGCTCTGCATAAAAACGCTCAACAATCGTCCACCGAATCAAATCCGCTCATATAGAGAGGCCTAATCACAGATATATACAATATATATAATATTGTATATATCTGTGGGCCTAATAGTACTAGATGAGCGGATTTGATTCGATGGGCGATTGTTGAGCGTTTTTGCCGTGGAAGTATCGAAATACTTTAATTTATGCTTCATTGGATTGGATTTATTAATAAAAACTATTTTTTTAAATATTTTTATAGAAAATTTGCTCAGACTGGTATTTAAAATTGCTAATATCATAGTCTAGAATCACTTTTTAAGCTGCTTCTTGGGGGAAAAAATATGTGATACTTCCCAAGGACCCCTCTTTCCCCCACGTGAAATTGGCTGAGAATTGGCTTAACCCCTCATTGCACAAAAATGTAGAACGTCTTCAGCTAATATCTAGAAATATCTTGTAATAACTTCAAGATATTTTGCAATGCCCACTTTTCTCATATCTACAAGATTATCTTGAGAAGATATTTTCTTGACATTCATATTCCAATTGGACATATTGAGAAGAGTCAGGATAAATGACTTGATAGTAAAATATTACCTTCCCTAAAGGGGCCTCCCAAGGGCGTACTCGGGATCAAAACTAGGGGGGGGGGGCAAGCCATGGTTATTCAAGTTGCAGGTAAAATTTAAGCATTGAAAAGGTGAATGAAATCAACATTTTTAAAGAAACTTTAACAGCAAGACTTTAACTCTATGTTTTGGTTTAGCAAGAGTTTATTTTTCAGCTGACAAGACTGCTGGTGAAGCAGGAGATGATGGTATAGGGTGTCTTATTCTTCCTAAACATTGGAACCTCTCTGGCTTTTGCTCTATTTCTGATTGGGGCTACCTCCTTTGATTCCAAATTTGAAGTTACCAAAGCAGCTTAAAATTTCCTTTTAGATTTATCAAAGGAGTCTGTAACATTATCAATGAATTTTAACATTCATTGATAATGAATGAATGTTGATTCATGAAATATTCATCGTTTTGCAGTACCTACATGAAGGTCTTAAAAAAATTTTAATACAAGTTTTTTCTAATGTATTTTAACACCTTCTTTAGGGCTATGAATGAATGTGAGAACATAACTGTGATACATATAAAAGGTTATGGCAATGTTTGTTATGATAGTTATAAAATTTAGTTGTAAATTAATTAAAAAGAAGAGACTAGAATTTTGACATACCTTTTATTCCACTGAATAGGATTTGCTTTTTATGGTAATTAACCTTTAACCTTTTCCCTACTATACACGTAAATATACGTGTGGACGTTTCCTGACCCAGGAGACGACGGCCGTATATTTACGTGTGAGATTTTCCTAGCCAGGAGAATGAAAGCCTTATATATAGGTTTTCTAGCTCTCCCCCTTTTAGGACGGTCGCGGGTTTACGTCGTCTTTGTCTCGGGACCCAACCCTGCGGGATTTAGGATTTACCCTCGGAATCCGGGAGCAGGTATAACCCCTCTTAGCGGTGAGGGACAGCGGTCGTACAATTGTTTATCCAGTCAGTTTTTAAAATAAATATTGGTTCATTTCTCATAAAAAATAAAAAAAGAATTGAATTATTTGACTTTTGAGCAGCATTTACAATTTTTAAACGAAATTCTACGATAAATATTAACTTATACCTCGAGTTATGTATAAACATCAGCATGGAAATTGTTGCTGCATTAAATGCTTTAATATTGACCTTAGAACTTCGTTTAAAATTTGACAATGCTCAGAAAGAAATGAGGAATTCAATTCAAAGTCTGCAATTTACGTGCAAGCAACAATTATCCATTTGCTAAATACATATAAGCAATACATATAAGTTGACCGCGAACCAATGCCGCAGGTATGGTCGTAAACCCGGAAAAGAGCACAACTACTCTCGGAGTCCGAGGTAATGCAGAGTCCCAGCGGGGAGGGTCAAAAAAGGTTCCACGAGACCCTTCTTAACGAATTCCCTCCAAAAATGCTCCGTACCACGAGAAAGAAGAGTCTCTTGGGGCACAGTACAGCAGTCATGCTAAGACAAAAACTCCGCCGTCTCGAAAGGGTTAACCCTTTCACTGCTGTTCAATCTCTGGAAACCTTCTCCTCACATGCGGCGAAAATGTTAAAATGCGTTTCCTGGGCCCATGGAGCAGGTACTTCCAGGATAAGCGTGGTACACCCTCCAAAGGGTCGCTAATCCGAGACCCTATCCTCGACGAACTCAACCTCGCAGGACTGTCTCATCGGCCCTACCAGCGGGGGCCCTACCTCCGGAAAAGTGACCGCTCTGACTGCAATTTGAAAATCAATCAATTAATCCGATCATCGAAACATGATTGTTTTCATCGCACTCCTGCCAATCAAGCAATCAAGTACGTATTTGAACCGTGTTTCTGCGATAAAAAATAACGATTTTGTTAACTTTGCAACAAAACGTGGCTGTGGACCACCGGAAAATGGCCATTTTATCAAAGTTAACAAAATCATTATTTTTCATCGCAGAAACACGGTTCAAAGACGTACTTGATTGCTTGATTGGCAGGAGTGCGATGAAAACAATCATATTTCGATGATCGGATTGATTGATTGATTTTCAAATTGCAGTCAGAGCGGTCACTTTTCCGGAGGTAGGGCCCCCGCTGGTAGGGCCGATGGGACGGTCTTGCGTGGGTGAATTCGTCGAGGAAAGGGTCCTGAATTAGTGGGTCCCTTCGAAGTGCTTCGGCGAAAGTGCTGACCGCATGGCACGGAGGAAAAAAAAGTACGTCCACCGCAGTCTGCCGTGCGGACGTACTAGGTACGTCCACAGCAGTGAAAGGGTTAAACAGCGGAGTTTTTTTCGGAGTTTTATTTCGTTTTTCCGTAAAAAACTGCTTAATTACCTCCTAAGGATTCAGATAAACACTTAGTTTTAAAATTCTGTTCATTCGTTCTTGCTAGAGGGGGTGTGCCCATATGGGCACGCTAGCTGTTCCGGCCACCGGTCTGCATTCTGCAGAAGAATCACTCGAACCATCATAATTCTTAATTTTACTGCGTGATACGCCATATATTTTTGCATTTCCTTTTATTTGGCAATTTGAAGTAATTTCAAATCATTATACTATATTTTTTCGGTTTAAACATTTTTTTGGCAGTCCAAAGATCTTAACAATATAAAACACAGATTTGAAAACAGTTCTTGAATAAAAAAACATGTTATCGATGAGTTTATTAACAAAATTAGTCCTATATTGCTGGTGGAGTGTTTTTAATACTATATATTGGGTTTTCAATTGCCGAGTATGATAGTTAGAATTTCATTGAAGGCAAAGACCTGGGCACTTAGCACAGTCTGAGCGTGCGCGGGAAGAATATTCTTCATAAGAACATCGGCGACTATGAAACGGGACAAATTGGTTATCCCTGCCATCATACCTTATGTCATTAGACTTTCTATGATTAGTTGCACTTGATAGGGAATATTAAATACGACCACCAGGTCTGGGAAAGGTACATCTTCGTTACTTGTGCAATCTCTCGCCTAAAGGTTTACTGCGGTATATGTAAACCAGAATTTTCCATATAGATCCAGGCATTTACAATGACAGCATCAAGGAAATAGCTTCATGTGGACCATCACCATTTTTTCCTCTGATAACATTCCTGTACCTGTTGATATTTTGATCCGTGAGATCAGTTCCACCTATCTAAATATTGTAGCTAGAGACCACTGCTGGCTGCTTAACTTGTACCATTTTTGAGGTAACACGTTGGAATCTCGTGACCTTTGTGAGTGGATGTACACATTGGCAAGGTGACTTGGCAGTCACTACTGAAAAGTTATTCTATCTAACAACAACAATATTCCCTTTTTTCTCCCGTGCGAAAGCATGGGAGCAGCGGGGCTGCTTAGCTGGCTGTTTTGTCGACCTTTGAGTATCCTTTTTCTCAGAACTGTTCCAGTACCCACATATCATTGAGATTTTAACTGACTTATATGAGGAAAGCTGGTAAACCAATTGTCAAAATAAATGAAAAAGGTAAGATTTATCGCTTGCTCTAGTAAATTGTCCAACATGATAAGCAAATACGAAGAGCATTTACCTACGAATTTATGGTAGTTATTTTTTTCTTCAGCACTCAGTTGCTGCTATATGCTGAAGTCCACCAAGTAATCTTGAGGAGCATTCAAGCACTATATGTGAAAACCGAAACTTATAGGTTCACCCTGTATGAACTGTTTGCAGCCATGATTGCCAAAATATTTTATCATGGATTCATCATGTTTTAGCTTTCTCATCCTTAACCCTTCCACCATGCCCTTGCCCAGTGAGAAATGGGTGGTGGAATTCACGTGGTACCCACGTGGAATCCACGTTGAGTGGTGGATATTTGGTGGTGGTGGATATTGAGTGGTTGGACCCACGTGGAATCCACGTTGATTTCAAGTGGATTTGTGATGATTAGCATTAAATGTTAAACAGAATTTCTAATTTGTGGAACTTAACTCTCTGGTGACATTGCATCATTTATCATCCTGAAACCACGCTAGTTATGTGAAAATGTATCGCACATTCTATTTTTATATAATTCGTGGAAAGGCAGCCATGAGAGCGCATGAAAAATCGTAGACACATATATAGAAGGTTTAGCTATAGAGTGGTTGAGGTTTTAATGGTTTTAGGACAGCACCTACTGCTGTTTTAATTTTTCCACCAAATTTCCACGTGGGTTCCACGTTGATTCCACGACCAAAAACACGTGGTATCCACGTTACATCTCCACGTGGATTCCACCACCCATTTCTCACTGGGTGATTGTTGGGTATGTATACCAGTGGTAGAAAATAGCGCTATCATTCTTCATTCTAGATAGTTGAGTGAAGTATAACGCAAGTACCATGAATAAAAGTGCTGAATAGTATAAAATGTATTTTTTGTAAAAAAAATTAATGGAAATATTACAAAAAAAATACAGCAAAAAATATTGAAGTCGTTAAAATCGAGTGACATAAGAAAAAAATGAAAGATTGACAACAACTTAGTGTTTAACATCCAAATTATTTGATAACATACCCAATAATGACGTTTGTAGCGAAGGACACCCACCAAAAAAGACACCCCCGGCTACCGGCTAGCGTTCCCATATGGGATCACCCAAAAATAAATTCAAATTCCTTGTTGCATACGAAAGATATCACAATGCTGGCAAAAGAAACCGAAGTTGACAACATTCATTATGAGGATAAGATTAAATACATAGCCAAGTATATAAAATAAAAAGGAAAAAATCGCATTTACTGAAGACACTGCCATTTTTCCTCTTTTGCCTCCTCAAACAGAGTGAGTAAGAATACCTATCCTGCCACAATCAACTGCTGGTACAAATGCTGGCCGTCAGCACACGAACCAAATAAAGTGATACTTTGTAATCATTTTTGGCGAAAACAGCATGCTCTATAATGTTTGGATCGGAATTTATACGAAATTCTTTAGACCACTGCAGCTGTGCCCCTATGGGCACACTAGCCGTTCAAGGCTTAAGCTGAGAAAGTTCATAGTTCCCCATCAATTTTGATTAATTAAATAGTAATAAATTTTGATTAAATTTTCAATGTGTGCTCTTTTATCTCAAATATTTTTGTTTTATGAAATTTTTATCATTTCTTGAAACAATCTTTTGTTAAATTACCTTCAGTATCTAAAATTCCTGTTACTTTTTAAGGCTAAGGAGTAATCATACTTTCATAGAGTAGACATTCTAGATATCTGGTAGATATTTAAAAAACAAGCTTTCGCAACTTTAAATTCCCTTTTATAAAAATTTTCCAGAGTTGCCTTTCCTTTTTTAGTGCACTTGCATACAATGAATGACTTTATCAATCCATCCGCCAAAAAGCATAGCGGTTAACTATTTTTCTTCAAGATTTGGGTGTTTTTTTTTTTGGCTAATTCCAGTGGATGTATACAATAATAGTCTCCACTCAAAAAAGATATTCTAGGCATCCTACAGATATTCAAAATATCCAAGACATTGAAGACATTTTCTAGACATCTAGTAGACATTTAAAGCATTCAAGACATCTAGTAGATACTTAAGATATCCAAGACATTGCAGACATACTCTAGATTTCTAGAAGATATTTTGTGCCAAGTGGGGCCCCCTTTCCTTCCTAAACATCTCACGTAATTAATGGATGCCCCTTAACTTAAAGTCCCTAACTCCACAGCTCTTACAGCAATGCATAAAATGTAATTAAAATCATGAATTACCACATAAATATATAAAAAACTTAATAAAAAAATAAAACTGTCTTCTGAAAAGCCGAAATCGGAATTACTTCCATATAATTTGGCTAAAATCATAATCACACGATCCGTTACAATCATATTCACGATTTACAAATTATAAGCTGTCACGTCAACAAGATACACTATTTTGAAATAGATATATATTTGTACATGATTTTCGGATGTTATCGAGAAATATGTACTTACTTCCAGTGGCGGATCCAGGATAGGGACGAGGGGGGGTTTAAATAGGGTAGTTTCCTTCATCAAAGAAAACGAAAGGCATTGATTACGATTCGTTACACACCATTAGTATATTCATAAAACACAAATTATTTGGTTTTTGAAATACCGGTTTAGACGAATGTCAATGGCCAATTTTATCCTCATTTGAAAAAGGCCAGATTGGCGCCCATGCCATTCCACTCCACGTGACGTCACCTAGTTTCTACACGAGAGGATGGGAGTTATACATCGTCTGAGGTTACCAATGCATGCATGAGGCACAGAGCTCAGGGAAACATGTCTTAATAATCACCTATTAAAACTGGCTTAGGTCGGAAAGTTTTCTTCGTTTGATAAGGTATTAATAAACCTATTTTAAGCCAAGAGCTACCAGCCAGCAAGGTACTCAGCTACCCGCTAGCATCCTGCATCCTACCAGCGCTCAGAGCCTCGATCAAGGTCACCTCACAAGGCGGGAGGGGGAACCAGAAATGTGTCGCACGGACTTTTTCCCATCATTCCTACTTACGCGTCGCGTATTCGCGCGCTTGAAATTTTTCACTTTTCATTTAATCGCGAAAAATAGATATCGTCATTTAAAAATCTAAAAGCGTGAAATAAGTACTCCAGGAGTAATAATCTTTCGATTTAGGCAATAAAAAAATAAAAGGAAACCACCCTATTCCAGCAGTAATGGGGGTCGATAAAAAATTACCATTCTATCTAGTGTAAATTGGATACCCAGGCTATAGCCCCACCATAGATCTGCCACTGCTTACTTGGCTAATTCTATTTATTAGCCTTGTTGAATTTTCTTTCAAAAATCATTTACTGTAAGGTATAATTACCAAAATATGCTGTACTGACATTTATCCTTTCGAACAAATGTAGATTATAGCTATAAATATGTACAAAATAAGAAGAATATCAACACTGGTGTTTTTGATTCATCTATTAATACAGGACCCTAAATGAAATTAGACAATAAATTAAAAAAAAGAGACTTTTAACAAAAAATGTCAATTCTATCACTGAAGTAAGGGTTAGACCAATAGACATCCCCAGGGGAGAAGGGTCAAAGCTAGAGGTTTAGAAGATGCTGGAAGAAGTTGAGAGGGCCCTGTGGGCAATAAACAGGGAATTAGGCATAAGGCAAAAATCGGCTACCAATTTCTTTCACTAGGTATGTATTTGTGACAAAAATCAACAGCATAATATTTTTCACAGATTGGTTGATGACATCACCAACTCCTGCTGAGAGGGTCACCACATCCGTTACTCCCAGGTCATTAGCATTGTTCGTTGTAGTTCACACTCTTGAATGCAATTCCTTCTTTCAATGAGGGTGCTCTTTGTATGACTCTGAACTATAATGACGTCACCAATGCATGAAAAGTAGGTGGCAACTTTAGTGTTTTTTATGCTTAAAAATTATGAGGGTAGTGGAGATACATTTTTTTCTCGTCACAACTCATCTATAAATTTCTTTCAATCAAGTGGGGCCTGCATGGATAATCTCATTCCAACTAGCCTTCTAAGCGTTAAATAATAAGCTCTAATAGGGCTACAAAAATTGATGTTCTATTGCAAAATGGAGAATGGCTTAGTCGTAAACAAAGCATAAAATCTTGAATAGAGAAATTTTTTAATTCTTGAGAATGAATTTGACATATATTCTTCAAATGTTCTGGCAGTTGCGTTGCCTTTCAAAATGGATGTTATACTCTGCATTGGTACCAAACTTAAGTTAAGATTTTCTAGTGGTAGTCCCGTCAGGGATGAATACACACGAAGTAGCGGGTCGAGGTGGCCCGACTACTTCCTCCCGTTCATCCCGAACTGAGGATGAACACATGCCACCGTAAGGTGTGCACCGATAGATAAAATACATCCAACACACAGTTAAAATACTGAGTTGCAACCAAACATCTTAAGTTCCCCTCATGTGGCTAATATTTCAAAAGGTCTCTTAGTCAAAGCTGTGACAATGTATCAGGTTCCAAGACTGATGAAATGTTATTTTTTTGTTTCCTATGATAGTAAGTAGCCTAATCCTTTAAATCTTTCACACATCCCTCTCCTCATTAATGGCCTCTGCCATAACAGTATGTGTATATATTTCCAAAAATATATACAGTATATCCTCCATTTCATGAACCTCCACAAAGTGACACTGATCAATGAACTACTCTCCTGGTGCACACTGCAGATATGTATAAAGAAAATGACAAAAAGGAGGCTGTGACGTAAAGCCATAGTATAGAATAGAAATAAGTCAACATCAGACTCTTACCCTGACATGGCTGCCAAGGAGAGGGTGGGGAAAGGAGGTATAGGTTGAGGTACATTCATTGAGTATTAAATCTAATCCAGATGATCATTACTTTGAAACAGTTAAATCAGCTACCTTGTCCACGCCTTTGTCAACGGTCCATTTGACAACAGTCAACCATACGTGCTCACAGTTTTGACCTTCTAGAAACTTGATTTTAATTTCACCAAGAATATTGTCAGTGAATATGTTCAAAATTTTCCCCTTATCAAGGCAATGATGACCCTAAAAAGTGATGGGGTAGCATTTTTTTTTTAGCATAATCAGATGCCCACCAGGAGACAAATGCATGCTATCTTAAATACACCAAAAGGTAAGTCTTACTCACTAAGTTAAGATCTCTTCAACTTTTAAAGAGTAAGTTCCACCCAATGCATTGAACTGACTGGATAGGGACAACTTGCAAGAGAATTCTCAAGAGGAATGACAGAATGGTCAAGCACCATAGCCTTCACAAAATACTTTATATGGAGGGAAGACGAGAATAATTCACTTAATTTTGCAAGTACGCATGTATTTGATATAAAAACTAAGCTTGAAAACTTATACTCTTCCAATTCAGTGCCTCCAACTGCTGGAACATCCAGCAATCCAATCCAAGCTTGAGGACAGACCGATGTTAAGGTCTTAAATAACCACATGACTGTTATGCAATAAATGAAAATATACAAAACACACAACCATATATTTACCCCAAATCCCTTACACATGCACTCTCCAGCTGCAACAACCAATACAGTAGGAAAAAAACCACCACACATCACCTCCACAATATAGCTGAGGAATGAGAGTTCTAACAATACCCTCACCTCAACAAAGATCATATGACATCATGAGTAATCACCACACAATTCATCACTTACCACAATCAACCTTTTTTTTTGTTACATCCTAAACACATTTATACAACTCTCTTCAATCATCAAAGGCAGGGGAAAAATACGAAGATCTTTAACTTTTGTAAAATATAAACTCTTTTAAAACAATAGCCATAATTATTTTGGACAGTATTTGGAGGCTTGCAAGGCTGCACATCACAATGGAGAATGGTGATGTACACGATCAGCTTGGTGCTGAATGAAGATTTAAACTCAAGTTCCCAATTGCCCATTGGAAAATTATCAATTCAAGTCATGGAGCAAACTTTAAGAACTAAAAAAAAAGAAAATCTAAGGAAATAATGGCAAACGATGGGAATAGAATTGAGATGTACACTATAAAGTGATTGCCACAACAGAGAGATTCGTAATCCATTGGAAAAGGGTTGCAAGGAAAAGTTTATCAACCTCTCCTTGAAACTGAGTCTAGGGCTAATAGAAAGAAGATTGAACGCCATGACTTCCTTTGAAACAAGTGAAATTCCTTTACATTTTTGTGCTAATGTTGAAGCAGCAACACATGCAGGAATGGTTTTGGAGATGAAAAAAAGATCAGTAAAGGCAGGACTTTTAAGTAGTGCAACATGCCATGATACAAAACTAATTACTTCAGTTCTCAGAATATCAATACTGTTGGTATGATGAATATACACCCTCAACTACTCTCTCCTCAAACGTAAGTCCCCTCCAACTCCACTTCAAATTCATGTACAGGGGTACAGATAGCATCAAGAAGATGCAATGACTAACATCGGGCATTTCGGCAATCCAAGACTCGTCAACAAAACACCCAAAATAACAAAAAAGACCATAATGTGGTGCTGGCACGTGTGTTCACACAAGTATATCTAGATGTGCACACAATGCACGCACTCCACACACATAAGTAATCACTCCTGCCTCACAACAACTTAAAAGAGTGCGCTTTCATCATTTACACATGTATATATATATATTTGTATATATATAATATTCTAATAATGATGCTGCTACATTTCACTAGATGTAAAACTACATATTTACACTGCATTTCACAGCCAATGTAAATGACTGCCAACTTGAAGTATGCAAACAAAACCAAAAAGAAGTCCTCAGGAGGCTATGACTGGGGCAAATCATTCTTCACTATACAAGAATATGAAGGGTGAGTTAAGCAACCACTAGAACTCATGACCTTACTTTCCATCTCACCTCCTCACCACTTGCAGCTATATGAACTTCAAACACCGCATTCGGTACCTCATTTCCTTTAAAATGGAAAACCATATTTTACAAGAATTACTTAACTACATTAGCCAATACATTCATTCCACTGTGAGCTGTTTTTACAAGATTTTTTTTACAATTACAGTCTTATAAAAAAAGCAAAGACAGCACAAAATTCAAAAAAATATTATTCATAAAAACGTTATTCACAATTCTGAACTAGAGCATTACTAATGGGAAATGCCTAACTTCTCACGAAATGTGAGGCAATTATGAATTACACAAGGAGAATCAGCTAAAACATTTTTTTTTTTTATACAGTGGGAAACACCTTTGAACACTCTTCACGTATGAAGTCAGGTGAATACTTATGAGAGAAAAAAATGAAAAAGAGCAAACATGATGCACCTGCCGCACAATATGACGCTCAGTCGCTCCACAAAGGGCTCCTTGAGGCATCTGTAAGCGCATTAGATGGCTGAACACAAAACTCATACCAGAAACTAGAGTGCTAGACGAGAGGGGGGGTGTTTCGGATGCATCACCAACGAGGCGTGAGCAGAGCTGCCACCACAATCAATCAGCTCCACTACCACACCGCACATGGCACCCGCGTGAGCAGAGATGGTGCAAGCCCTGTTGGTCCCAGCCACGAGAGAGCTAGGCTAGCCCCAGACAGTCAACACCTGCCCGCATCCCATCAAGCTGTGGTAGACTTTTGGCCCAGCTGCAGGAACTGCTCAAACGCAGCTTCCATCTCCTCATCCATGCCTCCGTCAGACCAACTGTCACCCCATTCACCATCGCTGCCATGAAAAAACAAGCATGCACTACAATTATTAAAGGGAGAAAGGATGATTTGAGGCTGTCCAAGTGTCCAGGGTTCAAATACGGAATATACAACGTAGGACACTCTAGTCGGTCAATGGATGAGCTGCCACCCAACATGCATTTAAATGGATTAACAAAAGTCTCCACTCGCATTGCTGAAGGTAAATCCATGGTCGGATCAGATACCTCAGATCCAAATATCCACGGATTATGCCCTTCACCTTATACTCCGGATTCAAATTCGTCGAAGAAATAGAATCTGAATCCGAAGCTTTAAATCAATGCTTTCATGAATACAACGTTCCATAAGAGGGAATAGAAAGAGTTCCGATCCTCTCTTTGCATACGCCGTTGCTCTACGATGCTTGTCCTACTCACGAATAATTTTGTTTAAAAGCTCTCGTAGAGCTGCAATAGAATTGCAGCAGTAAATTTTAAGGCAAAACACAACAGGCACATAGCATGAACCTTCCCAAGAGATTGTACAACAATCGGGGGAATCTCAGCACCTTAGGATAATAATCACATCAAAAGTAACCACATCATAGATTTCACAAAACCACCCTAAGGCCGTAGGATAATAACCACGTCATAGATTTCATGGAACCACACTCAGCCCTCCATCAGCCTCTGCCTTTTTTCCTTTCCGAGACCCCACAGACCATAAATCACTTGCCTCAAAGGAAAATATCAAGTTGCACGGGAGCAATGGAAACGTGTTTCATCCCTACCCCATCTCACCCACTGACCTTTTTCGGTCTACCAGGTTCAATTCTCCCAATTTCTGTAGGCCAAATGCTAGGTTAGTCACCTACTGAGCTCAAAGATATCTCGATATCTTTCAGCAATTGTACGATTGTATGACACGCACGAGGTTCAAAAAAGAATGAGACCTAACGAGACGCATATCTGACAGCATATAAGTTTTTTAAGCTCTAATTTATTCACCCAAAGATTTATAGTCACAACAAGGGTACCAATGTTCAACATAGTCCAAACAAGACCATTTCAGAAGAGACGTTTCTTTTAGGAACCGTCGAAAGAAAAACGGTGAATAATAAACACGATTAATTTACGCGAACACACATAAACAGGAAAATTCGTTTCAGTTTCTCAATAGAAGAATGTGGCATGATGCAATTGAGGATTAATACCTTCCCGAACACAGGAAATCCTCGATATACGAACTAGATGCATTCCAAGACCTTGTTCTTAAGTTGATAAACCTACAGTCCGGCTGCCGAGAGTTGTTCAATGACAGACAGAATGGTCTAGGTCGGGGCAGGGGGCAAGGTTGCAAGGTAAGAAAGGGAAATGCCTACTTGACTTGTGAACAAAAGCATTCCGTGAAGAAAGGAGCTGGAAGGGACGACGAGCGTGAAAGACCCAAAGGAAGAATCACTTGTTTCAATGGTGATTTGAAGAAAGGGCTTGTTTTGGTGGATCAGGCTTATTTTGGTGCTCCATATGCATTTGACAAGTTGGTATGACTAGGCGCGGGTGTGAGGTGTATTTGGGTGACAGCGATTGGCTGCAAACCATGCTGGCGCAGGGTTTTCCACCCCTCCTATTGTGCTGCCATCGGACAACTCTCACTGACCTGATCGTATGCTAGGAATCGACGAGTACGGTTATCCTCCAGAATGCAACACTGCATTACATCTAACTCACAATTGTGACGAAATTATCTAGCTGGGCCTGCGACACATCCAGAGTCGAAAAAAATAGCTCCCCACAGTAAGGGAGAACGGGAGAAACGCTGAACAGCTCCTAAATTCCCACCGGATACAATGATACTTTTTTCAGATTGTGCCCAAAATGCGAGTTCTTTTATGCCATACCGTGTAGTATCGGCTAAATCGAAAAAGGTGCCAAATTCGAAATTTGATATTTTTGAATGCTCGTATCTCTGAAAGTTAGTAAATCGAATGTGCATAGGAAGAGGAGAATGTGCATATGTCCAATTTACGAGCGGTAATGAGTGGGTCACCATGACCCCACTGGAATGACGCTTATTACATGATGCTGCGTGTACACTGAATAGAGAACAATAATTGGTACTCTTGGGCACAGTACACAAGAAGAACTTAAACGTGGTGCGATAATTAAAACTTAGTGTGGCGTACATCTACCTAAATGCCATTGCTTATTCGTGGAACTTTGTAATAAAGTTTATTTTGTAACCGCCGGGACCGGGATTGAGGTTCGTCATTTCGTAAAAATGAAAATTTCGTAATAACGTTTCTTTTACTATGGCTTGGATAGGCCTTTTCCTCAGGACCAATGATTTGCTTGGTAATAACGAGAACTTTGTAATAACTTTGTTCGTATTAATGAGAGTCTACTGTATCACAGTGCTGCACCTTCGCCCCTTGTCTCTGAAGACAACGACATCACATGCAAGATCGGACGTGTTCTTCCCTTGCTCCTTCGCTCGTAGCCTCGTTGCTTGAAAGATGGAGGGAGCGCACTCCTTACCCTCTACCCCTCCTTCAGCGCTCTTCACTCATAAGCATTTCCAATTTCTTTTATCCACCATTTAGTCCAACAATGTACACACTCGTTCAAATTTTTTAAACTGCAGGTTTTGACACGAATATAATTTTAAGTTGCAATAATCCTCATAATAATGTTTGAAGATGATTTTTGAAAAAAATCAGGTCCTTAGCATAATGGAAATTACTCGGCAACATAGATGTTGACTATTAACCACGCATTGTCCTTCAAAACTACGCATTTCTCCACGTTTGATATGCGATTACTATTTGCAGTATAAATGCCGTGGGATGCCCACTCGTGGCAGTAAATATAGCGCTCCCTCCGAAGCGAAAAACCCTGCGTGATCTTTTCTATGTTCACCTCTGAGGGTCTGAGGTACCGACGTGACGGCACGATTCTTATAAGTAAGAAAAGCAAACATGAGCATTTTAAAAATACGTCACTAAGGGAGAAACTCCCCTGCCTGCCGCTTGCTTTTAACCTAGGGTTTCAGATGATTGACTCACTCTGAAAACCAAGGCCACTAAGTTCCCCTTTGACTTAAGACCGGAGAAGGGGCATGGGGAAGATAAAAGAAGCTTGTGTAAGAGATGCACCCCCATTTTCGCCTGCAATTTCTGGGAAAAAAAGGTGTACCTCTTACACGTGCTTATACGGTACTACCCAATCTATATCTGATTCTTTTATGTGCAACATTCATTTTCACATTGATTACATCAACGCTATATTAGGGGCGCCAAATCTCAACATCCTAGCACATGCAAAACCATTTTGCATAGTAAAAACAATTTTGTTGTTTATTTGAGTAATTCCAAATTAAGTTCTTTTTGTTGTTTTCAATAGTTTAACAGGTAGCATAGTAAACTATAAGAAAATACCAACCCAGATTCATCATCATAAATGGCTGCTATGCTATCCTGAAGGAAGTTGCTCTCTTCAGCAGTGAGGATCTGCCCATCGGGCCCATAGAACACTGGATCATCCTGAAGAAAGAGAAGAGGCAGAGAATTAGAACACGACAAGGCTCCTTGTTCATTAGTGCACCGAATACAAAGCTTCAATCACAGGGTAAACCTATGGCATCACAGGGGACTCGCAGCAAACTTCTAAAGATTGGGGAAAATTTCATTACATTGAGGTGTAAATGTATCGGTATATTGGGTGTGCAGAGCTCTGATAATAGAAAAAACTTATTATCAGAATGATTGATAGATATCAAGGAACTCATGGAACGAATGTTCTTGGTCACAAAAAAAAAGGTGAATATTGCTCTCTAAACACAATTCAGAGATTTTACTTTCATATCAATAGAATCCTCTTTTCCCCTTACGTCATTTCATTCATTCGCATCATTATACTCATACATTTTTCATCTAAGGCATAACATGGCCTGTCCTGGATACTGTTGACAAAGCACTAAACATAGCAATCAACTATGAAATAACTTAAGTCAATAAGCGATTACGCTAACTTGTACATTGTAGTCCATATGTTTTCAGAGATGGTAGCAGCTTGTGACCTCTGAACATACAGAGGGCTGGATTATGGACTCTCTTTGTGGTTCAGCATTTGTCTCTTCCAACCTCTCTCACTCTAATTTTTTTTGCAATTTGTCTATTATGACAAAATACTACATTTGACTACAAAATTAAAGCCAATGTGTAATTTATTCTGTCACCAATGTCAAATGAAGCTTACATAATACAGTCGGATCCGGATTTAACGTCTTCGCATTTAACGTTTTTCCGCATTTAGCGTTTATTTTTTAGGGTCCCGATTCATTCCCTATTAGGACAATGTAAAAATTATCCGTATTTAGTGTTTCAGCATTTTGCGTTTTTCCTCATTTATGGTCGTAAAATTTTTTCCCGCTCAAGATTTTTTTGCCCGATTTAACGTTTTCTCATGACGGCTCATGCAAATGATTATCCAAATCTTCGAATTTCTGCTCATCAACAAGAAGAGTCTCATGAAAGTTTACCAAGGGTCAATAGAATCTACCGGGGTACGCTTCTTCAACTGCTTTCTTCCGCAAATGCAGAGCTGGGACCTTCAACTCGCAAGCTAGGTGATTTATCTTCTCGTAATGTTTCGCTCCCCTTCTGATCCAAACACCAGACACTTTTTGTATCAGATCCGATCTAATGGAGCAAATTCATCCCTTAATAACCTCTAACTACCTTATCCTTCACCTCGTGAACTTCGATGATACGTGACGACTGATGACACGAGTTATACTCCGAGGGCCGCTACAATGATGGTTTCCTCGTAATGTTTTCAATTGACGGCTTATGCCCCTTTCAACTCTACTCTCTACGGGTAGTCCATTGTTAGCCCAATATTTTTTCCAGTCGGCTACTTTCTCTTTTCAAAAGAGGCCCAATATCATTTGTGCAGTTCACTAGAAGATTCTTTTTATAATCCATTCCAAGGTCAGTTTCCACGGAGGAACAGCGAAAGAACCGAGGAAGTGTTTCCCCAGGCGTGATCGTGAGTGAAAGCATTCTTTCCTAATTCCCAAAGGGCTTTACTACTTAAAATAATCATAGCATCTTGAATAAGCAACCCAAATGGATAAATGGTTACTGGCCCTTGATTAATATCATCACAGATAGCAGTGCTTTGGACAAAAAATTAAGGACAAAGACTTCTCATTCTTAAACAGTCTCAGTCCAAAATATGGATTGGAAAACATAACCAACGCACCACATTTGAGTTGAAGTGTCCGCGTCCCCGGCCGCTACCTCCGTGCCACTGCGAACCGCCACCTTCCACACCACGGCAATGAATCTGAGCAGCAGGCGAAGCAACTGTCGTCGTCTCACCGCTGAGAGCATAGTTACGCCTCCCCCATCCTGCTCGTCGTAGTTCACCCACTGCCGTGGCTATTCGCCGGACACCTCGCTCACCTGCGTAACCTCCAGCAGCATGGGCAAGATCATTACTCAGTTGGGTCATGCGCAGCCGATCCATCTCCTCCAACTGCCAGCCTGCAAGCTGCCCAAAAGCAAAGCAACATCGGTTATGCCTCAAAATGGGGGAACACAAAAAGAAATGAAGCATTGAATTAAATACCACTACAAATATGAAAGTATTACAGCAGTTTAAGTAGGTTTGCATGAAAAATTTCATGAATTACGCCAGCCTGTCTGCTCCTTGTAAACCCACTTTATACATTAATTCTAACACTGGAATACATTAATACTATCACTGATACTTAATACCAATACCACAATCCTTAGGAGTCAGCTCATTTGGAGGCATTAAATATCACGTGGTGAGAAATAATTTAGAAGACAAAATTACAGTGCACTCACGATTATCCGGACTAATGATGGGGAGAGACGGCACGAATAATCAGAAAACACAGATAACCCAAACTTTCAATTAAATGTCTTGTAATGTTCATAATTTACGTAAATCAAACAATAGATTAATTATTTATGCAGTTATTCTGTTATTTTAGAGTGCTTCCCAGACTCATTGAGAGCTTTCTTTGCCAGTTCGCAATCTTTTTAGTGGCGATAACATTGTGGTACTTGCATTTAAAATGCTCGATATAAGGCCTGGTTTCGAAAACCACACATCCATGGCTGTGTGATCACGGATACAGAGAAGTGGTTTGCACGAATGCTTCAAAACCACTGCTCGACATCGGAAATTACACTGTCAGGCACCACGCCATATAGTCACGTCTCGCACAAGTTGCCCGGGTTGCAACTGCTGCGGGACGTGTATCTGTGATCACAGAGCACGGTCGCGCACACGAGACTTGGAAAACAGGAACACGATGCTCCTGTGAATGCAACTAGCGCGCAATTGCTTCCGATTTACGAAGGGGAATCTAACAGAAATCATGAGCCTTGTATATCCTAGCATTAATGCAGTAATTCCGATGATTTTGCGACTGATTTTATTTTTTTATAAAGATGGCGGAAAATATTGATCGAGAGTGAAAATCAAGCACGGATAATATGCAACACGGATATACCACAGCCGGATAATTCAGAGTCTGCTGTATTCCTAAAATTGAAAATTCCAATTATGAAATTCACTAAGATAAGTTACTCATAAACATAAGTTTTCTAACTCCTCTATAAGGAAAAAATATTGGTTCACCAGGGCATTTCAGCAATCAAGACATTGGATAAAAATTTGTTTTGACTGTACTTCATTTCTACAGGTATTTTAATATAACCAACCTATTGTTTAATACCGCACAAATACATACAGGAAAGCTAGAGAGAATGTCACAGAATTTATTTACCATGAAAACAACAAGTCTTTTCATGAATTACAGATCTGCACTAGAAAATACTGAGGAAGCTTGTTTTCATGAGTATGGCATACAGTGTGAATTGGTATGTAACGAGTGATAGGGAAGTTACTATCAGTGTACTCTATTTATTACGAAGTCCACGGTGATAAAAAGTTTAAGACTTTTTGGTGCTGGGAACTTTGTAACAACTAGTCTACTGTAAATCCATTTTTTTTGCATGTAAATCATAAGCCTTCCGATATAACACTGCCAATCACTCGCTGCATCCTGATTCACACTATATGCCATACTTGTGAAAATGAGCTTGAAATGTATGCAGTGGAGTTTATGGTTTCCTTTTGATATCATTCCAAAAAATAAGGGGATATCCATCTTAAGACAGATAATTGATGTAATACAGTGGAACCTCGATAAAACGACACCCCACGGTGCACCAATAAACACTCGCTAAGGCGAATTGTCGCTTTACCGGAGGTGGTGCAAATAATAGCCAATATACCTCATATTTCTCCTTTATTTTTATTTTCTCGCTTAGACGCGTTTAGTGTTTTTTTGGCCATGGTGTGTTCCATCAAATGCTTTCTATTCATGCAACTCATGGACGTGCGGGTATGCTGATGACTGCTTTCTGCCGCCCGAGGAACAAAATAAGATCAAGCATTCGCGAATGCTAATGCCACAATATTTCACCAAAATTAACTACTTATTTATCGAACGACAGTTTACCACATAAGTTTGAGACTGAGCACTCCATTAACTTCATTTCTAACAGATCGCTAGCAATTACAGAGATTAAGGAGTCTTGGTGTAAGTTTTTCCAGCGGTGGAACCCTTGCCATGGCGAGAGCCAACACCAAAAGGGCCTCGTAAAAACGAAATTTTTAACATGCTTATTATAGGATCAATTGACGGTACATCGGCTATCTCTCGTAATAGCGGGGGTCTCGCTATAGCCCGCACTCGCTTTAACGAGGGTCCACTGTATAAAACAATCTCTTTGCAGCAAAAACTTTTACCGCTCCTAGGAAGTCCATCACAAATAGGATTGATTGTACTTATATTTTCTGCCCAAAGGGCTTTACATCTAAAGAAATCATAGCATTTTGAATAAGCAACCCAAAGGGATAAATGGTTACTGGTCCTTGATTAAGATAAGCTATACAGGTAGCAGTGCTTTGGACAAAAAATTAAGAATTGATTTGGAAAAATAACTCAAATTCCTGGCATATGCATGACAGCTAAGTGGTTCATGGATATTCAGTTCACTGATACCTTGAGTGCTTGGCAGACACACTTGAGACCTTCTCCGTGGCTCTCAGCAGCCTCCACAGCTGATTGAACCTTGGCGTTCTGTGCGTGTGCATTGGCTGCAAGGGCCTGCGCCACCAGCCTCTCAAGGAGGGCAAACAACTGCTCCCCCAGCGCCTTGATCCTACGACCCTTCCCACCGCTGACCCCTCCCTCTCCCTCCTCCACCTGCATGAACAGCTCAGCAAGGAAGATGGCCACTCCATTGAGCCTGTGTGAATCTTCACTGGATGCTGATGGCAGCTTAGTACACCTTACAAACCACAAATTGGGAAGAAATAAAATTTAAAATACACAAAAAAAAACAAGTTGAGTAATGATACGCTATAGAGTTTGAACATAACTTTTGAATTTAGAAAAAAAATTTCATGGCTTTGTTTATTTCCAAATTCCCTGTAAACAGCACATAGAGGCCATTACAACGAAGGATTAACAAAGCATGACACAAACATCAATGCCCTGGATAGACCCCACCTACCCAGGCGGGATTCAAACCCGTGACCTACGGTTTGGCAGGCAAGGACTTTACCCCGACGCAACAGAGAGAGGCCAGCCTTTGGTGGTAAAGGCTGGTAGAAAAGTTATTTTCCAAAAGAACCACATCAACAATAATTTACTTATTTTAAGTCACAGCTATCAGCAATTTCAACAAAGAGATAACACCAGTTCCATATGACAATAGGTTGAACTAACATATGCACTGATAAAAGCTTGTAAGAGAGATCTCATACGATCCGAGGAAACATAATTGAAACATCTATTTTATGATAATTCATCATCAGACAAAAGGATTAAGTTAGAAAGAAATAGCACAAGAGTCATAAGGAAAAAAATATTCTCTTTTATAAATTCTACAAGTATTCCAGCTAGCACCGAAAATAGGGTCCAAGTTAAAAATTCAAGATTTAGTGAGGATAGATTCCGCGCTCCTTTTACCAATTTTACAACAGTCAAGCTACCAAGAATTGAAACTAAATAATCAAAGTAAATATCTTTTGGCACTAGGCTGATTCTCTGTTTCTCATGACATCTCAAATGCAAATGATTATCCATATCTTTAAATTTCAGTTCATCAACAAGAATTTTCACATAAAATTTTGGCCAAAGATGATTGAATTTATTGGGTCGCGCTTTTTCATCAGCATTCTTTCGAGAATACAGTGCCGGGACTTTCAACTCATAAGCCGGGTATTTTTTCTTAATTCAATGTTTCACTCCCTCTTCTGATCCCAACACCAGAAACTTTTACTATAAACTTTGATCTAATGATGCTAAACCATTCCTAAATCACTAGTGACAACTTAATCTTTCACTTCATGAATTTGATGGTTCTATTTTAAACACTTGCTCAGCCGACAAGGAAACAACCCTCGAAGAAAAATGATGGTAGCTAACTTGTGATTGGTTACATTGAGGGGGAGATCCTGCTCATTAAGCGATTCTCTTGGGAATGCTCCATTCACTCATGTGCCACACACCATCTTGCTCTGGAAGTGAAATACTGAGTAATTTCATAGTTTTAAGTATTCATTTTTACAGTTCTTATTTACAATATTAAGTTCTCACAAGGAGACATCGTGAGCATTTAATTACTTAAAGACTAATTAATTTAGTTACTTCGCAATTTTTGTATTTTTATATTAGTTTTTGAGTTTTAAATGGAACTCCGAATCGTGCCTTACCAAATGAATTTGAGGACCCATACAATTATTTACAAGTGAATTTCCAGGTAAACAGTCACATTTTGATACTCTAGCTCCAGTGTTCTCACGGTGTCCTTCACACGAGAGCAAAAATTTACTTGCTGGCTCTATTATACACAAAAGCACTCTTGACAGTATTCTCCCAGACGTAGTTATTGCATACTGCACCGTGCTGGAGTGGGTGACTTTCTGCATACTACCAACAACCTTACGCACAGAAATCTGCCCTTCATGTCCACTCCATATGAGCAGCTAGTTTGATCAGTGATGATGAAATCACCATTATATTTCGTCATTAAATTTTTTTTCTGCCATAGAAAAATCTCCGCAGATTTTAATACATCCTCTGTTGAGCAATGCCCTTTTTTTAATCCATAGTAATTTTTCCTTGCACAATTCGAAATTTATTTTTCAAGAGGTTACCCACGTAGAACTCGCTGTGAACGAAAAAGTCGAGGAAATATGCTGATTGGCCACCAAGAGTGCCCACTCCTGCAAAGTCCTCACAGGCACCGATTCACACCTTGCCTCCCATCAATTAAATGATTGTACACCCATTCATCAATCATTCCCAGTTTTATGAGGCGTGTGCCTCCACTTTCAATGTCTTTCTTCCATTCCTGAATCACCCGTATTTATCAACTTCAACGTTTTTCATTCATAATCTCTTTTCCACTGCGCTTTCCCTCCATTAGATTTTCTCCACAGCCCACCCACTGTCTTCCATGCAAATCTCGATCGTTACTACAGAATATCTTTCCTTTCAACATGTCTCCTTGTGACTCACCTTCTAGTGTCCTTCAAAGAGTTCTGTTCCAACAACCCTTCCTCCACAGCTGACCCTTGCTAATCCCTGAGTGAGGCACCAATGCCCAACTGTGTTAAAACGAGTGCGAAAGAAAGACAGAGAAGACTTCGAGAATGGCCTGAGCAGGCTGCTGGAATGCAGGGTCATTGTGCTTGACGGGCCATAAAGGGCAGGAGGGGAAACTGGCTCAGTGACTGAATGTGAGGATAGCCAATGGCATTTATTAGGTGAGAAGAAAGATTTGAGATTACAAACATACGAAGAGGCTGTGGGAGCAATGGTTGGGTCGAGGATGAGCACATTACCCGGAAATTCATGAGAAAGTTATTATAGTCCTCAAATTCATGCGGTAAGGCACATTTGCGAGTTCCATTTACAACCCATATACTAATATGAAAATATCTTCACATGTGAATACCTCTCAAACCCGGGCCTTTGTGGAAGAAAGACATGGGTGACACTTTTTCTACCTTATCTATATTTTATTTTTTATTTTATTCTCAAACCACTGGATACAGCTCTTATTGGCCATTTTACACCGGGGTGTTCAACAAATGTAACAAGTAAACGTACACAAACGACCGTGCCCTGGACCGGGGAAACCTAGTTCCAGAAAATGACATCCAGATCCCGAACATCACTCTTGCGATGTCTCCTTGTCAGTTCCAAGTTACAAATTGATTACAATCAACACAAACACTCAAAAGCAAACAATAAAAGCCTTAAAGTAGAACGGACCTGCCTTCCTAACAATCTATGCTGAGCATTTAAGCATGGTTATAAACCCAAGGAACAGCAAATGTGATATAACAAGTGTATTATTTTAGCCTCCCATCAAGTGTGAACATTGTTTTAATCCCAATTTACTTATTTTTGGGCACTTCATTGTGTTGTAATTCCGAAACTTAGATAAGACATCTCAGCTGCCTATGCCAGGAGTACAAGCAAGGAGTCAATTAAAAGGTGACTAATGTGCCTATTCATGATGCTCATCCATAACAAAGAAGGGTTTTTCAAACAACAATAGTGTGATTGATTTATTTTTACCGCTACTGTGACCATCTATGGTGAAGTACTCTTAATGTACTCTTTACCTTTATGATGGCTACAGCATGAAGGGACTGCAAGTGGATAACTTGGACTGCACAGTTAAAATTATATGCATTTCCATGTGTTATTTAATACAATGATAAAGTTAATTCAAATGGGATGTGTCATCAGTGAATATCTCTCCAGGGATAGTGTAGCCAAGGAATCCATGCCATGAATGTGAACTTGCGATGGCTGGAGCATCACTTGCAGAAATTCAGGCATCGATTGATTCCATAGATGAGGAAATAAAAAAGGAAATGGAGCAACTAAAAATATACAATAAATTTTGGACCTCCAATCCTTCAACATGATGAATTGATCTTGCAGTGCACTGCAGTTCATGGCTAAGCAAAGGAACATACCTGCCAATTAAATAACTTCTAAACGCAGAGGCAGGAATGGAGGCAGAGAGGTTGTACAGGAAACTGCAAAGGCGGGCACCGTTGTAGCGGAAGTTGTTTTCAACAATAGACTGCAAAAGAATGATTTGATTTTACATAGTAGATCAAAACTAAAATAAATATATACACAAATGAGACCATAATACCAAGCCAAGAAAAGCAATAAACTCTCCATATTGCGCAATTTTATTTTGTCATTTCGTATTTGCATTCATTCAATGATTCAATGACAAAAGTAGTGCATTATGATGAGAATAAACTATGGTGAGGGTAGCTCTACAGCAAGTGATCTTTTGCACTAGTAGGTCCATGTGGAAAAGCATACGGGAACTATACAACTTATACTACGAATACTCGTGTTTGTGCTCGAGCTACAACAAGTCCATTTCTCCACAGATGTTACCCTTAATGTACAAATCTCAGAATATCTCCATAATAAACTTCAACTGTTGGATGGTATCATCAATTTCAGATATATTTCACAGTTAGGCATAATTAGGACAGACACATGAAAACAAATGAAAGATGAAATGATAAGAAACCCCCTGTTGACAGCTGCACCATTGAACTTGAGGGAACGGAATCGTGTTGGCATTTTAGCCGACATTTGTGCCAAGCCTCAACTGCTTAGTGAATCAGCAGCTGTTTAACTTAATGGTTCTAAATTCATAGCACTATGTCAGCTTTTTCACAGGAAAATTGATGCTAATTTAAAATCATTATAAAACATCTTATTCTTTATGCAAGTTTCTAGCTCCAGGAACACCAAAAGAATAAGATATCATACACATTTCTGAAATCTTTCGTCACCGAGAAAAGTTCAGCAGTCCATTATCTAACTCATGGCCAATTGAAGTTACGGAATTAAGTTTTTGAATTCAGACTATGAATCAAGAAGTACTACTAGGTAGCCACAAGAAGCACTTTGGTGACAATAAAAAAATAAGTGCTTTTCTTAGCCAAACCCAGGGTAACGTAAGGGAATTTTCGGACTTCATGGAAATGTTCCTGATGTCTGACTGGTGCAGGCTGAATTTTCGCCTGCTGCCAAAAAATGATTTTTTTTTGTGTTAAAACATAAAATAATTCAAATTATGGTGCTGCTATTTTTAACACAGGTTTTTGCCGCAAAGCTAACAAGTAGTAATCTCAGGTATCCAAAATTAAGATTCTGCAGCCTGTATATGAGGTCAAGAACTATGTATGTATCTGTGGCAAGAGCTTTTCTGCAGGGCTTGGGAGGGAAAAAATTGTTGTCTTAGATGTGTACAAACACAGTAGTAACAATAAGAAGTGATTTAGGGAAATTTCATTTCTCTAATCTTCTTTTCCAGTATTGAGTCAAGGCTAACACCACATTAACAGACACCTATTATTCTCTTTGCACACATCCAATGATTGTATTCAAAGTAGCTTTCACTATTAGTTCTTTATTTAAAACACTGTAGAATAACTTTGACCCTTGGTCAGTTCAATAAATGTTAATATTGTTATAAATAAAATAACTTTTTCACCGTGAAAGTAAACAGCACTCCTTGGCTACTAATCTGTTGATATACACATGCTGATGCAAAATTATAAATGCACTCCAAAGGTGTCAGCACTAGATGTGCCACAGCCTATCTGATAATCGATGTATCATGCTATTGGTCATACAGATCAACAAATACATTATTTATATGAATCACCATCATCTGAAGTAGAGATGTGCGAATAGTATCCGCGAATACTCGAATACTAGAAAGTATTCGATATTCGAGGTCTCGAATAGTTATGCTAAAGGTACCATCTCAAATACTTTGAATTTCGCGTCATACACTGTCACATGCACGTCGTTGGTAGTTGACTCGGAAATATGTAGAGTACTGTAATCGTTTAGTGCACGCAATGCCGTTTTAGGCAAGTTGACGAATTACATCAAATTTGTGGATTAGAGCGGTGAAAAGAGTTTGACTTGGGGAACCGAAATTGATCGGGTGAAAAAATCCCCAATTCCCCCACCAGGAGAACCTCAGTGCCGTGGGATAGTAACTGCGTGGCACAATTCCCAAAATACGCTACCCCCTCCATCCATCTGCCCTCGCCCCTCCTCCGATGCTTTCTTCCTCTCCGAAATCAAACAAAAGGCCCCAGCTCGTGCAGGGTTCGTATTGCGAAGACCATAAATCAAAAGCTTCAAAAGAAAATATCAAGTTACAGGAGAATAATAGAATCGTGTTTCACCCTTCCCTCTTTCTCCCCCACTGACCTTTCTCTGCCTACCTGCTTCAAAGTTCCCCATTTCTGGAGGTCAACTGCTGTATGAGTACCGTGGGATAGTTACATTAGCGCATTTCCCAAGATCCGCTATCCCCCTCCATTCAGCACTCCCTGATAGCTCTGAGGCTTTCCTCTTCTCCGAAATCAAAAAAAGGTCCCAGCTCGCGCACCGATCATATTACGAAGACCTTAGCTTCGAAAATAACATCAAGTTACACAAGAACAATAGAAACGTGTTTTGCGCCCCCCTTTTTCTCTTCCACTGACCTTTTTCAGCCTACCTGCTTCAAAGTTCCCAGTTTCTGGAGGTCAACTGCTGCATGAATCACCTATTAGCCCAAAAGGTGTCTAACAATTACTTTCGGCAATTGATTTTACACCTTTATTGGATAGAAATATTAGTAATGTGCGTGTAATTTAAAATAGAATGAGACCAAACGCGACTCATTTCTGACTTTATTTAAGCATTTTACGCGAGGAAATGAATGTCAAAATACAACGGAGACTTAGCATTCTGGTGAGACTCGATATGAGCAGCAGAGCTTCTCAGAAGTTGATGCTGTATTTTTTTTCTGAAATCATATATCAAGTTACAATTTAGGAGTTGTGCTATAAATCTCTGTTGTCACAGTCACAGACAAAGGGATATTTTCTCTGGATATTCGGTTTCTCCCTGATAGCAATTCGAATTCATCTTCTTATCTAGTGAGAACTTCCAAAGATGGACTGAAAATAATCGAAGAAAATCCGTTGGAAAAGCACGTGTATTTTTGCAAAACGCCTCTGATTGTCCGCTAGCACTTGACAGCAGGAGTGGAGGTAAAGCGAGCTACCTGTTGAAAATAAGAAGATGGATGATGCCGAGTATCAGATGGGCGTGCCGCTGAAATGGCGTTTGGTAGATAAGAATGTATACATCAGACAGAAATCCATCGTAGCAGTGTAAATGCTGAGGCAGCAAGCAATCATTTTTCGCGAGGTGGTGTGTCCCCTTAGAATATTTGAAAGAGATGTTAGTTGAATCAACTATATGTCCAATTGTTTCCATAAAATTAAAATATTCCATTAATAACCTAAATTCCTGTTCGAATCCTTTAAAGGAAATCAAAATTACTCCCCAAAATCTTGTGTTTACTGCTGCATAGGCAACCTGAGTCAAACATTCCCGCATTCATCGTTTAGTATTCGAGGTATTCGAAATTCAAGATATTCGAGCAATGATTTAATATTCGTATTCGATATTAGAGTAATCTCCTATTCAACCCATCTCTAATCTGAAGACATAAACAGGTACATGTGTTATTTGTATTTTTAAGCACACACTATAGGCTGACATCACAGCCTCGGGCAGTGGTGCTTACAATGGTTTTTGCCACAATAATGCAGATCAATGACCCCTTCAAATCTCAGTGGCATGGTATGAAAAAATGACAGCCGGATGTTTCAAAGCACTTCAACACTTACAAATTATCTCTCGATGACTCGCACTGAAGTTAGTGTGAGCTCCGTTTCATTTCCCAGCAAGTAGCTGGAGCACAGGAATTTTTAAGAATTTGATGAGCACTGAGTTAATGTATGTAATAAATGCTATAGTTTTCAAGATACTCCCCTTCTAATTAATAAAGATATTGTAATAAAAGGGCTGAATAATGCCTTAAATTGTCATTTGAAGGCTGTTACGTGTAAGTTATAAATATAATATTGTGCAATGGTGTGCATGCGAGCACATCACTGATGCAATGAGGGAGGAAGCAGCAAAGCCGGCCGAGCTAAGTGATATAAGTGAGCAATGTAAACAGGTCAGGTAGTTGGCATTACACTCCGTCTTTTCTTGTTTGAGGGTGCTAATGCTACACTTGTTTCTTCAAAATTGTGCTGCTTGGACAACGTTAAATATTTTCATTCTCTTGTTGTAACTAAAAAACTTAAAGTCGATCGATTAGAGATCAAAAAACCTAAATACCTCTGTCTGGTCTCATCCTTTTTTGACTTTCATATACATATGTCATTCAATTGCCGAAAGCTATCAAAACATCTTCTAGCCCATTAAGTCACTCACCTTGCCTTTGTGAGAAACGGAGAGTTGGAGCAGGCAGGACAAAAAAGTCAGTGGGAGAGATGGGGTAGGGTAAGGATGAAACACGTTTTCATAGTTACTTTGGAACTTGATATTTTCCTTAGAAGATAATGACTTATGGTCTGTGTGGTCTCGGAAAGGAAGAGAATACATCAGCGGCACGGGCTGATGGATGTCTGAAAGCAGGCTTTTTGAAATATGCATCTACTTACTTTTGACGTGGTAATTATCCTACGACACTGAGATTCCCCCAATGGTAATTCAATCTCTTGGGGAGAGTCGAACGATGTGCCTGTCATATATCGCCATAAAATTTTCCTCAGCTGAAATTCTGCTGCATAACCCCTACGAGAGCTTTTAAACAAAATGGTTCATTATTAGGAAAAGTATCGCAGCAGCGCAAGCTAAAAGAGGATGGGAACTCTTTCCACTCCCTCTTACGGGATGCTACATTCACTCAAGCATTAATTCAAAATTCTGTATTCAGACCCAACGTCTTCAGCAAATGACAACCCAAAGTATCCAGTGAAGGGCAATATCCACAGATATTTTGATCCAAAGCACCCAATCCGACCATCTCTTGTAAGAAGTGCGTTACTAAACATTTCTTTGGCTTCCTTCGCACTAAGATGACAATCTCAGCAATTATTTTCCAGTTTCTCACCAAGCTTTCATAAAAAGCTAGTGGTAACATGGAGGTAGCATAACTACTTTGAAAGGTAGAGCTTAGCCAAGGCTCACTATCATTACACAGCAATGATTCACAATATTGTAATTCTAGCCAGGCTTCCTAATTTTGCAGTACATTTCATTACGGCCAGGCTTTGTCTGCTTGCCTCTAGTCACTGCTGCAAATATTCTCTGCACTTGAATATTTGTAGGGGTCAGCAGGGACAGAAGCACTCAATCATTTGCAAAAGGGTTATTCAGAGAGGACGTTTTACTATACTGCAGTGCTATTACGGCCTCCTAATGCAGAAGCCATACAAAATTGGGGGCTATACCTGCTCAACAATATCATCCACCATTGTGTGAACAGCTCCTGGATTTTGAAGCCACAAGACAAACTTTTCACGCAAGGGTGTCAGAGCACGATCGAATTCTCCTGGATCCCTCGTCAGGCTGGCCATCAATTCTCCAATGCGGGACTTGACCTCTTGGTCCTCCCCACTCCTCTGAAAACAGTCGAGACCAAATTGAGGAGAGCACTTCAGAGGATGCAACCAAATACACATACATAACATATGCAAAGTGGTTTATTAATGGGAGGCAAATGTTATATTCTTAAGAAAACCTTTTGAATGCCCTGTGAATGATTCTTGAATGCTTCATAACCTATGAACCCTTCAAAAGGTTAACCTTAGGATATAACAATTGGTGACGAGTAATGGGATTTATATACACATTAATGTTTAATATATAACAGCAAGCATCTACAAATGTGCTTTTTTGGAATTACAACATTAAAAAATTACATATAAATTGGAAAATGTTTGGCTAATGGAATTTGATTAAATCCCATTTCACCTTCATAATTGAGTTCTTAGTCAGAAATGTATTGATTTTGTAGTCGAGTGCAGAGACACTTGAGCACAAAGCCCAAAGTCTCAACCCATATACATATGTTCACTTACAGGGCCAACGTATGCAAGTGTGTCCACTTTGAACTACTTTAGGAAAAAATATACATGTGACATAAAACCAAATAGAAATGTGAAGACCAACTACAGTATCAAAATAATATTCTAATGTTTAAGCTAGAAAATAAGTATATAAGGAAAATTTCACATTTGGAAAGATTTGAACAACAGAATTTTTAGACTGGAAAGAATTATGAAGATTTTTCAATTCCATCACATAAGTGAATATATTCCTTTCAATATGACTGGCATTGGTGCCCAATTTGCCCCATTTTTTCAACTCCCTCACAAAAACTGGGGTGCTTCCAAAACAAGATGCAAATGGCTATGCCAACAATGGCAAATGATCAGTAAAATGTTCAGTTCTAAACAATAGGACAGTGCATTCTAACATAATTAACCCTGAACCTCATTGTTCACAATGGAAGTCTCAAGAATAATTCATATTCAATTTCAATGAATGGCCCCTTTTCAGCCCACAATACATTTACCAGTCTTCCTTTCTGCAGATACCTCTTACAATAACAAACTTTTCTAACATATTAATATGATATTTCTTCAGGACAGCAATCAATTATATTTCCAAAGTGGTACACATTCATTCTGGCCATCCATTAATCACAACAAAGTTATCTCTTTATTGTGAAAAGTAAGAGGTCTAGCAGCCTATTTCAAAGAGAAGTCCACAAGCCATAACCATAGATTCTTGAAATAGAATACTGTACTTTCCCTAATCATTTTCCAAGAACGTTAGTTCTCTCCAACAAATTTCATCCACCGCACTCATGTGTGCTTAACATGCTTTGTCAAAATATAGATTACTATGAATGGAAGTCATACTTCCTAAGTTTTAATCGAGTTAGAATCGAAAAATATACGTTATTTATCATTCCTGGCATCTTATTTTCCCATCCAACCTACTACATAATGATAAAATGGACACATGACAAACGAAATTTCGAAAAATACCAGATCCTATACCTGTATTCATACTGAAAAACATCTCAAACTCGCTATAAACAGCTATGTAAAATATTCTGGTGGAATACGTCAGTAAACTTGAGAATAAGAAACAACATATTGAAATGTTTGAACATACACAATAAGGCACTACGAGCCATATCAACACAAAATACGCCATATAATACGTGGGCAAAGGAAAGAACTAAATATAATGACTGAAAACATTCCACGCCAATTACTACAAGTAGTTGGTCGAACTAGGCAGTAAAATTCACCTGAATATTGTGATCTTGTTGCGGCATGTAGCCTTTAGGGTAGAATTCCTTTGCATCAGCAGATAACTTCGATGTCTTCGAAACATCACTCGTACTTTTACCATCTGCGTTCACAAAAGATGGTTGTACTGAAGAAGCAGATCCTGAAAAAGCCAGCATGTCACCACACCACACTTGCATCATGGACAGTAATGAATTTTTTCCATTGCATACCTCTTTGCATTAATTCGTGCGATGATGAGGCATCCTGAGCAGACTTTTCAGCTGGATCTACCGAACGACGATGATCTCTCCTCTCAATTGCCTGATTTTCGCGCCTCATACCACGTCCCCTGCCTCTGCCCATTCCGTCTTTTCCAGGATTATTCATAGTTACAAGTATAAAATATTTCACGGCAGAACTGTGGAAAAATTGGCTAGACACGCCTCACTGTAATATGTAACCCCGATATTATCATCATCTACTGAAAGACTCTCTGAAGTTAAACAAGAGGCGTCAGAAAAATTATTGCTACGGATAATAATCTGTGACAGAAAGCACACTTTGACGGTTGAACAGGTTCCCTAAAACAATAAATATCAATGTCCTTACACAAAGGGGATCAATTCCATACAAAACCACGGTATTTTTAGTCTCAAAGGCACAAAACCCACAGAAACTGTCAGCTGAAAAGGATCCCAAAGCACCTTCTCGCAAGTTGACAATCGATTGTCAAGCGTGTCTCGCGACCTCGCTGTTACACGGAGTTTCTCTTTTCTGCCACATGTAGCGTCACAGAAAGGAGCCTCGAGAGGGATTTTTGAATCATCGCCCAATCTTGAAAATTGTAAGCTTCTATGTTTTGTAGCCATGCCAAGGATTATTCCGGATTAGATAATTCCCTTATTGAAATTTTTTACTCTTGTTTAAAACAAATAAAAATTAATCGTAATTTTGTGAATTTAAATTGCAATTGCTTTAGGTAATGTCCTCTTTTCATTTTCCGAGGATAAATTTTAGAACACAAAAGTTATGCCAATGTATGGTATTTCTAAAAATAAAAACTGTGGAATTCTGCTGTCTATAATTAAAAAAAGAAAAATGTCCTGCATAAAACTTGCAAAAAATGCGCACCAAGTCGGAGGCATCGATGGGAATGCTGATATAACAACTTAACCTACTGAATATCCCTGTAAGCTGCCTGTTTGCTTTCCTTTCTGATGCAGTTATTATTTATATACATTCATCACTCCAAATACAGCCCCATTTGGACTTTACACAGGGGGAGGCTTCAACAAATAACAATATACAACCAAAAACATATCTATCCATGCCCTGCATAGGGGTTACCTACCCACATAGCAAATGAATTTCCCGGAGATGTCTCACCATAGTTTCGCATATCTGGAAGATTGCGAATGTAATGCAGACGTCTGAGAGACGTAATTGTGAGATGTTCAAAAAATAATCCTTTACGCATTTAAATACCGTCAATCCCTTCTGTACATCATTTTTTGGGGCAAATTTGAAATTGTGAATTATTAAAATTGCGGCATTTAATATGGAATTACTATTCTCAAAAGTTCATTATTCAGCACAAATTTATAGTCATAATGATGACGAAAAGTACAGCGGACAGACCTGCAATAATTGTATAGTTTGTTTTCCTAATACCATGTAACATTACATGCAGGTTCCAATTGGAATCTTTGCAAACAAACTTTAGAAATACGACATGTATTCATTTCTTATAATTTCTAGGGTAAAATAAGGAATTTTTGTATACATTCAAGGGCTAATTAAAATTGTTAGCATTTGAATCGATATTAATGCGCTTAGTTTGATTTTGCCGACATTCCAGCTAGCATGCCATCGCCATCCAATAATGAAGACCATAGAATGATTCAAGCACTGGCAGAAGATCGATATTGTGCTTTTCATAATTCTTGTAAAATATATTTTATTATTTTAACATATTAACTAAGAAGGCAGAATTATTGTAATCATGGCATGAAGTACGACCTCTCAAAGACATTCCTGAGATGTCTCATGTGACATCTCAGAGATGTCTCCGAGACTCAAATATCAGATATCCCTGAGACATGATATCTGATATTTGAGATGTCTCCTAGATGTATCTGAGATGTATTTCTACTATGTGGGTATCCAGATGGGACTCAAACCTGCGACCTTTAGTTGGGCAGGCATAAGGACTTAACCCTTTCACTGTTACAATGTACCTATGGTACGTTCGCCCGGCAGACTGCGGTGGACGTACTTTTTCTTCCTCCCTGCCATGCACTTTCGCAAAAGCACTTCGAAGGGTCGCTAATCCCGGACCCTATCCTCGACGAGCTCACCCATGCAGGACCGTCTCATCGACCCTACCAGCCTTCCTCCTGAAAAGTGACCGCTCTGACTGCAATTTGAAAATCAATCAATCAATCCGATCGTCAAAAATTGATTGTTTACATTGCACTCCTGCCGATCAAGTACGTCTTTGAACCGTGTTTCTGCGATGAAAAGTAACGATTTTGTTAACTTTGCTAAAATGGCCATTTTCCGGTGGTCCGCAGCCACGTTTTTAGCAAAGTTAACAAAATCGCTATTTTAATCGCAGAAACACGGTTGAAAGACATACTTGATTGCTTGATTGGCAGGAGTACAATACAAAAATAATCATATTTTGATGATCGGATTGATTGGTTGATTTCCAAATTGCAGTCAGAGCGGTCACTTTTCGGGAGGGAGGACACCCGCTGGTATGGTCGATGAGACGGTCCTGCGTGGGCTAGCTCCTCGAGGATGGGGTCCTGGATTAGCGACCCTTTGGAGGGTGTACCACGCCCATTATTGAAGTACCTGCCCCATGGGCCCACGAAACGCATTTTAACCTTTTCGCCGCATGTGAGGAGAAGGTTTTTGGAGTATGAACAGCAGCGAAAGGGTCAACCCTGCCACCGCAGTAGCCGGCCAATTAGGAATTCAATATTAGGATATTCTCAAATATCTAATATTAAGAGATATGTAATGAGGAATAAATTGAAAAAGTATTAATACCTTAAATTTCACTCACAATCAGTTCACAAGGTTCAGTGTTCTGAGTTTTGGGAGTCTGGTTACTGCTAGAGTCCAAAATGAAGACTGTCGGATACTTGTGCAAACGACCATTGCAATGGCTACTATGAGTTACATTCTGGCCAAATGCAATTCTTGACCACAAGAGACTAGTCTCTTGAACACTTCTGCGTTTTGTCAAAGAGGACTGGGAAATGAATGGAGGTTGATTTAATACTTGGATGAAAAACTATCACAGGTGATAATTTCATCAAATTACCTTACCGTTGTTTTTATACTTTCATGCAAAAAATCAAATATGCCAATTTTATTAAAATGGTCAATGAGCTAAATACCCCTTCAGATTCCTAATTTAGCTTCACCACTGGGTATTAATGGACGTCCTCAAATGTCCAATGAACTTATTAACATGCCATTGACTAGTCCAGTTCATTATTCAGTTGGTTCATTAACCCCTCAACCATGTGTGATGCAGCATATACGTCTTTGCTATTCTGTTCATATGTGGTGTTTTAATCATATGTATTTAAATCACCCAGGGTGCTTTAATTCGGAAGCTTCCGTGCAGACATTAAGAAAAATATTTTTAGTGTCATAATCGCTCACCGAAAAAAAATTCAAAAAATTTTATTTTCTAAACAATAGTTTGAACTTGATAATACGTTCCTACAATTTTCAGAGCCATTTACTTTTGCCTACTCCCTATATGCCGTGTTTAGTAGTTGACCAGTCAGTGGTGTTTCTCAAAACAGGGTCCTACACAGATTCCTCGGCAGCTTTTACAACTGTATCTTGTCCCATATCTCTTTATGTTTTTCTCACTCACTATACACACTTTCTTCTTTCAGGGGTGCACCTAGGAATTAAGGCTGGGGGGTGGGGGGGGGGGGGGGGGGCTTAGGTGCAACTAATACGTAGGCATGAGATTAATAAATTGCTGAATTTTAAGATAAACGGTTCAAAATGGTGAGTCTTACAGCTTTCTGAGGGATATATTTCATTAATCCTTACATTATTCTATTAGTAATATCAATCAAATTAAGTAAAATAGATTAAACTAAAAAAAATTCTCTGAGCTCTGGGGGGATGCATCCCCCAAAACCCCCCCTCGCAGCGCCAATGTCGTCTTTCAACCCTAGATGTTTCAATTTGTGCGTTACGTTTGACAAAATTCTGTCTGGTCGAACAAGCACATTCCGTATCGCCATACGAGAGCCGTCCTTTGCACTGTTCTAAATTCTGTACTGCTATGATTTTGTTCACTCACTGTAAGATTTAAATATTTTCTAATGGGCGAAATGTTATAGTACCCATGTGGAAAAATTATTTTCTGGGCCAGTATTCTCCATTACCGCGGTAAGGATCTTTTTTTACAACCTTCCTCCTCTTTCTGTCTACAAAACAGAGAAATTTGATGGGCAAGGAAAACCTTTCATTTCCCATTACATTGAGAAAAAATGGAGTTTCGAATACATGTTTTCCGATAAAATACATTCTGAAGCTTGGTTTCTTATTTATTCCCATTGATATGAGCAAACTTAGAAATACTATTATTTCCACCAGAGTTGTGGGAACCCACTTTTGAAAGAGCAATTTTTTTAGCTTCAGAGCTATGCTACATAGTGGTTTGTCTCAGTCACTATAATTGTTATTATTTCATCATCAAAAAATAGCTCCAATGCCAAGGGTTCCTCTTTACACGAATAGGAGATATTTTTTTCCAACTAAATCACATGCAAAGGTTAGAGGCTAAAGGTTTGTAGATAAATATTTGAACCTATAGAGTTAAGGGAGTATCCCAATTGAACCTTCCGAAGTGGTATCAGAACATTCTGCACTCTTTTATTCCACAGCGTCAAGCACAGGCTCATCGGACAACTCACGAGAGCTAGAAGGCATGGTCGACTAAGGAGGGGTTCAGATACGGAAGGCACCCAAGGCCGAAAAAAATAAAACCACCAAAGCAAACGTAGGCATGAAAAAAAAACCCCAACCCTCAGCTTCAAACGTCGTACATAAGATACTAGATGCTGGCAGGTCTTCGAGGTTCCGAGAACTATTAAGCGACAATGCCTGGACGGTCCAAGCCTTCACTATCATTGCCATGATGAAAGAGAAAGGAAAGAATGAGGCAGAAGAGCAGATGACAATGAACCACAGAGGAAGGCATTCAGCGTCCCCACATAGAACACACAATCGCTAAGAAAGCACATTAATTGGAGCGTAAGTGGAAGATTATCTTCCATGAGCGACCACCAGATGCCACTCCTAGAGCATCCTGGCATCAGCTGACAAAAATATTCTAAAAAAAATACGAGCACACAAACAAAGGCAATTAAGAGGCACAGAACGAAAACAGGTCTCACTTACATACTCACTAAAAGTACATATGTATATGGAAGCTTAAGGGATAGGAATACCTTATGAAACATTCGGATGCCTATGGTGTGTCGCACACGCTTGAGGCATGGCATTCAGAAGATCTTGCGTCAACGCAGACGGTGCATCACGCATGCTGAGAGAAAGACCACGGGTTTATAGTCACGCTTGAGTGGTTAATGTTGGATTATGGTTGTGAATCAGATAAGCTCTGCAGAACAAAAAAATTAGCAACTATTTCATGTAAAAAATCCTCTCTTTAACTTTTGTTAATAAAAAATTCATGAAGAAATTAGTGATTTATTGATACAATAATAAGTTTTGTAGATGGACAATATATAAGTCAAATGATGCAACTTATTTAAATCAATAAAAACAGAAAAAGTCATTCATTTATGGTCATACATAGTATGCTTTCCACATTGAATTACAAAAATATGACAGTTTTTCAACAATACATTATGCTGGCTGTCACAAAATTTTTAAATCAAAGTATTGACTATATGGAAAAACACTCAGATAATTTTTGTATGAATGAAGTTTGTAGATAGTTCTTCAGATAAATTCTCTTCTGGCTAAGGTAGCTCAAAAATATCAATCTTTCAATATTTGATTAGGAGACTCCAGCAACAGTTGTCATGCTTCAAAGAGCATGTAACTTCATGGCAAGAAATAATATCAACCAAATTTAAGCTACTTTCTTAATTTATCAGTAATTTTTGTGACATACTAGCAGTTTGATGATCCTAAACATCCCTACCTCTTTGACGATAAGTAGAATTAAAGGAAAAGGTAAGACTACATTAGAAGGCTGGCCATCAGAGTTTAACATAGCAAAGGAATCAACAAAGGCAATAAAATGATTTCTTATTGGTACTCAATAAGTCCCAATTTTACAGTTTCAACTTATTGCCGGAGTATTCAACACACATATAGGTAATGACAAAATCTTCTTCTTACTATCTATATAGCACCCATAATTAAAAAAACAGGAGCACATTCTGTTAATTTCTAACAAAATAAAACTCTTAACCGATATTATTATGCAACATTCTCACAAATTATATTTCTTTCAATATTTAATTCACACACATTCACACCAGATAACCATATTTTCAGAGAATTTGACTACTGATCTGTGGAGGATTCAAATCTTAATTTCATTCCTCCAACCTCTACAAGAACTTTATTTTCCAAAGACTCACATACAAAATCCCCTGATCTTTGTCCTTCATTTAATAAGATATATTTATCTACACATTTCTCATTCAGCATTGCCACACTCGAGCTGCAGGCAGCAAAATATTTTAATGAGGGTTAGTCAGCACACAAAAAATGCTATAACTCTTCCAACAATAATCTATCCTATCTGTGTCCATCAAACATTTTAATCATTTCAATGAAATATTCCATTTATCTCATTTAATCAACAATCAATTGGTAGCGCTACATAAAAAACCACCCATCAATGACTTATCATCATTTCATGACTTAGCAATCGAACCTTTCCATGATTCTCTTTCCAATGGTCCCCTGGTAAACTATTACAATTCAAAGACCACGTTCCATTATGAAAGATCATTGGGTGACCCCCAATTACTATAAACTTTAGATAATGGATTTAAATGCCCAATGGTCCCCATCACTGTCGGATTTGATTCCAGCTCTTTAATTTTAAAGGCATGCCAAGCACTGAGTGGAACTATTATTATAAGTCTCTGAGGGCATAATTGGCTTAATAAGGTTGTACTTCATTATTCAATCAATTTGAATGCACTGAGTAAAATAAAAATTCAAATGGATTGGATCATTTCAAAAGAGCATTAACAAAAGGTACATAAATCCTGCTGGTGCGAGAAGTGATCTGAAAAAGAAGTACATGCCATGCAGAGACAATTGTAATAGCTCACTGAGGCAAATGCTTCTTCCCAAACTAGAATTGCCTTCATACATACGAACATAGTTCTTCCGAACCTTTAAGTCGATGAAATTTGTTATCAATGGGTTGATTACTCATGCTGATGAAATGCGCACAAGATACGAATAATTGCAAAACATGGATAACCAAAAATCATTGAAAATGCTGTTGAGGACTCTGCATTTCACTTTTACGCAGAGAAAATATTTCATTTAACAATAGCACTGCATTGTACAGAGACTTTCACTTCTTTTGGACACCTCAAACTTTCAATGAATGCAGTTATTTACACCACTACAACATTGATCTCACAGTTAATGGAAGATGAGTTGTTGCTAGGGTAATCCACAGATAATAAATACAAGACCAGGCAGTTCAAATACAAAATCAGGGTCAACAATCTGATTTCTCAAACAGAAAGATCAATCTTTTAACATTTTCAATCATCAAAGCACCTATGTACATACTTACATGATAATCATTATACACTCATTTTCTCCTCAATTTGCTATACTTGAAAGTTGCGTGGGCTTAGGTAGATTGTGGAGAGTTTTGAAATTGGGCTATGTTGGCAGGGAGAAATGAAAGCAAAAATAATTACCTTTCTAATCTCACATCCTCTGCACAATTGCAGCAGATTAGAATTACTTTTGCTCATGATGATAACAAAGATACCTTTTTGGCACATATTTGCATAAAATTAACCTCTCAGATGCAATTAATAAAAGATGCAGAACCAAGAAATGCAGGAGGCTCCAAGCCTAAGAACATATTCATGTATTCAGCTATAATATGTTAATAATACTCTAGTTGAATCCATGATGTGTGAGACTTTTTTCAAATGAATTTACTCATATTTGCATGCTAATATAGGATGTTAGAAGCTAGATCAGGATTGATAGGTATTCCATCTTCAAATTAATTATTTCCAGCTGCCAGAACACTTCCCATCCCTTCCTTCCAACCATGTCTCCACACGAACAGGCTAAACTCAGGTAAGCTACACCGCACAATTTTTCACCAATTCTGGGACAGCATCTTCCCCTATTCTCAAAAAATATATATCGTAGCACTAACTTTATCACAACACAAAGGATCCTCCTGAAATCACTATTATTCTAGAGCACGGAATCATTTCCAACAAAATTGTGGAACCTAGGACTTGAGCACAGAGCATTAATTACATCATGAGGGATGGTGACGAGAGAGTCTGCCCAAACGTAGCAGCAGATAATACAACTCTCTCACTACTGCATCTTTGCTCCTCCAGCCATGTAGTGGGGAGACGACGCCCCACCTGACCCAGGACCCCGTCCACCCATGTGATGGCCTTGCTGGTGGTGGTGACCGCTCTTGTGGCCAGTGCCCGTGGCTGGCACTGAATATCGGCTGCCAGGCCGAGAGTGGACGATTGCATAATGGTCACTGTTGGTGGACACGGAACGAGTTGAGTTCATAGTTGAACCTCCTGATGCATAACCTGGTTTCCCATTCAGTGAATACCTAAAATGAGAGAGATAATAAAATGTACCTTTGATCGCATTCAGAACAACCTAGGTATAGTAAGCACTTAACTCTTTCTTAGATAAAAAAAGCTTTCTATCCAACGTATCGTGTGTACAATTTGAAGTATGATTAGGTACAGTTGGTAAGGAAGAGACGTCACATGAATGATTAATTGTTTATAATAGTATCCCATTTTTGCATTTTTTTTAGGACCTGAAAATAAAGTATGAACCATAATGTGTCATATTATGGAAAATTCCTTTGGAGCCACTTTTAAGAAGATACAAAAACAGTGTGCAAAAACTGGAAAAAAATATAATGGAAGAATGCAAAAAAGGGGATTTCTATACTGGAAAGATTACTGGTCACAACAGTCTTGAATGAAAATAAATGCTAATTACTAAACGAAGAGAAAATTATAGAGAAGGGGAATGTATAAGACATATATCTAAACATTGCTTTTGAGACAGCATTATAAAATTCACATAAAAAATGTAAGATCATGAATAACTCCCAACAATGAAACACAGAAGCTCATACCAATTCGGCTTCTATTCTCCCAATTTTCATGGAGACATGCGGTTTCCTTCATCCTCCTCTAGATTCCTGCATAAGGGAATATTATCATTCCCTTCACAGCCTCAACCTTCCCTCACCTACATCTCATCATCGGTATGTGTGCCTTGGCAGCATAGGCTAATAGGGGCCAAGATTCCCCTCCTTATGAATATGTATGTACTTCCAACCACGCTATGATTGAAGCTATTTTAGGACTTCATATCCACCAACAAATACTATTGCACTTCCATGATTATTTTGAATTTCACATTTATTTCAACTTTAAAATATCATGGAGTGTGCTCCCCCCCAGACTCTTAAGAAATAGACAATATTTCAATAGCGTTATCATTGCGTTCGTTTTATTTTGTTTGTACGGAGCCTCAACCATTTAATTTCTTTCAATTAATGTCAATATTAATGAATTTCTTATTAAAATAAAGAGAATATGTATTTTGTAAAGTAATAGTTGTATCTTGTATTTAACCTCAAGTATGAGGAAATCGTTTGCCTGTCAGGCCCTCGTGCCTCCCCAGAAAAAATCCTGGATCCCCTCCCTATGCATGTGAGTCACAATGAACGGAGTTCAGGCTTCTTTGGACACCACACTTGTGATAGATTGAATGAGAATAGACCCCTAGCAATTCATCTGATTCAAGGACTGAAAAATGCTGGAAAGAACATAGAGTGAAATAATAAACAGGGTAAAGTTATCTTTTAAAATGTACAAAAATGGAGAAAGCATTTGTGGTAGCTAGCATACATTTCTTCACATTTGAAAACCTCCAAACTGAAAGTAACAAACAAATAATGAAGTTTGCGTCTCACCGTGAACCATACTGAGAGCCATGCCAACTCCGGTACGGGTCGTAGTCATCAATGATGCTGGGAGGTGCTTCTTTCTCAACAATCTCTGTTCTAGCACATGAGCATGTCATCGCTGAGCAGAGGAACATGTTCACCACAAGCATGATGAGAAAGAGCACACCAAACGCAATGCAGAGATAAAGCAGCCATGGAGGACGGACACCATTGATGCTGTCATCACACAATTCCTGCAGCACTGAAAAATAGCAAATATTCAAAAATTTAGAAAATATTTCTGCAAATACTGCACCTATAATCACTCCTCTAAATTATAGGAAAAGAAAAATCACTTGTTATTGTAACGATAGGCTCGGTAGATCCCTCCCTGTTGCGCTGTTCACTGGTCGTGTTCTGCACATCGTTCAAATCGAGTGGGCACTAGGCATATACAGTAAAACTTCGATTTTACGCACTTTGATTTTGCATCGGGTGCGGTCCAATGAATGCTACTTTCGCTACCAGACGCTACAGACGGAAGTGCTCCGGAGCACCGGTCCATAGGCGCTACGTTCGCTACGAGAATTTCTTTTCGGACCGGTCAGGAGCGAAGTCAAGATGGCGGAAATGAACGAGGATGGGCAAACTGGGCTTATGAAATCGAAGATGTGGTTTTAATTGCGAATTGAGGTGATTATGGTCATTGAATATTAATATATATGTTTGAATATCATTAAAATTAATTTTATTTTTCAATATCGAGGTTCCACAAAGTAAAGGAAGAAACTTTGGACCGTATTTTTCAAACCAACCCTCGCCTACCCTTCTCAATGAAACTCATTACCCTAGTAAAGGAAAAAGTAGGTACTCTACCGTTTTCCCAGTTGAAACATATTACCTTATAATGGTTAACGACTATTAAAAAACATTAATCCATTTCATGTATATCCTATTTTTCTTCAGATTTTAATTTATGGCATGAGTTAATTTGTCGATATATGTTCTTACAATCCTTTCTTTATATTACATGCCCCTTTTAATAATTTTTTGTTGCCTTTTGTATGTAAAGGCTGCTTCCAAAGACATTTGAGTTCATTTTGGGGGAGATACAAGAATGTTTGCGGATAGTTAGTTCTTGCTATATATTTATTTAAATCACAATTAAATTTACATCTATTTACTAAGTGCGTCTACTCCGTTACTTCGTAGTCACTTTTATAGGAGAAAGGCGTCCACATTCAGCGTCCATCATCTGCAACGTGAGTAAACTCTCCATTGCCTCAGTGCATTCCCTTCGAATTTCCGCCAAAAATTGACTCGCTCCTCCGTGACCCAAGTTTTCAGGGGAGCGTCTGGAGCTGGTCCGGAGCGAGGCGGGAAACCGGTGTATGACGTTTGCCGTGACGTCACAGCCTAAGGGGGCCTTCACAGTTCGGCGTTGCGTTGACGCCGCGGCTAGCGAGCCAATCAGAGCCCGTCTTTGAGAATTGATGACGTCACGTCTCCAGCTCGCTGCGTCGTCGCAGAAAAACTGAACCTGTTCAATTTTCTCTGCGTCAAGGCGGCAGTACGCCGACGATTTCGAATTGGTGTTTGTTTATGGGTATGCAAATATGCAAGATTAGCTGTAATGGGAGTGGCAAATGCTATTTATTTCTTTATTTACTATTATTTTGAAGTGTTCAGCTTAGATATTTCGTATCTTTCCTAAACATAAGACAATTGTTAACCCTAAATTAGATTACAATCACTGAGGAGCATAGATTAGCGTAACTCATACCCGTAAATTATATCAAAAGCTAAATACAGCGTTAGAGGTGCTTGTTGGTAGCTAAGGTCGTTTAAATTCCATTTTATATCCAATAATTGTGCCCTCATGATCTACTCAGTTAGAGCTATTTAGATAACATGACTAGGACAATCTGTTTGAACAATATATATCATTAATAAATATTCCTGATAACATTCCACGTTACTCATGTTCATTGAGTGTATGTAATTAGCTATTTTTCGAATATTCCGAGTTAGGAAATAAAATTTAAAGGTCATAATAATACATAGGCAAGGGCCATCACTACATGCATTATTATCGACTTTATGGTCGCCATATTAACTTCAAATATTATTTATAGTTAAGAAGAACATTTTAAGAAATGAAATTGGGTAAACATGCAGAAATAAGGTCGTTAAAATTCCATTTTATAGCCAATAATTGTGCCCTCATGATCTACTCAGAGCTATTTAGATAACATGACTAGGACAATCTGTTTGAATAATAGATATCATTAATAAATATTCCTGATAACATTCCACGTTACTCATGTTCATTGAGTGTATGTAATTAGCTATTTTTCGAATATTCCGAGTTAGGAAATATAATTTAAAGGTCATAATAATGCATAGGCAAGGGCCATCACTACATGCATTATTATCGACTTTGTGGTCGCCATATTAACTTCAAATGCTATTTACAGTTAAGAAGAATATTTTAAGAAATGAAATTGTGTTAACATGCAGAAAACAACATATGTATTGTGCGTTTAGTTCGAAATCATAAGATGATATGCTCACAGGCTGATTTTTAGGAGCCGACGCTTTTTGCCTTTCATTTGTTTTCGTAACGCAGAGCTGTGAAGGGCTCCAGCTTGCTGCGATGAGTTAGCTCCGCCCCCAAGTACGCAACGCCGAGCTATGAAGGCACCCTAACCTGTAGCGCTCCGTAGCGAATAACGGACCGCTTGGTGGCGCTCCGAAGCATTGGTAGCGTTCAACGGACCGCACCCATCAAGTCTCGTTTTTACGCAGCGACACTCAAGTCCGGCCGGAAAGCATAGGGAATTCCAATGGTGAAACTTCGATTTTACATCTTTTCTTGATTTTACGCAGTTTTTTCGATTTTGCGCAGCATAACCCCAGCCCCAAAGAGGCCGCGAATCTTGATTTTACGCAGTTGTCTTTCGACACGTTTTGAAAATCCCGACTGGAGCAATATGAAGTTAGGTTATTTATTCGTCTACATGAGTTACAAAAATGAATACAAGAACGGTTGAAATGACGTCACGCTGTTGATCGTGAAACTAAAAACATCGCGAATCTAATTATTGCTTCCCCCTACGACCTCTCAGTAATATTTCAGGCTCCTTTACGAACGCGAATATCGCTCTTAGTTAAAATTTGCCGTAGAAGGATATCGAAACCTAAAATATACGGCAATCGCCGTGTATGCGTGATTAAGACAAATGATCGCCGGAGATATTAACATTATCACCTTTCGTTTATTATTCAACTTATTGATCGACGCTTTTTATAACATATATATTGTAATTACAGTAGATGGTCGTTAATCCGGAATTATGAACTATGGAATATCTATCCCTAACGGAAGGTTTTCTAGAATTTTGCGAACGCTATGTTTTCCTTCGCCCCAGCGAAATATGACGGCGAAATTAGCCGTTAAAAATCCTCCCGTGCCAACATTTTGGCTTCCAAGGTGATCCAAAAAAGATAGTCGTACTTCTAGTATGGACGTAAGTCGATGGTGATTCAACACGATGGTGAAAGCATATGTTGTCTCATTCCGCAGGCTAACCCCACATCTGCGGGACGAATGGAGGCGAGGGAAAGTTGATTGCGCGGCGCGCTTATTGGAGCTGATTCAACTTGTATCTCATTTTCAGTGGGTTTAAATGAAACATGGTTGGAACTTCAATAGCTATTAGCTTAACTCCGCTAGGTGGCAAGCGTTTATTTTTAACGGAACGGGAGTTAATGCCCTCGGGAATAACTCGCGTCGTCAATCGTCATGCAATCATTGAAGTCAAATCAAGACGTGAGTGATAAGGCAGTCCCTTTAAACTCAGGAATGGCTTAGTACCATTAAATCGAAATACAAAAAGTGTCCGGTGTCGTTATCAGACAAGGGGAAGCAAAATATTACGTTAAGATGAGTCACACGGCTTGTGAGCCGAAGGTCCCGGCGCTGAATTCGCGAAAGAATGCCGACAGAGAAGCTATACCCGGTAGATTCTATCTACTTATGCTAAATTTTCATGGGAAAATGGTTTTTTAATATGTAAAAATTATAAAGAAGGAAGATTGTTCCGGACTATTAATAATTTTTGACGGTAGTTGCGCGGTTATTTAAATAGCTCAATTTAAAAAAGTGATCTAAACACCGGAAAAATCTGATTTTCCGAATATCCCGGGTCCTATGTGCTCCGTATTATTCTTGGTATGCTATTTGGAAGGAGGATACTGATAGCTGGGGTCATTAGTGCCATGAAGTACGGGCTGGGGGGATAGGAACCCTATATTGGCATTAGCCAGGTTGTAATGATAGGCCTTAAAAGGCTTAACGTCCCATCTGCTGGACAGAGTGGTGCACTGGAAGTGTCCTCCACATTACTCTCAAGTAGGGATAGGGCCATCTCTGATAACAATTTCTCCATGTTTCCGGTGCAACCGCGTAGGTTTGTTGGTGATGACAACAGTTTCGCTGGCACTGTTGCCAGCGTCTTCAGGTCGAAGATGAAGATGCCATCTCTGATAAGTTTCTGCTACTGCCAGGACTTGAACCCAGGCCCACAGGGTGTAAAGCCTTTGTGATGTATTAGCAAAATTTTGCTCCCTGTTAATGGGATTAATTTGGATGACTATCCTCAGATATCTCATTTCTTCAATCCCCAATCTTTGTTTGTTCGCAGGCGGTTAAACGGATTTCCTGAAAACTGCTTTTAATGAGAATATTTTCGAAAATTAGCTTCTCTGCGAGCATTTAGTATCACCATTGCAACATTTCTCCTGGGTAACAGAAGTAATCTTAGCACCAGAAATGCTAGCAATTCTACCATGTTATTCTACCATGGGAAACATTGTTCAGGAATGCAACGTTGTTTTTCTCAAGGTAACACGTCACCTGTGGTGTTGCTTGTGAGTAAATAAGATTTTTAGGCTTCATTTTCTTGCCCCCAAATGAGTAATTGAATCCAGGAAACATATATCTGATACGACTGAAAAGGATTTCATGCTCTTTTACCGTAAAGGCACACATATGAGACTTTTTCTGGATCCGGTTCTGGTTCAAATCAGAACTATACAAGTGTATGACTAAGGGTTTTAAAAATAATGAGCAAGAGTTATCCTGAAAACTATACTTCTCCTCAATACCAACTCTTGATTTTACACACTTTGATTTTACACAGTGCCCATATTTCGGTCCCTCCAACTGCGTAAAATCAAAGTTTTACTGTATTTGGTGGCCATCCTCAACCACGAAGGCATTTTGCATGTCATATGTTTTTGGTGCGGGTATAAAAAGGGGCTGCAGTGCGTGAACGGGGGTAGAAGAAGGGCAGAGGGAAAGCAGAAGACTGAGAGACAGGGGCAGACGGAGAGAGGCAAACGGAGAGATAGCAACGGAGGAAGGGGAGAGTGGAAGGGAGGGAGGCTGCTTGCTTGCTAAGCTGGCCACAGCTGGTTGGAAGGTAACTGCTTAAACATCCATTGTGGGAGGACGGCACTCATGGATGGAGGTTGGAGACCTTCATTCATTCCTGAGCAACGTCAACGAGTACCAAGGACTGCGACAGGAGCGAGGATCCTGTGATGAGCTGCTTCTCACCTTAATTAAGTCCTCACGAATCTCCCCATTGCCGGAGATTGTCCTGATCCGTGCTCCCATCCCTCTTCATTTGACTGAATCCTCTCAAACACGAACGAGTCTACATTAAGGGTTAAATAGGGTAGTTTCCTTCATCAAAGAAAACGAAAGGTATTGATTGCGATTCGTTACCCACCATTAGTGTATTCATAATACAAATTATTTGGTTTTAGAAATCCCAGTTTAGACGAATGTTGATGGTAAATTTTAACCTCATTTTAAAAAAGCAAGATTGGTACCAATGCGATACCACTCCACGTGACGTCACAGGGACCTAGTTTCTATACGAGTAGATAGGAGTTTTACATCGTCTGAGATTACCAATGCATGCATGAGGCACAGATCTCAGGGAAACATGTCTTAATAATCACCTGTTAAAACTGCCTACGGTCAGAAAGTTTCCTTCGTTTGATAAGATATTAAATGATAGAGGGGTCAGTAAATAAGTGTTAGTGTGGTATATATATTTAGTGAGTTTTTCTTCTCCTATGTTGTGAATCCACAACGTAAAGCCACAAATGTAAAAAAGTCTTGAATATAATTGCAAAAGGGGCTAATCACAGGAGAGTCGCCTCAACTTTTTACTTCAAAGATCTTTTTGGATCAAAGGTTGGTAAAAATTTATAAGCAAGATGACACAGAAGCTTACTCGGTGAGTCTCCAGGCTCCAAGACAAAGACACTGGTGCTGGCCATGAGGACCCCATCGTCAGCTGCACCGTCTGTAGTGTAGGCATCACGAGAGGTGGCAAATGAAAGGGCCCGTGCTTGTGGTGCAGGCAGGGCCTCTAGTGCTTCTTCGTCTCCGCATCGTGGCTCCTGGCATGTACCTGAGGGCAAAAAGATGAACATTTGATCACTTTCATCCTCATCATTCTGTTTTCAGGAAAACTGCTGCATAATTACGTAACTGATCCTGGAGGGATCATTTAAAAAATTATTCCAGAACAGGATGAGAAATGCTGCTAAAATACAATTGCTAGGCAGTTTTCTCATGGCTGAGCTTAAAGCCACCGAGTGCATCCTCCACAGTCTACCGAAGTATAAAACTCTTTCTACAAGATATGGACAGGGAAATTATCCAGTTTCCACCCCATCCCCTTCCAGCCCACAGTCCTTCCCACTGGACTGAGGAAGACTTCCTTCACATTATTTGAGGGAAAAAAGGAAATCATACTTCAAATACTAATGTTTAAAAGAGAAAAATCTTATGTACTATGGGGAAAAAAGTATCCCAACAGAGCTTGTGTCACCACTATCACTTTGCAGGAGAATGGATTCCCTACGGTATGTAATCCCTGGAACGAGACGAGGGAAATTCAAACATGTACGGTCTTTTTTCAGCCACCAAGGTCGTGACGGTAAACTTGCCTGCCTCACACCATGGCTCGAGGAACATATTTCGTACTGCTCAGAAGTATGTGGGTGCATTCGATATCCTTAGCAGTAGTGCCTTGCTTTTTCCCGCTATCTCCCTCTAACCCTCCTTTCCGTTCCTTCTTCGTACCTGAACTGTCACTCAATCTAAAATTCACTTAAAGCCCATCTCCACTTCCTCATTTTCTCGTCTCTAAAAATTGACGGCATAAATATTCGCCAAATGCAATCTGCAAGACAGCAATGGCGAGGAGCGATTGTGAGCATCAGGAATAGGGTAGTTTCCTTCATCAAAGAAAACGAAAGGCATTGATTGCGATTCCTTACCCACCATTAGTGTATTCATAATACACAAATTATTTGGTTTTTGAAATACTGGTTTAGACGAATGGCAAGGGTCAAATTTTATCCTCATTTGAAAAAGGCCAGATTGGCGCCCATGCCATTCCACTCCACGTGACGTCACAGGGACCTAGTTTCTACTCGAGAGGATAGGAGTTATACATCATCTGAGGTTACCAATGCATGCATGAGGCACAAAGCTCAGGGAAACATGTCTTAATAATCACCTATTAAAACTGGATAAGGTCGGAAAGTTTTCTTCGTTTGATAAGGTATTAATAAACCTTTTTTAAGCCAAGCGCTACCAGCCAGCAAGGTACTCAGCTACCCGCTAGCATCCTGCGTCCTATCAGCGCTCAGAGCCTCGATCAAGGTCACCTCACAAGGCGGGAGGGGGAACCAGAAATGCTCGCACGGACTTTTTCCCATCATTCATACTTAGCCGTCGCGTTTTCGCGCACTTGAAATTTTTCACTTTTCATTTAATCGCGAAAAATAGATATCGTCATTTAAAAATCTAAAAGCGTGAAATAAGTACTCCAGGAGTAATAATCTTTCGATTTAGGCAATAAAAAAATAATAGGAAACCACCCTATTACTCTATAAAGGTACCTATGAATAATCATCACTGTAAAAGGTTTTAGCATGACAATTGCGACTGAAAACATTTCTTCAATACATATGCACATGATTGCTACAAATTTAAATGAGGACACACAATTTTTCTAGGAAAATTCCATAAACTGTAAAAAAATTAACATTTTGTTTTTTCCTAGCCAGTGGCCAATACCCAAAAAATTATTTTCTGCAGTTTGATACATAACTTTCTTTTCAATTGCTTTGAAAACCAATTTTGTAAAATTAAAACAGTTCATGATATTTATTGCAGTCAAATTACTTTTGACAATATTTAAGGGTCAAATAAAATATCTAAATTAATGTGGATAAACCTTTACTATATTTCCGCTACTGTTAAGCCTGCCCCCAACAAGCCTACCACTTTTCCCTTCTCGCCTGCTCACAATGGTATCTCAAATCAAGATAGGAGCATATATATCCTTCTCAATCCAGCGAAAAAGGCGTTCTGGCCATGTGCTCATCAGTCCTTCCAGAAAAGCTAAAACTTCTTCAAAGTTAACTGCATCCAAATACATACATGGTCCATAGAATCTACTCGTTGACTGTCTTGTTCATCTCAATAGAAAGCTTGCTATGGCCCGTAGTGATTTTTGTCGTTTCGTTGAGATATGCGAAGGAAAATTCAGAGGAGCATCCCCAATGTGCGCACATGATGCCGTCAAATGCGTCTCTATTCTATGCAGTTCATCGAAAATCATGCTTTGGGTTGCGGGAGACTCAGTGGTCGGTCACATATTTGGACTACGAAGGAAGGAATTTGCCTTGTTTGAATTTCCCTCACTGACCAAAGAATAACAACCCTCTGGAAAGGAAACCCACCATCCTTCAGAGCGATAATGGCTGCACAAACTTTGTTGGGATTCTTTTTTCCCCCATAGTACCTAACTTCTATAGGGTAATCTATTATACAACCATGGTTTTGCTGAACAGTTAACATCAGGCAAGCAATTTACAGAATATTCGTAAAATATTAAAACAAAACTTGGAGCACGTATGTGGTGGAAGGGCTCCATATTAATAATGAAAGACACTTTGTTCCTCCCTCAAATTTATAAAAGCTTCTATTTTATAACCGGATTTTGGCTATTACACCATTATCAAATACAGTGGGTTGTGTATGTTTTTGATAATGGTGTAATAGCCGAAACCGGTAATAAAATAGAAATTTTCATAAACTTGTGGAAGAAACGAAGTATATTTCATTATTAATTTGTAAAATATGTAGCAAAACCAAATAGATAGGAAGAGGGGAAGAGAGCTTCATGCTTCTAATAGTGAATCTCCCCTCCCCCACCCTCTCCTCCATCCCCTTATCTCCCCCTTCCACAACCCATGCTCCCAACCAATCAGGCTGTCACCCACTCCTTTTCCACTCCTCCTCCTTCGTATTACTATTTAAGGAATGCGCTCTTTAAATTGTTCACCTGACGATGCTGAATGTTCGACGAAATCATGGTGGTGTGATAAATTATCCTGTGGGAGTTTACTAAGTTTTTTCTAGTTCATTCAACAGGAATAATAGATTCCACAAAGTTATACCAAATATCATCTCATTAGGTAAATAGTAAAATTGAGAGTAAATGAAGAGAGCCGTATTATTTTCCAACAATATTCTGAGCTATATCACTTTCAATATATGCATAATATCATCATGGATTGAAATTGTAAGACGAGAGGTATATATATATCATGGAACTTCTTTCAATTTATACTAAGGAAAACGTCTCTTCCATTAAAAGGCACAGGCAACTGCAAACAACAGGGAAAAATAGCAACAACAACGAAAGACTTGATCTTACCTTTGCACACAGCAATGTCACACTGGAAGTGAACCTCATTGCTGTCTGGAAACCTGAACATTGAGCGCAATGTGGCATCAGCAGCACCCAGTTTCTCATCATACTTGAACGGTGAGATTACACGGCTGAGGGGACAGCTGCAAAAAGATAGAAGTTCAATTATTAACTTAACTTTACCGCCGGAGTGGACAGGGTGGGAGTCTAAAAACACTCTTCCTGTTCCCCTGGAAATGTACCCATTTCTTCACATAAATCACCAGGGAAAATATTTTCTGGCCATGGCCTTGCGCACCATCAAATCCCTCAGTCAAAAAACTACCCATATGCACACAATCAATTTACAAATAACAGTTTTTTTTTTAATTCTCACAATTTTTGATAGATCATTTGGTTACCGCCGGCGCTAAAATGAATGAATGTTACATTCTTCCAACACCATGAGCCAAACACGACCCTTCTTCAATAAAAAAAGCTCATTCCTACCCTAATTTGCTCCAGACAGGCTCATTAGTTTCCATGAAATTTCATGAAGACTGAGAAATCCTTGCATACTGTGAAGATTTTCTTAATTCTGTCTTTAATAACAAGACAAGAGGCAGTTATATTGAGTGGAACGATTTTGTCAAATGAATCCTTCCAGCACACAGCTTGCTGAAAAGCTTCAATTTATGATACCTAGGGTTAGAGTACAATGATTATAATTCTATTTTTTATTTTCAATGATTACATTGGGAGAACACATAAAGTACTAATGAATTAACTCATCAGATGGACAATAAAACTCTCAGACTTTCATTATCACAAATGCAACTCTGTGTGAATAATGGTTATTTAACACAGTAGCAAAATTAATCCATACAGTACAATAGATTAAAGGACAACAACAAAATTGCTGCATTTCATGAAAGCTAAGAAAATGGTAGACAAATAAAAGTTGTAATAAGGAATAACAAGGCATGGCTTACCCTTGGTGATTGATTAGAGGGAAACTGCTATTACTCTTGTTGAAGGCGAAACAGGACTTGACTTGAATTCCATATGTTCCTAAAAAATCAATGATTACATTTAATTTTCATGGATTTTATCCAATTTTTTCACAAAATATTAAGAATGGCACTAAAAATATGTTAACAACCCATAGAGAATACCTTGCACCAATAGATTTCTTTAGGTTGCTCAATGGTGAAACAATACGACCAATCATGTGACATTTGGATAAAATTATGAACACCAAGGATGAATTTTGGCTTAGCCAGGATTCAAGCCCACATTACCTGGTTGCCAGTCAGGTTTGCTACCAGTTATGCCACCAAACCATCTTCTTCCACGGGAATCTCAGACTGCGCTTAGGACTATGACACAAAGATGGAGGCTGTGCTTACCAAGCCACCATCGGAGGAATTGTCACTATGTACAGTTTTCACAATGGTTTTCCAAATCAATGCAATCCTTTGTAGTATTCTGATAAAATTGATGGCTCTTCCTTCATTAACACAGAAATGAAATTTAACATGACTGATAAAAGCTTGAATTTCCTTATGAGTGAGATTCAAATTTTATAAATTTGACCTTTTGGTCCACCAAATGGTGACCTAATCCCAAATCATGAATTTATTCTGGTGTAAATATAATTAATATAATTCAAGATACATGACAGGAAATTTTGAGGAAATTGTCGTAAACTGCTCATTTAATCACGGCTATCGTGGGGGTTTGGAGGGCAAGTATGCAACCAACTCACGCAGGGTATTCACATTCAAGTACATAAAAGCATCTGCAGGGGCAGCGCAGGTGAAAGGTGATCAGGTAAGTGAGTGAAGGGCCACTTCACCCACATTTTTAGAGAATACATACACAGGAATTTACACATACTGTATTTATCTGAATATAGTCCCCCCTTGTTTTCCAAAAGTGCCCGAGGTAAAAGTAAAGGGGGGACTATTTTCAAAACAATTTTTTGAATTTTTTCCCGAAACTCAAGCCTCAAAATTAGGGGGGGGGGGGACTATATTCAGAGGGGGAATATATTTGGAGAAATACGGTAAATTTGAACATTCAGCAGTGGCGTAGCCAAGAATTTCGTTCAGGGGGGAGTCCAAAACCAGGGGGCGGCGGGGAATTTTTGAAAAACGGTGTACTAAGTATAAGGTTTTAAACTAATTTTAACACTTTTCATGATCGAAAAAACTTCACTTTTCATAGAAATATTTTGTAAATTCATGATTTTTTAAATATTTTGTTTTCTTTTACGAAGGAAAATGGTTGCCCCGGACCACCCCTTGGCTACGCCTCTGACATTCAGGAAAGTAAACTGGATAATTTAAAAAAAGTATTATGTCCTCATAGTTTTGCTGAAACTAGAATTGCAATGCCCCTGTGGGGCTCTGAAATGTCCATCTAACGGAGTAATCTTGGGAACCACTTTGCCACTCCACTTGAGAGATAGGCAAGAGAAGGGAAAGCAGGGTAAACAAGCAAACTAAGCCAAAAAACACCATTTGTCATTATAAAAGGATGTTTGCAGGTCTTTAATGGCTGAAAATACATATTCTTGAACTTGGGTTTGGGTCTTGAAGGATTTGGAGCTGTATACAATGGCACCCCATATGTTTCCAAGTTCATATCTTCTCTGATATGGTTAACTAAGGATAGACACAAATAGCCAATGAGAGGCAAGGCAAAAGCAAAAGGCTCTTGACCAGTTTTCAAATTGCAGGATCTTTGCTCTAACAGAGCTTTACCGTCCCACTGGGCTGCCCAATACAAAACATCAATTGAAAAAGAGTTTATGGAAGACTAGGTGAAGTACTCACCATCTGGTCGGGAGATATCGGCACGTAAAGTGTATGCCCTTCCATAAACAACTTCATGGACTCTTTTTCCTTTCTCTAGTAGTTTCAGAGAAACTAATGAAGTCTCATTCCTGAAAAAAATCAGCTGTGTACTAGCGTGTAAGAGCAATAAATTTAACCTAATACAAGACTGAGAAAAATACCAGGTCAATAAAATCCCGCAATTCCCAATACACCCTAATTCTGCAGCATTCAAGTGAATTTAAAATGCTACAACCCATTTTGTGTCACCCAGAAGGAGAAAACCCAGTATCAACATAAGCCTGCTCTTAACAAAAGACACCAAGGGGGGCCACCGCTCTGTATCACATCCGATGAATGGAGTGCTGTACTAGACGTGATCTCCACGAATCTCCCAGGCAGGGATCACAAGGTCTCTAAAAATCTCTGCCTCCAAGGATTTTCCAATTCTCAGTGAATTAAGAATGATTACACTTTAATTTGAGCAATTAAGAAGTTGAATAGTGAATTACTTGGCATTCTTAAATCCAGCTTTCCCACATGTTATCACGTAAAACTTGTCATCTGTCAGTTCAAGCCTCTGGTGGATCCTCACAGCAATTGGAACCGATCGTTCTTCAGTTTTCTGCAAAAAAAGAAAAGAAAATATTAGCACAGTCAGTCAAAAGTGGCTGAGACGATGAAGGTAATTTTACTGGCACATACCATTGGAGATAAGTTTCAGTCAAAATACTATAAAAAGGAGGAGGGAATTTTAATGATCTCATGATGGAAGGACTTAACTGATTTAATATGGTTATATATTATCTCAGAGAAGTTTATCCAAATATATTTATGTATTTCAAGAAAAGGTGTGCATTAGTAATGAGAAGAGGTGCTATATGATGACATTATTATTATTCTGGAAACAGATTTGGATACTCTTCTTTACAGGAGTAATGGAAACTATGCGACCCAGGGAAGCTATATTGGGGTTCCTTCAGACTATCACTGGGGGCCCAAAGTGATCCCTGACAAGACAACCTAGCCAGAGCACCGCCAGACAATACTTACCTGCAGTTTGATGTTTTATATTGAGATAGGCTCAGGATGAAATATGTATCATATCATCAAATAAACAAATAACTTGATTGCTGATCACCTACTTTCAAATAATAATCAATATCAATGAATTATCAATCAAGGAGGAGAAGGAACTAGAGTAATCTTCATGTAAGGAGCCACAAAATTTGTTTCAATTTAAAGAAAACTTGATGCTCAAATTGTTTAGCTTTTCCAATAGATGTGATCTGATGAAATTTATGTTTTCCAAAAGAATTTTCCAATGCGACAGACGTTCCATGGATCTAAAAATATGCTACACATTTTGATAATAATCTTTCTGCATCACTGGAAATCAAAACTGAACTGAGCTATTGGAAACTCATGTTCATTTCATAATAGGATATACATATATATAGATATAGCATCTAAAGATGAAAATAGGCATCTGAGTACAATGATGCAGAATAGGTGGTATCAATGCCTCTTTTACTCCTTTGCCCTGATAAGTAAAGTTCTTCTGAGTCCTTCCCACCTTTGTCCTAAGAAAGAGGAGCATAGGAGAAAGTGCTTCCTACGTAAAATCAATATTACCTCGGTGAAAACCTGTGCCATAATGATCCATTAAGAAGTAATCCAATGACATTTTATCTAAAAATAATATCTCTACAATGTATGTGCACATATTGGAGAGATATTCCATTGATTCATGAAACTGAAGATTTACTAACATTGTTAACGAGCACTCCACAGTACTCGGGACTCCCCGGGGCTGCCAAAAGATTGATGGAGAGCAGAGTGACGTGACTTCCATTTCCAAACGCCATGCATGCTGGAGTGCGATAATCTCTCGACTGCACAGCTCCTGAAAAAAGATGGGGCTACATTAGCAGTTTTCACCTCATTGGTATTGTTTGTGAGCAATTTGGGAGAGCAATTAGCAGGTTCTGATTTCAGGGCATGGCTGCATCCTTTTGGAGCAGGATTTTTTTTGCATCAAAAAGAGATTATGTACCTGATAGCTATAAAAAAATTAAAAATGATTTCTGGGTCAGAATGAGCAGAATGCATGCCCCATGTTGTAGAGGTTCGGAAAAATAGATGGAGAAGTAGGCAACAGATCGAAAAATGGAAAAATAAGATCTCTTTATTTTATAAACTCTATCAAAATTGATAATAATAATCATTAAGTGGTGTACAAGGCCTTCATGCCACATCTAAATCTAAAATGCTTACCATGACTAATTCACTAATTTTCAATGTCATTTTAAAAATACTACTTCCTCTTCCCTTCTTGAATACATACACTTCGTCCTCCTCATGGTTTCAATTTCGGGCTGTGCTTAAGTCAGCAACAACCTTGGAGAAGTTGACTAAATGACTCGCAAAGCATCTCACAAGGGCCACAATTTGCAACAATATTTAGAAAACTACCAATGGTAGTTGTAATGGAAGAATATGTTGCAACACAATACAGTAAGGGGATAGGAAATAGTATGTGAACATCACAGAGCCGAATGAAAATGAGAAGAAGGAGAGTCAAGGCTTACCAGAATAACTTTGGTTGGTGGCCACCCTGATGGTCATGTAGCCACCTTTGCAGCTGGCAGTTACAGCAGGTGTGAAGTCAACGAGAACACCTCTAGAGACAGGAACCTGGAAAAAGAAGATATATCAAAATTATTATTAAAAATACGATACCAATATGGAAACCCTCAGAGCTTAATGAAAATCAGAAAAGAAAGGATCAATGCTTACCATCATGACTTTGTAGAAAAGCTTTCAAAAAATTAGCATAACATTCAAGATTTGAATGAATACATGGGTCATTTTCCGAGGAACAAGACCCAGCATTTAAATGAAAGTTGCATGTATATGATAACATAGACCTTTCAATTGCAATCAAAATTTTAGGAAATTTGAATTTAGGTACTCAAACAATTGAATGGCATTGATCATTTCAATATTTAATCATGTGGACCACCTTGCACTTATACATAACTTCCTAGTCATACAATAATCCTAAAACAATGCAGTCCCTGAAATAAATGAAAGTAAATCCCTCACTTGTGCCGTATTATAAATAATAATCGCTAACAAAAATTTTCAGTTAAAGTGGATCTACATTCTATGTGCGATTGTAGAGGGGCTGGGTCAAATACCCAAATAGATCCATAAAATATATCCAAAAGACAACGTTTTTTTGCTGAGGCAAATAATTTAAAATGATGATACCAGATATAATTCATCGATAACACACTGAAGTCACTTGCAAGAGGACGCCCTCCATTAAAAAAATAAACAGAAAATCCATTAAAAATACAAAAAAAGTCGTCAGTCACTGGACGAAGAGATGGTCATAATGGTGAACTGCATATTACCTAAACTTGTAACGCAAATTGCCTACCCTCCCCGTCATGACCTTGGGGGCACCTCATCAGTCGCCTAATTCAGAGGTATCCGGACATTGCAGCCCGAGGGTCGAATTAATCATTTAAAAAAACAGTCAGGGGACCGATGACTGTTGGTACCACAATGTAGGTGTTGCACTGCAGTGTCGCAGCGAGGGGGGGTTTTGGGGGATAACCCCCCCCCCCCCCATCAGAGCTCAGAGAAATTTTTATTTTAATCCATTTTACTTAATTTGATTGATATTACTAATAGAATAGTGTAAAGATTAATAAATTATCCCTCAGAAAGCCGTATGACTCATCATTTTGAACCATTTATCTTAAAATTCCGCAATATATTAATCTCGCACCTACCGCTTATCCTGGTGGGTATTCCATACCGCTACACACCCCGGTATTAATTGCACCTAAACCCTCCTCCCCCAGCTTTAATTCCAAGCTGCGCCCCTGTTGCAGTGCAGTGATCGGTTTGGTGACAAGAAATACTATTGCCCGCCCCTGCTTCACTTCGGTAAAAGAGAACGCACACCTACAAGAGGCGGCGGCGGCGTCCACAATCTCAGCGAAATTTTTTCCCGCCCGGGTAAAAAGGTCTCCAGGGGCCGAAAGAGAGGGGCTCGCGGGCCATTAGTTTGGAGACCCCCGATCTAATCGATGTAAAAGGCGCGTAAAATTGCCATTCTGACGTTTTAAAACCAATCTTCATCATGTTTGATACCTGAAAATATGATCGCTCCGTTCATAAAATATTAATTACCATATTATTGTTCCCTGTTTAAAATATGTACATCCAAAATTTAAGGTAAAAATATGAGAGTAGATGGGAACCATGATTAGGGGAAAAAAACAAAAGTACCTACTATTGACATGGGTTCATGGAAACACTTGCCGAGTGTTTCTTTTTGACCTAAAGAAGAATGGACGTAGAGCGATAGAAGAGAGAGAGTCTGTCCTCTTCAACGATACCTATACAGAAGCGCATCCCTAAATACTGCGATTGTAAATATTATTGAATTTATTTTTCAAATCTCCTCATCAGTCATCTAATTCAGAGATCTCCAGATATTGCGGCCCGAGGGTCGAATCAAATACATATCAAAAAACAGTTTGGGGACCAGTATAAACTGGACAAAAATTGTTTGAAAAATAATGTTGGCACTTTTATCCTAAATTTAATCTCAATGACGATACTTGCGCTATGCATCATGGCCGAAGCAAGAAGTATATTTCGTAGGGGGTTGAAATACACCACAATCCAAGCGCCGCTTTAGCGCTGGTATGGGGCTCACCTTTGGATGGTGGCCTCTTGGAAGCCCATAATCCCTTGCGTTGCTATCCATCCTTAATTGAAAATAATAAGGTCGTTTTATGCGGGGAAAGTGACTGCGCAGGTTAGACCAGACCTCAGTGAGCAATGACCTCTCTTTAATGGATGTCGTCAATACAATTAATACGCGTGAATTTGACCAATCCAACTCGCGCATTTTACAATATTCGTTGCTGACATAAGATATTCTGTAAAAATTGTAAATTAAGGCTTCCAAGCATCTCCAGACGACGGAAAACTACTCCATGGAGACCCTCGCCCTCTCACTCATTGTCAGCCGTTCTTTCATTTCGTTGCGCCTTGAGGGTATACCACAGCTCTCGTCCAGAGAAGACTTTTGGAGAACTCCTCAAGTCCGTTTTACAAGGGGCACGTAGTTGTGAAGGTTAGAATTGCATTTATTTCTAAAATGGCGTGGAATTGCGCGAATGCACGAACGAAGTTATAAAGGCCGTTTTACACGCGGCACGGTATTGCGCAGGTTGGAGCTGCATTAATTTCTAAAATGGCGTGGAATTGCGCGAATGCATGAACGAAATTAGAACAGGGGCTATTTTGCCGTCTCGCATCCACGCATTCTCGCATGTTTTCTCGCAATTCACCGCTTTACACGACGCAATTTTGATTGCGCCTTCGCACGTACGTCAGATTGCGCAATTCCGTGTACCGTGTAAAACGGCCTTAACAGAGGCTATTTTGCCATCTCACGTCCACGCATTCTCGCATGTGTTCTAGCAATTCACCGCTTTACACGACGCAATTTGGACTGCGCCTTCGTACACACGCTAGATTGTGCGTGCCCCGTCTAAAACGGCCTCAACACCTATTGCCATGAACCGTTTGCAAATGGAGTTTCCCGGAGAACCAAACATCCGTGGTTCGTTTTTTCCCATGGACATTAACGTGAATTTTGCAGCCGTTCACCTAGGGGCGTTTGAACTCTTAGTCAGGGGGTGGCGAACCTATGGCATGCGTGCTCAAAGATAGAGCACGCATCAATTATTTCAGCACGCGGAGCTGAGAGGGCATTGGCTTTGGTTGACACGCGAGAAGAAAGATTAGCTACTCTCGTATTTCATGGGCACCTCAAACGCCAAAAGGTTCGCAACCCCTGCCATAGCCTGTCTAACGGAATGGCTGCCAACGCGACCTCCAACATTGTTCACTGCCAATAGACGTAATTTGTGAAATTATAGAATAAAATGAAATAGCTTTTTTTTTTATTCCACACTTATTTTTAAATAGCTCGACCCGGTTTTCAGCATCTAATGCTATCATCACAGCATCTAATGCTATCATCACAGCATCTAATGCTATCATCACAGCATCTAATGCTACCTGATGATAGCATGAGATGCTGAAACCCGGGTCGTGCTATTTAAAAATAAAGTGTGGAATAAAACAAAGGTATTATATTTTTTCTATAATGAAGGAAATCCACAAAATAACGCCTGAAACCGTGTCTTATATTAATTTGTGAAAGTTTCTTGCCTTTGAAAAGCATAGTCCGGGACTTCTTGGATGTTTGAACCGCTTATTGAAAAAATACTCGAACAAACGAGGTATAAATCGTCTCTTCCCCCAGTACACGCTTGAAGAATTCAAATACTAAAAAACTCGCTCACAATTGGCATGGAATTCATGGGCGCATTACAGTGCCCTCAAAAGTCCATGAATTTATTCTTCCACGCTCACTCATCCTATTGGAGCAGTCAATATAGTAGCCGCATTCAACAAATAAATGCAAAAAGGGCAGATAATGAAAGTGTATCCAGTTGAGAACCACATTTTTTCAACATTTTCCTTCTGAGCGCATTATAAAACCTAGATTAGGTTTCCAAATCAGATCGATGATGCATACAGGATATTATTTTTTCATCGGTACACATCTTACGTTAGCATTTTAGCATCAATGTCTAAATATTTCCCGTGAAAAACAAAATTGCCATTAACATTTATCTCTCTGATTGCAACATTCGTTGGCGAGATGACTTTATGCATAATTATCTGGCGATGAATAATTCGCAGTTCTAATTTTCCAAAAGTATGAATTCCCTCGATCTCGACCGTTTTCAAAGCTTCACCTCTTGAAGCTGTCGCTTGATGCGTCGAAACCGGTCGAGATGCCGCAAATATAGAAGTGCGAAATATATGAAATTGTTTTAGCATTCATTTCGATAAGAGAGACCACTTTTTCAGTTAGAAGCGAATATTCTTGATGAAATTTACCACTAAAACGTCAAGATGCCCATATTTTATAAGCTGGAAGACTCATGAAGATGGTGAAAGGTACGTCTTTGTACGTAACACAGGAAGATCGGACCGCATATATGTTCGCCTTCTCTATAGCGGCAGTAAAGGACCTGATGAAGGCTGCATTTTATTACCCAATCAACTCCAGAATGCACGCCTGATACGGCAAAGGAAAAGCCAAGAGGTTTCTCGATTACACCATTTCTTGATTGCCATTTTCTCTAATTTGTAGGTTATTTTTATATTTCAGGAACAGCTACGACATAGCCGCAAGTGCGCATAAAATTAAGTAAGTTTTCTTCAGCTATAACTTCCCATCTCTTTGACCTACTACTCGACAATGTTATGTCAAGGCTATTTATTACCTCATCAATTGGAATATGGCTCCATGGGATCACTTACCGCAGACGAAGAGGGAAGGAAAAAAATAAATAAAAACCGACTTGCTTGTTGCCCTCTAGAAACTAAGATGAATTCGAGGGGTACTCCAAAAAGTCATCTACTTGATGAAAAAGGCGCGCTTGCTTTGTCCACTGAGTTTATATTGCCTGTATTCGTCACAATTGATATAAATTTCCCAAAAAACATGGTCGCTATGATAACAACAAATGAAACTTTTTTCGTAATAATTGAGAAGATACATCCCGTTTTCCCCGAGAGAAAATTGGGAAAACGGCGTTCGTATAAGTAGCCGCAAATATCATTACGTGGGATTTAGCCATACTTTAGCGTAGAAACTCGTTATACTAATTAAACCCAGCTTTCTCCCGAATTTACACAATCATGCGAGGAGCAATATCACGTGATATGTGCCGCGTGAGATTAGGAGAGATTCAGCTCGACCCCCGCCCCTGGAGCGCCGTCCAACTCACTGTATTTCTGTTAGCCTCCATCAGCTACGAGTGGCTATTATATACATTCGTAGTACAGTTCCTATTTTCACTATAACGACCTCATTCCTAACAAAAACTTTTTCCACGCTACGAGGCATTTTCTTATTTTTCCATCATTGATCGAGTATATTCATTTAAAGTATTCCCATCACGCCATCATATTGGGTGTCCTCATTTTTAAACTCAATTCTATAGAAAGCTTGATAATCTTCTATTCCTTCGAGGCATTTTATAGACACTCTCCGTCGCCGCATACCACTCGCCATGACGGTCGCATTCTTATGCAAAACGAGAAAGCCGTTGACGAATGGCAACTGATTCAATGACAACTGCTTGATGCGCCTGGAATGATGCCGCGATAAACGTGACTCAACGTAGGTGAGTTCCAATCATTCATTTCCGATTCGATAACTGCCACTGACGCATCAGCCCAGAGAAGGTTACGTCACCAGTTCACGAAAGCGAGGAAAGGTCTCGGAAAATAATGACAAGGCGCACATCCAAGCGAGAAGGATGGGGTCGCCTTCAGTGACACGATTCTGTCATCGGAATGACCAATTCAACGTGCAAACTTGCTCTCGCTGTTTGGTTCAACACAAGTTCGCAATGCCAATATAAAAACTATTAAACTAATACGAATTTACGCATACGAATGTTCAATAAAAAACAAAGAAGAATACACTTTGGCTTACAAGCTCATTGAAAGCTATTTTTTCTGCTCATATTTTAAATATCACCATGAGAACTACAACCCACATAGCACAAAATATCTTCTACATATCTGGAGCATGTCTATAATGTCTTGGATATCTTAAATATCTACTAGATGTCTATAGAATATGTCTTCAATGCCTTGGATATTTTGAATATCTGTTAATGTCTAGAATGTCTTTTTTGTGACTCTTAATGTGAATGTCCACCGAAATTAGCCAAAAAAACGCCAAAATCTTGGAGAAAAAGTGTAGTTGCTGTGATTTTTGGTGTACGGATAGATAAATTGGACGCACGTGCACTAAAAAAGTGAAGGCAACTCTGGAAAATGTTTATAAAAGCGATTTAATTTTGTGAAAGCTTGTTTTTTAAATATCTACTAGATATCTAGAATATGTCTATTCTATGATAGTATGATTACTGTTTAGCCTTAAAAAGTAACCGGAGTGTTAGATGCTGAAGGTAATTTAACAAAAAGATTATTTCAAGAAATGACACAAATTACAAAAAACAAAAATATTTGAGATAAAAGAGCATACATCGAAAATTAAATCAAAATTTATTACTATTTAATTAATCAAAATTGATAGGAAACTATTAACTTTCTCAGCTTAATTACCATCAAAAAGCAAATCCAATTCAGTGGAATAAAAGGTATGTCAAAATTCTAGTATCTTCTTTTTAACTAATTTACAACTACTTTTTTTTATCATCGTAACAAATATTGCCATAGCATTTTAAGTATCACAGTTATGTGCTCATATTTATTCATAGCCCTGATGAAGGTGTTAAAATACATTAGAAAAAACTTGTATTAAAAATTCTTCAAGACACTGAACCAACATTCATTGATAATGTTGCAGACTCCTTTGAGAAAGCTAAAAGGAAATCGTAAGCTGCTTTGTAAATTTCAAATTTGGAGCTGGAGGAGAAAGCCCCTATTAGAAAGAAGCGAAAGCCAGAAAGACTGCAATATTCCAAGGCTTTTATGAAAAGATCGATTTTTAAAAAAAAATCGAAATTCGGACCAAAAGATCGATTTATCGAAAAAATCGACGGTTATTAAAAAAATACATTTGTACAAAAAGATGTTTAATATGCATTCGAAAAACACTCAAAATAAAAATGGAGATGCAGGAAAAAAAATCCCAAAACTATTTGAAATACATGCATGAATTATTAGTACTTAGTAAAAATTTACAAATGCATGCAGATTAAATTTTTGGGATCACCGCTTGGAACCAATCGGCTTCACTAAAATTTTTATGATAGACCAAATGATTGCAATGTTTTCCAGATGATGGAGGCCGTGCTTTCAAATTTTACCGATTTTTACAATTTATCAAGATCAAAGTTGAAAAATTCGAGTTTGGATCGAAAATCGAAGATCAAAGCTCGATCTAGATTTCGTCGATCTTTGGCAATCAAAACTCGATTTTCGGTTTAAATCGAAATCGATTTTTTAATCGCCAATCAGATAATTCAAAAGCTCTGTCATCTTAATTAGTTGTGATACAGCCAGATTATTGAGGCAGCCATCCTCCATTGAAAACTTTATTGGGCTGACTGAAAGGACCGCTGCCGTAATGGGCGTGACTTCGGGTGGGCGCAATATGTTGTTCGTCCATGGGCGTTAATCCCCCCTCGTGGATCCGTCACTGTCGGAGGACCTGTGTGCCAACAGTAAAACATTTGAATGCGGAAGCGGCGTCACTTTTTAAAACGCGTGCCAACGTCCACGGCGATGGTTTCTTGGCCGCAAACTGATCACTGATTTCCAAGAACAAAGGAGCGCATAAATATAGGGTTAAATATTGAGTCTGCATCCACGTCTTCAGTTAATTCTGGGGGATTTAATTTTCAGCAGACTCTTGTTCAGTCAGACTTGCTAGCGTAACTGAGCTCTTAGATAAACTCGGATGGGAATCTCTGTCGGAACGTAGATTGAAACATAGACTAAATCTTTTAGATAAATTCAAGAGCAATGTCTTTTCAAACGAAGTTAACCATATCTTATGGACGCCAACATACTACGGAAGATCAGATAATATAAATAAAATAAGAGAGTAAGACTGTAGAACGGGCAGAATCAGAATGTCTTCTTTCCACGATCAATAAGACATTATAACGTCAGTGATAGAGCTCATAAATAGATTAGATGCCTTGTAGTGTAGCCTCCTAACTTATGTAAAACTTAATGCATGTTTCTTAATTTTATCATTATTTCTAACAGCATATGGTTGTATAATTTGTTAGCACGCGTGACGTTTTTTGGACCGTGTGGTGTGCATGTGAGAATCCGATTGCATGCTTCATGCTGGTGATTGATCACCCCCTGCCAAACTCCCTAGAGGTGGCTCGCAGGGTATTATGTAGATGTAGACGTAGAGGCTCGGCCTCAGTGGATGGACTAGTTTTCTGCGTCAGTGGTGCATCGGTCAAAGCGACAGCGAGTGGTCCGCACCCCTTAGTGGTGACGTCACCACTGATCCCTGTCGTAGAGAATTAGGGGATAAGATTGGTGAGCCAGAGTCATATTTCAAACTTCCAATGAACGAATAATAATAAACCTAACGACGATTTTTCTTCCCAAGTGCCTTTCACCAAGATTGCGCCGAATGTCAACAGAACACGTTGACCCTTGAAGGGGAAGACGAGAACACATGAGGCCCCGTCCGCCATATATTCCGTCCGCTCTACCTTAGCACCTCCATCAACGCGAAACTCCTTTTTAAAAACGCCATTGCGTCATTAACACCTCAGTAGTCCATAGGATGAGTCATGCGCCTAAATGGATCGATATATCTAATAAAATTTGAAATTGGAAACGCAGTTCTAGAATTTCAAGACGGCATCTTCATTTCACTCATGAGATTGAGCAGTCACCTGTGGAAAGGGAGGTGCTTTAAAAATAGGGGTGCATAGAATGACTTCAAAACATGTTACTATGGCTACAAGCATTATTTTTAAAAACAATTCATCTCGTGTTTTTGCACCGATGCGTGAAGCATTAAATAACTAATCTGAGTCATCAAATTCTTATGTTGCTTGATAAGTTATTTCATGAAAAAGGATGCGCGTAAAGGCACTAGGAAAGTGCCACAGTTGCAATTTAAATTTTCCCCATACACTCATTGCCCACCACTCACTATACATGGGCGTACCATGCAGCGAGGGGCAGGAGGGCGCAGTGCTCCCTCCTGCCCCTCGCTGCAAAAATCTTTGCTAGTCTAAACTTTTCTGCTTGCGATCAATACGCCATTGTCTATCAACCATCGATTCACACTGCCTTCATAGTTAAACTGCTAGTTAACAGAGCGAATCAGGATCAACCACATCCTCAATCCATTATCACTCTATATTTGCATTCACTGTCCGCACGTGCGAATCGAAAGTGAACGAAAGCTGACAATCGAATGTAATAGCAGCCAACTTCGACGAAGAAATACAGCTTTAGATGGACGACCATTTCGACAGAGGAATTTCTGGGATCGATTTGACAGTCGATTTGGCCCCACACCATTGTCGACGACCACGCTTAGAAGGAGGTGAAGGGTGGGAGGCGCGATTGTCGCGAAATGTGGACAGAGGGGCCGCCCGCCCCTCACTTGCCTCACCTCCTCCCCACTGCCATATTAGGCGATGACGGGGACACCGGAGGACGCCGCCAGGTGGCAGGTCGGTCGACACTCTTTTCATCTGCCGTGGGCGGGCGGGTACAGGTTGTGGGAGAATGAAGGGGGATTCCTTTTTGCATCCGCAGCCTTATTATACGCCCAACCGGCGCGGCAGGGGGGGGGGGGGGGGGAGGGAAACTTCCGAAGGCCAATCCTCCCGGGGAAGGATTCCCGGAGCTGACACATGTGCTTCTCTTGACGGGTGAACGAAACGACAAGTGAGGAACACATGGGTCTCTAGAGAAAACATTTGATGGTCCTACAACAAATATTAGGATCTCTTGGATTGCTCAACTGCCAATTATAATTACCACGCGGCATTTATTTAATTATTATTCATACCATGCAGACATAAAAATGTATTTTTTGGATGACTATACACGTTTATTAATCTCCTTGTTAAATTACGTAAAATTTGTCGGTGTGAAATTTTTTGAGGTAGGTAAGTAAAGAGCTTGTCTGTATTTTCGATTTTAATGACGCAACCAGAATTATGGCGACTTCCAACGACGCAAAGAATGAATGGGGATAAAAACTTATGGTTTTGCCTGGATTAGGAGGGTTGAGTCGAAGGGGCAATTAACCCGATTAAGCAGCAGCCGGTATTAGCTCGAAGAAGGTTCTCCAACAATGAAGAAAAATGTGGAATTTCAAATTGGGACGCGGATTATAGTAAAAGAAGTAGAATTTATGCGAACCACGAAAGTGCACATGATCTGATAAGGTTAACAGATATTTTCATCCCATCGAACATGGGCTTACCCAGCGAGGGGCAGGAGGGGGCAGCTACCCCCTCCCTAGAAGCAAAACTCGCCAATGTCTTTAAGGAAATTAATATTTTTTCAAGCAAGTAATTCTAAAAACTAATAAAGAGCTGTTACAGTTTCCTTAAAATGTTGATTTAATTCACCTTTCCCATGCTTAAATCTTACCTACAACTTGAACAATCATGGCTTTGCCCTTCCCCCCTAGTTTTGATCCTGGGTACGCCCTTCCCATCGAATTGTCCTCTCCACCAATGAATGCAGATGTCTCTCACACCTCGCGAATTGAGCAGTGATCCGATTTTCCTCGCAAGGAAGTTACCGACATTGGAGATTCATCAGCAACTAACTGAACTTTATGGTGAAGAGTGCATGTCTGTTCAGCACATCCGCAAATGTTGCAGAGCTTTTGCTGAGGGTCGCACGGAAGTTCACGATGAAGAATGGAGTTGAAGACCGCCGGTTTTGGATTGTCCAAAAGATTAACAGTGAGTTGCTCAAAGATCGGAGGGTCACTGCCCGTGAACTTTTTGAACGCACTCCTGAAGCTTCTCTTTGAAAGAACTTTAACAGAAACTTTGGGTTATCGCAAGGTGCGTGTTTGCTGGTTCCCCCGGATGCTGACTGACGGACACATGGAGCAACGCCTTGACTGTGCTCGGAAATTTCTTCAACAAGGAGAATTTGTTGGTCTCTATCGTCACCGGAGATGAAGCGTGGGTATTTCATTATAACCCCGAAACAAAACTCTGAGATGGCAAACGCTTCAAGAGCGACGATGAAGTCCGAGCAGAGGTTAAACACTTCCTCGACGGGTTGGCGGGAGACTTCTTCAACTTAGGGATAGAAAAGCTAGAGCAATGTCTTTAAAAGTGTGTCGAAAAAAATTGCGACTACGTTAAAAATAGGCAAAAGTGTAAGCTTTTCAAAGATGTGAAAATTAATATCAATAAACAAAGTTTTGTATTTGTAAAAAATATGCGAACCTTACTTTTGGTACAACCCTCGTACTTATGATTCAGTGAACACCCTAAGCATTTCTGGAAATAAATAAACAGAAGCAACGTGCAGCGACACGATGGAGAGAGAAGAGCTCCACATAACGCGGACCGAGAGAGAAGAAGAGCCACCATCAGCGGAAAACACCAAATCCAAATATTCCCAAATTCCTAACTATTCGGGGCTAATCGGGAATTTTGACTTGCGAGATCTTCGTCATCAAAGTTTCGACATTTCCGAATATGACGTCACAAATTTCAATAAATTCTGCACCTCCATTTCACCGGGCAGTTTTTCGGTTCACTGACTGGCTTTAACTGACGATAAAATCACATTCACGCACGTCACCACAGGCGAATATTCAAATATAAGTGCAGATACAAGTTGAAACAAAGAGACAGGAACACGTACACATGGCGATGACACAGCGGTGGCGTGGAGATGGAATGATGTCCGAAAGGACTTTCCCCTCGATCGGGGATCGAACCACGGACCTTCTGCTTTCCGCCAGATGGTCAGACCATTAACACCAGTGTTTTGGGCGTGTAATACAGATATTCAACGATTAATTCAAAATCTTTGCTTCATCACTCACCGTTTCTAAGATCTACATGCTGCTAGTCTGTTCCACATGCTTCCTCACCGAATTGCGAGGAAAATAAATGCAAAACACTTGGCACGGCATATTAAGACGAATGGAAAGGAACAAAAACCTGAGCCAATAGCTCATACACTGGATCATAGATCCATTCAATATGGCTTCCACCCGGATCTTATCATTTTTTGCGTCCATTGAAATCGCCTTGGCGCCTCAATGGACGACGTTGGACTTGGACAATTATTTATGCCATGGATTACCGTACAGTACCCACGAGAGTCGAAATGAAGAGTATACACTGTAACACGGCAATAGCACGGAAACGCATCATAACTCTCCTGGCCGTGTATAAAATTATGTTTAGTTAAAATTCGAAAGTAGAATGCACATATAATAATTTATTTTTTACCCATTGGTTTTCTTCAATTTGGGTATAATAAAATAAATATAGTTTGTATAAGTGTTTTGAATCCTGCGGGCCAGTTCAAGGTGCCTTACTGGGACTGCAGCTCTGAAGAGGCGCAACGAGGGGTTTGGGGGATAAAACCCCCCCCAGAGCTCAGAGAAATTTTTAAGTTTACTCCTTTTTACTTAATTGGATTGATATAACTAATAGAATAGTTTAAGGATGAATAGATCCTTCAGAAAGCCGTAAAACTCACCATTTTGAGCTATTTATCTTTAAAATTCCGCAATTTATTAATCTCTCACCTACCGCTTATCCTGGTGGGCATTCCATAGCCCCACACACCCCGGTAATAGTTGCACCTAAACACCCCCTCAGCCTTAATTCCTAGCTGCGCCCCTGTAGCTCTGCACTAGTACCGTAAGAAGGTTCACATTCTCTTGCGAAGTTCCCCTACCGGAGGCATATAGTGTCGCATGCAGTTCACCATTGGATACGATCACAGGATGGAGAGAAGGATCTTGGAAGATTTCATAGATCATCTCCAGACGGAATGATCATGATCCACGGGGACCCCTTTGCCCCCCCAGTTGGTCTAAAGATTGCACCACAATACTGAGCTTCAAAATGAATTCATGGATAAAAACTGTTTTTACTGCTATCGATTTCGTGTAATTGAATTATTATATTAAATATTTATAGAATCCGACGATTCAAGCGTGATCGAGTTGAGTTTTTCCGTATCGAAAAATAAAAGACTTGAAATTTTCCGCAATCATAAATTCATTACGACCTACTTTTAAATGTTACTACATCATCTTCAAAAGGTGATACAAAAGGTGTGCACTGCATTCTATTTATACAATTATAACTGCAGTGGGGAAGTAAGGGGAGGGAGGAGGTGGGAAAACCTGAAGAAGAAAGTTAACGGAATAGAGAGAAGAGTAAAATCTTATAATCACTGACATTCTTTTGGCCCACCTTCGCTAACTCCTGGAACCGCCCGTGATCTCCCAGGCCATAAAATCGACTTCAACAGAGCGAGAAGTCGATAGCAAATATGTACAGAAAAAGTAACCACAATAAAAAATGTTACAACAAGCTCTTGCTAGTGGGAGTTATCCCTGTCCTGTAACATCAAGCAAGAATGATTGTTTTACGACTAAACTTGGGGTAGTAAATTTATTTACCATTGGTCCTATAATTTGTACATAGCTCCATATTTCGAAAATTTTCTTTGCTGGAATCTGTTTTTAGAGTCTTGATAACTGTGAAAAAAGTCTTTAAGCAGAAATATACGAGAAAATGCTCAGAAAGGGATTATGATTGTTGGAGGAGGTTCACAGTAGGTAAATATAAAAAAGGGCACTGAAGGTAGATGAATAGAGACAATGAGCTGAGGCCAACACTCAACTGCTATTATTAATAATGGAAAAATGGAATGAAGTTAGCACGGGAAACAGGTTTTATCAAAACCCTTCTCCTTTTTCAAGAATGTTGAACATAGTGGAAATTTAAAAAATCAATCGAAATGAAGAAAATGGAAGCAATCGCTGGTATAGTAGGAATCAGCCAATCAGAGCCATCATTCACTTAATCTCCGATTGTACCACCTTTAATCTTGACGACATGCGCTGAAATAGATAATTCATTTTGTTCATATTTATCGCGAGGAGAGAGAGGTTCATGATTGGTGTACTCCAGTGTCTCGCTCCATTAGTGGGCAATCCGGCAGCATTAGGTACTTTATTGATGGTGTTGCTTGGTTACGGAATGGAGATGGAAATGAAACGGGCACGTCTCAAGGCCAATGGGCGCACGGAAAAGACAGCAGAGGGCGTACACGGCGCGCGCCGATGACCTCGCGAGAGTCGCGAAGAGGATTGGTTTCACAGTTCACGTGGAAGACGTTGTAGGTAGAAGGAAAAGGACTCATTAGAGGATTCAAGAAGAGGCCTAATGGCTCATTAGAATAGGGCACCCTCTTCCTGACGAGGCCCACGCAAACAAATGTGATGCGTTCAGTCTGCCACCACCCGAAATAAAAAATGATTTGGAGAATTATCGAGGGAGTGATTCCCCCTCCCTTAATTGATAAAGAGAAAGCTTTTAGAGGTTAAGCTCTGCATGGGGATTGAACTATGTTTTTCCACATAAAATATTTATTAGATCACTACCTAGGCTAGAGGATGACGCAGTGCGTTGAAACCATGGTAATGATCTAATAAATATTTTATGTGGAAAAACATAGTTTATTTTTCATTCAATATGAATAAATTCCATAAATTAACGCCTCAAATCATCAATTTCTCTGCATGGGGCTAAACAAATGGGGCTTAAACTTGCAAATTCAGCTCCCCCCAAAATGAAGATCTATTTACGCCATTTGAATCCTTTGACGACAAAACACCTCATTGAGGTTCCATTTCAAAAGCAATGAATATTTTAACAATGTCCCTTCTCCAAAAGATAACTGCCGCCTATATTTCGGAAGCATGCTGGGGAAGTCGGTTTTGAAAGGTGAAGAATGACAACGAACCGTAAGTTGTTGCGTTGAATTGAGCGAGCGGTGATAGCGTGAGACGGGTATTCCATACCCCCCCAAGTATTAGTTAAATTTAGCACACCCCCTCCGGCCCTAATTTCAATCTGCGCCCCTGCCCCCTCGGACCCCCCCCCCCATAGTTCCAGGCCTGAACGTGCGTCATGATTGTATTCAATGCAATGCAATAAATGAATTTATTTATCGCTGCACCTCTAAAATAAAAAATTCGAACGTGTTTTTGCTTCATTAGAACACAGGTTTTAATAAATAAATGAATAACTATGAATTATCAGAATAACAGAAGAAAAATCTGTTTGATGCCAATCAACCTACTCTGCCTCCACCGAAGTGACTAATGAACCAGCGCTTTCCACGGGTTCGTGTTACAATAAATTTCCCCGATGATCTAACTCGTTTGGTAGGACCATAAATGTCAATTTTTCCCTCTGATAGTTAATTAAAAATATCTATTACACGTTGAATGATCAAGAAAATAAATATTATCTACAAATAAATTTTATGTTTTGGTAAAATCAAATTAATTTTACACTTTTTAGTTCCCATGGCTTCTATTAATATTCCCACACGGTAAAATGTAGTAGCACTTATAATTAACTAATTTATGATTGCAATTTAGTCATAAAATAGACAATGCAAGCTTTTTACACATAAAGTACCAGTGCGAAAAATTGTTTAATATTAGCTGCAATGATATTTATTAATAAGTTCATTTTCACAAAAGTAAATGGAAAAATGTCGCGGAAAATTGGGACAATCGTATACAAGTTGTCCCTCATTTTTCTGCATTTATGTTATTCGCGGGAGATTTTCTTTTATTCCATTGACTAGTGCGCCAACGAGACCGTAAAAGTAGGAAAAAAATAAAAGTCAGTCAACCATTCGGTAAGACGAGGGGTACATACATTTCTGCGGAGGCTTCAACTACCTACTTACACACTGAACCAGATTTTATGACTGAGGCATTCCTGATCACTTCTAAGGCAGTAGCCACGGACGTGTCCCAATAGACAGGAAACGGCAATGAGGACACTCTCGACTACTCGTCTCCAGCAAATCAACACTGCATACTGGCAGATTACAACTAGGTATACTGTCTTAAGGTCTTGACTGTATTCGCGTATTACTTTTACCAAGGCTATCTCAACCAACCAGCCCCATATTAGTTTATTTGACAATCGTTCACCGTCATTCTTTGCGCAGAGCGAGGATAATGCCCCGTTTACACCACGATCGTACCGACGTTGATCGCGACTACTGCACGTTTACACGTCTAAAAGTTACCATCGTAACTCAGTGCTGCCCTCGTTGTGGAATTGTGTCAGATAACAACTGACGACGACACTGCGTGAGAAAATTGAAATCCTGGAAATTAAGAAGCAAAAGAATATTAATGTTTTCATGTGCTAAAACTGAAGCTAGACCGAACTGTCGGTAAAACGTTAAAGAATGTAGGTTTCTTTATGGGAATCCGTCCAAAGTTTAGCAATATTCATACGGTAAAGACAGTAGATATGTCTCCTTGCTACGTTCCAAATTGGAATATTTTGCTAACTGGTCACTTTATTATAATATCGACTCAATCCGGATTGAACGTGTCCAAAATAAATTTTTCAAATTAAATAATTGCGATTTATTAATCTCTTTGTCTGATTACAACACTTCATATATTCTTTCCCTAGTTAATTTGAAAACTCTTGCACGACCAAGGATCCTCCAACAAAGGCATATTCCTCTGCAAAATTATCAATTAATATTTAGATTGTTCCTATCTCCTTTATTAGTAACTTTTAATGGATCCCGTCATAGCTATATAAATCCTCACCTGCTTGTTTTTAATTACCATAGAGCAAATTATGTCTTCAACTCCCAGCTATGATGAGATAAAACTAAAACTTTAAGTCATAACAGTCCGTGAAGTCTTTAAGAAACTAGATTCTTCGAGAGAATATGTCAAAACATTCAAGAATATTCACGCATTAAAGACAGTACATATTGCTGTTATAATTTAACTAGAAAAGGCTTAGATTTCGGCTTGATTCGGCACAAGTATTGATATATCTCCATGTCCTCATCTAAATGTTATGGTTATTTCTGGCGAATTTTATTGTGAAATCCTGTATACAATGATTTAATTGGTTAACATTTTGTGCATGTTTGTTATTTTCCATCATCTGTGAAGTATAGTGTAAGGATACATGGTTATGGGTTAACCTGTAAATATAGAAATGCATAAAACTGGTATAGTACAGAATATCCGATACCATTTGGTAAATAGAACATCAGAAAAAACTTTCCCCTAATGTCCTTCCATTACCTACTGAATAATGTCTTCAATCGTTGCCAAATATCTTTGATATATTAGAGTTATTTATGAAATATCAGTTATTGTATCAAGATTGCAACGGCGCGAAAGAATCGTATATGCATCGATCTTCATTTCCTAACTCTTTTTTCTTGGCACACTAGCGCTAACCATCGTAAGTTCGGCAGTGTTAGGTACTAAGGCCTACGATGGTAACTCTGCGCGTTTACACGACGTTTTGAGGTTACGATCGTAAGGATCAACGTCGCGACGATCGTTGTGTAAACGGGGCATAGGAGTAATGACGGAAAAATGTCGAGCAATCGATTTTCAATCGAAACAAAAAGTTCGACCTCTCAACAAAAATCGAAATTTGAACCGAAAGATCGATTAATCGAAAAAAATCGACGATTCTTTAAAAAAATACCGTTTGTACAAAAACAAGTTTATTATGAATTCGGAAGACACTCAAAAGGTACATTAAAGATATAGAAAAAAATTCAAAAAATTTACTTAGGATACATGCGTGAATTATTGGTTGGAAAAAATTGACAAATGCACGCATATGAAAGGTTTGCCGTCACCGCTTATAGCTATTTGGCTCATTAAAATGTTTAAGGAATATCAACTGATTAAAATGTTTTCTTTATGATGGAGGGCGTGCTTTCCAATTTACCGGTCTTAGAGAAAAGTCTTTTACATGGGACCGGTGTTGACGTTATCACAGGCCGGTAGAGACGCTGCTAACAATGTGAGATATGTGAGATCAAACGAAATAGTCAAGATCGAAGTTGAAAAATCGAGTTTGGGTCGAAACTCGAAGTTCAAGGCTCGATCTCGATTTCCTAGATCTTTGGAATTTATAACTCGATTTTCGATTTGAATCGAATTTTTCCTTCACTAGAAAGGACATAGACAATCGGGAAATTAGAGAGCCATTCTAATCGGAGTTAAGCTGATTCCTCCAGACATGAATAACAAGACACATTGTGAGAAATAACTGGTCTTCTAATCCTATCATTCCCACTTCCTCGCCATTACAAATCCGTCTCAATGAAGCGATTCGATAAATGGGTTTGCAAGGTGCCAACCAAATTGAGCTTTAAAACAATACGAACATTTTGACGACGACTTAAATTTTTTAATTATCTTTCCTTTTTTCAGTCATACTGATATGCATTTTTCATCTACCTACCCGGTGAAATACCCGTGACGCACCCGTTGAACCCCCATATTTGAAAATATATAGCAAGGGGTGATTTTTCCCTGGCGGTACACCCCATCGGTCACGGAATTAATTGAAATTTTAACATTTTCAAAATGCATTCTTGTCCTTATGCCATTTAGTATTTTTTTAAATTATTACTGTGTCGCTATAAAATGGCAAAAAATATTGTATGCCAGGACATAAATAATTCAGGAGCGCCGTCAAATGCAAATATTTTGCAGAATCATTTCTAATTTCATCACATTTTTTAATCCTTCGGGATGATAGATACAAATGAAGGAAATGACAGGAATGTGGGAAGAGAAGGACAGACTGTAGTGCATCGTCGCAGTGGCGTAGCGAGTCGGGAGGTCCGGGGGGGGGGGGGGGGGACGGACACCCCCGAAATGTAAAAACACTATGTTTTTCCCTCGTAAAACAAAACAAAATATTTAAAAATCATGACTTGAGAAAATATTTCTTTGGCAAATGAAGTTTTTTCGATTATGAAAAGAGTCAAAATTAGTTTGCTCTTTAAAACCCTGTTTTTCAAAAATGTTCCACTCTGGTTAGGACACGCCCCCCCGAACGAAATTCCTGGCTACCCCACTGCATCATCGTGATATTACGATTTCAGTAGCAGCTTGAGGAGACCCCCAGCAGCAGCGATCGCAGCGTCCCTGGCGAGCGGCCACTCAACCTCGGCACGAGGTGAAAGTCTCACTTCCTGGTCACCTATAGTGGCTGAGGGGAGAGTGTGTTCATCTCTCACTCTCGCGTAATTCGTTTATTCTTCGACAGAGCGTGGAAAGTGGTCTTTCCTCTCTCTCTCTCACACACACACACAAACATACGCATAAATGAAACGGCCTCACCTTTTTCGGCAACGCGCGCGCGGCAGCACCATCGCCGAAAACGAAAGCGCCCGCCCACCACACAACGGACATATCCCATTCGATCCAACGCCACTAATTGAATGGGGCGATTCTTCGGCCGGCAGCACACCAAATGGGGCTTTCCGATTCTTCGCGACTCGGGGAGAGGGGGAATGCTACAAACAAAGATTTCCCGACACTCGCCTGAGCTCTCTAGAGTTTTATAGTCCACCAGTCATTAAAAGGGAAAATAGGGAAGTTTCACGGTGATAAATTTTCACAGTCCATTGGTCACATTAGAGGAAGCATTATTCTGCAGTCATCCATCCGGTGATTAAAATTTACCCAAATGATTATAAGAGTAAGTCCTGGGTTTTAAACTCAAGGATGGGTCAAAATCAATTAAATCAAACGGAATTTATACAAGCAATTGGGATGAACCTTCACTCTTCTCAAACTCCAGAGACGAAACCTAGGGAAGAAACTTCAAAGGAATGGCAACACTATGGTAAAAAACAAATACTCTTGTTTGCTTGCTCAGTAGGTGCTGCATAAATGAATTACTTCAGCGTTTCACTAATTAAGAAACATAATTATAAGTACTCCCTGATTTCTTGAAACATATTGCCAGGGATGCCGACTTACAGAAAATATTGGGGGGCCCAAACCGGGGATCTTGCCCAGGGAAATTTTATAAGTAGTGAGTTTTTTCAAGCATTTTAGCAGACTCATATGATCGACATTAGAACCCTGATAACTCGAATCTCGATAATAGACACTCCGGGGATAATCGACAAGCCTGACACGATTTTTGAGGGGGCTCGGGCCCCCTCAGGCCCCATGGAGTCGGCGCCGCTGCATATTGCTTTCACAGAGTCTCAACAGTGACGACCTTCAATACTGAGAAAGATACACCAATGATGCATGAACTAAAATATCTTAAAATCAAAGTCAAACCGAAGTTGTCGGCGCGTGGCACTACGCTGCACATCAGGATTAAGTTAAGGAATGGTGTCGTGCGGCGGCAGATTCAGGAGATTAAACCCAGAGAAAGAGTAAAAAACGAACCACGTGGCTAATCCATACATTTGCCCCCTACTGGCTACCTTGGCAACTATATCTGCGGAGGCGGAATCGCAGATGTTTTGTGTGCGCCCAAAGAGGGAACCTTGGGATGTCTCACGCCCTTGTTTCTGCGCCTCCGACGATGAAGATAACGATCGCACGATCTGGAAAATTAATTTCCGCCGACAAATAATTAAGAGTGGGACATCGTGTGAAATACTGTATTTATACACATGATTAGGGAAAGCTCTGCCCTCTTCCGCGATCGCACACCTATAATGAATTAAACCTCAGACGAGAGGATGCCTTGAAGACCTCCTCAATTAGAGGAGTAAGCAGAGAGGAGTTGGAGCGTTTTCTCAAGTTGCCTAACGACGCCATGGTCGGTCCCGTTTCGCGGGATGAAGCTCGTTCCGGAAGAATCGCTGCTCTCCCGAGGAAAAGAGGAATCTCATCAATTCGGAGCATGAGAGCGAGCAATAAACAAATGCAAGCCCTTTTATTGTCTATAGGTGGAGAAAAATTGGGTCACGAAATATTAACACTGGATAGCTGCTGCCAGTGAGAACCAAAACTACAGATGATTTTTAGGCCGAAAACGAACCATTTACAGAAACCTTTCGCCAAGACCTCCGAGTGGCCGCGAGTATGCACTGTTGTCGGATGCCTTGGATCTCAAGCAGGCAAAACATTCGAGTCAAGAATTGTCCAGAGAATCCGGCAACATGGCACCCTAGCGGCCAATCGGAGCGCTTGGCTCAAAGTTTCTGTAGTTTAAAAATGGTGCGTGTTCGACATAGACATCATAGGTAATTTGGGTTCCTACCAGGATCAGCTATCCAGGGTTAAAATTTCCTGGCACAATTTTTCTCCAGATGCAATTCAACTTTCGCCTCCCTCAAAATTGGAAATGTCATCACCCATTAAGCCATCACAAATATGAATATTCCAGTCAATGAACAAGATATTGACCTGCGTGCGAGATTGTCGATGATTGGCAGAACAATTAAGTCTGCTCTTCGCTTAAATTATACTCTCTTCAGAAATTGTGATGCCCAGCATTTGAAGCCAATGTGTTTGAAACGGAATTTTGAATACAAGATCCTGCCTCGATGGCCGCAAAACCAGAGCAAACCTATGCACCGGAGATTTTGTAGCGCTGCAGTTTTGAAAATTTTTTAGCGCAGCAGCGACCATGCCGAGGCGAATAATCACTTGTGAGTTCCGTTCCATCGGAAGCGTCGAAACCGATGGAGCTCTCTAATGCAATTTTCAGCTTAATCCTGTCAACTATCAAAGTATTCACCAAAGTCAAAGCCTTAAATATCTTAAAGTCTTAAGTGCTCTTTTTATTCTTAAGATGGCTACTACAACAAAAATAATCACATCTTACATCATACATTCTTTTTTAATGAAAAAAGACTGAAAACAACAGCAATCAATGCACGGCACACGATTTTAGATTTTACTTTTAACATTTAGCGCTTTAAATAGACACAGACTTGAGTCACCGGTCCAAATAAACAAACACATAATGCGACAGGAAATACTTTTCCACTTACGTTTTCCACTGCTTTTATGTAATATCAAATCGATTGTAAGCTTTTGCAGTGCTCTGCGACGCCTTTTTACGGTGTTCCAGTCCAGTTTTTTTGGCACTCGACTTCGACAATGTTCGCAAACATACTGCACTTCACCCTCTATGCGGTTGGTTACAATATAACCCACGACCACTGCCCTAACACTGACATATATTTCCACCGGATGAGCCCAGTCAAGGAATAATTTTCAACTGATAGTTCCGAGCCGCGCATGCGCAACACGACTCAAGAGGATTGTCATGTATCACTTACGTAACTGAAGGGACCCATGTGTTGGTCTCCATTGCAAGTGCCTCACCAAGTCGAGAATCCCAAAGCAAAGTTATTGTCTTAATGGTTCCACCCGCACAAAAACGAATACGCGGTGGAATTGAAACGCCTGCAATACCTATAATACTTCTTACGTGTTAAATATAGTTTAAAATATGTAATTGCCGATCATTGTAGTGGAATGGGAAAGAGAGAACGCAGTGTGGATCATTTCTTATCGAAAAAAAGATCGAAACGCCAAGTAGGTGGAAGCAAAAATAACAGCAGACGCTGAGATACTATTTGCAGTTTCCTTGCCCAGGTGAAATTGTGGTCCTGCGGTTCATCGGTCGTATTAATTGTCGGGTATCGCAATAAGAAATGCTCCCATTCAAATAAAAAAAGGCATTGAACGTAACTACGCAAGATTTAAACGTAGTAACTCACAAATTATTCGAAGATTCATACGAATTAAATGTTATGACCTAGATAGACTTTTTATACGCTAGAAATTTTCAATAATTATTTTCAATTAATAATTAGACGTACGATATTTAAAAGACAACATATTGCAGCTGTTCGACCTGCTAGGTTTTCACAGTTAATGGTAATAATTAATTTAATATAGGGAGAAAAGTCAATTCAATGACGCTATATGATATTTAATAATAGGAATGTTTGCGTATTTCATAAATTAGGCATCGGATTATCTTTTTCTATTTCATAAAGTTGGCTTTTCTATTCTTTATAGACGGAGACTATGCACGAGACTCACGCCAAAGTCGATACGCGAGTCTGAATTCAATCGATCGGATCGAAAAAGCATCACAAAAATTTATTTACAGCAATATAATTTATAATGTCAAATCAGAGAGGCACTAGTTATTTAAAAAAGTAACTCATCCAGTAACGTAAAATATTCTGCTAATATATTTTCAGCAGTAAAAATTTCATACGCATAAACAAGGCATCTGTAATCATCGTCATCATTCTAGCGCCGCAGCACAGGATTTTCTCTTTTCTTGTGCAAAAGAGCTAAATTGTTCATTTAAATTTGTATCTTTCCATAATTTCAAGTCTGCAAACTACCTAAATAAAAGATACAGTGTCCAGCGTGATAAGGTGGAAATCTTTGATATTCAGCTTAGTAAAACCACTTGTCTGTTTCCACACACTTTTATTTAAACCGACCAAGGAAACCTTGATAATGGCACAAGTTGCCGAAACAAATAAAAGTGTGTGGAAACAGACAAGTGATTTTACAAAGCCAAACTACCTAAAATATAAAATGTATGCCTTTAGGAGACATTTCTCGTAAATGTACATTAATATTGGAACAATTAATGAAAAACCTTATCTTCCCATCCACCTCAACTACGTCTCTGTATTAATCCCTTCCTCACCTCCCGCCTCACACTTCGGCAGAACACATTCCAATCCCAAGAAACGCATTGCGGGAGTTTAAATGAAAGTCAACAGAAAATACAAAGTTTTGATTATTCCATCAAGAATACCAAAAATTATAACTAAAAATATTTTTTTTCTTCACTGGATCTTATACGGCATTTTCACATACTCCTTAAATCGTTTTCGGAGATATATTCAGTGGTTTTGGTAATATTTTCGGCAAAAAAGGCTTATAGTAAACGTAACAGAATTGAGAAAAACAAAACTTGCATAAAAACTCTGAGAGTTTATTTGAGATTAATTCAGTTAAGATGATTTATAATTTTGGAAATGATACTCTCGTGTATCGGTCTTATATCAATAGTCTGTTACCTCTATGAATAAAAAGACTACGAATATCCTTGTGCATGTAAGTTTGCACAAAACTTATCCATGTGCACGGAAGTTAAAAAAGTAAAATGAAGCCAAGCAATTCCTTTCGATTTAAGTAACCGATAAAAATTAGTTGCATCAACGACGTGGCTTCAGGAGAAAGCGAAAGACCGTGGAGGTACAGTCCTCGGTCTGTGTGGCAAATCGGTGACATGGCTGGGTGGCCGATACGAGGGCAAAATGCAGAGGCGAGGGCAGTGAAGAAGGCCTCGAGTTCCGTTTGCGGATTCAATAAGCCAGTCTCCCGCAAAGACACGGACATTGATTTCCGAACATTACGACAGTCAATGCACAGAAGTGAAACTTGAGAAGGAGCGACGGTCGAAAGAGTCCAAAAAGTGTGAAAACATCCTTCGGCGCTCAGTCAGTTAAAAAGTGAAAGCGAGCTCTAATCGTGTTATTATGAATTGTCGTCACAGCCCGCGGGTGCCGACCGTTAGGACGATGATGCTCTGCTGTTGGAAGGGGGCGGAAACCGCATGACGATGATCTCGAGGGCGAATGCATTGTTTGTTTACCTTCCATCACGTAATATGCTCTCGATATCAGTGACCATCGCACGTGTCAATGAACGTAATGCCCTGACTGAGATGACTCCGTGACCACCGGAATGACATGCATTATCCCACTTCAGGCCGATCTTTTATCGGATTGCAATGTCGTTCTCGCTAAACTCAGGCACAATTAGCACGAGTGCATGTAACTTCGTTAAGGATCAGAGCTGAAGATTATCGTAAATACCCAACTATTACAGGAATAGAATGATCAACAACTTTGCTGTTTCCACTTAGTAATTTATTACCATGTGGAAACAGCAAAGTTGTTGATCATTCTATTCCTGCGATTATGGATTTCCACCAAGTTACGCCCGCTACGATTAATTCCCTAACTATTAGGTCAACATTATAATATGACAGTAGTATTTATTCCATGACCATGCATAATGTGATATTGTGATATAGATGTAGATGTGTAATGCGTTACGGCACTTTTTGAATCGACAATCGGGGCACCTTGAAGTACTTAGGCATACGACGCGACGTTTGGTAATTAACGAAATTCGTGCATCGACCAAAATCTGCATGATGCGATCGTCATGAATTTTCTCACGCGGCAGGGAAAATTTTCAATTTCATCCCATTCTGTCGCTTCAGTTCATCAAAGCATTCTCCGCTTAGTCAAAGGACACGGCTGTCGTTGTATACAAAGTATTTAAATGCCAAATGAGAGAGCAATGAGATGGAGGGTTTTCAGAAAGGTGGCAGCCCTGTTGTCTCACACCCACTTCCTTCCTGCCCACCAATCACCCAAGGACGCACCTGCGAGCTGAAACTGAAGAAGAATCAGAGATTTATGACGAACGCCATCGTTTATCTCGTAGAATAATGGATTTACCCATGTGCTACAGTTTTTTTGACAGATTCATCAGTGTTACATGTTGATGAAACGGAATTATCGTAATTACGAAGTAATTTTAAGATAAAATTTAGACAACTCGAATAATGATTCATTTCGGACTTAACTTGTTAGTGGGAAAGCAAAAATTGGCATTCATTGTCAGGATATCAGCGGTGACTTCGAGGCACAAGATGTAAACTTAACACTAAAGTAAAAACGGAAAGGTTAATGATAAACGGTTTGGATTGAAGCGAAACTTTTGTATTTTGCGAAAAGAGATTCAATTCGATTTAAAATATTTGTCCTGAATTGGGCGCTAATGCCATAGAAAATAGTGAAAATAGTTCCATGGCTCTTTATGTAATGCCAGATAATTGTAGCATACGGAAGAGGTGCTTAAGTTAAAAATGGAATAATTAACTTAAACTTTGCTCCTTGCAACTGACAGAACATAATCATATTTATTTTATCACTACTAAAGACACCGAAGAAGATGTCCTAAGTTCTTTTATTTCTGGGACGTTAGTTTCGACACTGCTGAAGACGACTAAAAATCCCACATAAGTCGGTCGGTGACGAGACTACGGCTTCCCTCACTGTCACAGTGCGCTCGAAACACACTAATGGGGTAAAGATGATATATTTTCTAATCATGCACCACAAGTATTGAAACTGCGAAGGAGAACAGAAATGAACACGCTCGCAAACAGCTGGTGAGACGAGACGCAGGATGTTCTGCGCGATTCCAACGATGCAGAAACCCATTTTAGTCAAGAAACCTTTTAGCGATAAGTAATTTTATTGTGCATTGAAACATTGAAAATATGAGCAACCATTAGAAAAAGTGATGCCTTCGTCAAGAAAGAAATGCGTCCATAAAATCACGTTATATGAAAACTACTTCCAACACAGAAAAGAGGGTTGGTTACACAATGCTTAAAGAAACCTCAAAGGAATGAGCAAAAAAGTATGATGAAGTATAACTCAGCGTAACGATATTGATCGCTGATTGGGACATTTCTCAAGGTTTAGGGACATTTGGAGAAAATGTAGATTGTGCTCCAACAGAAAATTGCTGTGGAAACACACAAAAAAAACATTGTCACAGAGGACAGACATCGCCGAATATCACAACAGTTCATTAAAGCACTTCCTAGGCGGGACAAGGAAACTACACACATGCCCATTGCTATCAATATATACGGGAACATAACATAATTAGAGATACGTGAAAATCGCTCTTTCATTTTTATTTTGCCGCACTTTCAATAACAGTTTATCGCATTTTGTGGAGTCTATTTTTTATTTTCATAATGAGGTAGATGACTATAAAATGTAGTGAAACACAATTAAATGGTAAAATGCAAAATATTTTAAATAATTTTGTTGTAGAACAATAATAAATGAAGGAATAAGGCATATAGTGGCGGAGGTGTAGATAGCCCGCGCCCACTTGTAGTTCGCGGCCACGTAGGGTCCCAGCCAACTAGCAGCTGGCCAGTCGCTCACATGCTTTAAGCAGTGAGTGTCGGAGAAGCATTTAAACTGCGCTCGGCACATAATGTACGAATTTTGCCTTCGAAAAGGCAAATTTGCGTAAAAATATAATAAAAGTCCATTCATCGCATCTATGTCGCATTTATTTGCGCACATCGCATTTATATCACATTTGCGATTTTCACGCATCTCTAAATATATGCATTTCTCGGCCAAATTAAGCATATGGCAAAAACAATTCATAAATCGGCATTAGCGTCATGAAAGACGTCTATTCAATTCACGACACCGACTTAGTAGCCATTAATTCCCTCGGTTACTCAAGTGCACGCGTGGGAGTGGAGCGACAGCCAGCGTGGGAAGGGGATCGATCGAATAAGGAAGCGAGAAGAGGCTGCTTCCTTTTCCAAGGCCACCGACTGCTCTCACAGGATTAATCGGATACTACAAATACAGCCATTAACGAAAGAAGATATCTTTTGGAAATAAACTCCAAACTAAATAGCAAAACCAAATTCGTAAGGACCCGCAATAATTAATCAGTCAAACCTGAAGAAGAAATCCGTGAAGGCCACTCAACCTACAGAGAAACATTTTGCCTCACCTAAGGGCGCAGCCAAAAATTAAGGCTAGGGGAGGTTTTAGGCGCAACTAATACTTTGGGGTGTTGGGGGATTTGCATACCCGCCAGGGTAGGGAGGAGTTTTGGGGGCCCTCCTCCAGAAAATTTTTAAGATTAATGGTTCCAAATGGCGAGTTTTTTTACGGCTTTCTGAGGGACACTGCATTAATCTTAACACTATTCTATAAGTAATACTAATCCATTAAGTCGAATGGATTAAATTTTAAAATTTCTCTGAGCTCTGGGGAGGGGGAGGTTTCAACCCCAAACCCCCCTCCTCGCTGCGCCACTGGCCTCGCCTAAGAAATAGGGACGCAGGGAAGTAGACAAAATGTAAAGGGGAAAATACGTCGCTATGAAAAAGCCATCGGATGGGAGAGAGGAATGGAGAGCTGCGTCAAACTCATTCCAGGTTTGTTGAAAAATGACGATGATGATCTTAAGTATAATGAATATAAGCCATGAAGGACGCAAAGTATTCTATAATTGAAATTATAACACATGGTTATTTGCTATTTAATTGCAAGCTTCAGCCATTGGATCATTCCGCATCCCATTGTGGCCGCATCGGAAGCCAGCAACCTTGATGGTGCCTGAAATGAAGATCACGAAAGAACCTTTTCCATTGACCTTGAGACCAAATGCGAGGGAAGCATAATAAGCAATTGGGAAACACCGCTCACATGCACAATCAGATGACGAAGGATGCCCTCCCACATTTAAAGTTCCGGTGACACCTAATGCACAACTACCCTAGTCACTCAATTGGGCAACATGCATCTCTCTCTTTACATTGAAATCGCGACGATCCCTCTTCGCGTAATCTAGAAACAAAATGGGTGTTTACGCAACTGGCCATTGGGCGAGCAAAAATAATGAGGCAATCTCGTAAAAGCAAACACCACCCATCCATCCATCAACTTCATTTGCAACGTTGAGTCTTGAAAAACTTACTGCAACGCTGAGTCAGTGAGCCTCCCGACCACTTCTTCTCGCTACTCCGAGTTGATTTTTCAGATGTATAAGGAATGAAAAGACTTGAGACAAAGAAACATACTTGATAAAATAAGAAACATTTGCACACATCACTGCGCAAGAGAGGATACATCGATGGCTAAGTTCTAACAACACGTATTTCAAATTCGGCCGGTTTGAGACAGGTACATTACAAAGTGTAATAGCATTTTAAAAAATAAAATAAAAGCAAAAAACAACTCTTTGTTTGCAAATGAATGCTTCTTTTTCAGTTTTATGAACTTTTGTGTTTAATTTTAGTGGACAAGTAAAAAAATTAATCGTTCTTTTTGCTCCCCTGAAAGTTTGCTATTTTTGAGATACGTGTTGTTAGAATTTAGCCATCGATATTATGTTGAATACAACTATGAAAATGCAACAAAACTTCGAAGTGGCGCTTCAACTGAAGTTCACTTAAGGCAGTTAGAGCGCTTCGATAAAAATAACAAGAATTTTATGAAACTTTGATCATATATTCTTTGAAAGACGCACTTACAATGATCCAAAGAAGAAGGCATTCCCATGTGCCATTTTTAAGATATTTGACGGTAAAATTAGGATAAATTTACATAAAGTAATACGATTTTTTCGAGCTAGCGAAGCTGTTTGTGACAAGAAGTTGTTGAGACGGCACTCAGTGAAAGCAAAATTTTGTGACAAATCTAAATATGTATTACGGGAAAGTATAATTTTATGATAAAATAAGAAAGATATTTGCGAAAAACAGCCTGAAACTGACAAGGCGGCTGGGAGTCTCTGGTACTAACATCGTAAAATGAAAACCACAACACCTTCTTCGTCAAAATTACGCAAATGTATTTAGTTTTCCGGCTTTTACATATGTATCACGTATATTTTGTTTATAAACAAATATGTTGATTTAGGATTTACCACTAAGATTGTGAATATTTAGTTTGTGTATCGTCAACAGCTTAATGGGCAAAAGGTTCGCAGCAGTGTTGAAACTAGTCAAGTTGACTAATGTAAATACCTTTTAAAAAAATCATTTTTCATATTAAAATTGTGCTAAGGTGAAAATTTTCACTCTCATTTTAATTGCAATTATGTTTTCTTTTGTTTAAATTTTTTGGCGACTCTTTTGCGTAAATTATAGGTAGCCTGAGTACATCACTTGACTTCAGCCGATGCCGCTCCAACTACCTTAAGAACTTCAGTTATAGGAGACAGCCGTGAGATAACCATTAAATACGAACACATAATGAATCCATATTTTTTAAAGGTTCTTTCTGAGAACTTATTTCCAAAAGAAGAGGGGTGAGTAAAAATATAATATTAACGCATGCAACGATTCGTGATAATATTCGGTCTATAATCGATGGATAAGTGGTAATAATAAAAACCCCTTTCTTTCGGATTTAACATCATGAATATGTTTTTATATAAACGTTTACAAAGGCTAGAATAATATAGCACAAAATATTATGCAACAAAATTATTAATTTGGTACTTATTACTACAAAGCTTAGAGACTTCAACGCCTGATGCGAGTGGCTATATCACCATTTACATGTATCGTATGTGGTTCCGGATTGTATGTCGCGTATTGCACAATAAATGTATCCGCGGGACAATCCTGAGCTATAAATTCTAATCAAGTTGCAAGCGAAGTCGGTTAGTACGGAAAAAAGGTAAGCATTTAAGAGTTCCATTCCATCTGGTGAGATGATCCATCATGACCATCACTAATCTCGATGAAATTTTGCGTGGATAAAAATCACTGTAAAATAATTTAATTCGAGTAAAATAACCACATAAAAATATAAAAAAACTGCGATATGGAGTCAAACAAAGCGCGTTGTCAGAGCTATTATTGCATTTATGAACCAAGAATTTTACCAATGCTCACTGGATGAATGTGGAAATATTCTGGCAAAGTTTTACGGAAATTCCTGAAGCTCTAGCCGGGAATTTTCTTTGAAATGAGAGAACACTTGAGGAGGTCTGGATGAAATTTCCTCGCACAGAGTCAAGACGGTTCGTTTCCAGTTGCGTACCCTTTGCCTCTCGTGTCGTGTCGAGCCACTCTCGTCCCCGAGAGAGAGAAAAAAAGGCGATCAAAGGGTTTCGGGTTTTATCCGGACGGGCAACATTCCAGGCATCGACATTCTGAGGGGGGATAAAACAGGGGGGGCAGACACGCCTCGACCGCCATCACTTGCGGCGATGCGTCACCGGACGGGCAGAATGGCCCGCTTGCGGTCGAAACGACTTCCGCTGACGTAAGGCGGGCGTCCCGGCGACGTCGTCGTCTTCGGGGAATCGAGTGTGGAGGAGTCGTCTCGGAACTCGAGCGTGGTGCCGGCTGCGGTCGCTCTCCGCCAAATCCTCCTTCTCTGAAATCACCCATCGCGGTCAGAGCGAATACACGCGAGGCAAGGAACATACACGGAGATTCTTAAACATTTTTTTTCTTTTCAGGGAAAGCAAAACTCTGCGCGGAGATAGTTGTGAGCGTATCAGGCTTCACTTCGTGGAAAATTGTTATCACCTTCATTGGTGATTCTGCCCGTAGACAGGTTTCAACGCAAGTGTTGTCTCCACAGCAATCTGTCCCGTTCCTCTCTCTTCATCTCCAATGTGTAATTCATTCCCTCTTTGACGCCCGTCTCCTCTCTCTTCCCTTCCAATCACTTAAAATGTGTCCTATTCATTTTGTCTTTCTCCTTTTTTATTTCTCTCAGTTTCCCTCTTTCTTCTCCGATTATCCTTAATACTTTTTCATTCGTAATTTTATCTTTCCATCCAATCTTCTCCGTTAGTCACAATAGCCATATTTCAAAGTTTTCCAAGTACTTTTCTTCGCTCTTCTCTCTTCTTCTCTTAACGCGTCAGAATTAAATAGTCATGCAACATCAACTGTACCTAGTGATAGGTTCTGCGAGGTTTTAAGATCAGAAAAATGTCCACAGTGTGTGTGCAGCATCAAATTATCCGTCACTGAGACAACCTCTGAGTCGTTGCATGATACTTTACCCACCACCGGAACGATTGTGCACTGAGGTAGTCTCAATGCCCAATATGTCGGCTATATTCACTGGTGTCCCGACGAGAGTAAATTCCATTCTACGTGAGTCGTGGGCGAAGCATGCTTCGAAGAATTCCTAGCTGGATATTTTGCGCGTTGTCATAATGCGACGGATGTGATTATTTCCCCGGTATAAGGGGCATATGGATTTTAAAATTCCCGGCTGTATGAGAGCATTACGAGGGCAAAATTTTGGAAGACAAGCAGTTCCTGAATTGGCCGCTTTAAGACGCCAATGAGCTTTGCGTTAATTTTTTCCGCCAATGTACCTACCATTACTGGAAACTTAGTTTATTTAGTTTTTTTTGGAAAAATTGATCCGTAAAAGTTCATTTTCCGTATGATTCAATGGAAACTATTTCTTCATGATACGGGACATTCGAATATAATAAATGGTCAAGGAAAATTATAAATATATTGCAATGCGTCCATGCGTCCAATTAAATTCCAGAGGCGTAACTAGGAATATGCTTTCGGAGGGGATAGGGGGATAGGATGGGCTGGGGTGGCGACCCTTTACCCCCAGGCAACTTTTTCGGGAAAATATTTGAAAAATGACATGCATGGGTATAAATTTTACATCATTTTGGCACTAAAAATTTAACTTAAATCAGATGCAGTTATCAAAGTTCAAAACTAGATAATATAGAAAACTTTTTTATTTCTTAGAGGCTTTGGAGGGGGGGGATCTATCCCCTCATCCCCTCCCCCCATAGTTACGCCACTGTACCATTCACTTGAATATTCAGAAATTCACATTCACGGTTTTATAAAAGCCGAGAGAAAGTATCCGCTCGAAATTGCTCACTTTGGACAGGACATGCAAATCCGAAGTCAACCAAAAATAATGGAATTCATGGGTAAAAGAAAGGATTTTTTTACTGAAGTCTAATCACTATATCCAATGAGGGAATTAGAATAAGGAGCGGCGAGTTATTCAAAATCATTCCCGGTCGTAAAGTAAATACTTATAGAAAAGACGAATTGTAGGGGTGTGAAGCAATAGCAGGATCCTGTGAGTCGATCGGAGGTGTGAATGGAGAGGCGTTCAAGGAAAACGAAAGCGAGGGACGCGAAGGACAAATTGAGCCGGGAACCATTAACGATCATTGGGAAGTGCCGATCGCGTTGCGCAATCACAAAAATATCAAAGCCACAACAATTCAGTCGCTCAAATAGGATTTCAAATCTCTTCCTGATGCTGTTATTAAATTTAATGGACTCGTCCAAGATGGCATCAGCATCAATGGCTCCAACAAATTCATCACAGACGCACATTATCTAGCTGGCTGTTTAAATCACCGCGGTCGTTTCACAGATAGCTTCGCGTGACCATGTGTTCGAAACTTCTTGAAAGAAAACCAAATACGTTGTATATTTTGAGGACAGAGAAAGTGAGCTCCAGCGAGTGGTTTTTGATAATCTCAACGAAATCTGAGGCAAATGATAATTTTTTGATATTTGCTGGGAAATATGCAATACTATTGAAATGCAGAGCTTGGTTTACATCATAATATCAATACACCTGAGACGGTGGGAATTTTCTGTAGAAATAAAATTAAAATTTCGTCTATAATTAGGATAGTATTTCGAACCAATCCGCCATCTATTTCCAGTAGAACACAAAAATTGAGTCACCAAAATATAGAATCGGCGAATAGGCTGGTTTCCTATTATTTTTTGTTGCCTAAATCGAAAGATTATTACTCCTGGAGTACGCATTTCACGCTTTTAGATTTTTAAATGACGCTATTTATTTTTCGCGATTAAATGAAAAGTGAAAATTTTCAAGCGCGCGAAAACGCGAAGGCTAAGTATGAATGCTGGGAAAACCCCGTGTGACGTACTTTTGGTTCCCGCTGCCGCCCTATGAGGTGACCTTGAGGCGAGGCTTGAGCGCGGATACGACGCAGGATGCTAGCAGGTAGCAGAGTACCCTGCTAGCAAGTAGCGCTTGGCTTCAATTAGGTTTATTAATACCCTATCAAACGAAAAAAACTTTCCGACCTTAGGCAGTTTTAATAGGTGATTATTGATACATGTTTCCCTAAGCTCTGTGCCTTATGTATGCATTGGTAATCTCAGACGATGTAAAACTCCTATCTACTCGTATAGAAACTAGGTCCCTGTGACGTCACGTGGAGTGGCATCGCATGGGCGCCATTCTGGCCTTCTTCAAAGGCGGTTAAAATTGACCATTGCCATTCCTCTAAACTGGGATTTCTAAAACCAAATAATTTGTATATTATGAATACACTAATGGTGGGTAACGAATCGCAATCAATGCCTTTCGTTTTCTTTCATGAAGGAAACTACCCCATTAAGTAGCTGAATTCAAATGATTGAGAATTCTGCGTTAGAATTAATGTACCAAGCAGGCACAGGAATCCGTATTGCAGAGTGATGGGAGACGCAAAGGAGCACCACTGGATGACGGAATCGCTACCGTGAGTGCAGCCGCGCACCATATTACTAGCATCCACATTCATTCGCCACGCAGCAATGGAAAGCCGCGCTATTTCCTGCATCCCCCCGTGAACTCCAATCACCTTGCTTCTGGCGAGAGTTTTCCCCCACAATCCCTCACGGTGGGACAGCTACGCCACAGTGCTTTCTGAGGGATCGCAACCCTTCGGTGCTGGATTGATGACGTGATTGCCATGATACCTGCCCAGGGTAAATTGGCGAGAGGAAACCAATGAAAAAACTCCAGGGAAGCGAACAAACCCTCGCCAAAGGAACTTTTCATCGCAAAAGAGCGGATAAAAATTACCTTGATATCTTCGAGCTCAAGCAGATGCAAAAAGTCTCAGTCTTGGTTTAAAAACATTCTAAATGGAATTCTGGCCGAAGATGATGTTGATTGCACATGCTACTTTAACAATGATATAAAATATCCATAGGAGAGCGGTTAAGGATGAAGTAAGTGATAAAATAGATAATATTCCTTAACTCGATGAGATTTGGAACAATTCCGATGAAATTACCATAAAGGCGCATGAATGGAACGAAATAGACAGCTATAAAAAGAGAAATAAAGCTAGATGGTGGCGATATGCTATGCGCGAGAAAATAGATGCAAAAAAGCGAGCTTTTGTGGCCATTGCAGGACGCATTATCAGGCGATGAATGTTTTCATTTTTCTTTCACCGCCAGATGATGCATCCAGCAATGGCCGCGAAAACTCGCTTGGCAAATTTTAATACGGAGCTGCTCCCGAAGGCCTCAGATAACTACTTATGAATTTCGCTGCAAAAGCCTCCGTTGCCAACTATAATTTATATATAAAATGATGTTTCCTGGAGTTTAGGTCAATAAATTAAAAGTTAGCAGCCAACGTTTCGTTTTATTTTAAAAACATCTTCAGGGCTATGTTAGAAAAAAAAAATTATGAAACAATATAAAATGCAGAGAATTAGGCAATATACAATATATATACATAAAAAAGGAGCAATCGTGCCTTTTTTTATAAACAATATAATTAATAGAAATATATATAAACATATATATATGAACAGAATGGATTATACAAAAAATTTTGACATACCTCTAAACTTTGAATACATTTATTGATTTTTGGTTTCTACGGTATTGAAACAACCTAGGTTACCATTAATTTTGATGTATTAAAATTTTATAATTTATTTTTTTGAATACGTTCGAAATTTGTTCAGATAATTTACCAATATAGATGATTCCACGGTATGGGGATGTTGTACTTGCTGAATCATTTTTGTTTAGTGAATTTTGAGTACGTGAAAGTCTAGTGTTGTTTTTGTAAAGTATAGAATGAACAAGTTTTTTTGGAAAATGGTTTTTCTTTAGAATATCCTCAATTATTTTAATGTTTTTTTCGTGAAATATATTATCGCTCAAATTCAGAGCTCTAAATTTTAGTGCAAGCGCTACATTTACTTTATGTTTAAGAGGGTGATGTGATTCGAAATTCAGAAATCTATCCGATTTGTGTGGTTTCTTCCACCAATCCACATGAATCGAACCATCATGATTTCTAATGGTCAGCATATCAAGAAATGGTAGAGTATTGTTTTTTTCATATTCTATTGTAAATTGCAATTTAGGGTGGAAACTATTAAAATAATTTAAAATGGTGTCTTCCTTGATGTCATTGGGAAGTGCTAAATATAAGTCATCAACAAACTTGTAAATGAAAGGAATTTTGAAAGGTAAACTAGTAATTACATTGTCTAAGAGATGGTTCATCGTCAAATCAGCTAAAATGGTCGCTACTGGGGAACCCATGGGGACTCCATTTTTTATTATTAATTATATTGTTTATAAAAAAAGGCACGATTGCTCCTTTTTTATGTATATATATTGTATATTGCCTAATTCTCTGCATTTTATATTGTTTCATAATTTTTTTTTTCTAACATAGCCCTGAAGATGTTTTTAAAATAAAACGAAACGTTGGCTGCTAACTTTTAATTTATTGACCTAAACTCCAGGAAACATCATTTTATATATAAAAATAAGGTCAAGAAAAAGGAGAAAATATAATAATAACTATAATTTATTTGAGAGAATAATTAAATTTCATCCGATACCATTGAGAAGCTCGACAATGGATGTACTCCCCAACCGATCGGTTGTTCCATATCGGTTCGATTCGCTCAAAACTGGATTTCGCTCCTTGATTTGGCGACGAGGACGGAGGGAGGAGAGAGACTTGCCACTGCACGGTGGACGCTCGAAGGTCGCGGGAATAAGAAGAAGAAGGGACTGAGTGTTGGCTCCTTTGGCGTGATGCAAGGACGGGCGCGGGAAAGAAGGACGAGCGACCTTCCTCCCTTCAAACGAGAATGCGAGCCACGCGAATACGCTTCCGAGAATTCAGCTCGATCCAGTGACAAACTATAGACTTCGCGAAACAGCGCCTGTCTCGATGTAATGGCTTAGTAGAGAAAAAATTGAGAAATGTCGGTCAAAATCGATTTTCACTCGATAATGCTCGAATTAAAAAAATCGAAATTTGAACCAAAAGACAGATAAATCGAAAAAATAGACTGTTATTTTCTTTAAATACAGTTTGCACGAAATTATTTGCATCATAAGTTCGAAAAACACTCGAAATATACATTTGAGATGTTGAAAAGATTTCCAAAAATACTTAGAATACATGGGTGATTTATTAGTGGTAAAAATTTTAAAAATGTATGCAGATTAAATTTTTGGGTTCACCGCTTGGAACCATACGGCTTCACTAATTTTTTTTTTAATGATCAACTGATTGCAATGCTTTCTTTATGATAGTGGGCGTGCTTCCAATTTCACTGGCCTTACACATGGGACGAATGTCGTTATAATCGGTCGGTAGTGACGTCACTGAGATCAAACGAAATGTCAAGAACGAGGTCGAAAAATCGAGTTTGGATCGAGACTCGAAGATAAAGGCTCGATCTCCACTTCCTCGATCTTTGGCATTTAAAACTCGATTTTCGACTTTAATCGATATCGATTTTTCCATCACTATATTGCTACGACGCGCCACAGGATAAAGTCAATTTGCCAAACGCACTGTTCCTCTTTTCAGTTATTCAACACGAAGGTTGGTTGGAAAAGGTGTGGGAAGTAAATGCTCAATGCAGACGTCGGCGCAGCCGCGTGAATATTCACGCATAAATGGTGGGGAGATAAGTTGCTTTCCCTCGTCCACCTCTCCTTTCGAGGATTTTATTTAAGGTTGCCCCAAGACTTTATCCGGGATTTGAACCACGACCCGACAGCTAAGCCCTCCACCCGCAAGGCTTCCACGCTCCCAAATGCGAAGTATGATTTGTTAATGTTTAACTTATAACAAGGTCACCCACACACCCAGTTTATGATTAAAATAACGTCTCACTCAGCGTTTCAACTCGAAAGTTAGTTTGAGTAAATGAAGAAATAGCTCACTATTTTTGCATGTTTCTCATTAACTTTACTGAAATTTTCCTGGGGACCTAATTTTAGTCGATTCTAACGGCTTATTTTTAGATGGACACTTACTTCACTCGTGTTCATTGAATAAAAATCTTATGAGTTTCACAGTAAATAAGAGAAATATCATTCATTATACGGCGCATATCCATCATTATGCGGCAATAAATAACTTAGCGCCCCAAAAGCGTCCTTAAAGAAACAGACTAACCAAAGCGAGTTCTCTGATAGTCAGTCTTGGGCTGGCGCTCTCCACTTTGCCGCTGCACAACCATCAGGTCTGGGGAACTAAATTCAACGCACACACTACGAAAACGGCTGCAATCTCAAGATGACATTCAATTTATAAAGATCAACTTACGATCAGGGATGCCAACTAATAAAAATTATTGGGGGGCCCAAACCGGGAATCTTGCCCCGGGAAATTTTATAAGCAGTGAGTTTTAAGTTTTTTAAGCATTTTTAGAGTCATATGATCAACATTAGAACCCTGATAACTCAAATCTCGATATCTGGACACTCAGGGGAAAATCGACAAGCCTGGCACATTTTTTTGTCACACCCATAACGAATTTTTGAGGGGGATCGGGCCCCCTCAGGTCCCACGGAGCCGGCGCCACTGCTTACGATTACTCAACATGTTTGACTGAGGAAGCCTCCGTGATTGACGTCTTAAAACTGGAATTTATTGCAGACATATTGGATGATGCGCCGCCGGTCTTTCAAACAGCCAATACAACAATAAGTCTATCTCTTAAATGTTTATATGGAATGGCACAAAATACACGATAAAAGTCTAAAAGCTCTTTACACCGATAGAAAATCCAGAAAAATTCCACGTTCAACATTAACCCAACTACTTAAAATTCTTAAAAAAGCATTGCGAATTGGTAAATTGAATAATAAATGCCGATTGAAACCACACGGAGACGCGATTAAATCTCGTACCAACCAAAACACAGGACTACCAACACGAAACAATGCCATTTCCAGAAGTACTACGAGTCTAATCCTCATGACGTTTAGAGAAAACATTGCGAAAAGATCACCTCCTCAGCAAAAATATATTTTCTTAATTTTTGACGTGACTTTCACGTGATATTAAGTAGGCTTTAAATTTGGAGATAAAATTAAGTTGGCACTCATAAAATATCGCGGTGACAGTTTGTACGTACAACAACAAGAGTACGATGAAATAATAGGAATAATATTAATGACACTGACAGAGAAAATGTAAGCACTAAGGTCAACAGATGTCCTTCCGGGTGATAAGACACATATATAAGGTTCATCCCTCCGCAACATGTGAAGCACATTACGAGCTATAAAAGACAAAACATCAATCTCCAACAATAAAGGTCAGGATCGTGGGGAGAACTGGGGTGAGGTCATCGACGAGGCATCATTAGCATTTCTGGCCGCGAGGAGTTAATGGTAGGGAAACGCCTGGAGGTGGAGCAACCCAAAGTACCTAATGTCAATGACGTCTCGGCGGCAGTCGCAATTCGTAGGGTTGACATCATCAATTCCTTTTGCCCTCGCAACACCGATCAGAACGATTGTTTGGAAATGATCAGGATGGTGCTCCGCATCCATATACTTTTGTTAATGGGTGACATTAACTTCATTGGAATATAATTGCAAAAAAAAACAAAATCCAAACTCACAGAAAAAAATCGACACTTTTTAGCAATTCGGGAGACTGAATTCGGGAATAGTGTCCCACAAGAATATCGAACAATTCCCTTCAATTCGCCGATTTCTATGTTAATTTTTAAACGTGCACAAAAAGTGCATCGGCAACCACGGATCGAATAAGGAATACCCAGGAATAAAATGACTTCTAACTTTTAATGGATAATAAAAATTACGTTTTTTACTTGAATAATGCTGAGGCTCCGACCTAAAAATTCCCGGAATAATCAGGCTGAATTAACTGATGACGATTAAGGAACTAATCCATTATCTCAGCCAGCTGAACCTGATGATCATGTGTAAGTACGTTGAAACCGGGGTCGCTCACAAAAAAAAAATTATCTGGCCTCATACACAGTGTGAAATCGTCTTGGACTCCAGGAATTGACCGATTCCATTTAGTCACTCCTAAAGCCATTAGTATTAGTATTTGCTGCGATAAACACGTTTCACCGCATTCGAAAGTTCAATTTCTGTGAATTAACGAGGGTAAAAAAGCGATCAAGATACAAAGTGTTTTTTTATGCAGACCGACGAGCATGGCTTCCAAGAGATGCGGAAAGTGTTTCCGACGGTGGCTGTTTGCATTTCCTGTCCCGTAGTTTTGGCTGAATTGAGGATCTCATTCACACCTGCGCATCATTCCTTACTTCCAGCCCGACACTTATTCATTTAAAGCGGAATTTTTAGTGTTTATTATTATTTTTTTAGTGCCATGAAAATTTTCCTTGAGCTGAAGTTGTGCTCTCCTAAGGTTTTTTTTAATGTACTATGCTATGATGTTCTAAAGCGCGGTAAGTTCTTACACAGGCAAATCTGCGGAGTAAATGACGTGGATTTTCATCCACGGCCAAACGTGAAGTAGTCTGCACAAAATATCACTCTGATAAAGATATACCAACATAGGCGGATCTAGGAGGGGGGGAGGCACGGGGGCACGTGCCACCCCCCCCAGACCCTTAAAAATATGCAAGATTTTTAATACGGTCCCATTATCATCTAATTTTCTTTTTCTTTACAGGTACTGGGTGACATTTACATGTAATTTATTGTATTCTAACCACGATTGCTAGGTTTACATTAGCTCTCTAAGTAGGTTTTTGCAGGTTTTTCACGCCCCCTTCTTGGGTGGGCATTTTCGTACTGTGGGTTTCTTCCAATAAGGACGACAGTCAATATCCTTAGGTTTATCCCACGTTCACTAACATCTTTTTACACTTGGTCAATGGTAACTTTGTTAACTTATAATTTTATTTGTTGATTGAAAATGGAACTTCTATTTCTTTTTATGTACTTTCTCTGCATGTAATTTCATGCGCAACTTGACAATGTATTTAACTGCATATATTTCATGTTTGACGAGGTGTTAGATGGAAGATGGGACTTTCTAGTCCCAATCTCATCCAATAAAGACGTTTTATTATTATTATGATTGCATTCATTTTGTGTTATGAGGTATCCTTGTGCCCCCCCAGAAAGAAATCCTGGATCCGCCCCTGTATACCAGCGTGAATTTCAGTCGCAACAGGAGCTCCACGGGCATGCAGTATCCACGTCGTCGTCGAGTATCGCAGCAGCAGCATGCAAAGGTGTGACCGTCTGACTCACGAAAGAAACATGTGCACGACTCCCGCCCACCTCCCCGCTTTCACTTTCTCGATTATGAAAAGTCGCGAACTACGCGAGAACAAAGCAATGCATTTAAAACATTCGTTGAAATATAAGTTTCACACATAGATTGGATCCGGAAGGCATCCCGAAGGTGCATTGCGCGCCGATAGAGAGACAGGAAATTGGATTGATTGGGAGGGAAAGATTTCCTGGAAATTATCACCTCAGCCCTTGTTTCAAAAAGCGTTATTTCAACCAACTAAAATTTGGTTATGGATGTTGATCGCTGATTTTTTTCACGGTATTTGTCCTACCACACGAATATTTTATAGGCACCATTGACGCCTTTTAAACTGCTCTACGTGAAACCATAGAGTAAGTATATCCGCATATACTTACTCTATGGTTTCACGTACTTATGATACGTTTAAGTATATTTTTTATACTTTCTCTATGGTTTCACTAACACCATATAGATATTCTTATATACTTATGGTGAAAACCAGCCATTTTTTATATTATTTTATCATTTATTCTTTCAGTGGGAGTAATAGATGGAAGATTGTCCAAGTCCTTTTCACCTCGCGATTTTCTGGCTGCCGAAAAACTTCCGAAAGTTCCGAAGTAAGATATCCCAAATCTCCGCGGTATTTAAATTAGCTAATACACGAACTGTAACGTCGTGCCTCGTCCGACTCCATTTTTATTTATTTCATGTGCGTTTATTTATTAAACTTCGTTCGTTATTTGGGTTTTTGATTTTATTAATTTCCATGTTAGGCCGATTTGTAAGATTTTTTTATCGTTTGTTTAAAAGAAATCTGCTATGTTATGTTGATTAAAAGAATGAGATTGTTGGAAAGAAAGCTTAAGAGAGAAGACGTGTAAAGAAGAGGGGCAAAACTAAATTGAGGTTTCAAGGAAGTTTATATTACTTGAGGGATGCCGACGTCACAATTAGTACACGAGAATAAGTCAAAAATTGTGAGATGGGTTTGACGCAGCTCTCCATTCCGCTCTTTTAACTGCTAGCTTTTTCATGGTGACGTATTCCCTATTTATTACATCGTCAGTGACATGTCCTATGTTACCCTTGCCCTCGTTCCCTTCCATCTCTCCTTAGACGACCAGACAATCACGTCTCATTATGTGGCCGAGTAAGTAGTCCCGTATTCTTCTTGGAAATAACTTCCCATAATAAGATAAATTATAAGAGGTATAGGCGTGCCAAGCAAGATGACCGAACACTCTCTTTCCATACGTCATATTCAACGAGCACTTTACAGAGAGACATCTAGGAAGTAAAATTTCATTTCGATGAGAAGCACGCAATAAAGCATTATTGCGGAGACTGCAATGTGTTCCAGATTTTATCTCCATCAATTTAAAAGGCTTCAAAGACTGCGTTCTATAACAGGCAAGACGACTTTCAAAAATAAGGCAATATGAAATCCGACTTGGGATTCTACAAGATTAAAATCTGCGTTCAAAAGGAAGTTGAGATTATTTTTGTTGTTAAATCAGAATAATATAATCACGACATGCTATAGAAAATATTATGCATACGGGATCGAACGAAATAATAGTCTGCTAGATTCATGGATTTTTTCAATAATACCATTTAAAAACGTGTCCTGCGTTAAAATCTGTGACGTGGCTAGCGTGTAAACGCAGGTTCCCAAAGAAAGCGCGGTGATGCCACAAATATCTCCAAGGAAATATTTCATTCTTGGCCGCAGATACCCCTCCTCAGAAGAGAAGAGAGATCAGCTCATGAGCAAGCAGCAAAACGCGAGAATACGTTGACTCGCAAACATTGATGTCATCGACGGTTGGGGACATCGACTCCCACGCTCAACAATCGTCTCCAAGTCAACTAGTGTTCCGCGGGTCGACTTTATCATGCAAGTGAACGTGTTTCTGCGCACTTCCTAATACGGAAATAAAACGAATTGAACGACTATAAGCAGAGTCCACAAAATAACAGGAAAAAAGTAAAGTAAATTGCCATTCTGGTGCGAGGAAATGGAATGAATAACCAGAAGATGTGCGATATAAGACTCGGAAAATACGTACACAGTATGCGCTAGGCAAAGATTACTCAAACCAAGTCGCAGTGCGCACGCAAACCAAGGAAATTTACTTGATGACATGGAAGATATAATTTTTACCTCGCACTGGTACCTGTACAATGCAACTGATATAACGACAGAAAAGAGAATTACACGAAATTACCAGAGTGAAGCACTCTTCGAACACCACGCTGACAACACGAAAGCAAATCGGATGACTAACCCAATAATTTCCAAGGCGAACAACCTATTTTTTTTAATTATTCCTCCTCTAAGAAAACTTCACAATTTCCTCATTCATGCCGTGAATTCTGAACGTAGAGTTGACCCACGTTCCAGCGGCAGTTCTAATACATTTAACTGAGAGTTATTTTCGGGAGATTTATACGGTAAATTGGGCCCGAAATTGATAGTAAACCGTCGATAATAATTTAAATTCCATGAGGAATAGTTTTCATTAGTTTTACAAAGTTTCACGGACGGTATTTAATGCGCTGTACATATTGTCCCCCAGCTGAATGAAAAACAGAACACAAAGGTTTCTGGGTTTTCGGAAAGGAAAAAAAACATCGAAAACTACATCTTGATGGCCAATCGCTTACTTAAAGAGCTTTAGGTCCATATAGCAATGTTTTCCATTACACATTATTCTACCAGGTCCAAGGAAAATGGCATTGTATAAAAAAGATCATTATTATTGAGCTGACATGTCAAGCGAGGATTAAATCCGCCTTCGTGGCGGCGGGGAAAAGTCCTCGCCTGCCAAACCGTAGGTCGCGGATTCGAGTCCCGCCTGCGTAGGTTGCCCCTATCCAGGGCATGGGCGTTCATGATCGTCCTACGCTGTTGTTCGTTAGATTCCCCCGCTGTAAAAGCCTTTGAAAAATGCGTTGCTTTCGTGGCGGTGAAGATAAATAAAAAGACTAAAAGTTGTATCAAATGACTCAGTGCTCCTCGGTCACCGTCGTCAAGATAATTTACGAGGACGAAAGAATGTCACAACAAAAGTGGTATACAGCTACGTGATACACGACTTGTTGTACATAGCGGAAACTTGGATGGCTGATGAAACATCAATAAAAAGACTGGAAGCAACTGAAATGTGGTTATGAAGACAGCTTCTCAAAATTTCATGGATCAAGAGAGATTCAAACACTGAGGTTCTGCTGAGAGCCGGCCTCGATATCTCTGTAAGGAAGTTCATTGAGAGGAAGGATAATCTCATACCTTGGCCACATTATACTAAGAGGAAAAAGTCTGATCTTGGAAGGGAGAGTTGAAGGAAAGCGCACAGGAGGGAGAAGAGAATGTTCATGGGCACAAAACATCGGAGATTGGACGGTAATTAGAGATACTGGGGACCTATTTATTTCAAGGGGCGAGAGAGCGATACCCGAGCAGCCAACGAACTGAATACTTTTCTCCATCAAGAAGAAGAATTAATTTATTAGTTTACACCATGGAAACTCGTGGTAGAGTTTACATTAGAGCAATATTTGCCACACGGACGAATTCCGACAACGGCTTCAACTAATGTGCACGCCATATGACAGGAGTCGGTTCAATGATGCAATTATTTATCCAACTGCAGCCACCTTCGTGCTTTGGACTTTATTTACTTTAGCACTCAAAATCATGATTATAACTAGCGATAATTGGCCATTAAAACTCTTCATTAAAAAATGTTTTCCAGATAAAATGCACAAGAGGAAATGAATATTAAAATTGAATGAAAGCGTGGAAGGAAAAATACCGACTCGACAACACTAACCCACAAGCAGACAATTTATCGAAAAAAAAACATCGCTTAAATTCCTCGAAATGCACTCATCCATGGAAGGACGCATTCTATCGCGATGACTCACATCAGCCAGGATTCCACAGAATCAGAGTTTCGCTGGAACTGATTACCAATACGCTCGGATGCTAAACATAATTTTCCTTATTTGCTCCATTCACACAGACAGCCGTCTCATTCCTTGCACATACTTTCACAGTCTATTATTTTCACCATACACGACCAAAGGCGGCTGTTCTCTGACATTCCGAACAAGTGCTGATATTTGGGAGTGAGATTTCTGGGGACATGGGATCTTGACCCTGTAACTTAGCCATTCCTAAAGGCTTGTTTACACGATACATTAACACGTACGAGTTAATGTACGTTTGCGTGAATGATTTTTGTGGACCGGAACATGTACGAATGCATGAACCAAATCAGAACCGGTTCTATTTTCTGTGCATGCATTTGCACAAGTTGGGTTGTTAAACGGCGCATTTGGCGTTCATTCTCGCGTTCATACATTTAGACATTAACCCGTATGTGTTAATGTACCGTGTAAACAGGCCTTAAGGGCTAATTTTCGATATTTGATTGCACAAGTGACATTATTTTCGAAATCTCACTCTCAAAATAAAATCCACGTATCCCAGGCTCTGGATATAATCGTGAGTTGGTAATTTTCGATAGCAGACTGTAAACAATCCAAGATTACATATTGCTGTCCAGTCCTGAAAATCAGATCATGAGCGCGGGGAGAGCGGCTTCCAATTCAACGCTTTCTTAATAGAGCCTAACATGGAGCTGTTTCACATCGAAAGGCCGAGAGAAATCAGGTAAAGGACATAAAAGCTTTCGCGTGTATCTTTCAGACGCACAGCAGTGAGATGAAAAACCGCAATGGTATCTCAAAAACAGACACACTTATTCTGTCCTTGCGAAACATATGGAATGTTTGGATCTGCCTGCACAAGGCATGCCAAACGAGAGAGAGGGGGCATGGTACGTGTCCAACGGCATAACGGTGCCTCGCGATGGGATGGATTTATAAGAGGAGGTCGCAGATGAGCCAACCTCCCAGAGTCAACGGCGTTTGGATGTTTTTATCAATCGGTTACGTGAGGGCCTCCTCTTCCTTCTTGGCCCCCCCCCTCCCTCTGTACATGGTGAATTTTCCGCCGCACCCACCTGACGCACGCGAGGCAAGAGGGGGGGGGGGAGGGGAAGTGTATGTGGGCGGAAGAGGGGGGAGGGGAGGAGGGGAGGAGAGAGAGAGAGTGAGAGAGTGAAGTGAGAGTCATTGGGAGAGGACCGCTACGTCGCCCTCCCGATTGTTGCCTCCCCCAACCCCACCCCACCTCCGTCGACTGAGGAATCTCTACAGTGTGGAAGGATAGGAATGAGCGAACACTCGCTTCTTCCGCGCAGGTAGATAAAAAGCCCAGGAGATGTTTAAATAAATGTTTCATGATGCTATCTAATGTGCAAACACTAAAGTGTATAAAAAGTATGTAGAAAAATATACAAAATGATGAAATTTCGAAAAGCAAAAATAAGAAATAAAAACGTAAATAAATGAAAATGTTATACATTACAAATAAAAAAATAAATAACTACCGTTAAATATCTGATTTTTGTTTGCGTGCAAAAAATTACCGTTTTTCTAATGGCGGTCGAAATTGTTAATTTTAAGTTTCTGCTAACACAAGCATAGCCCTACACTCACAGCACAGACAAATGCGCACAATAATAATTAAATTGTTCACTATGGATGGTTGGGGTGAACACAGTTTACCGGCCTACGCTGCAACGCGCACACGAAGCGACAAACAAGATATAGTGCTGTGAAAGTGAATGACTAAAGACTATTTATTTATCTAGTTCTGCATTTAAATTCAGTACATTCAACTAATTCTAATAATAAGTAATAAATTTTATACACTGTCACTATCGACATAGTTTATACTTGGAATGTTGATATTCTACATAGTTTATTGTACCGTGGTAGCCTGACGGTGGTTTCACGGGTTTCCCGCCGTCTTTAGGGTGAATGCCGGACCGATTCCACTCCCGTCCCAGTGTTCAACCCCAGTTACGTGGATGAAGCGACAGCCTAAACATCTACACGAAGAAATATTTCGTCAATATTTATTTTGTTGAAGCGTAATGTATTATTTGTAACTGTTATCCGCGGAAATAACCTCAGTTAAACTGAACTGAACACGCCACCCTACGAAAATGAAGAAAAAATAAATGAAGTAATACGAATTCGTTCATTAAATAACGTGCGGCTTGCAGGGATACTCTTTCATACATAATGACATTTTAATGAATTTTTAATATAAAATAACAGGGGGAGAACGTGTGGGAGGGGGTCATGCACTCCCCACTCCCCCCCGAAATGAGGATCTACGTTCGCCACTGCTTCTGCGTATGCGGCCCTTCGATTATATAAGAAAATTTATATTATTTAAAAATAATACGACCCCCTAAACGCCTAAACCCTGAGGCAGTTGGTCCCAAAATCAACCGAATCACTCTCGTCGCACTGTTAACATTTTCATCGGAGCACCACATCCATGACGGCTTTAATTCTGGCCATTGTTAGCGGTCGCCAACCCAATTATAATAGCGAAAAGACTAACGAATCCCGCAACGATTGCTGTATTAAATCCCTCAGTATAGGTAAATATAATAAGCTGTACAGTGTACATAGCTAACCCAAACGAAGAAAAAATAGGAAGTTTGAGGTTGGACATGCGCGGCACGACGCGACGTATGAAGGGTGTGATGCTAGAGGTCCATGGCAAACTCTTCGTAAAAATTTGGTAGTTATAGGACCAATACATATTTATCCCAAGCAACACATCTCCTATATAAACAATCGAAGATGAAATCCTCAAACGCAAGTCACCACCTTCCCGCGACCAACGATTGACAGGGAAGAATGGTTGTTGACATACCTCGTCAACAGCAATATCTTGAATTGAAACAGTGAGTTTGTGAGCCACGATAAGCGTAGCATAACTACATTTTAATATATTTTTAAGGATAGTATTCAAGTGAATTACAGGTAACATGGAGCGTGGAAAAATATTGTATTTTTGTTCTTTTTTAATTTCCACAAACACTTTAATGAAAGAATGACTATTTTCGCCCCATAGTGGCATTATTTATGCGAAATATAAAAAGCTATCAGTCACTATCCTACCTGCATTAATATCGACATTTTTCGCGTGGTTTCAATCTTGCCCTCGGCTTCTGCGTAGCCACCTTTCGGGCTCTATTGTGAGTGGGCGTGTAGGGATCCGATGTTCCTCTCCCCCCCTACCCTACCCCCGCTCGCCGCCCCGGGTAGACAGCCAGGGGCCGGGGACCCATAGTAATGGCGAAGGAGGAGCGTGTGCCCTGCAAATCAACACTCGGCGAAACGCGTGTCTCCAAAGAGATGGACACGGCTGTGAATAAAAGATGCGCTGCTGTTGTTTTGGCGGGCGCTGGATCAGATGAGCGCACGACGACCGCATGCCAAATCAACGAGGTGCTTTTTCGAGGCGATTTTTCGCGCTGCAGCAGTTATTTGCACAGCCGTAAGGGAGCAACGGATTTCGGGGGGTGGGTCAGCTAGGAAACACCTCGATTACTCCACGAGATATGTCAGTTGGAGGGTGGGCGGAGGTTTGCTAGATCCTTTTAAGAGTAATTTCGGAATAATCCCAATTGCTCTATAAGTGGGCCAGCTCTCGCATACGATCAAGGTATGACACCATTGGCAGGTGTAATATGTGGAATGCAATGTTGTATAATAAAGGTAATACAGTGGAAATGCAACATTTCATGTTACACGTATTTTTCTCGAAAGATTCCGGCAAACAGTATCAGAGAGGATAGTCAGCTAAATAATTCACCATTGCCTATCGGCATCACAAACCCCAAAGCACCCACGTCTCTGAGTGAGAAAAGCCCCTGTCCCGATTGAGCCCTGACGCTGAAAAGACTCGGTCAAGACGATTAAATCGAATAAGCAATGACAGAAGTTAAATACGGTAATAAAAAGGAATTATATGGCTGGGGGAAACAAAATCATATTTTCCGTTCTCACGACTCATTTAGAATACCTAGGGTTCTCCCCACCCCCTTCCCCACAGGGTAATGAGACGCAGCTTCTTGTTGGAGGACTCAGCGAGACCTTCGCGAACATGGCTCGGCGCCCGACGCGAAAGCATTCCGTGAAAATTGCAGTTTCACCTCAGCGAGATCGTTTTGAAAAATCCCTTCCCCACGCAAATGGCTCGCCTTCAGCCGAAAGAAGTAAATCCAGAAATTTGTCTCGAAATCTGTTAAGGGGGGGGGGGGAGGGATTGTTAAGACCATTTGAGGAGGCGCTGCTCGCGTAGGACGGGAATGTCGCACAGCGAGAAAGAAAGGACATCTCCTGGAGTGAAAAGGTCGCGGGAAGAGGAGGAAGGGTCATGCCTTCGCCAAAGTGGACGCGGGGCTAGAAGAGACGACCTCGCTGCACACACGCCTTCCCTTGCCAGGGGGAAAAAATCACCTCGACCGGGAATCGAACCATAACTCCTTTAAAGGGGACCTTGAGGAATCTGGATGGCTTGGTGGTGTTGGCAGTGGCCTGCAAATGCCAGAGGTCCCCGAGTCCATGGGAAAGCGAATTTCACCGCCCTTCAGAGTAAATGTAAACAAGAGAGAATCTTGGCTTCTGTACGTGCGAGCAAGACTGAAATGGTAAAATTCCAGATCTTGCGATTCAAGGCGAGTTTGATGGACTGATTCGGACGATGGCGTTTGTTTACATGTTGTTTAGTTAGATAAAAATGCCATTTCCTTAAAATGTATAACCGCGGAAGACAGAGAGGTATCAGTTTTTTTGTGAAATCTATTTACAATTATTTAATAAGTATTATATTCTTTTCCTATTATAACGGAGTAAAATGAGTATACAGAAGTTACAGGAATGTCACCATATTTTGGTATCCGCGCTAATACGTACTTAGACCTCTATTGGTTGTGTTTAACTTGGGTTCAGACGGCAGGTTTGAATGACATTAAATATATTCCCTTATATTTCGTTTCAATTGACTTCGCTATGATTCCGGCTCTTGATATCAGCTTAACGCGCAGGAGAAAAACAAAACATTTGAATAAAAATTTGTACACAAATATTGTCACTATCTGATAGAATCCATAAAATTTCTCCTACTTCGAGAGCTGACGAGAATGACTGAGTTCTCAGCCCCCAAGTCGCTGGAAATGAACTGTAGAACTTTCTTCACTCAACGCCAATGTGAACTCATACCTCCTGCCGAGCGTTCGGTAAATATGATCACTTTTCACGAAAATGTTGTCACCTCCTCCTGGTCCGGTATGAGTGATCATGCAGGGGATTAAGAAAACAGAACATATGGTTCCGGGAGGAAATGTGGGCGCAGGAAAAGGCCTCAAGGACCGCCGCCCCCGCGGGTGCACGCCAACTCCTCGAGATTCATACGCCGCTCCTACGCGACCATCTTGCTTCGCTCTCGGGAATTTAAACGCCTGCGGTGGTTGCCCTTGGGAGGAAACGGGGACGACAATGCTGCACGCTGAACATACGAAAAGCGAAGACAATACGAGGTCAGAAAATGAAACACTGCGATGCGAATTTCAACACGACCCTGGCTCCAATGACGGCTGGGTGAAGAAGACTTCGCCTGCTTATCCTGGATTCGCAGGTTCGAGTTCCGCCTGAGTAGGTTTTTCACCACTAAGGACAATTTATATACGTTCGATTCCAAGGAAACCTGATCATAAGCCGTATCTGTTGATATTCCTGGGGCATATGGACTGAAAGAACTGTCCGACATGGAAAAAATGTTAACGGAAAATGGCATACACTTTCGATTGCTTCGCCCACAGAAACGAGTCTTATAAGAAAACAAAAGCATCGTCGCGTCTCCTCCTCGAAAGAGCAGAGTCGCCTTCCCACTCACCATGGCCGCCCACAGGGCGAAGCAGAGGAGGGCCGGGGGCATGAGGAGGCCCGCGCAGCGCCGCCTCCCGACGCCGGAGACTTCGACGCCCGTCGCCCACATAATGCTCGCCCAACACACACAATCCCTCGTCAACACTGTCTCCCGGGCAACACGGATACACAAGCACAACTGTCAGTACAGAAAGATCCCAACACTGGCAGGCCGAAAAGACGACGATCACTCCGCCACTGTTCACTTCGGCTTTCGCTCTCGCACTGAAAGTTCCTTCCTCGGCGGCGAGTGGGGATACCAGTTGGTCCTGGAGGAGGACGGCTGCGCTGGAGGGAGGAGGGGGTTGCTCAAGAGCTGCACGCTACGCCCACTGGACACGCATTCCAGCGCCGCCGCCATGTTTGGCAACGCCGCAGCCGCCCTCACCCTCCGGCCCCGGTGTCGACTGCCAGTGGGCGCGTGCGGAGTCGGCGTGGCGGCGCTGCCGTCGAAACGGCTCTTATTTACCCTCACTTTCACCCAAACGTCCTGCGCCGCCGCGGCGAAACAATTGCATCGCTTAGAAGAGCATGTACGCAAATTTCAGCTAAGACACGAGTTTCTTCTCTATTCCTACCATACCATATAGGTTATGTCTAGGAGGGAGCCAATACCAATCTAAGGCCACGTAAGTATGTAGCATATGAAATAACGACACTACATGATTTTTTTACAACTGGAATGAACGTAAAATTAAATGAATCTTGCCAAATCGACCACGCCCTCTCAAATGATTAATTAAAATAATTTAGGTTACCTCATTTAATTTATTACTTAATTTTTCCGATTTCCTGGGGGGGCTTAGGATCTGCCTTGCGCTAAACCATCGAGGGGCAAAGGAGCTTGCCTTAAGGACAATGCGCATGGTCGTTCTTTCCATCTCCAAAAAACGGTCTCCGAATACTAAACAAGTCACCATACAACAATTTATTATTTAGTAAATTGGCTAATATTTATTTTCCAATCGGTAATGTCGTGAAAGAAGACAAGTACAAGTCATGAGATAAAAAGAGAGATAATATATTCGCCATGCCTCAGATGGTACATAAAGCGTCAATCTAAATAATCACAAATGTATCGTACCTTCTGGTTTAAAACTGGAGAATATGGAGGAAAATTCCTCAGCAGAGAATTAACTAAGGAAACACTTAAATTGCATAAGGCAATAATTCTATTCACTTGATTCGGTGACATACGCATATAATAGTTATTTAATGCCGAATGTTAGGGGAAGATATTGATTTGCTTGCTTAAACAAGTATTAAGCCTTAAAATCGACTCATCGCCGCAAGAAGGTAACTGGCGGGTGCAATGTCGAATCACACCCGGTTATTCATTAATTCTAAAAAGCGATAAACCACATTCGGAACCTGCAAGTGATAATGACGTCCTACCAGTGCTGTAGTTGGAAAAAAAGTTTAGGCGGTACTCACCAAAAATTCCAACAGCTGAACATGTATTATACATCCGGCCGCGTAGGGGTACGCCTTACCGGCCCAACTACAGCACTGCATCCTACGTTGATTACCTCATAACTTAATCGCCCAGCCTCATTATGAGTGCATTTCGCAAACGGAATTTCAAAGATCGCACGCTGCAAACATACCTGTGCCAGGGGCAAAATAAAATGAATAATATGAATTTTATATGGTAGCTATAGGGCTGGCTTTAGCCATCCGGAAGAACCAGGTTCAAATTCTAGTGACGGCAGAGATTTTTTCATTGGAAGTCCGATTGAAATGTGAATGCTCTGCGGTGAAAGGCACCTCAAACACAGGGCTGCGTCCGTCGGATGGGACGCTAAGCCATAGTCCCTTGGTGCTTCCAACTGGATCATACCGACCTTCCTTCTTATTCCACATGGCGTAAATCACTTAAGTTACATCGGTCGTCTTCTCTACAATTACTATTATTACGGGCTGTGTATTCTTCTTTGAAGGGAGGGATATTTTTAATATGAACTTATTCAACGCGAATGAGCGCGGTAAACGGGTTTTACTTTTTCATACTTCCAAAAAACATTAACAGTTGTCATAAAAGATCAAACACCGAAAATTTAAGCAAATTTTTTTATTCGACTAATCAAAATTGATAGGTAACTATTAACTGCGGTAGCTTGGTTACCATCAACAAATAAATCCAATTCATTGCGAAGAAGGTATGTAAAAATTCTAGTACCTTTTTTTTTAATTAATTTACCACTGAATTCTTACTGTTTTATTACCGTAAAACACGTTATAATAACCATTTATGCCTTTATTCATCAACTTTATGGACTCATATTCATTCGTGGCCCTGATTAAGTTATATAAATATACCGGTTTTTTTAAAGTTGGAGTAGCTGCGACTCCTCGGGATAATAATGTGGTGGTTTCCCCTTGCCTTCCACATCGCAGTGCTACAGCTGCGATGGAGAGCTGCGTCAAACCAATCTTAGGATTGTTGACAAATGATGATGATGAAATATACCGTAACGTTGTCAAAAATTTGCATTGAAATTCTTCTAGATGTGCACTCCAAGAAACTAATCAACGTTAAACATAGAGGTAAAGAGAAAGAAAAAACTTAACCATACTAAGGGCGAACATGCATATTTCCACGCTAAGGAGTAGCTCCAATCTTGTGCATAAACTGGCACGACCCTAATTTCAATTTAGGTATCTCTTTTGACGAGAAAGTCCCTGTCCTCTGGACGACGCTTTCATCCCGGTAAAAAGCAATTCGATCGGGGAGTCGTGAAATTCAAAAAGCACTGTGGGGATTATTTACGATGGGCACGGTCTCCTTCCACTGATGTGAGCGTGCGTAGGTGTCATGAGCGCAAGGCTCGTATAATAACCTTTTTTATGGAGTCTGTCGAGTGCGCAGGGCGATCGGCCAGGGTGAATGGGCGGCATTTGAGAGGGGGCAGCCAGCCTCTCGCAGGTACAGCACGTCTTGAACAGCAGCAGAGTCAGACCTGCGTAGGAATGTATGGCGAAAACAATTCCTGCGCCAGAGATAACACAAGTTTTGAAGCGTACTACAAATCACACCATTATACGCATACTTGCACAACAATGACATTCAGAGGTCTATGAGGCAGGGTCGCAGCGAGGGGGGGGGGGGGGGGTTTGGGGGATAAACCCCCCCCCCCCAGAGCTCAGAGAAATGTTTAAGTTTAATCCATTTAACTTAATTGGATTGATATTACTAATAGAATAGTGTGAGGATTAATAAAATATTCCTCAGAAAGCCGTAAAACTCACCATTTTGAACCATTTATCTTAAAATTCCGCAATTTATTAATCTCGCACCTACCGCTTATCCTGGTAAGTATTCCATACCCCCACATACCCCGGCATAGGCGGATCCAGGGGGGGGGCACGGGGGCACGTGCCCCCCCCAGATCCTTAAAAATATGCTAGATTTTTAATACGGTCCCATTATCATTTCGTTCGTTTTGTATAACAAGGTATCCTTGTGCCCCCCCCTGAACAAAATCCTGGATACGGCCTTGCTTGTGCCCCTCCCAGAAAGAAATCCTGGATCCGCCCCTGTACCCCGGTGTTAGTTGCACCTTAACCCCCCCCCCCCCCCCAGCCTTAATTCCTAGCTGCGCCCCTTCTATGAGGCACTTAGCCAGGAATTCGCTTCGAGGGGGTGCTTAGGAGGTATGCGGGTTGCCTATTCTAATATCTTTTCTCAAGACGCACGCATCGGTAAACCATACATTTGATTAAGTCCGCTGTGATACATCTGGTTGGCACAGAGCTGAAAGTTAAATTCACCGTGTGTTATTGGCAGGAATCGTGAAAAATGCACCATATCGTAAAATGGCGCATCAGAGGATAGATGCCCCTAGGCTAATGGTCTCGTCAGCAGAAGTATCGCGGGTAGTCGTCGAAAGGAAAAACTTTAGGGGGAGGTATAGTCCTGAAGCCACTCCCGGATGCGTACCTGAGGATTACGTATGGGTGATATTTTCTAATAGTCCACTAATTGCAAATAAATCACTTTTAGTCAATTAAAGAGAATGGAAGTTAAGAGGATGAAATGAGAAGGGATGCCACGAAAACGAGGTTTTTGAGGGGATTTCTTGAAACAGCCACAAAACCGTTGCATGTCTCGTGAATCTCTCCATCTTCTGGGTTTTCGCCGCTTTTAGTTTGCCAGAGATTGACGATAGTTTCGCCGGGATTCCACAAGGCATCTGCAGGTCGAAGGCTTGACATATCGCTCATTAACTAACGTTGAGACTCCAGGACGCAACTCGAGGTCATAAAATCCTTCAAATTAAAGATGGAAAAATGTATTGAAAATTGAAATTATGGATTGAAAATTTAGGATCTCTGGAGCAGGGTGTGCCGTTAGTGCAATTGAAGTGTCTGTCGCTGTTGGAGAGGTCGTCATTCAGACATGCACGGAATAAGGTCGTATTTTAAATTTCTTCCAAATATATACTTTCTGAGGCGCCTTGGTAGGATGCAGCATCGCTGAATGAAACGGGGGTAAGGCCTCAGAAAATGGAAAGAATTGAAGCACTTGAAGCATCGTTTGATGAGGCTGTATTATCGAGTAGGAGTAATAAAATGGGTTTTAAAAAGCTGTTTAATTAAGTTATGGCAGTGAGGAGCCAATTTAATGATTACCATCGCACAGTGGGCTAGAATCGAAAAAAGCTGGCCAAAACCTCAAAATCGATTTTTTTGAGCTAGGAAGTTGAAACTTCGCATACACATTCTCAAATAAATTGTGCAAACGACCACCCTCGATTTTTTCTGAAAGTTTCCGACTTTATCCTCGTGCAGTGGTTTTATGAATAGTTTTATCGACAAAAATGTTATACCATCTTAATTGACACTTCTTTTTCTCTCATTTGAAGGGTTTTTAAAGATTATGTTTCATCAATAACCATGGATATATAGCAAAATGGCGGAGCCTGTTTTCAGCCCATTTTTTACATAAACGTAGAGAAAAAGTAGATATTATCATCGACTTCCACTAAGTAACTTATATCATGTCGTTCTTTGAAGCTTTTATATTGTGAATCTAAAGTCAAACCTTGCACCAACTTGCAACCCCGAATTTTAAATCGTTTTTTCGAGCGTGCGGTCGACTCCGGTTCTGGCCGGCGGCGGCGGAGAATACGTCCATGGAGAATGGACTTAAATCGTGTGCTTAAAGTGGGGAAACGGACTCACACGACGGAAGCACACGACAAGTCCATTCTCCATGGAATGCACTCAAAGAAAGAAACCTTTCAGTGCACCTCTTGCAGTGCCCAGCGATTATTATGATTATTTTCTATCACCATTATATCTGTTATCCACACATAAAAGTGAATGAGACCATATTGCATCCACGCGCTTGCCGCGTCGCCGTATTCTCCGCCGCCGCCGGCCAGAACCGGAGTCGACCGCACGCTCGAAAAAACGATTTAAAATTCGGGGTTGCAAGTTGGTGCAAGGTTTGACTTTAGATTCACAATATAAAAGCTTCAAAGAACGACATGATATAAGTTACTTAGTGGAAGTCGATGATAATATCTACTTTTTCTCTACGTTTATGTAAAAAATGGGCTGAAAACAGGCTCCGCCATTTTGCTATATATCCATGGTTATTGATGAAACATAATCTTTAAAAACCCTTCAAATGAGAGAAAAAGAAGTGTCAATTAAGATGGTATAACATTTTTGTCGATAAAACTATTCATAAAACCACTGCACGAGGATAAAGTCGGAAACTTTCAGAAAAAATCGAGGGTGGTCGTTTGCACAATTTATTTGAGAATGTGTATGCGAAGTTTCAACTTCCTAGCTCAAAAAAATCGATTTTGAGGTTTTGGCCAGCTTTTTTCGATTCTAGCCTAGCCACTGTGCACCGTTTCCATTTTTCCAGGAACCAAATGTGCTTCCCCTCCAAAGCCTACTTCTCCTCATAATCCGCCCAAGCGATGTGGAAGGGGCGATAAGTACACATTTGCTTTCCTTTGCCCCAATAGGTTATGCAATGCCTCTCAACAGAACAGCCGTTGTGGATATCGATGGCTTTGTTCCAGCAACACGTATCTCAAAATTTGGCTGGTCTGAGTTAATACTGTAAATATTCCTAATAAAATAATAAAATTCGAACAAAAAACAACTCTTTGTTTGCAAATGAATGCTTCTTTTTCAGTTTTATGTATTTTTGGTTTTAAATTTCTATTATAATTATATACAATTAAAAATATTGATCGTTTTTGCATGGAAAATGCAAAAACCTGAAACTGAAAAACCACGTCTAAGATAAGAATTTACACATTTTCCTCAAGAATCATAGAGATGGTTGAGCCCTTCACCCGATAAGCACTGCACTGGGCAGAGTAGCTCTCAGGCACCTTCACATAGGCTAAAGCTAAAGCACTCGATTGGCAAAGAAAAATTTTAAATAAAGATGAGAGTTAAAATAAATGAGAGAGGAGGAGGGGTCACTGAACAGGGATAAAGAGAGACATTGATATTAAGCTCCAGGAAGTACATATAGCATTGGTCTGGCATGTGAGGGAAAATGGAAATCCATAATACTATACCAACTGCATCCCCCAACTTCTTTTGGAAGGGGTTGAGGTTGATAAAGGCAGAGAGCCCATAACGAAGCGAACACTCAGGAAACATGCATGAATGAGGGCCTTCCCAATCCTAATGAACACGGCAACAAGCTCAGGCAAGTATGTCATGGGCGAGGAGAAACAGGGTTTTGCAATTGCTAACAGATCTCTAGCATCTACCAGATACCGTAAGAGTGAGGAGGTGAGCGGAAGAAGCATTTTGACCAGAATGGAGCATCAGAATAACCCTGGGGTCTACCAAACAGAAATCTCAGGAGCCATTACATATCAACAGAGACATGGCCATTTATTGGGTACCGGTGATAATAGGGTGGTTTCCTATTATTTTTTTATTGCCTAAATCGAAAGATTATTACTCCTTGAGTACGCATTTCACGCTTTTAGATTTTTTAATGGCGATATCTATTTTTCGTGATTAAATGAAAAGTGAATAATTTCAAGCGCGCGAAAACGTGACGGCTAAGTATGAATGCCGGGAAAAGCCTGTGTGACAACATTCTGGTTCCCGCTGCCGCAAAGTGAGGTGACTTTGGGGCGAGGATGTGTGTGCCACTGGTATGCAGGCTGCTAGCAGGTAGCAGAGTATCCTGCTGGCAGGTAGCACTTGGCTTAATTATGGATTATTAATACCTTATCAAACAAAGGAAACTTTCCGACCATAGGCAGTTTTAATGGGTGATTATTAAGAGATGTTTCCCTGAGCTCTGTGCCGCATGCATGCATTGGTAATCTCAGACCATGTAAAACTCCTATCTAGTCGCATAGAAACTAGGTCCCTGTGACGTCACGTGGAGTGGCATCGCATGGGCGCCAATCTGGCCTTTTTTCAAATGTGGTTAAAATTGACCATTGCCATTCGCCTAAACTGGGATTTCTAAAACCAAATAATTTGTATATTATGAATACACTAATGGTGGGTAATGAATCCTAATCGATGCCTTTCATTTTCTTTGATGAAGGAAACCCTATTTTGAGCCACACAAGTGAAAAAGTATGCCATTGAGATCCAGCGTGAGGGGAGGAGCTTCAACCATGACTCAGATACCTACTATAAAGCTGGGAAGTCCGTATAAGGAAGACTCCAATGGCAAATGGAAGTAGAGGACTAGCCAGCCAATCAGAAAGAAACTTAAGGCCTAGGATTGGACTATAAATAGGTACAGCTGAATTACACTGACTGGACATCAATCCTGAGGGTTGAACCCAAGTGAGGTGGGAAATGTTGGCTTAATTATTTCAACAACTCTATTGGAAACCAGAACAGACTTCAAAATACCACAAGGGTTGAGATTCATACTCACCAAATGCCCTTCTTTTACTGGCATGAAGTGATTTCACACACTTCCTACCAGCACTTGATAATTCCTTTAGCTATGAATCATCTTTGTGAAGTTAATATGATAAAAATAAGTTAAGTGACCCATAAAGAGCCATTTCTGGTCCAGCTGCAATCAAATAATGTTGCCAACCACCTTGGTTTCCCTCTGCTCCAACCCCATCAGCAGGAAACACAGCTGAGGAGTAAAATCGCCTCTCACTCACTCAAGTGATTCAACCCAAAAGTTGGCTTGGATATAGGAACTTGGGTTGTAGGCAACTGAAACAGTGTCAAGGGGGGGGGGGGGGGGGCAAATGGTCCCCCAGTCATCTCAGTTTACGCTCAGTAAAATGGCTTCTGTAAGTTTTGCATTTTGGAAGGTTTGATGATTTTGACAGTTTAGTTAGTGAAGCATTATGATTATACCTCATCAAAGGAGAGTCAGGATTTTCCAGACTCTTTGTTTCCTTGGAGGGGGGTACAACTTACCCTATGGACCTGGCTGTAGGACTAGGCCCCTTTGATAAGTTCCAAGCACCACCACTGATGCAAAGAATTCACCTGAGACCCTTCAATTGGAGGCAAAATGCACTGGGCCACTACTCTTGCTGGGAGCGAACGTCTCCCCAAGAACAATGGGCGTAACAGGAGACAAATTTGGTATAGTAAAATTAATGCTTCATCACCATTTAAAGGCAAAAACACTTTCACTTCAAATTTGTCTATATTATAGCTTCACCAAATCTAATAATTCACTCACAAATCTAATGAAATAGTTATCAACTTACTTTAAAATCTTCAACAGTATAACAGTAAAATAGCAATATAAAAATATTCTCTTTGCAAGAGGAATGATCAAGTTCTGGAGGAGAGGCACACGCACTTTCATTCAAACAAAAAACAAATCACGGCAGAGCCATGAGGTTGAGCAGCGCATTGATTCTGGCCGTGAGGAGAGTTCGCTTGGCGGGGTCGAGTCCCTGCTCCACCCAACGGGAGGGCAGCGATGAATAGCCATGGGCACAGCCAAGCAGGGCACCTGACAGGCAGCAGTTGGCCGATGCATGTCCACAAAGCTGTGCCACTCGACTGACACCGTGCTCGTAAGCAGATGGCGATGTCTTCACGCCACACTTTGCCCCAGCCCCCTCTCCTCCCCCCCACTCCCCTCCATTACAGGAACACTCGGCAACAGGAAACCAACAAGCATCCCCTAAAAATATCATGGGAGAAAAATCGAGAGGCTGGAGCCTTTGAATTCATCAATTTGCAACGTGTAAAAACATTTAAAGTAAAACATTTTTATGTTTACTTTACAGCCTAAAATGTTTCCACAAAACCAAACATCTTTGAAATAGCTTTCAAGTAATCAAGCAGCATCAATGACCAGCAAATATCAACAATTTACAGCAATTGAAACTCAGTTCAAAGCAGTTTTGAAGCTTTGCATTTTGAAATGACATATGTAATTCAATAAGATGAAAGAATGGATCTAAAAAATAGTGAACACATCCAAATCTTAGATACTTCAGTTCCAGTATAGGTATTTTATAATATTTCCCTAAATAATGAGATTCACTTTTCTTTCAACGGCAATCAAAGTCAACAGAATTCTTGGTGATGTTTGCAGATGCAATTAAAGTCACTGGACGATAGTTAGGCAACTATTATCAAATGTCTCACACGGCAGCAGGTAAGAGACCAGATACAGGACAGATATGCAGGAGAGAGAGAGAGCAGAGACAAATATCCTTCTCAAAGGAAAGATATTGGAATGACAAGACTTCAGGCATGTTAGCCAGTAATGCCACCAAGACATTTTCTCAGAGTGAATGTGGCAGAGGATGCCTGACCTACAATTGCGAGATTCAGGTTCGAATCCCAGCTACATCAAATATTTTTTCAAGGCAAACTTCATCCTTGGTGCATTTAACTTTGCACCCGTGCGCGTGACTGCTTACAAAGTCACTTGTTTCATGCAGTGCTTTGAAATTTGCCGTAGCCAAACGGAGCAACAAAGTAGGGTTTTTCACTCCAAGAGTGACTCAGTAAGCACAACCTCTGCAACGTATGCCACTGAGTGGACTTGTGACATCAACACCTTCTTTGATAAAACTCATCCCAAAGTTTGCTCCGAGACAATAGCTTGGTGGTGTAACTGGCTAACATGCCTGACTGGCAATTTGGAGATCCTGCTTCAAATCCCGGTTAAGTCAAACATTTATTCATGACAAACTTCATCCTAGATGTATTTAAATGCTTCACTATTCATTCCTTGAGGCTGATCACTTCCACCCACTTATAATAACACTGAACCTTTGCTTCAGCAAACACATTCCTATCGCAAAGTTATATCAACCCAATTACCACCCCTCTAAAATGGTACTTACAGCATCCACTGTGGGCATTTACACTTCCTGAATAAAGGAATACATAATGATTTTCTTCAGGATCGGAAAAGTCGTATATTTCCTTCCTCATCGGTTCATTTATACAACCCCCTCCCACTAAATAAAGCTTGCATTAACAAAATAAGTAAATTCAAATTCTAAATAATTCTATTCAAAATCTAAATAGCTAATATAAGACATATTTAATCTAAATTGCTATTGTAAGCCATATTTAATTGATTTGATTCTACTTTTACGATTAATCGTTACAATTTACATCGTTAGTATTAGCCTGCTTGTGGCGCACAGTGTAAAATAAGAGACGTTGTGCAGAGGACTGAAAAAAGGCAAACCTGGCTTAAATTTATCTTCAACTATGAAGACGTAATAAAAGGATGAATGACAACAAGGTATGGATTCAAATATTAACTGGTATATTCAAAGATATTACTGCATTTTGGCACAGAAGAATGGGTGTACCTGAAGAATACCCATCGTCATCAACTTCTATGAAGGCATCATCATCTAAGATCGCCACTGTGAATTAGATGCATTGCCAACCGCAGTGTTTTTACTCATGCTAACTCACTCGCCCCACCTAACTTCCATCGTCATTTATTGATATATAATACATACTGGTCACGAACATAAATATTTACCAGTAGTTATTTAAATAGAATACCAAAATTGCATTTCATTTTGTAAGTCTAAAGGGCAATATGTGCTCTTTCAAGAGAAATTGCTGCATAAATCCGCCAATTGATGCCAACTTAAATTATTGCACTTCCAGAATAATATCGACGAGACACATGGGAAAATTGTGGAGTATGTAGTTAAAAAATACCTTATCAACAGGCATCAATTTTGATGTCTCTTTAATTTCAGACAGTAACTAAAGTAAGCAGTGAGGCGCAGAGCAGAATGGACAAGAAAGACAATAATTTCATTTTGTAAAATGCAGATTGAAAATCACGCAGTAATAGCCACGCCATTTTATTTTAAGTTATACAAATTGTTTATCATCGCAAAAGGACAGGTTTTCAAGGTGAATTAAGTAAGATTTAGATATTTACTCGACTTGCATCATAAAGAACACGGAACACTCGGGTACCCCTGCAAAGGCGCAACCTGCATACCACCTCATACAGCTAAACCCCATACTGCGAAGTCATGATTTTTCTGCTCCCAACAAATTCGTTGAATAGAGATTTAACTATACTTGTACTTAATTTTTTCTCCAAAATTTCCCATTTTCAAGCATGGAATCCAACAGCTCAGATCCAAGTCTCAGGGATTCTGTGATTTTTTTTTCAATACCTTGACATTGTGATAAAAAAAAGCCAGAATCATCTTTTGCTCATGTCATGGTTTGCAGAAAATATTGCTTATACTGCTAAAATAAAATAAGTGAATAAGTGGTCATAAAATAAACAAACACCTCCCAACTTATACACAAATACCTCAACTGAATACACCCATGTCTCGTATAGCACAATTTCGATTAGCGCAATTTCGATATAGCGCAAATTCGTCCCTCGGGGAAACATTGCAACACAGTGTAGCCTAATCAAAAATCTTAAACGCTCTCGTGATAAAACGTGAACTTGCGCTAAGTACACACGAAATTTCTATCAATTTACGCATATTAATATTATTTCTTGCCTCAAATCTTCTTTTTTGTTTATATATTAATCGAAATTCATTGCTGCGCAATTGCCAAAAGTATTACTCGTCATTGGGTCTAGATAGCCGGCCTACCGAAGATTTATCTCGTCTCCTTAACAGAATGATAATAAATAATTTAGATCGTTAATTAAGCGTGGGGCTAGTGGAAATGAGTTTTTTTTTCAGCAATACGGTTTGAGACGTATTTTTGCCGTCGTAGGTTACCGGGCGATTGACTTCCAGGTAGAGAGTCTACGCTAAAGCCTTCAAGGTCATCGGTATTCACGGAGCGGTGACCGAGTTGCGCATGAATAGCATCAACACATAAAAGGGTCCGCTATAGAGTCTTAAACACAATGGCTTTGTTCCCTCCCAGCAGTCATAGCCCTTCTGCGTCTCAGGAATACAGTTCAGCAGAAGAAGGTGATTTAGATAGAGCCATACAGGGTAAAAACCAAGAGAATATGGCAAAAAATAGGAATGCGTGTAGAAAAATGAAGAATTTACCAAGAAAAACCATTAACCTAGAAGAGGACTTGAGAGAGGTCAATTGCTTTGAAAATGGAGAGCGTCAAAGCGATATTGCGCGGAAGTTTAAACTCACGATGCCTTAAGGCTCCCACACACCTAAGCGGCCGCGCGGTAGATACGCCCGCAGCGCGGGCACCGCTGTGCACACACCTAAGCGGCCACGACTAGGGAAATGTTGCACTTATACCGAGAGCGAAAAACCGACGAACTCCGACCATTGTAGAGGCAGATATTTATCCAGCAAGTCACATGTACAATGGAGATGAATAATAGTTCTGATATTGATGAGGAAGCAATACTACTAGCCACGTTAATCGACGAAGAGCGAAGGCACAGGTAATTGCTTTTTGATTCTTACCAGCTTCGGTCATACTTAATAAGTAGTTTACAAAATTGCGATATCTATTATAAAAAGAAGCGTCGGATATGGTTTCATGAAATAAATCTTTCTCGAGAGGAGGAAGGAGAATTTCACTCCCTCTACAAGAAGCAAAGGGAGCATGATGAGCGATTTTATTTATATTTTAGAATGGATTTAGAATGCTTTGACCAGCTTCTGCATGCTGTGAGGCACGATATCACGAAGGACTTCACTACTGTCGGCGTCAAAACGATGTGCCGCTGTACTTTGCAAATTTATATTTGGACTTCAGTGCATGCCATAATAATGAATAATATGTCACTTTAAAGAAAATTTTATTCTCAATTCTAATTTATTTTTTATTTTATGAAAAATTAAAAATTTAGACACGCGAGTGCAATAAATGACTCACCATAAAATGAGCCGTTTTGTCAACTTCATGAACTTTGTAACTCAACCTAGGGAAAACTACTATGTCTACAACATTCATCTTCCACAATATGTTGCAAACATAAATATAGATTAATTAAGTGGCCTTTGCGAAGTTTTAAAACGCATATTTTGTTGTAATAAAATATGCGTTTACAGTAAATAAGGAAAACGTTTAAACATTATCTAGTCCTACAGTTTACCCAGAATAAAAAATAAAATTGATAGAATCACGTCTGACTTTATTTTCAACTTTTCTATGATCCGAAAATACATGATTTTTATGTAGTTTAGATTATGTAATGGCATTAAAACAATACGCCGGAGCGAACGAAAGCTGCGTTGCCACGTCTTGCTCGCTAAACTTTAGTTCCTGGTAACCAGCACAGGCCTGGCGCGGCCGCGTTTGGCAACATGACATTAATAGAAGTACACAATTACATACACAAATATAAATATTGTTATAGATTGTGGATCATAGAAAATTTTCAAATAAATTAAGAAGTGTTTCTATCAATTTTATTTTTTCTTTTGGTGTAAACTGTAGGACTAGATAGTATTTAAACATTTTCGTTATTTTGCAACAAAATATGCGTTATAATAATACGAAAAAGCCATTTTATTAATGTACATTAATGGTTGCAACTTTTTGTAGAAGATGAATGTTGTTGACGTAGTAGTTTTCCCTAGGTTGAGTTACAAAGTTCATGAAGTTGACAAAACGGCTAATTATATGGTGTGAGGAGTCATTTATTGCACTGACGCGTCTACATTTTTGAATTTTTAATAACACTAAAAATATATAAGAATTGAGAATAAAATTTCCTGTAAGATGACGATATATATATAATTATGGCATGCACTGAAGTCCACATATAAATTTGCAAAGCACAGCGGCACATCATTTTGACGCCAACAGTAAGTACCGAAGACCTATAGGACCAACAGAGCGTCCAGCAGTTGCACTAAGGTATGCTATCGAAAAAATAGTAGAAGAATTAAAATATCAGTCTATTTATGTACTTTACTCGTTTATAGCTTCGCTAAATAAAATAATGTTATTGAAATCGTGCACAAAATTATGACTTTTGAAAGCATTATTTTCTTCTAATGGATTATTTGTACATGCCAATACAGATATAATTTATATACCAATATTTTGAGCGTAATAACAAGCAAACTTTTACTAGGTTAAAATATTACGCTAACATTTACTTTTGTCAAAAATAACTTTCAAAATTTCATCATTTTGTTTGATTGATGGAACTGGGGAATGGGTTCCTAAATGAATTACTGTAAACAAATACCAGAATATTTAAATTTAAAGATTTTTATTAATTTAAATGGTTAATCGTTTAATGAACAAACATTTACGATTTGCAGTAACTTCCTAGACCTAATGCGCTTATATTTGCAGACTTACGTTTTAATAAGAGAAAACCGAGATATGGATACATTTTATGGCTCATTATTTTTAAACATTAGCCTCAATATAAACCTCTTCTGGTTTATGAATTTTTTCGTAAATAAAGGTACCTACATAGTAAATAAATACGTAGGTACTTCATGGTTCCAATGGTCTATACAAAAGCGTTGTATTTTTACGGCTAATTGGCCTCTGATGTTTCAATCCTATATTTTTTCTATATATTGAGCATATTTGAGCATTTGCTTCGCACACATTGTTAATTTCAGGTAACTAAAATATTGAAATGGCTCAGGCTCGCGAGCAATTTCCAAAAGACAAAAAAAGACTTCAATTGGAAAGTAATGCATGCGTTCTTTGATATTTTATAAACCGCAAATTGAATTATTTCAATTATGAATCACCATCGGAGAAGGTACCTGGACAACCAATTTTTAGCGCTACAATGGGTCGAAATACATTTAACATTTTCCTCAGGTAATTGTCTTCTGATGATTACAAAAGAACTCAGAAGCAAATGCTAAGTCATGCAAATGTTAACAGACACATATTTAGACCGTTTCGTGTTTGCGTAGCCCTATTTCGTCAAGGCAATCCATTGGAAAATTGAAACTTTGTAGGCGTGAGCAAACGCGGCCTGCGGCCAAACTCGACAGGTCGCGTTCGGCCGCCACCGCGGCGGCCAACCGCTGCACAGGCCGCGGCCGCGCCCGCTAGGCCGCTCTGGTGTGTGTGAACGCATTGAACGCTACATTGATAGTTGACCGCGTACCGCGGCCGCCACCGCGGCCGCTCAGGTGTGTGGGAGCCTTTATTCTGAATAAAGACGAAGCTAAAATATCAGTGACCTCAGCCACACCAACTTCAACCAAGCGGTCTACACATACGGAAAGTTCATGGTGAATCAGTACAAAAAGACAAGAGTGGTAATCGCTCCGAGACATTAAGTGAAAGCTCCGGTTGGTTCCAGAATTTAAACGGCAAGCAGGTATTTTCAGTGCGGCGGTATCAGCTGGTGAATCTGCAAGTGTTGATAGCGCAGCCACCACAACATTTTCTGATGAACTCCAAGCTGTTATTGAAAGTGGCTCCTTTCCCCCTCAACTAGTTTTTAGTGTAGATGAGACGATATTCTTTTGGAAAAGAATGCATTCTCGTTCATTCATTTTCAGGGAAGGAAAACCTGGGTCAGGTTTCAAGGCATTTAAAGACTGTTTCACGTAGCTGCTAATGACTCGGAGGACTTCAAATTAAAATGATTTATCATTCATGAACTCCGCTAGCTATGAAATGGCATTTAAAGTAGCATTTTCCTGTCATTTCGATGAGCGACAAAAGGGCCTGGGTGACACAATAGTTGTCTTTAGACTAGTTTGAAAAATCATCAACTGCCGGCAACGCATTACGATCCCCTGAGATAGCAGATGTTAGCCCACCCGCACGACAGGACGGAATTTCGAAAGCACGTAAGAATTTTTTTAAACGTGAATAGAAGTCTTTGAATGCGTGAATACTATCTTTAAAGATGTTTTTAACTACAGTAAACTCTTGATTTTACGAAGCAGGATTTTACGAAGTTTTCGATTATACGAAGTGATATGGCGGTCCCGGTGAAAAGCCTATGCTAAATACATGGCGCTATTCGATTATACGAAGTTTCGATTATACGAAATTTTTTGAATTTACGAACCTCGGCTCGGTCCCTAGGAGCAAATGGCATTCGTTTATACGAACTAAGGCGAAAAATTTGTCAACAAAACTAGTTACGCCGGCGTAAGTAGCTAAAAAATCAGCGCTTCCAACTGTGGTCCATCAAAAGTGCGAAATCGTAAATGATAATGCAACTTTGGAGAGAAATGGGTCGCCAAAAATCTCACTGTGGGAATTTAGGGGGAGTAGGAGTTCAGTTAAAATATCGCGGCTGACATTATGCCCCTATTTACGTGCCTGTTCGTAAACATAGCATCGACAATAATTCGTAGTTTAACATGTCAGGAAGGTCGCGCGGAGTATTTCGTACACCCCTAATTAACCCTTTGCACTGCTGTGAACGTACTTCGAAGATTACTCGACTACTTTTCGCCGAAGCACTTCGAAGGGTCCCTAATCCGGGACCCTTTCCTCGACAAGCTCACCCTCGCTGGCCCCTGAAACTGGGCTATTTTTTAATGCATTACCTGACGCAACCCTGGGTTTCAAAGGGCAAAGGTGCCATGGGGGGAAAAAGAGTGAAGTGCATGTTACTGTGGGGCTGTGCGTCAACCAAACGGGCACGGACAAAATAAGCCCGTTGTCATTGGGAAATTTGAAAGGCCACGGTGCTTAAAACATGTAAAATTAGAAGCCCTCCCCGTTTTTTACCATGCAAATAAAAACAGCTGGATGGCCCGAGAAATTTTCCAGCAAACGGTTATACGTCTACAGAGAAAAATTGCTGGAGAGAACAGCAAAATTGTTTTAATAATGGATAATGCCACCGTTCATAAATACGTGGAAGATCTAAAATTGGCTAATGTTCGAGTCCTCTTTTTACCCCCGAACTCGACTAGCAAGTCCCAGCCCTTGGACCAAGGCATTATCCAGGATTTTAAAGTCCTATACCGGAAGAAGCTTGAGCGGTATTACTTGCGATGGATCGGTATGTATACATTCATCTATTTTGCTCATGTGCGTTTGGATATCGATTTAGATATTTTTATTCATGATTATCATTCTTTCAAATCTATTTGCTACTTTTATAAATGGGAACAGAAATTAATAACATCCCGAAATGGACGTTGATACATGCAATCCGTGCCATAATATCTTTTCGTGTATATATTGGCCCTTGTGAATGAACAACTTAAATATCTTAAGTACTGGGCTCTATTTACCGCCAATTTATGTTTCAGGCTTCTCGTAATGAAGACGCACTTCCAAGTCTAACCATGAACTTTCTTCTCACACGCTTCCCCGTTCTCCGATGCTGGGGTTCTGTCTTTCCAAAGCCTCCCTCCTGCCGCCTTTGGCTGATCTTGCTGACACCCACCTTACGCATCCCAAACCACTCCTTCCCCAGCATTTCCCATTCACTCCCTCCCTAAGGAGACTGAGCTTGTGTGCGTCGCAAAAAAATACTGCCCCCAAAAGTAGACTGAGGCAGAGCTGAAGGCCATTTCCCCACCCTTCTTTGTCCTGCCCCCTTCACCAGTCCTTGTGCTGACCACACTTCTTCCCTCAAGCAATCCCCATCCCACTCTTATTCACCCCACCCACTGGGAACGTTCCCCAATTGTGGAGAAGGGCATGGTTCATCTTTACCTGCAACGGGGGAAGTTATTAACCGGAGAGAGGCGGAAGAAGTATCTTCCACTATCGGGAAAATGGTGCCGCGCTTATAATTGTCTCTCTTCTTCTCAGCTGACTTTTCAATTGAAATTAATTTCTTTGCTCTTTCCACACTATATTTATTTACGATTATGGCGCGACTATTTTTTAGTGCTAAAACTAAGAAAATCTTTTCTCTATGTCAATGATCCTTTGCCTAACTTTCAATACGGCGGAGAAAGGAACACGAAAACTAAATGAGGTGACGGTACAGGTTTTTGCGTGTCATTTTTTGGGAATTCACGCTAGCGAATCAATACTTAACCACGTTGAGAAATGATAAAACGTCTCTTGTAGGAAAACAATCAATGTGGATAATAACGTTTCTATCTATATTTTTCCGATACTGTAAGATGTTTCTCCTGTTGTTTTCCGGTTGGAACCTTGCTCCTGTCGGCATAAAAGGAGAGAAACATACTATATGAACAGGTCACCTCACACCCGGTATGAAGAATACAGTCCTGATGAAGAATTAAGTCTTTTATGGCAACGTCTGCGAAGATGATGGAACACAGTAGTCGGACGGAGAACTCAAACAGAATTTACTTCAAATATTCGCCAGAAGATAATCACATCCTACGTTATTTATGATCGTAATTGAATCTCAGTGAAAATAGAGCACATTCTGCTGAAAATACGAAGTAACTCGAAGTATTAACTTACGAAGGTTATTTTGGAAACGGGCTAAGATCCTTGTTTTTCTTTTTTTTTTCCTCGTCACTGAGCGATAGAGGGCGACATAAATGGCAGTTAGGCCGGCTGCCGCTAAAATTCCGTGGGTGTCAGAAACAAATATCTATCTTTTGCATACTTAATAGTAGCTATTGGCTCCTAACCACAAATTTATTACTGTTAATTCTTATAATAAACATTGCAATTCATTATTTGATTACGTTTTCTAAACTGGTCGGGAATTTCTTTAGCGATCGTTGATGTTGAAGTATGAACAAGAAATGGGAATTTTATGGTGGTATAATTTATTTAACGATTTTTCACATCATAAATCGATAGCAAAAAGCCTTTTCTATGAATTAAACCGAGAATAACCACCGAAAACATTTAAATAAGACCACTAAAGACAAAAAACGGCGGAAGAAACAAAAGCGAACATTTTTTTCGTGACTTATGAAAAAGGTTTGAATTTACGAAACTCGATTTTACGAAGTGCCAATTTTCCGGTCCCACTGACTTCGTAAAATCAAGAGTTTACTGTATAAATATTTATAGAAATAATGTTTTCTAAGGCTTTTATGGGAATATAGATGTTTTAGAGGAAATTCAATACCCAAGACCTATGCTACCAGGAACGTATCCCTATCTTCCCTATGTTAAAACGCTCTCGTATAACGCAAATTCGTATAGCGCAAAGACCCCAAGGAACGCATCCCTTGCGCTATCCGAGACATGGGTGTACTGTTTTGAACTGCAAGTAGTGCAGACATTAATGCTGAATCTCACTCACTCAGGAACAGGATGATTTCAAGTCAAGTCACAATTGATGTATTAAGTAAAAGAACAACGCTGTCCTCATCATCGGCATACAACCAAAAAGAGATAAGAATTAGTACAAAATTTATTCAGTGTCTTTCTGCCTCACCAGCTGCAACTTTAGCTGCCGTACACCATGGCTGATGATGGGATGGGCTGGATAGGGGTGGAGGGACAGTGGTGCTGAGAATCCCCTCACAGTCATCTCGCAACGCTTGCGCAGCCACAGACAAGGTGGTGAACGGGTGGTGCACCTCCTCAATCACCAAGGTCTCCAGCCTGCAAGGGAAGTGAGCCCCAATAGAATCCTCACTATGTACATGTTTGAGTACTTAGTACATATACCACACGTGTTTCCAACGTATAGATGCCACACTTTGAAATGAAGTAAAATATCATTCCTAAAGGAGATTCCACAGCATTGAAGCTTATTATATGATGTTGCGTGCATATTGAAGTATCTCCTACTGAAGAAAGAACCAAAATTGACGCTCTTGGGCACAGTACAAGAAGAGAACTTAAACGTAGAACAATGATGATAACAGAGCGTAGTGTAAATCCACCAAATGCCATTGCTTTTTCATGGAATTTCGTAATAAAGTTCATTTTGTAACCGCCTGGACCGGGACTAAGGTTCGTAATTTTGTAGTAATGTTTCTTTTACCGCAGATTGGATGGGCCTTTTCGTCAGGACCATCGAATTGCTTCACAATAAGGTCGTTCGTATTAACGAGAGTCTACTGTATAAGCAATAACCAAATGCTAATGATAGGTTTCATTGGTATATAAATTATAGTATTACCAAAAATATTTCTCTAAAAGAGTTTTCCAGTGAAGTCAAAACAGCACTAGTGGTGCCCCCATGACCTCGTATACTGGAGACCTCACCAAAGGCAGTAGTAATTCTGATGTAAGTGCACTGCATTTCCACATGTTAACACGTTGCGTACTGGCGTATTTAAATTCCTAGGAACGCCGATTCTGGGTGGAGGTGTTGAGATTGGAAATATGTCTTTGGTTTAAACATGGTTAAAAAGCTAATGTTTAGAAAATAACATTACCCAATCAAATGTTGTGATGCATCAATTCATTATGAATAACGTACTAATGAATACGTATTGTACACTTTAAAATTGATTAGGTTGACGCGCCTAAATGACGAGAATCTTCGTCATCCATCTGAAACGTTCAGGAAAAAAATGACGAGAATTCTCGCCATCCGTACGCAATGTGTTAAAAGAACTGCATGAAAAATAATTCTTTACAGCTAAACTAAGGCCTATTCCATGAAACCACTCTCAATTATACAAAGTCAGCGGGACCGGAAAATAGGCACTTCGTCAAATCAAGATTTGTAATTTCAAACCTTTTTAATAAGTCACGAAAAAATGTTTATTTCGTTCCCACCGCCCTTTTCTGTCTTCAATGGCCTTATTTTACGTTTTTGGTGGCTATTTAAGATATGATTTAAAAAATGCTCTTTCACATTGATTTTATGACGTGATAGATTGACAAAAATTACCGACCCTAAAATTCCCATTCTGCATTGCTTAAATATGATCGATTTTAGTGCTAAGGAAATTCCCTTCCATTTTAAAAAACGTAATCAAATAACATCTTGAGCATTTTTGTATAAGAAGTTAATCTAAGAATTATGAGGTTGGTAGCAAATATAGCAACTACTGCCAACGCATATGATAGATATTTGCTTACAATGCCTACGAAAATTTAACGGTAGCCTGCCTAACCACCATTTGTGACGCCCTCCATCACTTAGTGACAAGACAAAAAAATGAAAACCAGGGTCATAGTCCGTTCTCAAAATAACCTTCCTGGGTTAATATTTGCAGTTCCCTCCGCATTGTCAGGTGAATGTACGATATTTTTAACTAGTTATTTTCACTATGATTCAGTTACAATCATAAATGGGGAACATGCATGGAATTTGTTCATCATCCTAGTTAGTCCCATTGAATAGAAAATTTTCTCACGAGTCCAAATATATAAGCCAAAACTCTCCTGGTACTCCACAAACGTCAATAAATGCTAATTAAAAATGCTCGAATATCGCTTGAAGTCACGTGACCTGAAACGCCTTCTGACGTCATCGCACGGAACACCATTCACTTCGCTAAGAGAGTAGAGTATTAGAGGCTTGAATGCAAGATATTTAAAGTAGAAATTGCAATTATTATCGCCAAATTTGCATTTGAGCCCTCGTACATCGGTTTTCTATCCATTTCCTCAGTCTGTCATCAGTGGATGCCGTTCCGTGACGTCACGCTCCGATGACGTCGTGTTTTCAATCAGCCGATGAAGATCAATTTTTAAAGACTCATAACTCAGCTAAAAAGCATTATTCGTACGCGAAATTTTCGACAAGTACTTTTGAGGTAGAGGCCTTCTTATTCCAGTACTTTAAAAAAATTGTGCATGCTCCCCATTACATAGGGTATAATTTTCTACCCACGAATATTTGAAGTAAATTCTTTTGGGGCTCTCCATCCGGCTGCCGTGCTCCATCATGTCCGAAGACATTAAAACGAAAGACTTTTTATTCGTCATCAAGGCCATTGATGCTAGGAGTGAGGTGCCATGTTTATATAATAAGTCTCTCTTCTTTCATGCCGACAGGAGCAAGGTTCCTACAGGAGAAAAGCTGGAGAAGCATCTTCCGACATCGGGGAAGTAAAGAGAGAAACATCATCATCTGCATTCATTTTTTTCTTAAAACATACGCTTTATCATTTCTCAGCATATTTAGGCGAAGTATTGGTTCACTTGTGTGAATTCCCAAAAATGATACCCCAAAACGTGTACCTAATCTCCCATAGTTTTCGTCTTTCTTCCTCCATCGCATTGAAAATTATGCAAAGTATCATTGGTATAGAGAAAAGATTTTCTTTATGTTAGCACAAAAATTAGTTGCACCATTATCGTAAAATAAATAGTAGCGCGGAAAGGACAAAGCAAATTATTAATTTCTATTGAAATTCTGCAGGGAAGAAGAGAGTCCCTTTTATAATTGCAACACCTCATACCTGGTAGGTATCACTGGCATTAATGACGATGGAAAAGTCTTCGATTGATTCATTGGCAGAGAGGTAGAGGAGAGGTAGAGGTAGGCCTTACCCAGACAGAAACCCGAGAAGAATTTATATTCGATCATTATTTCATTTTTTCTTTCTCCTTTCCATGCTTATATTTATTTCCGTCTATGGCACGCCTATTTCTAGCGCTAACACTAAAAAATCTTTTTTCTATACCAGCATTACATAGCATCATTTTAAATACAGTGAAGAGTAAAACCTGAAAACTAAAGAAGGGAAGAAATGATCAGCCCAAAACACGACTTATTTCTGGCATCATTTAAGTTTGTTGATCATGTTTACAATAGATTGACAAAACAAAATAATAAGCTCATAATTTCAGATTGGCATCAGGTTTTGGCTAAATCCTTTCAAATATTAAGGAGGTTGCTAACTTTTTAATCACATGAACATAAAATAATTGATTTAAAAAAGTAAGTCACTCCTACAAACTGAAAATGACCAAAACTTGGATTTTTTTAAACCAAATACAGTATAACCTCCAATTCGCCCTCCACCCCATCACAATTTTTATTTCCCCCACCGTGTACATAGTCTTCAAATGAATGGAATTGATTTACTTTTCTCTCAATAGCTATAGAAGAACTCTAACCCACGTGAAGAATAAGCATTATTCTGACACTTAACTGCTCTGATGATAATTGTTTAATCGTCATTACCCTCTGACAGCAGCAGCAAGTTACTGTCAACACCCAATGCCATTATATCGGTGAGCTTGCAAAAGAAAACCCGGTTGACTCACTCAGCTCGGGTATGAGGCCAGAAGCAGGCATCAAATGCCGACTGCACTTTGGAGCTGCAGTCTTTGAGGTGTGGCCACGCAGCATCTCGCGCTGATCGGAACACGCCATCCAAGGCACTTCCCCCGTCCACCTCCCCCTTCACTCCACCACCCAATCGCCCCTGAAAAGTCAATTTGTGCATCGATCACACACCAGACACTCTTTGGCCAAGAGTCGAAAGTTTTTAAACGAAGCAGAACTCAACTATAGATAGGAATTAAAATTTAGTTTTGTCTGAATTCTGCATATCCAACCACATTTATAGAATGAAAGTAGGAGCAACACAAAACTTATGTATGTATCAATGATGATGCCATGCAAAAAATTTTATAGGAATGGATTTTCAAAATACTTCAAACTAAATACTTTTCTCCGAAAATATGCAAGACCAAAATATATATACGAATGAATGATGTAATTATAAGTAGAAGACTATCCACATGAGCATTTTCTACGCTTTGAGAATGATTAATATGATTTAAAATTGAACAAAATAACATAATAACAAATAAGTAGACTGCAAACATTGAAGAGGGACTAACAGAAGTCTCAATGTACGAGAGAAAAACGGCAAGAGAACAATGAATTAGGACAATGATGGGGCATGGAAACTAGATAGCTTCTCTTCAACATTTCAATTCAAGAATACAACCAGTTTCACTGTTACGATATAGTGAGGAATACGTGTACATGCTGTGATGATTTAACTATGTAACTGGTGATAGAATCTTGAGGAAGTACAAGGAGTAGACTGATTGCTATGATCATGCATACCTTCCACGAAGTCACGCCTGAATACCATTTATTTCTTTTCATTTTTAGAGAATTGATCTGTTGGAGTAGTGTGAGGTGCAATGGAAGAGAAGTGGGGACGACAGATGAGACCCAACAGAGGTAGACCGTAATGGTATGTATTAGAGAAGAAGTTTGTAAATGGGCCTTGGTAAAGTTAAACATAGGATTCAAGAGGAGGGAATGAAAGTACATATGTACATCCAAATTACCTGGAGTAACTCAGCAATAATGACTGAAGTAGCCACACTTGCTGCAACACAAGCTGGGTCTTGATGAGACGTGAGGCAAATTCTGGATGAATTCGATAAAACTTCGTTCAGGTTGTAGAAATGAGGCACTCCTTGAGTTGGAAATAAGCAAAAAACAGTATGTAAATGGAATCAATACAACAAGGAGGATAATTAAACAAAAAAATTTGCATAACCAACATTTGAAGCATCTGTGCAAACATTTTTCCGAAACCCTGATCACACCACCACAAATCATGCAGTGTCACAGATGTGTGGTTTCCACGGAAACCAGGTCTCAAATGGAGCAGTAGGAATAAGAGTACAATTATGTTATCGCCACTGAAAAGATCGCAGTCTGGCAAAGAAAGCTCTCAATGTGATCAGGAAGCAATCTATAATAGCACTATGTGCAAAAATAATAATGCATTGTTTGATTTGCGTAAAGTATGAACATTACAAGAAATTAAAGTGAAAGTTTGGATTATCTGTATTTTCTGATTATTCGTGCTGCCTCTTCCCATCATTAACCCAATAATCTGGAGTTTGCAGCAATAATTACTAAAATATTGAGTATTTTGGTAGATTAACCTATGTAAAGCATTTCTACAGGAAAGCATCATGCCCAAACATCACTATTAGCGTCTTATATCTCTTCTTGGATCCATGGGATCACAGAATTAATAATCTATGCAAGATTAAAAGGAGAAAGAGTGCAAAAAGGAGTAGGCAATGTCTATTATCACCAGAGCTTAAGGGGGGTGTCCACCCTATTTTGTCCCTACCCAAGATGATCAAAGTGGGAGTGAGTGACGATCCAGCAACAGAATGTCTCCATGAATTCGACCGCTCTGTAGACACTCACTTTGAGTGCTCAGACTTTTTTTGTGATAAAGGTAGTGGCTTATTTTTCAAATTTTTCTCAGATTTTGGACATCAACCTCTAAAATCATGCTATGGGAAGTAGAATCAATAAGCTTATAAAATCAGGTTGACTGTTTAACATTTAGAGGTGTCTCAAGAGCACTTCAAGCAAAAAGAACTGATTTTTTTCAAATAGACGAAAATACATAATTTCTCAGGTCAGTGGCGTCAACTAGGAATATGCTTTGGGGGGACGAGGGGCCTTGGGGGCGACTCTCCCCCCTCCCCCCATAATCAATCAGGGTACGGGAAAATTTGTGAAAAATGACATGCCTGGAAATGCATTACACATCATTTTGGTACTTGAAATTGAACTTTAGGTAGATTTAGCTATTATATGCTACTAGGCAGTAGTTTTAAATAATTTTTTAATCTCTCCGAGGCTTTGGGGAGGATCTATCCCCTCATCCCCCCCCATATTTACGCCACTGTCTCAGGTTATAATGAGAATTAACAGAACTGTGTGATAGGAAACTGAGAAATATGTACACTGCATGTATTATAGTTCCTGTGTGGTATTAATATGGCTTTCCTTGCTTGCTTTATGGTGGAAAAGTTCTTTCTTCCTAGAGGAGGGAACAGCAAATAATCTTTACCAGAACAAATAAACATTGAATTTCATCATGCCATAGGGAATTTTAAAGCTAATTGCAATAAAATATTTGCTACTGTTAATACAATAAAGCAGTTCATAGTTAAATGGAGGCACAGATACTGAAAGGTCGTAAATTTGAATTTAATCAATTTGTTTTTTCATATCAGCCTGGCTGACAGCAGTGACAAGGGTTGGGTTTTCAAAAATGCATTTACCAAGAACTATAGACTGGGGAAGGGAGCCATTATCCAGATATGTAGATTCCTCTGATGCCAACTTTTTGGAAGCAGTGAATTGAACAGCCTCCTTCCAAACAGCATGAGCTGCATCATGAGGAAAACTGGAAAAGTTCGCCTTGGATAGAACCTATCATGAAGAAAATAAACAACAGCATTAGGAAAAAATGAACTGTAACCTTCATCAAAGTATAAGTTAAGCAAATCTTGATCAAGTTTAGTTAAAATATTAATTATATTAACTTGGAATTTTCCGCAAATCTAAAAAGACCCAAGCAATGATGGATACATACATACATACATCTTTTAACGCATCTTTCAAGTGAATGGGCAAAGATAAAAATGGGGATAGAAGACAACTAAGAAATAGACAAACACAGTCGACAATAAAAGTGAGAACAATTTCACCGAGTTGGATGAATTCACAATCTAAGACATGCGACACTAGAGTGGTCCTAATTTTTTAAGTTTTTGAATTTCTTTTAGACATCCCCAAGTTTGTTCCATTTGGTGAGAAAATAAATGGTGAAAGTTATTTTTGCGATTGGATACCAGGAAAGCATGCTGCATCGCAATTTAAGTTTTGAAATTTTTGTATTTTTGGGTGTTTTTCGGGCTTAACTGAAGATGATGTCACCCTCGGATTATTCTATAACTTTTCTGTTTTTTACAATGACTCGTTAGACATTTGTAGCGTATCACCTCAAATATCTTTCATTTCTGTCCTTCAGTTCCCAGGATTTCACACCAAGAGTGAGCGCGCACTACCTCAGGCAGACATTTTGGGTGGCACGTGGGTTGCGTATTCTTGACTATACACTGCAACCTCGATAAAATGAAACCCCACGGTTCTTGAATAAACTCTCACTATAGTGGATTGTGGCTTTACTAGAGGCGGAGAAAGTAAGAGCAAATAAATCCATTGTCAACACTTATATAGGAACAGGATTGGTGCAGCAATGGAGACATTTCTATCCTATAAACTTAGGCATAAATCCTGACAAAAGGTGATGTTTTTGTTGCATTACTAAATTTCCTTACCTTAATAAAAAACTAGCCATTCAATTTATAAGCACCGTACTAAATAAAAATCATGCAAAGCATTGCTTTGTCAACATTATCCCAAAGCACAACTGACAAAGCCAATTTTCAATGTACGTTGTGCATTTCTGTGATCAATTTATAATTTTGATATTTTCCACTGAAAATTCAAACTATTACTGATAAAACGGTACCGTGGTTATTTACCCTATTGGAAATATTCAATTCCATTCAATTGAAATTTGTCACTTTTCAATTGAACGGAATGGAATACATATTTCCAATTGGTTAATGCCTCAATTGCTTCCATAGGTGTGTGTTTATTGTTCCCGTAAATGTCGTGGTAGTTATGTGAAATAACGTATCGCATTTGTTCCTGCAGATGAAAAAGGTGAAGGGTGGCAGAACGATCTTGCCTCGGAAGACTTTTTCTATCATCCAATGTTATATCTTCATTATCTAAACTAAAAAGTCAGCCAAACATTCTTAATGATGTTATTGAAATTGCCTGTGTTTAAAAAAGTTCCATTATTAGTGTTATACCCACGACGTCATTGAAAGAATACATTGAGTGTATCCACGGCACTGCAATAAAAACGATTTGAATTAAAATTGGTAATATAAGAAAAGATATTAACTTGATATTATTTCATGAAAAATATAATGCAGACATTATGCTGATGTCACTTAAGTAAAACAAAAGCAAGCTGCAAGAAACTGCGACTAATATAACACGCATGGGTAAGATATGCAACAAAGAAATGAAAAAGCACACGCTTCTGATGGGCCAACAAAACTTACAAGCATGAATTTATTGATTTAACATTATCAACAATTGGTCTGAGGTATGAAAAAGAATGCAGAATTTTTTTAATTAAATAAACTAAAAGACAAACATCAGTTTTCACATATGTCATCGCTAACAGTGCATTACCTTCCTCCCTCAGGATATCTAACACAACAAGCTGCCGTGTCTTCTCTGATCACATGTTTCTGCATAGAATCCTTAGTGGTTCTCTTTGGACAAACGAAATTCTCCCTCTTTTCTGTTTTCATATTCCTCCTCCCCCCTTACGAAATAACTCTCTGCTTCACATTCCACGATTCCGTCTCTCCATCTCTCAACGCGCTTCCTTTAATTGACTGACTCACACGATGAAAGTATCGCTGTTGCACCCTTCAGGTAAACTTAAGGTCAGGTTGGGCTGAGCTTTCATCAAAATGCTTTTCTTCGACATAAATTCTAAGCCATAATAGCCTAAATTTTCTCGGATGGTAAAAAACTATTTGAATCAATTCCCATCAGCATTTCTCATGAGGGCTTTGGAAATGTAGGAAACATTCCTCAAATAGAAACCGTGCACAGTCCTCCTTATTACCACTATCGTGAATTTGTCGACGAAGATCTTCGGCCTTCCCAAAATACGATCCCTCTTCTGTGCCGAACCACTTGTGTTCTCCTTTTCACAATCCTTCTGTTTAGCGGCGATTCTTTTCACTGATATCAAGCTGATTCCAGGGCAATCAGACACAGTTTTGTACATGGAACATCTTTTGTCCATACTTTTTTTCTGTTTTGCAGCAAATTGCACTCAATACCATGCATGAAATCATGATTTACCGAGGGAATCTGCTCTAACAATAGTCCAATCATCCCTAAAGGCAAACTTTTTAAAGCAACCAGTGAATGATTCATGAACTGCTAGGGTATTGTGCGTCACGATGCACGATGTGGTAACTGCACACGGCTTCGAGAGACTTTCTCTTTTCTGTTGCTTTGTTTTGGCCTGCCTCACCAGGCAGGGAAAAGGCGACAACCAGAGCTCATTACAAAAATAAATATCAAAAGATATTGAATAAACTGCTTACATTTAATGTGTATGATCTACGTACATGCATTACTAACATTCCACGGAAGACAACAGTACCAATCAATTTTCAATTGACCCACTGGTTTCGAAGTTAGCAGAGGTTTGCGTTGTTTACAACAACTCCATTGATTTTAGTGGTATAAACAATTTGTTTTCGGCAAACTGCTAATAATAGACGTGGCTTGTTTATATTAAAATTGCAAGTTATAGGAACGAAAACTACGGGAATGCCAAGTGCTCAAAGTTAGGCAACTTAATTTTACGTGCAAAAAAAGGTACCAATGAAGTACAGGAAATACTATTGAGCCAAAGATTTTTTAAAGTACATGATACAATGTAGAAATAAATTTTCTTTCGTATGCCTGTTTTTGCATTGAAATTGATTGCTTCATTTAGACGCTAGATCTCCTCAAACTCGGGTATCTTGCTTTTTTTTTACAGACAGTACCCTGAAATGCCTTCCCTCCTCATCCCTAATAGTATCAATGAATGTCTTTCCTCACCTTGCGAATAATGGGCGAAGAGATGTGTGATTTTCCTTCTGATGCCTTTTTAACACCAGTAGTGGTCCCAGCTTCTTTTTTGACCTCCCCTGCTTCTCCAGACGCTAGTGTATCAGACCACGTCTTGAGTCGAGCAGCAAAGTCCAACTCATCCACAACACCACCCCAATGGATCACAGAATCCAAGACCAACAACTGCGAGAACAAAAAGATATCACAGTGAAACACTTTAAAATTGAATATGTAGTTAGGGACTAAGATTAAGGTAATTTCGATTCATCGTTGCACCCAATAGAGGGGTTTCATAAAATGAATCTGCTTTCAAACCATCATCATCATCAGTTAATAATCTGGAGATTGGTTTGATGCAGTGATTCAATCAAATCTACATTCAGCTAATCTTATAACACTACAGTTAACTCCTGATATTACTAATTTCACAGGACCAAAAAACCAGAGGTTTGTAATAACGAGCTTTGAAAGAGCATTTACTTTAGGGATCATCTCAAAGAAACACACCTTGCCAACATTCCTTTTCTCTTCAATCTCTTATACTTACATTCCTACGTACTTGCTTCAATGAATGTTTTAACTCCGGAAGAAAAATTTTAGTACAGCTTTTCGAAAGAGCCAAGATCATCAGTCATGTCCGTGGACGAGTAAAAATTAGTAAAAGTACAATCTTTTACCAATTACAATTGAGATGACTTTTACAGCTATAAGATGCAAGTTTAATGTAGCAAGGACAGTGTCCTAACTTACTGTCAGTCCTAAATATCACAATTTAGAGGAAATCATCATTTATGGGGAACATGATGTCCGTGGACGTCATGTTCGTGAACTCCGCAGTCCATAAACATAACATATGGTAACGTACATGATGATACACTATGACTAGTTACAGAATATCCAATGACAAATAAAACAAACTTTTTCTTGTGAGCATACACAATATTCCTCTTCTGCTGTGTCCGTGGACAAATACATCATGTCCGTAGAAAGCACAAAAGTAAAAATTTAAAATAAAAAAATACAGTGCAAATAATACTAGCGATCTCTGCCATTTACGTCACATCGTATTATTATTGACACACTTTAATTACACAATTTTGGTTCTTACATTTAAGCAAAAATTAATTATTCAAAAGTTTGCCTGTGGAAAATCTACGTTTTTTGGAGATTGACCCGGAGGATTTTGGGGATAGAGCACGAGGAGAGCTTAAACATAGTGCATTGAATGTGATGCTGTGTTGCGTATATCCACCTAAATGCCATTTCTTACCCGTGGAACTTTGTAATAAAGATCATTTCATAACCGCCGGGACCGGGACTGAGACTCGTAATTTTGTAACAACTTTTCTTTTCACTACAGATTATAAGAGACTTTTCATCAGAACTAATGATTTACTTCATAAAAATGAGAATTTCATAATAATGCTGTTCGTATTAACGAGAGTCTATAGTATTAATTCTTCTGCTTGGCATTCACTCTTGAACCTCTGGCACTTCATATGTTGCACGTAATAGAATGTTCTGACAATTAGAATGCCATTTTCCATATTTAACATAATTAAGAGATTGTATTAGTTCGACTTCGATTGATTTGTTCAATTACTTTTCAATCTATCTAGCCTCAAAATAAAATCATTGGTTGCATCAGAATTAGAATCACAAATTGACAATGACTATCTTTGCTTTTTTTCCACGCATAAAGATATTTACATATATGGGTCCAGCAACAAGAGCTGTCACCAGTGGTGTACATAGTTAGGAATTTTGTTCAGGGGGGGGGGGATCCAAATCCCGGGGGGGGGGGGGGGGGGGATTTTTGAAAAACAGGGTACTAAGTATAGGTTTTTAAACTAATTTTAACACTTTTCATAATGAAAAAAATTCACTTTTCAAAGGAATATTTTGCAAATTCATGATTTTTCAATACTTTGTTTTCTTATATGAAGGAAAATAATTGCGTTTCTATATTTCGGAGGGGTCCAGACCCCCCTGATACCTCCCTGGCTACGCCACTGGCAATCACTAAAATTCATTAAAAGAGCAAGTCATTATAATCCCTCACCCAGCATTGCAAATCACTCTTTGTTTATACTATAAGTAAAGTAAAAGTATACCCCTTACACAATTCAAGTAAAATCTTTCTTGTGTAGTAGAGTCTAGTATCAACAAAATATGATTATACAAAGGAATTTAGTTGGCCTCTTGGATTGACGCCCTCAGACTAACCCCTGAATCTCACGCATTACCAACGGTTTCTCTACTTCACACACCAGTTCCCCAGAAATTTAAACGCTAGAAAGAGCAAGGTCTCCAATCTTACAAACATGAATGGCATAGCATTCAAAGGAGCTACATATTCCATTTAGGAAAATCATTAAATTTTAGACTGCCCCAGGTTCGACACAAGAAAATTTTCCATTTGCAGGCACCATTCTTCAGCCTAAAATCCACAAGAAATGAAGATTCTATGGACCAAAAATTCTCCTTATCCTCAGTGAGGCAATTTAAAGTTAATATGTCCCCATGCTGGGAGAAGATACAGAGGTATGCAGTTGAAAGGTAGGGAAAAAAAAAATTTGTGAGGTTGCTCACGGCAAGGATGACCCATACGGCTCCTGACTGAAATTCGACACCGACTGTTTTGAAGATATGACCCTTTGTTCTCCTTTGCTTGCACTTGTGGCCAGTTTAGCCATTCCAAACATTCACTCCCCTCCTCTGAAACCACAGCAGCCCCTAGGTGCATTAAAAATGAATGATGGCTATTTCGGTCGTTAAATTCATCCCCAAAATCTTTAAAAATAATGAAGAGTTACTCTGATAGATTACGAAGCTAATGTAGCAATTAATTGTAGACTCAAACCATGATTTCTGAATGAGAGGTCCAATCTCCACGGCTCCAACGAACTCGGTGGCCATCTCGAATGATTTGATCATGCTGCAGGAGGGGCAGCACAGTGGCGCTACCGTCCGTCGAGGTGGTCTTTCCCAGAGGGCAGTAGTGAAACATGCACTCGTCTCGAGAGAGGAACTCAGTTGCCAGGCCAATGCTGTCTCCAACAACAGCGCCAAATAACAAACCTAGGAGATGAAAATAGGGGGGAGTGACTAATACCTACAGACAGGAATGTTTTGGTGTATTGCTAGAGAGAAGAGTGGTATTTTGAAACTAGATACTATTCGGTAATTTCAACTGAATACATCAAAATTTTTACAATGTACACATCCAAAAGCATTCGCGTGAGTATTAACACATTACCATGAAGGAAAGGTAAATTAGCACAGTACTGGATGAACTCATACAACAGTGAAACTAGAACTACAATAAAATGAAATTTTAGTTTGAATGGTACCAAGTTTAAAAAAATATAAACCACTTCCTCGAATTAAAGCCCCATTCTATTGATAGTGGTTTTATTTCTCATAAATACACATCAAAAACTTTATATCATTGGTGAAAGAAATTTGGAGGAGTTACTCATTTCAAATTTTTGTTGCCATCACTAATCCACAGAAAGGGTGACAGTAAATGAAAAAATTCACTAAAATGTTTCATAACTTATTAATTTAATTACACTCAAAAATTAAAATCTACGACTTCAACTAGCATGATATTGTGTTTAAATCAATCAATCTCGACTCATGGTTGAGTTTTAATTATAGTTTCACCATTATGAAGTATTCACTTGTAGGCAAAGTTTAGCTGTAAGTCTTTCATGAGTGAATATCAGAGGAAACTTGAGTTCTGACATCAAAAAAGTACTCCATTCCCCATCCATGAAGACAAGAACTGATTAAGCATAAAAGGCAGTGGGTGCAGCTTGGTGTCCTGGTTGTCCTCATTATTTTCGATTCATCTTCGTGACGACAGTGGAGATGTTCATGTGTGCTGTCATTCTACTACCATGAACAGCAAGAGCCCCTTTCACGTGGCCGGCCACTAGAAGAGTTCAACTATCTGGTTCAAAGCGTTAAAAAAATGCTCCTGTGAGCAAAATTGATCTGCAAATTTTTCTGCTGCACAAATGCTACTATTGCATGAATCAGTTTTTATAAGAGTGTCCAGACCATAGACTCAACTAATTGTAAAATGTTGTAAGCATTGATTATATTTAGCTTTGTAAGAGGTGCCTTCCGTATTCCTTGCCTCACTTTGTCTTTCCTCCCTAATGTCAGCATTTCCTCCTCCTCCTCCCTCTTGTTCCCACGTTCCCAACCACCCAACCCCTGACAATGTAAGGCAAGCCTGTGAATGGGGTCTTCCTGTGCACTCGACCCAAGAGTGGAAATGCTGACGAGAGAAGTCGGAGAGTACGCTGGGCAGTCGGTGTGTGTACATGACCGAAGGAAGAATAAAGTGTGATTGTTCCTCAACATGTGACTTCTTCCTTTTTTCTGTGCGATTTTCCCTACCAATCCCCGCGTGACGACGACGAGAGGGCTATGGCGACTTACAGCTTGTCTCATAGTCTACCACATGGATTCCTGGGACCAATCAGTATTTGGGGCACAATACCTGCAACCCTATCCCTGAGTTCGAGAGCGTCGAGGGTGGAGGAGCCGGGAGGAGGGAAGAGGGGCGTCCTCAGTCCAACAGCCGTCTGCATGGCCACCTGTCGCCCCCCTTGCTGCAGTTCCACGTACTGCTCCTTGGCCCCCACTCCCGACCCACCCGACCCCACATGACCCACAGGCATGCCAAGGGCACTCCCATGGGCTCGAGGGAACACCAGCTTCCTCGGCCTCGATCCCTCCTCAACTGGAAAAAGGAATATATACAATTTTAGCATGGCAATTGAAAACCCACTGCCACAGAATATGAATCAGAATGCAGCCAGGTATTTCCTCATGCAGACAAACCCCATATCAATACGGCAAGGAAGAAGCCAACAAAAACTGTGAGAAATGGTACATGACAAATATGGTTAAAATCATTACATTTCCTTGGCCACCATTACTTCACAACAATCCTATTATGAGGCTGTTTTTGCATTTCCTCAGGGACAAAAACATTGGGTGTAAGATGCCCACGACTTGGAGAAGAAGGGTATTCCAGGTTGAGCATTTAATGCAGCCCAATCTGCATTTATAGCCTTGGAACACTTTTTGATTGTCAACTTCTGGAAATTAGGACAGCAAGTGTTGTTCCAATGTGTAAAAGGAGCAAGTGAAGCGGAGGAGGCATGAGCGAGGGAATGGCAACGCTTCCTTCTCCTGTGCTCTTCATCCAAGTGAACAACAGTTTCAACTGCACTGCAGTTCCATCAGGGAATTTCCTCTTCTTCTTGTCAGTGCTAGCATACCTGACAAAGATTCTGTATCACAATTTAAGGCAGCTAATGAAATATTTTGTTTCAACATATTATATGCCCTGACACATTTCTCACACCAAGCAATCCATCCTCATCAGTCATTCAATTGATGTCTTCCTCCCCTCACAATTCTAGCCAACAATCTAGAGAGCAAGGGAATGGAAAAAAGAAGACATCAATTTGTCCATTGGAACAATCTTGGCCACAAACCCACAAAGACAAGCACGGTATTTACCCTGCCTAAAGCCTCACTCCAAAACACAAGGCTTCCAGTAGCAGCTCCAAGATAACACAAGTTCAGTTTGCCTCTGAAAAATCATTGCATTCTCCCAATCACAATCATTTCCCTTAACCCTCCCTTGGATATTACCTTTTTCCACCCCACCACTCCTGGGCCCTCCGCTCCCATGTAAATCACCAATAATTACCATTCCATGTCAACGACATGCAGCTGGCCTTGCTGAGATGCAGACATTATGCTACGGCACACATGAGTCCACTAACCCACGAGCCACCAGTACCCCATAATCTCCTTTTCATCCCCCCCCCCCAATTTTCCTTCCTCATGGTCCCCATATCTCGATAACCCTCTCAGATGCCACTAATACTGCCCGCATGCAAAACTACCAAAAAATTATAGAATAATGACTTTCACCAAATTTATAAGAGATTTTCAACTACATAATATGTACAGCATATTTTCATTTCTTTTCAAACCAATTTTTTAACTTTTAAACTAACTTAGAACCAATTTCAGACTAATTTTCTTCAGCAATTGAATTACAGAAAAGATAGCAAAGTCGGTGGCCATCATTCTGATGAAGAAAGTGAAACACTGCTTTAGTGACACCATTTAACTGAAATGCTAACACAAATGAGGGGTGAAAATGGACTGCAACACATTTGATTATGTGAAATCATCAGCCATCCTCTACAATTTATTCAAGAGGTGCAAAGCCCAGAGGTTCCGACAAAATCCTGAGGAATGTGCATTACCTTTATCTCCCAATGCTTCCATGGTTACTCAGCTAACACCTTCTAACCTCAGGAATTGCACGGCCACTGAAGCAATTCTACAGTTTGGCTTTCAACCCCAAAAACACATGGTAACCATTGGCAAGGTGTGAGCTTGCTTGCAGCCAGTCACAACCTATTTCTTCTTATGAATCAAGGAACAGGGATTTGGTTTATTAGCCCTTTCCTGTATCTTTCTTTTAGTCCTTTAAGAGACTCTAGATTCCATATTCTGAAACTTATGCCTTCCATAAGCTTTTTAAAGCTGATCTTTTACCTCGAAGACTAAAGATTATGGTCCAAATCTGCAGATGTCATGGGAAGCTGCATTTGAATTACCTCACGATTCCCTAACAAATATTTTCTTTTCCCTATTGACTTTTTGGCGCTCTCCTACCCATCATTGCATAACAGTTTTGCTCAGCTCGGCCAATCACAGTCAACTTCACCTATGTATGATTCAAGATTGACTGGGAAATGGATACAAATCAAAGTTTTTTCAAGGTAGGTACTCTGAGAAGAGTAATTAGTTTTTCCACAGTAGAAACAGGATAAAGCTGACCTCAAAGCAGAAGAATTAGCCCATATAATTTGCTGGAAGAAAGAAAATATAACTAATGGTTGATGAAGCATAGATGCCATACAATATAACATTATCAGAACTTAAAAAAACAAAAAATGTGTAGAATGGTATTACAATTAAATTTGTTTAGTTCTGAAGGCAAATTTTTTAATGTGTCATTCCATGTCACAACCGTACGCCCTTATCTAGCCAAAAACACAGCAGGTACTTCGATTCATGCATCGTGACATAAATTTTCCCTGACACCATGGACGAGATTCCGTAAATTTTCCCTGACTCACTTCAAACATCCTGACCTTTCCCCCAAACCCTGCTCATTCTACAAACTGAGACACTACCTCACTTCCCCTTTCCCATGAATAAGCTGTGTCAATTTGCTACAGTTTAATAATTTAAAGTCAAACGCAACTGAGACTCTTGAATTCACAGATTGAAATGGATTATCCCAGGTGGACAACCCAAATCAAAATCCTTGAAGTGAAAGGTGGCTCAGAAAAAAAACTGGCCCCACGACCCTGAATGTGTGACATTCATATGCCCGTGGCCTGGTTGAGCTTTTCCCTCACTGATCCAAACCAGTCTACAGGTTGAATCCCTGTGTGAGTCAATGATACCCAATTTTCCTACTCTCTCCTATATGTACTTGTACCTGTTGTGATGCACGAACAATGTATGTACATGTTACTAATACCTTTTTCCTACTTCAAAACTTCATTGCTATCTCATTTTGGCCATTTCTTATTCCTTGAGATCCGTGAAATTCGCGAGACGCGATATTAGTAAATAAAAACGAAATTTTGCGTTTTTTGCTATATTAGGTGAATTAGCGACGAATTGGAATCTAATGAGTCATAATCTATTAAAACCTAAACCTTCATTGTTTAACGCTGCTGACGTTCACTCGATATTTGATTTCGATTCCAAGGTCATTTGGTTTGTTTTGTCTCGCGCATATTGAATTCGCGTTATATCGCGCACTGTAGTGATATCTCCGCCGGAATTTGCCGTTAAATTAATCACGGCCTCTCTCTTCGCTTCACATTTATCACTCCTGAAATTATCGGAAATGTATAGAATGACGAGCTTTCTCTCCAGAAGAATTAGATATTCTGAATCAATAAAGTCCTGAAAGAAATTTCACGTGGCCGCGAAAGAGCGTAAATATAAGCTCACGTGCACGGCACGCGTCAATGCCGAGCAGTAATTCCGGTGACTCACCGTACGGTGAAACACCATTATTGGATAACCTGTTGCAGGAAAAACTAACGTTTGGGTCTAACTTAACAATATTGTCGACTTAAACACGGCCGCTGGTTAGGAGCGGAAGGCCGCTTTCAGACGAGACGACTTTCCGCCGGCCGCCGTTCACGGCACGGCACACGGCGTGGCGAGCGAGTCGTCTCGTCTGAAAGCGGCCTTAACTGCACGCCGTCGTGCCGTGAACGGCGGCTGGCGAAAATTCTTATCCTCAGAAAGCGGCCTCGATGTAGCACTGCCATTTCACGCCGTAGACGGCGCACCGTCGTGCCGGTGACTACTGCGGCCGTCGATAGCGCCGTGCCGTCAACGGCGGGATTCGTCTCGTTTGAAGACATCCTTAAAAACCTATTGGTATGTGAAAGTACGAAGCGCTAGCAGTTGGGGGAAGGGAAGGAAGGAACAGAAAGGATAGGAGGAGAGGGGGTGCTAATTATTAGCGGACGGATCTTCGGACATTTGGTGATAAACTGAGCTTCAATGGAAAAAAAATCATTTCAACACACCCCCAGCTCAAGTTTATTTGTATCCGATTGTGTTTAGTTATGCATGCTTCTTTCACGGCCTATCTTGACCGATTGGCAACAGCTGTAATCAATGCTGAGCGAATTTGTTGAACCTACCTTCCCTCGGCACCTAAGTGAGGGCTATCAAAAGGGAGCCCATGGCAAGAAAAATTTTGGTATACATACATTACTTATGGTTATACCATAGCTACCCAGCACTCAGTTTAAAAACATTGTCATGATTGGTTGTGATTCGCGCTTAGGCTATTTTTAATCATGGCTACAGCTTTATATATCAAACAAAGGAATGGAATTTTAAAATTCCAAAAACATAGTGTAACCATTCATACCAGGGCAAGTGAATTCGGCTCAGAAGGATTTTATGCGAAATACAAAATATTACTGTGTAAATTTTGGGATAAAAGACTTGAATCTGAAAGACATGACACCTTGTTAAAGCACATTTATTGCGATACACATAAACGTGCGGAAGAAAGGGGACCCGCAAAATGACAGCAATCACTTGAACAGACAGTTACTCAGTCAAAGAAAGTGAAGGAGGCAAAAGAGGAGTTTGTTGTCACTATTACATAAGCATTTTTAAATGCTGGAATTAGTGTAGAAAAACTTGATAGTCCAAAAATTTGGGAAAGGCTCTAGAAGTACATACATGAAGGGTAGTGGGGATTTGCCGTCTGCCGATCATATTTGCCAAGAATACATTCTGATTATAGGGAAAAAGAAGCAGGAAGGGCTTAAATATTGTGTTATTGGTCTACATCAATACAATGAAACCAAAAACAAATTTCAGTATGTACTATTTGGTCAATTTTTGCTCCAGTTATCCTCACAAAGACAATCAAGTGAAGTGTTCATGGTGCACCTTTTCTTACTCAATCTATAATATTAATGCTTGAACCATTTATATGTGTACCTTGAACCATTTCTTTCATTTGGTTTTATCAGAAATTTTATTGAACTTTATGTAAAATGCAAATGCAAAAATATAAGCAATCATGAAAGGTGCACCAAAAAATAATAAAAACACGTAGAAAGGTGCAAACATTTTCACACTATGATAGCACCGGCAAGATTTTCTATAACACCAAAATCAGATAGTTTTAAAACGAATTTTAGCAAAAAATAAAACCACTTTCACGGATCTTTACTGATTCCCAATCCTTATAACTCCATTCCCATCGCTCCCTTCCCCAACTGCAGCATTCCAGGGCACCATCACTACCAGATTTTCCCTATCCAGTATTTCCCAGATTATTTCCCCCATGAACTGTTCATGAACCTCTATTACTTTCTCTTCCCCATGATTGATATTTCCTGAAGTCATGTCATGAAACACAATACTATTTGATGTGTACACCTAGGCCACCACCAACCCAATGAATCCTCGACACCTTGATGCTGAATATCATCCTGAACCCCTCACTTCAATAGTCCCCACTTTCCTTCCAATCTCACCTCATAGTGCCCCAATGCAACTGTTTACCATTTCTCCATTTAATCTCTAGCTTTCCCACCTTCATTATTGTCCTAACAAAAGACGTACAAAACTGCTTCGCATTCCCATTGATGTAACATCAATCCACTCCAAATTTTAACAGTAGACCAGGTTTTTAACAGATTTTTTTACAATGGGATGATACACAATCCAAGGTAGTGATGCCATGTGGCCACAGCACCACAGCCATAGTACTGCTTTCAGTTCAAATGATTTTTCGCATCTTCCTGGTCGCTTTTCTCTTGGGTGCTGCAGATAGGTGTGGCAAGGAATTTGCAGAATAAAGACTTTAAGAACCTCACCATCCCTATAACCTTAACCTCTTCCCTACGCAGGGCGTGATTTCACAGCCTGAATTTTTGGATGCTTAAGAAGGAAGGCCGGCTTTTCACGGCTTGAATTTTTCGAAGCAAAAGGCCAAAGGCCGTGTTTTCACGGTTTCGCGGTCAAGCATGCCAACCTTTGAATACAAAGGTATTATAAACGAATTTCGCTATAAATACTGATTAATGCATATCCTAAAAATTCGTAAATTTAATGTACCAATAGGGTATGTTTTACGTAGACACATGTTGTGAGAAGCATTCCATACCATTGCAGGAATAAGAACTGCTCTACCCAGGTAATTACTCTCATATTGTAAGTACTCTCATTGGTGTAAGTATTCTCCTACTGAAATATGTACGTGGAAGATGATAACCTCACTCTTCTCGGAAAAGCTCATTTGGCTATGATATAGTGCCGTTTTGCTGAAAACCCTAAAAATAACCAAAGAACTTCGTTTAAAAGTTCTACAGGCATTGCAAAATGAAAGGAATACATTGATGAACTAACATTTAATGCAACAGTAACAATTAAAAAAATTAAAATTGCACTGGCAGCAATAAACTGACCGCAAAAGTACGCCGGGATGGTCTGCCTTCGGGGAAAAGGGTCGAGGATTATATTTGCTCAGTTGTCGAGGAAAGGGTCCGGGACCCCGCTAGGAAAGGAAATTAAGGGGAGGAAGCGACTACCTGGTCAGTCCCAAGCCGAAAAAAAAAACTCCGTACGGGGCGAAAAAGAAAATCTCAAACCCTTCGTAGAGCCAAAAGCAACTTCCCGCGAAGGAGCTCGGCGCGAAAAGGTTAAGTGATACCTACTTCCAAAGACCGGATTCCATTTGATACAAGTCTAATAATAGCATTATGTACCATGTTATCAGGGCATCAATAGTTAGTCAGGTTGGTAGTTATGGATCAGGTACTAATTGAAAATCACCACTAACAACGAGGCTGTAGGAACTAGCAAGCCTTTTCACCATGACAAGGCTGTACCCTAAAGGCAAGAAAATTTTGGAGTCCAGGATGAAGGTTTTCTAAGTCAGCATAAATCAAGTTGACACAAAGAGTTTGCTCAAACAATGCAGTTGTTCACTCTGACCTGAATTTCTGATTTTTTTCAATACCTAGTCAACTTGTCCAAAAGTATTAAAGAAGGTTTCATGAAAACAACATCAAGTGCATGAGAAAAAACATTCTAAGTTCACCACTCACAAACTAAAAACAAAATTTTGAGAGAGTTGATGCCCACTTCGCGAGTATGTCATAACATCAATAAGCGAAGAGTAATGATCTTGCCCAAACTTGATTGGGCAGTAGATGTGATTAATGGTACTAACTTTTGGAGTAGCTCTTTTCATAAAAGATTAAAGAACTTATGTATTATGATTCCCTTCCATAGTATTTAAACTCAAATATCTTAACACGTTGCGTACTGGGGTATTTAAATTCCTAGGAACGCCGATTCTCGGTGGAGGTGTTGAGATTGGAAATACGCCTTTGGTTTAAACATGGTTAAAAAGCTAATGTTTAGAATATAACTTTACCCAATTAAACATTATAATGCATCAATTCAATATGAATAACGAACAACAACTGAAAATGCACTAACAAATACGTATTGTACACTTTAAAATTGTTTAGGTTGACACGCCTAAATGATGAGAATCTTTGTCATCCCTCCGGAACGTTCAGGAAAAAAATGAAGAGAATTTTCGCCATCCGTACGCAACGTGTTAAGATGACAATAAAATGGAAAAAATAAGGGTCTTGTCATCTTTCAAATTCTAACATGGAAATTAAAGAATTTTATCTTCTGACTCCATAATCATGCTATTTCAATTTGACTACATACTAATATGGATATCTGCTTAGAGTGTGCAGACTACCTTAAAATCACCAGTGCATTTTGACTAACCAAATCCTGATTTCAAATTCAGATGAGTCAACAACCAATCAACATGAAAATGTAAATGGAAGAATTAAACAGAAATTCTATTCCCAAGGCCAAAAAATGAAGCATCAAAGATATGAAAGACAGTGAACACAAGGACTGATGACCCGCAGAGGCGAAAGAGGAAACAATACCATTTTTGACAAAAGGCATATGACAGGTATGTCTGTATCTGCATTTTACTTAAGTAGTAATAATTAGAAAAAGCACCATTGGGACCAGATGTAGCTGAATTAGGATCAAGGCCGTGGGCAATGGCTCTCAAGTAGCTGAGTGTCTCCCCTGATCCCTTCTCACAGACATCCTTTGGTGGAGATGTGCATGGATTCCCTGTGGCCAGCAAGAGCTGTAGGGTCTGCGACTTTCCAAGGGAGATGGGCAGCTGCTTCAGCCGATTGTGGGAGCAGTCCAAGGCTCTCAAGGCAGGGCACAGGCCAAGTGCTGAAGGCAGCACCTCGATGACATTATGCGAACAGTCCAGGCGGGTTAGCTTTGGGAGCAGGTGGATTGACTCAGGTAAAGCTTGAAGGAGGTTGTTCGAGAGGGATATGTCACACAGGTGAGGTAAAGCTAGCAATATCACATCATTTATCGTGGCTAGACGATTGTGGCTGAGGTTTAGGGTGACTAAGTGAGGAAGACGTTCGGGGAGGCTTGCAGGAATATCCGAGAGCCAGTTGAAGGAAGCATTAAGGCCAGAATGCAGGGTGGGAGTGGCAGGCAAGGAAGAGGCGAGGTTCACGAGACTTCCCTGTGGTGCCTGGCCTAACGCGTGCTGCAAAAATTTATTAAGGAGTCAAACTCAGATCTCTTAGCACAAAAAAATAACAATGGATAGAATACAAAAACAAAAATACCAATAAATAATAATCAAAGAAAACAAGTATCCAGGATTACACGGATCATGTTTCAGGGCAAAATAAAGGCAAGACGTGGTTTGGGTTACATAAGATCGACCTCTTATTATGATCAACAAACAATAAAATTATGTTGCCATCGTTTCTCCATCTCCATTACGAGCACATACAATTACGGATGAAAGAAGAAACGTACTTTGCTGCTCGTTTTTCACTCCACCGTTACGATTAACTTCATCAGTTAATTTTTGGCCATGAAAAATGACAACATTTTAATCATACATTGACCTCACCTGGCAATACTGCTCGTAATTCACATGTAGACTCAAATCCAGCGTGCCCCTTTGCTTTTGCAAGAGATTTAATTCTGTCGTACTGATATTATTTCCCATATTTTCTCTTAAGAATGGGATTCATGGAAATGACTGGGGACGACAATTACTCCGGCGCAAACCGAAAATTCAACAGATTAACCAGAAGTCAGACACCACACACACTAATTGCTTCTTCAAATATTTATCTACATTCCCCCAGAGCTGCATTTATGCAATATATTGCGATACTATAGACTTACAGGCATATTTAATGCCACATTGGCCACGTCGAGCTTAACGTCAACATGCTCTACATTAACCAGTATCGTAAGTGATAATTCGTCTGATATTACTTGTCACAGATTCTACGTGAAAAACTTTACTATCCCAATAATTATCGTCAGATCATGAGTACCACGTATACCATCCAACATTTGCAAATCGTGTGAGCGGCACAGCATCCCGTAATGAAATGGATGAAACTATTTCCCATTCATAGATTATCTAGCCCCATCAATAACGACCATTTTTTATAATGAAGTGATAACGAGCGGAAAAGATAAACAATGACTTTTCAACCGCATGACAGTTCACACAACATGATTGAATACATAAACACGATAAACCCAAACTAACATCGCCCTTTCTATGAACGTATCCCAAAATTGCCCCGAATTCTCAATCACCCGTGAAATGCGGAGTGCATATATTCCAAGGATACAAAACCAAGCACAGGAGTCTCAACAAAGACTTGCTTGGATTCTGGAAGTGATAATTCCTCTGATATGACTTGGCTAGACTGTGGCACGGCGAAAAAGTAAAAATCAACTACCAAATAAATTTAAAAGAATTTTACCACCATAGCCGAAGAATTGAAACGTCGGATGTAATAAATTTACCTAATATATATGGTAATGGTATAGATAAAATGGCCCCATGGTCATTTAAATAATACGAATTTCTAGAAATACATATGCAAATAAGAATTTTTTTGGTAATTAAAAATATGTATATAGTATTGACTTAACACATACCTAAATATTATAAAGGCTCTACTAGGATTTAACCATGTGACTCCTACATATGACACAAGCCAAACACTCTTGCCTCTCAAGTCACCACCGTCTTCATTATCTTTGAGGTGACTGCAGTGGTTTTGGTTGGTTTTGATGCTCTGAACAAGTCTGCTAATCTCAGTGTTGTGTGCAAAATACAAGCAGTGTGGGGTGAGAAAGGGAAGACCTGCCGAATTTTTGGAGTATAAGTAATAGTGGGGTGAGAGGGATAGAAATTGTTTGGAGAACCTCCTTCTCCTAATATGCTGGCATGATTGTCAATGATTTTAGGCTCAAGATCTATTCATCTGGTAGGGACAGTGACCAAGTAAGAAATTATATTCTTCAGAGAGGTATTTATATTATTCATTTAGCCCCAAAAAGAGCACAAATATGGACTTTTGTTGAGATCACTCTATATTTAGCCACAGGCTGATAATGGGGACAGTAATCGTGACTGGTATTGTTCAACAATAAACAATTGAATGACCACAAACTACCATATCATGGCCTCCTTTATAACGGTTATAAAGTGCATCCTGCCCGCTTACATAGTGACGCATGAGATGGGAGTGCGAGGTAAAGGAAGGCCGTTTTTTTTTTCTTTAGATATGTGTTCGTATGAATGTGTGAGTGAGTGTAAGAGGGTTTTTGAGTGTGTGTTTTGAATCATTGAGTCCCCATTTGATGTTTCCCTATTTTCCTCCCCACAATGATGTGTAATGCTCTCCCCTTCCCCTCCTAATGTGTGCAAATCGTACGATCAAGAAGAAGAAGAACGTGGTTTCCCCCCCCCCCCTCCCGTGTCCTTGGTGAAGTGACCGTCCAGCCCCAAGTGCATCATCCCTTTTTTTTTCCCCTGACCCCTCCTCCCTGGTGTTTCCTCCCCTCAATGGCTATATAACGTGGTGCACCGGAGGAAAAGGGCTTCTATTTTTTTTTGGCGGTTCCAAGTAACAAAAAACGCTCCTAAGAGTAGGCGGAGTGTGGGGAGGCAGAGAAGACAAAGTTGGTGGAGAGATCCCGAGAGAGAGAGAGGGTGCCCAATGCGAGTAGGAGTTGTACGGTAGACTCGTGGTGCCGATGAAAGGATCTCCCAACTGTCGCATAGAGGCCATCTCCCACTCGTGAACCTGCCGGAGAGGACACAGAGCAGCCTACGCCGCGGAACGGAATCGCCATGATCAGCAGATTGAGAGCCCCGAAAATTCAACAAACTGTAAGAGAAAAAGCCACGAAATCCCATTCCCCCCCCCCCCCCCCCTCAAGGAACAGAAGAAAATTCCCACTTCACCAAGTCAAGAAGAGAATTCATTAAAAACGTTTATAAAGTTCCCCCCGCACAAGTAGAGAACATGACAGTACTCCCCCCTATTACAGTGTGAACTTCAGTGCAATATCTATTTTGTTGTTTCATATTTCCATTCCCCCCGTTTCTTTTTGTTTTTTTTTATTTGTTCCCTTTATCTTGTGGTTTTTGTGTGGGTTATGAATGTGAAAACGTGTAGCATGATTCTTTTTTTTTTGGGTTTAGGTTAAGGACTGAAATTTTTCTGTTGTGCAGCATAGTGAATTATGCGTTGTATTTCATTGAATTCAAGGAGAAGAAGTTAATTGTTCCTTTTGTTATTGATTTGCTTGTATTTGTAAATGATCATATTTAAACTCATTAAATTTATGTTGAGCGAACTACGCAGTCGAATGGCTTTCTTTATCCGAACGCTACTGTCTCAGGTCTCATCACCCCTAAATTTCCCTCTCCTGCCCTTTCCCAAAATCCCATTCCCTCGCCCCAGGTGCACGGAATATCCTCGCTACACCTCTGCCCTCCCCTTTTGCCCTCCAATTCCCCTTCCCCGAATGTGCCCCGCACGGTGGGGTTACAGTATATAGATTCAACCCTGTTGGGGGGTGCTGAAGCTCCTCACAACCCCCCCCCCCATGGTATGTGCTAATGGCATTATTGAACTCACAAAAAAAATAGTAATATTTATGAGTGGGGTAGAGGTCATACCATTGGAAATGTTTTTCAATCACAGAAACGGGTGATGAAGATTTATGGCTTAAAACAATAGATATAAGCACAGCATGCCAACATTCATAGAAGAGTATAATGGACTGAAATTTGAGCTAAATGAGGAATCTCTGCTCCCTCAGTTCCAAATTCCCTCCAGCCACTATCAGAATTAGTATGCCTGCCTTCTGTCAGATTCCTCTACTGCACAAACTCCTCTAATAAATATCCAAAACATCAAAGATAATGCCACAATTAGTATTAGTCACACCAAAAGTGTACTATGACTCATCATTCTTTCTTACTTCTTATGTGATAATTCATTCACGTAAAACCACTAGATTATAAAAAAATTGCCCATGTTGAATGAGTGCTTCTGATCAAAGGTTGTGGGTAAAAGGGTATATAATTATGAGGGCTTTTCGACACACTAAAAATAGAAAATCCTCATATCAAAATAGCCCCCATGGAAAGCCTGGTCATCCTAACCTCTCAAGTGTGAAATTCATTTACCCGAGGCTAAATCTTGGGTGTGCCCAAACCCAACCTATTTATATCAGCCTTATTGTTAAAGTACAGTGTGTGAAACGGCTGAACGAATGCCAATAAATAATTCTTCTACATATTTTTATTATTTGCCAATTGGGTGGTTTCCTATTTATTTTTTATTGCTAAATCGAAAGATTATTACTCCTGGAGTATGCATTCCACACTTTTAGATTTTTAAAGGACGTTATCTATTTTTCGTGATTAAATTAAAAGTAAAAATATTCAAGCAAATGAAAACGCAAGGGCTAAGTTAGAATGCTGGGAAAAGCCCGTCTGACATCCTTCTGGTTCCCGCGACCGTAGTGTGCGGCCACCTTTGTGTGAGGCTATGAGCACCGCTACGATGCAGGCTGCTAGCAGGTAGCGCTTGGCTTAAATAAGGATTATTAATACGGTATCAAATGAAGGAAACTTTCTGATCATAGGCAATTTTAATAGGTGATTAATAAGAGATGTTTCCCTAAGCTCGGTCTCATGCATGCATTGGTAATCTCAGGCGATGTAAAACTCCTGACTACTTGTTTAGCATCTAGGCCCCTTTGATGTCGTGTGGAGTGGCATCGCATGGCCGCCAATATGGCCTTTTTCAAATGAGGTTAAAATTGACCATTAAAATTTGTCTAAAGTGGGCATTCTAAAGCCAAATACATAACTTGTATATTATGAATACACTAATGATGGTTAACGAATCGCAATCAATGCCTTTCATTTTCTTTGAAGAAGGAAACTACCCTATTCATCATTGACCACAGGCTAATCACACTAAAGACTGTCAGGCATTAATAGGAATAGAGGGAAGAGACCAATATCATGCATGAATGCATGACAAGAAGGAGGAGAAATCAAGCCAATGTATTATGTAGTAAATATAGTGATTTACATTTATTATAATTTACAATTTTATACTTCAAAATTACACACTAATGAAGCAACAAAAGGAGTTAATATAATTTATTATTTTTTAGGGGAATCAATAATCAAACCAGAGGCAATGTCACCAACAATAAGGCTGTATGGCCCCCTCTTAGAAAAACACGCATGTGCGTTCCACTCGATCCAGTCCACCCCACCATCTCTCTTGTAAAAGCTAGATAATAGTAAATAAAAAAACACACGCAGCAGTCCCCTCCCTCCAATTCGAGGGCCAACCCCCATCCCACTCACCTCCAAATTACAAATGCACACGCACGCACTCATTGCAACTCTCTTGGTTCCTTTCACTCAAAACAAATGCACTCTCCTCTCTCGTATTTACACCGATTAATGATCAAGTCTTGCTCCAATATGGGGCAATACTTCAACTGTCAGCAAGCAGAACTCTGAATTTGAGTGACATCCACAAGGGCTTGACACACTTGATGCACGACTTAGTGCACGCAGCTGCATACAAGTCAACAATTGTTTATTTCCAGGATGCCACATCATACGAAACAACTCTCACACCAACTAAACCAGCCAAATGCTTGTAAAAACACACCCCTCCTCTCACCACAAAGGTATAACAAATGTGCAGCTCGACAGACCAAACAACTGACCATGAGGCAGTTTCCAAAAACTGTGCAACACAAACACACGCACAGACAACCATGCACACAGGCCCACTCACACATGCTGTGGAAATCACATTTATAGCATTTTGGCAAGAGTGAGCATTTTTGAGTCAATGATTGTCCTCTTTGCAAGAGGCTCCCATCAGCACAGCCTCGACACAGCTCCCCTCTCTCGCCCTCGCGGGCACTGCGGTGGCCGTGCACCACTCGGAGACACTCATTCCCTCATCACTCATTGCTCAGTCAGATGCCTGTGGAAGCTTTCTTTTCAATGAGTGAAAAATACAAGAAACAAGAGAATACGATCAACAAACAGAACTGCCAAGTGGTCATTAAAGAGGATTATTACGAGAAAGGGACAACCATTCACAAAGGAAATACAAAAATCATTTCTAATTGGAATCGTAGTCATGCTCCAAAAATGGAACAGCACTCCACTGCTTGTTTCAACACTCAAGCTCGGTAATGATCAATATGCAATCCCACAAATTCACTCTCTGGCCACGGAGTGCCAAAGAACACCGCAGCAAATTGGAAAGGAATAAACTATACAAGGCAAATACTGAACTGAAATAGTAGACAGGAGTGGAAATAAAAACTGAAGGGGGATTTGACGCACTTCTTAGATTGACTATCAGCTGCTATTGACAGCTGAAACATTCTGCTCTTTTTGAATGGCATATTTGAAATATAAAAATTAATTCATAACTTTTTATTACTCTGTCATGAAGTATTACTTTCTCATATGGTGATAAACACAGGAAAATAACTCCTCCTCAAAGCTTAGAATTTTTATGGTATTGACTTCCTTCCACCACAAATTACTCATTTTAAAAATACATTTGACAGAAAACTTACTACACACCGTATGCACTCGCATATAAGCCCTCCTTGACCTCAAAGACTGAAAAGACATGGGAGCATTAATCTGCTGGAATTTATATTTCGCTCATCACACCCTTTTTAACTTGCCAGGGTGGATTAAGATGATACTTCAAATTTTGCCTTCACTTTTATCAGAGAAACAGTCTCCTCAAATGATAAATACCTATTTGCTTAACTGGGGTTGTAATAATGTAAAAAAATGAACTTTTTATAGACTGAAAATACAGATACTGTTTTAAATAACTTTATAGGTTTAACCAAAAATAGACCAAATGGTTCAGACTAAAACTTAGACATAATAAAACAAAATTTCCATGAAAATTTTAATAAATGCCACTCTCAGAATGAAATTTAAACGTGAGAGAATAAAAAATTAATATATTATGCCCTTTAAAACCAAAGTAATTTCTCTATACGTATCTGGATAATAACTCTGCCATCTACCAATGTAATGCTTATCTAGTTATAATATTCTCGTATTGCATATAGATCACTTGTTTTGAGAGATGGCATATAATCCAAAGCTAAATATAATATTTTTATGAATAACTTGATGGTTAACATAAATCACAATTAAATTATATACTTCTGACAAATGTTTCTCGGGTTTGCATCCAGGTTAAAGCTTTTATGTAAGCCGACGTTTCGGAAGACGACTTGTCTTCCCGAATGCAAACCCGAGAAACATTTGTCAGAAGTATTCACCAGGAAAAACTTAAATCGTTTAAATTATATACTGCGTACATTCTCAGCAGATTCAAAATGGTAATCAACTACAATGCCAAATATGTATTGTAACTCTAAATGCAACGCATTTCATATATACGTATATATCCTCATGAGTGTAGATGATTCAATAATTTATGGCCATTAGATTGACTTATATGCACATACGGTTCTAGATTTAGTGCTTGGCTTTTAGTGCCAAAATTCAGGAGGATCCAATTAAATACATAGGAACACTGACCATTGAAAATATTCATGTTTCCAATCTCGTTGATAGCTAAGAGTTAATTTTCTTATCTAGCAGCAACAGCCTCAAGTAACACTGAAGACTGAGATAATAAAAATGACAAGGATATTTTCTACTGATAATTAATAAATATCCAAACTCAGCATGATATAAAATCACACCTTTGATTCACTTCAAATTTCCTTCCACAAAATAATTAAGCATTGAGCTGCCAATACATACACGACATACTTTAGGTTAAGGAACTAAAATAATTTTGCTTGGGTGAAATATTAATTTTCAGATCAATATGTATCTCAGTAGGTGATTTGTTTTTAATTTAGTTAATGGATATAAAGACACAATCATACTAAAATAATGTCTTTCAAAAAGATCACTAGCATTCATACAAAACAGCTGCCCTGTAGTATCGACTGATTTTTCCTCAAATACGGTACTCTGCCCTCATCTTGCTCCCCAGATTCAAAGGTTAATTTAAAATGTGCCACCTTATATTGCTGTCCACAGCCTGCCTGCATTCCTCATGAATTCCTCCCAACAATATCAACAATGACAACAACAACTGCCACCACCAATTAAGCAATTCCTGTTCCAGTACAGGCGGCATGAGGAGGAACAGAAAATTGAAGAGCAATCTCGATAGCATCCGAGACACTGTCCCTCGTCGTGGTGACCACCTCACCAATGCCTTCCATCCCACACGACACATTCTGTAAGCATTCGCGGCAACACGTGGCCAAAGCTATCGCCATGTGGCCAATGCAGAACATCTCCAAAAAGGAGAGGGACTGCTCTCGCCTTCCTTTACACTACTGAAAAACATTCATCTTCATTCAAGAGGAAATGATTGAAAAACAACTTAAAACAGAGCACAAGACACGAGACAAAGGTTGTAGCAAAGGGTTATATCAACTTTGGCATTGAATTGTGACGATTTTGAAGCATGAATTGGCCCTTAGCACCACATATGGTCGTTTTCCACAGGGTCCACCACACCAGGAGCATCAGCCAGCTTGCGTCTTGGCGTGCTCACGTCACAAGTTGCTCCCTTGCCTCCCCGTCTGCCTTGAGCCAGTTCATCAACACTGAGAAGTGGTCATTTGCTTTGCGCTGTCCTCACCTGGCACCCAATCACCTTAGCCCAGTCAACCAACACGACAAAACCACGGCTGCAAATAACACTAAACTTGCTTCTGGCTTCACAAACATCCCAGAGTCAGCACTAGTCGAAGCTTCCGCACATTGCCCTGCAAAAAGTGAAAGAAATATGTACATGAACTGATCCTTCACCAGGACCTTAGTGTATACAATACTGTGAATTAATAAGACCATCAGATGATGAACCTTGATAAATAAGGTAATTCTCTTCAGAAAATGGGGAGGAGATGGCAGAGGGGGGGATGGTACGCTAGTGGGTACAGTGCTTGGCTGCTAATCAAAGAGTCCTCAAAGAGGTTCAAAGACAGTAGAAGTTAGTTATGTATAGAGGGTATGGCACATAGGGAGAGTTGTGTTATAATGAGTGATTGGCAGTGTACCATCATAAGGCCTATGATTAATATGTAAAAAAAATGGATATTGTAGGAGTAAGGAGTCCTTGCCATTGTATGAACTTGATATTGGGAGGTATAATTCTTCAGAGCAGTGCATCACGTTTAACGTGAAAGTGAAAGGGAGTTACCTATTTTACAAATAATATTGGAAAAAATAACTTGTTGTGTCAATCTGGCCAATAACAGCTCTGTATAAATAGGTAATAGGCTAGGCTAGGAAGAAATCTGTATAAATCCATGGTGTGGTCCAACAGGAGTGCCTTCTCAGGTGTGAAAAATGCCAAGAGACGTACAGGTATCCCCCGAGTTATGTAAGAGATGCGTTCCGGCAGACTCTGCGTAAGTCGAAATTTACGTAAGTCGAACCTTTGAGTTAGCGTTTAAGAGATTCGATCGGCGCGGTGAACTTCTCAGCGGAGAAATGCGCGGTAAATTCTCGGTGAAGTTTCATTCAATTCACTGCGATATTCATGTACTCTACCGCGTATACTTACGTTATTAGATACAAAATCGATAAACATTAATATAGTCTGAGAGTTGCATCTCGAGTATTGCCAATCAAAATGCCTAATATTATTCCCAGAGTTGACCGATCGCGTGGATTCGGGAAAGTACGGTATCTCAACGCTACATTACTAAACTGAATACTTAAATTTATTCATTATGTTATACTGCGATCTAAGAGCCCAAAGAATGCATTGTCAACCTACCTATAATCATTATCTCTCCTGCCTTTTATATATTACGTTGATCGATGAATCTGGTGGTTTCACTGTCACAGTTAATACACGTAGGAGGAGTGTCTAGGATTACGAGCAAATAACACGCAAAAAATACCAGTAAATTACTATATTCTTAGATACACTCACACGCACATACCCTCACGCACGGAAACATACTTTCATTCTCTCATATCTCAATAAAATAACGTGAAAATATCATCATTTGAATATTTACTTCGCTGGAAACATCAAAGAGTATTTCCAAAGCACGAAGCTATTTAAGAGTGAGCTTTTACTCAGCCAACTCCGTCATTAACGTGCGACAAAGTTAGTGGGGAAAAGCTTTCAAAGACGCAATATTAATTTACAGTTGCACACAATATGAGAGAACGAGAAAATGCAGCTTCCGCCAAATAAATAAAATCTTCTGCCGGAGCCATGTAAACGATTACGCAATTAATATGGTATGTCAACTTTTTCTTAACTTTTTCGCGGCGTTCATTGCCAACACTCAAAATTTCAATGCCGTTACGTGGGTACTAAACAATTCTTTTCCGCAATAAAGATTTCTGCTTGAACTTCATTTTCTTTTATATCCACAGATGGAAATGACCAAACTTAAGGATACAATTTTTACATAGTTGAAAGTCGGAGTTCGGGTGTGCTTGCTGTATAACAAGTTGTATCGTACAGGAATGAGCGCAACCACATCCATCGCTAGAACTGCAAATTTTCACGTTGATTGCTGACTTGGGATTTATAAGCGATTTTTCTACAAATATTAATGAAAATTCCTTCGAGGAATGACAAAAATGGGTCACTTTGTTATTTTTAGCTCGTAAAAAACTCGATAACTATTCGATATTTTTTCTACCATAGGCTGTACGAGCGAATATCTACTACTTTGCGCTCGCATTCGAAAATTAACGTAATCATTTGAAATACGGTTATCACTTACGTAAGTACGGATTTACGTAAGTCGAGACATACGTAACTCGGGGGATGCCTGTATATGTCTACAAAACCATACACTTACAGAATAGTTCCCACTGTAGTATTTTTTTGTGATGTTCAAATTAAAAAAAAAATATTTTTCTTTAATCCTAATGCAAGGAACAGATTGGGCAAAAAGTAATCAAGCCAATCATGCGACAGCGGGAAGTGATGAAGTGGGTAGAGTTGACTCGCATTTGTGCCAGGGTGACATGAGGCGTGTGGGTTGGAAAAGAGACGATCAGAAAAGAATCTAGTCAACTTCAGTCTGCACCTTCCCTACAACACCATCTTTGCCATTGCTCGATTGTTTTATCCATCTTCTATCCCTTCTGCTCCCGAGTGAACTCAACTTACATTCAAATGAAACGGAAGCACCATCCTATGCCAGAAATTAAGTCATCTTATTATCTCAAATTAAGTAAACCTAAATTAAAATGACATAAGAGTGTGTTTGAGACCTCTGGAGCTGAATGATATTTGATGGCACTATTGCATGTTAGTTGCCTTCACGAGAGCTCTAGGTTCATTGATTCCATACATTGCACATGGCCAGATGTGATGATTGGGTATCACACGGCTAGCAGAGGAGAAGGGACAATTGCACTGCATGTGGTGGCGGTAGTAGTGAGTACGTCCCACTTCTACTGCTTCTCTTGCAGCTTTGTACAATGCGACTGTTTGGCAAATGATTTCTGCTGTTGCACAGCAATTTCATGCATCCAAACCACTCCAGATGATCCCAGATCCACAAACACAGCACCACACATTGATTACCACCCAGCCACAGATGCGTGGTTTTTGGAAACGAACACCAATAATTGTTTAGCAAAATTATAGACTAACACGAAAGTTAAGAGAAATGCAGACCTCAAGGCCTGGTTACACACCTTAACACAAACAAGTTAATGTCTGTTTACATGAACGATTTTTGAAGACCAGAACGGAACATGAAACAAATTAGAACATGTTCTATTTAGTGTTCATGCATTTGGACAAGTTGGGTGGTAACAACGGGCATTTTGGCATTCATTCACACGTTCATACATTAAGCCATTAACTTGCACTGGTTTATGTAGCATGTAATCAGGCCTTTATTTCTCTGAGAAACAGCTGTGCTTCAAAACAAAAGCAATAAGGAAGTATGAATGTGAAAAATGAGGGCCTTCATCCTTCAATTATAACGAGCACCCAATATAACAAGTGATTTCCTGGGCATTATGACCACTTGTTACACCAAGCTTCCACTACTGTGTGAAGCCTTCAGACATCCCCAAATAAAGTCATCAAAGTCCAAGGTGGCATAGGGAAAGGAATGGGCATGAGTTTCACATACCGCTGGTGCTGTCTGATGTGAGCTTTACCCTTACTCATCCAAATCAACCTCATGGTTGATTACTATTCAGGTAAAGGTAAGGGAGAAGTAGGTAAACCAGTTAATACACTCAAACCAGAGTACCTTTCCCTCAACTCAATGAAAAGGAAATACAAATAGAAATATTTTGCCATAAGCCATGATTGAATATAAATAGCCTTCAGTTGTGAATAAGTTTCCATTAGTTATATAAAGCAAATACAGTCTACCCAACCCTGGAGAAACAATCAAGATGAGCATTCTCATCTTTATGGTTGAATTTTAAGCAACAAAATCCGAAATGATAAAAACTGCAGAAAGCACATTGATGTATGAGCACTTATTGTAACAGACATGCTATAAAGCTATGAATTTACAGAATTTATGAATTCTCAGAACAGATAATTAATCATTAAGATTCACTGTATTGGAGAATATATTTTCTGTTTAAAATTTTAATAAGATCCAATATTGGTGGAGGACTTTTTGAGGACAAAGATGGCAATGAGCATCATCATAACAAGTTTTATTGAATTGTGCTATTTTTACACTGAGAAATGAACTGTGTTTTTCATCTAAATAACTCACCATTTACAGTGACATTAAACGCCCATATGCCAGCGGACGGAGTTTGGTCACCCACAGGGGAAATGGGATTTCGAAGACAGGAATCAGTCACAGAAGAGAACTGCAACATTTTCTTGTCTCCAACTTCAGACTCAGTGTAAATGAAGCAGTAGCGCCTGGCACCAACTGATTTACGACTCACTGGCGATGCTATCAGGTAGTTGGTACCATTGTCTTCCCAGCTGCCATGACACGAGTATGCTAGGTGGAAATAAAGAGCAATACATCAGTCGGCACATCACTAAGCATCCCAAAGGGTTCAGAGTGGGATGAAATAAACGCTTGAAGCTGCCCCAGTCAATAATAATTTCCTTTTCTTCACGCAAGCAAGAATTCACAGTTATTCCCACAGAAAACTTGTGAAGACTATTAGGAATGCAGTATCCTTCACAGGGAAGTTCCACACCTTCAAATGAATGAGATATTATCTAAGGATAATAAGTAAGGATTAATCTGTTGGTGCCTTCCTAAGGTAGAGAAAGATGCCAGTCAGAGTACATGTCAACAGTCACTGCATGAGGTAGGTGGAAGCACTCTGAGGGTATTTGACTATGGCTAAACAGTTTATATCACCTGGTGCACCAACCCCTGTTGCAGGAGATAGAGCACACTGAATTCAACAACACAAACAAAACAACTTTGAATCCCTTGCTACCAACCCAAATGTGCAGCCTGAGTGGATGATTTCAAATCCACCTATAAAAATAGAGTCACATGATAAAATTCTTCTTCAAATTGAATATTATCAGACATATAGAACTAACCATGCTATTTAATGCGCAATTTCCTGGACCAAATTTTGAACAGAGAAGGGAAGTTCAATTTTGGAAGAAGAATAGTTCACCATTATTCGCAAAATATTTCATGTAAACCTACCATACCCAGAAGAATACCTGTGGAATTATATTATGATTTTGAATACCGTGAATGATTTTGAGTACAGTGATTCATTTTTTTGTTTTTTGTCAATGCACTGCTTATTTCGGTTATTAAAGATATTGGTGAACGGTAATTATTTTCATTATCATGATAATGGAATTAAAGCGAGTCACTTTTTGGAAGGTTATTGACAGAATCATAAGTACCTGAAAATACCTTAAAAATAATAGAAAAATGCTCTCCTTAGGTCGTTAGACAAGGAGTCCATCTGATGAGGTAAAGGAGTAAAGCTCACCCGAGACAGCCTCTGCACTACACGACGAATGGAACTCCATGGTATCGGATGCACTGCAACCCACCACCAGAGATTCAAACGCTTCGGTCCCTCCGCTGCACGCCTCTCGTCGCCGTCTCCGACGCCACTGCTCCACCCCACTCTGCTTGTCCCTCCCCCCTCCCCCACCTTCCCCCCCACCCGACGCACCTCCTCCCCCCTTCTCCCCCATGGTGAGCACCAACCCTATATCCCGCTCGCCTCGGCTCACGCCCGTGATGGTGTAGCGCCCCAGGTAGGGGCACTTGCGTGGTTTCATCGCCTCGGCTATTTCAAGGAAGAAAAAAATGAAATTCAAACCCTTGCATACAAATTTCATCAGTACCGAACCTCGCAACAAAAATATACATGGTAAAAAATGCAATATACGTAACAAATGAAAAGAACATCTAGAGTAATTGAAAGGGTGTGTACTGTGGGTGAATACTCTAGAAAAATCAAACACAGCATAAAACATAAATATAATGATAATGTGTTTTCATTCGATGACACTGGAACTATGTAGTGCCTTCTTCAATCCAGCATGATTGAAAACAAAATAAATTTCTACCTCAGGTATACATCTCATTAAATGTCCTTCTAGCTACACATCTTCTGGATGCTGACTACCTCTCCACTAATACATACATACAAAGAAAACCATCCTTGATAGTCTGTATTCCGATCGAGGGCCCATTGCCAACCCATTCATCCAACAATCGTCACATGCCCTCCCATCCCTATACCATTCCATCCGATTAGAAACTCACCTTTCCAAAGGACCATTAGAAGATGGCATTCCTACTCATCCTAATCAAATGTCATGAGTGTAACTTCACAAATAGTAAGCCTCTCACCATAAAACGTCCCAACAGTGAGGGCTACTTCTCCAGAGGTCAACACTCAAAGACAGCCTTACCTTTGAGATTGAGAAGTGGGTCTCTATCACCTCCATTTCACAACTTTTTCTTCGACCCAGACTCCTCAAATTATACCTCTCCTCACCTTTCTACTTCCCAGGTGGCCATCAGTCATTTGTCATTAAGCATCTAGCAGGCCATTCCAATAAATAACCCTGACATCAGAGGATCCTCCAGCATTTATTACTTATGAATTCACCATTATCACCACTTTTATACAATTTCCTTTCCTTCTTCCATCTCCTATCTTCCTCTAAAGAACCACATATCCTATAAAAACTACCTACCAATGCAACTTCCCACCATAACAAGCAATAAATAAAAAGATTGAAAAATATACATGACTAAGAAATGCAGGTCCAATGACTGATTAAATACAAGTCAGCATACACACTTCTATCAAAATAATAGAGCCCAGTTCTGACAAAAAAAGTTAATTTTCGTAGATCTACTGCTGTGAAAATCAAATATCTACCACACTTTTTGGCTAACATTTCACAAAAAATATTCAATATTCATTACATTTTTTTAAGTTAAATAATATGATTTTTTTGAAAAATCACAGACAAGAAAACATGAGAACACTAAGGATTCATATTATCTACACCAACTGACATAAGATATACTCATCTTTAAAGCACTGTTAAACGTTCCTGGCACCTGCATGAAAACCCTTTTTCAGCCCAGGTGAATCAATTTTGAAGAAATGCAGGGCGACAAAAGAGAGGGTGAAAATGGCAATTCTCTTTCTGGACTCCAATGATGATGCTTGAACTCACTGCCACCCACCCCACATTTGCTTACTTAAGATAATAAACAGGTGTAGATGACCGATCTTCAGTTCTGGCCACCCTAACAACCCTGCTAATGCTAAGTGGCCCAGAGCCGGACGGACTCGAGAATTATTGTGCCAGGAATTTTTCACAGAGCCACATAAAGGTGTGAGCAAGAGAAGAACGTTCACATCATGCAAAATATCAAAACATTAATGAATAATTACTTACTGATTAGAGTGGTGTATGGTAAAGTAGCTGGATTGAAGAACAGAGGACTACAGGCTTCCTCAGGTATTCGTGCGAAGGTACCTGCAAGATTGAGGCAAAACAAATACATAGTTAATTACATAATGATGGCAATTGTATACCAGCAATAATACATTATTATATCCAATAATCTTTCAGCAAAAACTTGAGGAACTGTTCCCTTTAAGATAAATTAAAAACATTAAAATCAGTATCTAAAAAATACAATTTACAAATATAAAAGAAATCAAAGCAGATTCGTAGCAAATTCAAATGTAATAACAGAAGTATTATTTTCATAAAACGAGAAGCCTAAATTAAAACATCGGTTCCAATACATCAAGTTGAAAACAAACTAGGGATGGGTCAAATCCACAATTTTCACGAATCCAAAATCTAATCTTCCAGGTACATATTTGAATCAAATCTCAAATCCATATTCACAAAATTCATAAAATTTTGAAAATTCACTGACAGCATGCATGCGTATATTCACCTCCAGGAAGAAATACTCCATGAGCAATTAGCAGTAAACTGAGCGATCCCACTCCTAGTTTTCACATTTGCCCTCGGGAAGCACTATTCGTGGCTGTTGATATAGACCACAAGAAAAACAATTCCAGAAACCACCAATAATAGGTCCGTAAATGATTTCAAATCCTGAGGTCAAGAAATCCTGGTAGGCTCAACGTAAACATAGTAACTTCTAAGTCATATTATGTCCTATTTATTTTAAGCTATTGCACTCCTAGATTTTAGTTACACAAAGAACAATTGGTAGCAATAATGTACAAGTCATTTTTACTGTAACTATAAAAAATAAGGGCATTATTTAAAACCATTTGTGCTCTAATTTCAATCATATCGAATCTTGAAATTTTGATGGATTTAGGAGGGTTGGCAGATTTGATGACCCATCCCTAGGAAAACTATCAAATCGTTTCTGTTCAAAAGAACACTCACTTTACTTCTTAATATCCCTTGTTGTTACAGCTCTTGTACACCTAATTAGAGCTGCATTGAGCCAATACAATTAAAGTTTCAGAAGTCCAAAATACAGAGAAGCCCAAACATAACAAAGTTGGGTAGGGGGCCGGAAATTTACTTTGTTATAACTGAACTTCTTTACATGTGGGTCTACACTTGTGAACTTTGAACCAAGCTTACTGCGATAATATCATGGCAATTATATTATAACCCTGCACAGGCATGGAAAAAAAATCTGACAGCCTTTATAAAATGAGGTATAATATAATAGAAAAAGTAAATACCTCTAAAGTATATAATGAGTGCACAGCCATTTTGGATGTCAATGGAGAGTTATTGGAGACAAGCCAACTTATTAAGTAATTGGATAGCTAAGTACACAATTACAATGGCCAATTTTTTATGCATACATACTAGATTGTGAAATGACACAACATGCAATATAATGACACAGTATTTTACTCACTCGATTGTTGAAGTTCAATCACATGTGCATCTCGTCGATAAAACACCATACACACATACCCAGATTGACTAGAGGAAAGAAATGAATGCAATTAGAAGTTTTATACTACATTAAATGTGGAAGATGAATTACTAAGTCCCCTCAATACAGGCTATTGATTTGTGAATACACTTTCATTATTATTTTGGCCGAAAACCTGCCTCAACTAGAGGACTGTGAATACAACTGTTGACACAGGCGAAAACCATGAATAAACAATACATATTCCTAAAAAAAAACCCAAATATGAAACGTTATTCCATGAATAGAGGACTGAGGTTGTTGTTTATTGCAATTTGCATTGCAATAATGTACAAGGAATGGGGAAGTCGACATTTTTAATTGGTATCTCAATTGGTATGTTTCCCATTTTCTGAAATGAAACATTTATGGTGTTTTGTAGGATGTGGCTTATTTTTCTTAGCCGATGTCTCATGGTCAAATTTGCATAAAAATTTTTGCATCAAAATTTGATGCAACTGACGCGCACCCTGCCCCACGGTCAAAATTTCATCCAACTGGCTTTTGGTCCTATCGTTTGTACAAAACACCGATTGGTCCAAATGGATAGGACAGGTTCTAAATTTTCATCCAATTGGATGAAACCAACCAATCACAGGGCCTTTGACAAAAAAGCATCGCCAAGCGCTGACACACAGGCCACAAAGGTTAAACTTATTTATCATCTGCATTAGCATTTTAATTAATAAATATATATATTATGATAACAAAAATAAACTTTGCTGTATTCCACACAGTATGCATTAACAACCCAACCGGTTTCCACCTTTTCAGGTCATTATCATTATCGTAAACCTCTAGATAAAGACCTGAAAAGATCGAAACCGGTTGAGTTTTTTCATTAGTACTCTATGGAATACTAAAAGGTTTAGTTTTGAATTTATAATGTCACCATACAGCAAAGTGAATTCACAAAACATTATTTCAAATATATATATATATACGTTCGTGATCGTCTATTTCATCGCCTGGAGTGGTCCTAAAAGTAAAAATGAGCAAAAATTGGTCTCGATAGGCGATGAAAACTCGGAACTAGAAAATCCGTAATAATGAGTTGATCTTGATGAGTGAATTTCGCGAGACGCGATATCGCGAAATAACGCGAAATAACACGAAATAACGCGAAATCGGTAAATAAAAACGAAATTTCGCGTTATTTGCGATTTTAGGTGGATTAGCGAAAAAATCACTTCCAACGAGTCATAATCCATTGTTTAATGCTGCCGAAGTTCATTTGCTCTATCTCATTACGATTCCAAGGTCAATTGGCTCATTTAGTCTCGCGCCTAACGCATCCGCGTGATATCGCGCACTAGCGATTTCTCCACCAGAATTTTCCGTTAAATTTATCACAGCCTCTCTCTTTGATTCCCATGTATCAATCCTGAAATATTTAGAATGAGGCGCTGTCTCACCTGAAGAATTAGATATTATGAATTAAAAATGTGCGGAAAGAAATTTAACGTGGCCGCGGAAGAGCGGAAATACAAGCTCACGCACCCGGTACGCGTCAATGCCGAGCAGTAATTCCGGTGACTCACCACGACGCATTAGACAGCGTTAATGGATAAGTTGTAGCAGGAAAGCCCTGAGTGTGGGTCTAATGTAACAATTTCGCTGACTTAAACACGGCCGTTGGCTGGGATCGGGCCGCCGTTTACGGCACGGCTCACAGCGCGGCAGAGAGTCGTCTCGTCTGAAAGCGGCCTGAATTTCAGGGCGTCGTGACGTGAAAGGCGGGCGGCGAAAAGTTGCTTCGTCAGAAAGCAGCCGCGTAGCACTGACTGTATTTCACGCCTATTAGACGGCGACGCGCCGGGCCGGATTGAAATGGGCGCCGTGGTGACCACGGCGGCCGTCAACTGCGCCGTGCCGTCAACTGCCCGATTCGATTCGTTTAAAGACATCCATAGACACGTAAGGTTATTTGAAAGCACGAAGCGCTAGCAGTTGGGAGAAGGTAAGGAAAGAACAGAAAGGATAAGATGATAGAGGATTCTCCTTATTTGCAGACGGATCGTCGAATATTCAGCTCTCCACTGAGCTACAATGCAAAAAAATCATTTGGACATGGCCAAATCTAATATCTAATTCTTCAGGTGAGAAAGCGTCTCATTCTAGATGTTGCAGGATCGATTAATGGGAAATAATTTTTAAAGTTTCTTTGAATCCGATTATGTTTTGTTATGTGTGCTTCTTTCACTGCCCTTCCTGACCGATTGGCATCAGCTGTAATCAAAACTAAGCGATTTTGTTGTATCTGGCTGCTGTCCTACCTTCCCTCAACACCTGGGTGAGGGGTATCGAAAGGGAACCCATGACATGAAACATTTCAGCCAATTTGTAAGTTATACACTACTATGGTTATACCGCAGCTACCCAGCACTCAGTTTGAAAACACCAACATGATAGGTTGTGTTTTGTGGTTGCACTGTTTTTTTATCGTAGTTCCAGCTTTAAATATCGAATGAAGGATAGGAATTTTAAAATATCAAAAGCTAGTGATACTGTTCATACCAGGGCAAGTGAATTCAGCTGAGAAGGATTTCATGTGAAAGACTGAGTATTACTGTGCAAAGTTTGCGATATAAGATTTGAATTTGAATGATGTGACACGCTGTTAATGCACATCATTAGTGATAGGCATGAACATGCGAAAGGAAGGGGACCCACAAAACGACAGCTATCATTTGAACATACAGTCACTCAGTCAAAGAAAGCAAAGGAGGAGCTTGTTGTTGCTACTACTGAAGCATTTTAAAGGCTTTCTTTAGTGTAGAGAAACTTGATAATCCAAAAATTCTGGAATGGCTCTCGAAGTATACACATGTAAGGTAGTGGGAATTTGCTGTTTGCTGATCGTATTCACCCAGACTACATACTTGAACCATTAATATACCTTCAATCACTATAAGTTGAACCATTTATTTCATTTAGTTTTGTCAGAAATTTTGTATAATTGAACTTATGTTAAAAGTTATGTAAAATGCTTATAATAAAAGTATAAATATTCATGAAAAGTGTAGCATAAAATAGTGGGAAAATTATTGCATTATAATAACACCGCCAAGATTTTCTATAACACCGAAATCACAAGATTTTAAAACGAATTTTAGCAAAAAATAAAACCACTTTCACGGACCTCTAGTTATAGGATAAGGACTTTATGTTAGCAACTGCTAGATTAGGAGAGAAAAAATGTGATTTAAATGCACGTTTACAGCACTATTCATAATATCTTCTTAAGCATAATGTCCATCATTTATTAATAACATTTTCCTCGTGGGAATAAACTGCCTCACGTTTGTATCCTGCCGTTTTATGCTGCCCTCAACCTTGCTGATAAGGGACATGAAAATATCCTCACTTATCGTCAATTATTATCGATAATATATGGGAAAATCGGCGACCAACTCCTTCTCCAACATGTTTAGCACGCTTATTCCAACGCTTTCATACCCCTTTTCCAGCCAAGGCCAAGTTCAGCATTCCTTCTGTTTTCTTTTTTTCGCCTCTTTAATGTTCAAGAGGCCTGTTCAGACAATTTCGCCTGCTAAAAAAGACAGAATCCTTCACTTCCACAAGCTTCCAAATTTGTTTACATAAATATCGTCTTTCGTTTGTTTTTCGTCCAAATGAGATGCATTGTGGGACACCCCCATCCCGTTGAATACAAATTTTTGCATCAAAAGTTTTGGTCCAAAAATTTTGATGCAAATATCTTGAAGCAAATTTGACCGTGGGACACCAGCTTTAGTTTTTTTTTTTCGATAAAAGCACTATTTTTGAGAAATAAAATATTTTAAGGTGCAACATGGCCGCAAGCTCCACCCCAAATGCTGAGCTGGATGGTTGCCAGCTGCACTCACAGCCAGCTGATTACGTATTCCCATGCCTCATATTGCTCTATGTCCCCCTAATGACCTTGCTGGCAAAGGTCAAGGAAGCAATTTCGTGGTAGTAGAAAGTAATTTATTCACAAAAATTGAATATCCCAACATGCTCATATTTAAGGCATGTGCTTATTTTAAATTTTCCATCAAGATAAATGGTTAAAACTATGTACTTCTGACTTGGAAATGACAATAAAGCAACCTACTCCTTTAAATTTATAAATAAGCCACACCCTAGTTTTCTGTTTATGAGGTAAATAACTGCTTCATGTAAAAGGTAAATTTGTTTTGAAAGTCTAATTCTTTTATTCCCTTGGACCTCTACCGCTGAAACTTTCTAAAATCAACTCATGATGTGAGCCAACAAAGTAAAAGTAATCAAATTGTTAGTAAAAATTAGTACTTACTTTATTTCTCTAATTTGTACTTATCAATAAACCGTTTCATAAGTAATCTACTTATAAGCTCACACAAGTAATAGAATTGAAATTTAAAGGAATTCAAATTTTTTACTTTCGATTACATTGGTAATACATGGATAAATATATTAAGTAAATGAAAATAAATGTTTGAATGCCTCATAAGTTGATTGCACAAAGAGGCAGTTACTTCCAACTACATTTCTCAAGCACAATCTCTTTTCCCTCGGTAGGGGAGGGCAATGAAGAGGATGGGTGGTTGCCTGCCTCAGACCATTGATGCATCTGAGAAGGGCTAGACAATAACGCGAATCCCGGTAAAAATGTAAATTCTACACCATTCCAATACCTAGAGCTGGTAATGCAATATTCCACAGGAATTTTAGGGCAAATACACACATTTAGGCACTAATATAGCTGTGTTTTATTACTTTAAATTATGCTCCATTAAAATTTACATCTGCGGCACATTCCACATGATGCAGCCAAATATTTAAGTTACAACTAGTGGAACCTAAGTATTAGCACCTAAGCAATGTAGCACTTAAATATTTCTGCCAAAAGTGCCTAAACACAACATTAAATGAGGTCAATTAGTGAACCGGATATCAAGGATGATGAAAGATAGTTATGCTAGTGGCCATAAATTCATAATTGGTGGAGATTTAACCCTTTCGAGACGGTGGAGTTCTCGCCTTAGCATGACTGCTGTACTGAGCCCAAAGAGACTCTTCCGTCCTCTCCGTACGGAGCATTTTCGCAAGACATTCGTTAAGGAGAGTCTCACGGACAATCACGCACTCTCAGCACCAACCTTTTGCGACCTTTCCTCGCGGGTACTCCGCATTATCTCGGACTCCGAGGGCAGTTGGGCTACCTCCTTTTGAGGGTTATAACCCTACCAGCAGAATTGGTTCATGGTCAATCATGCTTTGGTTACATGAATTAGCTATGAGGATAATTGTTGCACGAACGTAAATTGCAGACTTCGAATTGAATTCCTCATTTTATTCTGAGAATTGTCAAATTTTGAGCGAAACACTACCGTCAATAATAACGCATTTAATGCAGCAACAATTTCCATGTTGATTTTTATACTGAAATCGAGATGTAAGTTAATATTTATCGTAGAATTTCATTTAAAAATTTTAAAAGCTGCTCAAAAGACAATAATTCCATTCTTAGTTTATATTTTTTGAGAAAGGAACAAATATTCATTTTGCAAAATGACCACCACAAATTTACCACTAAGAGGGGTTATATGAGACGAGGGGTCAGAGTACCTGCTCCTGGATTTCGAGGGAAAAGCCTAAGCCCCGCTGTGTTAGGTCCCGAAACAAAGACATCACACCCGCGACCGTCATAAAAGGGGGAGAGCTAGGAAACATATATATGGCATTTGTTAACCTGCCAAGCAAAATCTCCCCGACAAAAATTTGCAGCTTTCGTCTAAGAGGTCAAGAAATGTCCAGATGCATACTTTGGTCTTTAGAAGGGAAAAGGCTTTAAGGTCTCTCTGTAAAGCACTTTTTATTCAGTCAATATTATAGAATTTCCTGCTTCACCAGGGCTACAAATTAATGAATCAGAGAATGAAGAAAAAGATAGTTAATAAAAGGCAGTTGCATATTAGAGATAGTTTACAAATATCACCTATATACTTACATGAAATGCTACAATGCAACCTCATAAACAACTTATACATAGAAATACTTAAATATATGCCATTTCATGAGAGGCAAAATATAGCCCCTGGATTTTCTAATAGCTACACTCAGTTTGTTACCCATTTTCGTAATCAGACTGACTGGACTGGCACCACATTCTTTTTCCATTTCTTTGTTCTCTGATTCATGAATTCATGACCCTGATGAAGGGAGGCTAAACATCAGAAATATTAGCAGAATTAAAACAGCTTCATAAAATAATATCTAAAAACTCGACAAATGATCAAATTAGGATTTGAATGTAAGAAGAGTAGTAAATTGCTACTTTATATTATTTAGTGCACACAGCCATTCACCAACTGATGGGGAAAGGAGCCAAGAAAATGGCTATTTTAAGCGTGTGGTGCACTCACCAGCCCATGGTGACGTGAGTGATGAGTGTGGCCTGACGCTCACTGGTCTCCTCTACCGAGTGGCACACCACGTGCATCTCCGCCTCCCCCCCTCCACTCCCCCTCGCCGAAGACCCCCCACCTCCCTCTGGGCCTCCGCCACGCCTCCGTCCACCCCCCTTGTGCAGCATGCGCCCTGACGACCCTCCCTCGCCCTCCTCTGCCACCGGCGACGACAACGACGCTGGAGATGGTGCTGATAGGGCAGGGGAGGTTGGGGGTAGCGACGATGAGGAGGAAGAGGAGGATGACGACGCCCCCCCAGGTGCAGACGTCATGTTGCTGATCTTGAGGGTGGCATTCTTGTGGCTGAAGTGGAAGGACTTCTTCGAGTCGAGGGTGTGCCAATGGTGATGCTCAGTGACCCAGGCAGGATATCGGCAGCGTGACGAGTGATTCTCCACTGAAGGAAGCATACAGAGAGAAGGGATAGGATGAACGAGATGAAATATGGACACGGGAAACATTTGCAAAACAGATGTACATGAAATAAGCTCGCCTAAAAAAATTGAAGCCGTGTCCCAACTCGTTAGGCATTGGGCATCATGTACTTAGCCAGCCAGACTCTGGGCAGCCAACCACAAAGGAGTATGGATTGGGACATCCTTACGCAGGTGCTGCCATCTATTGGGCACTAGGCCAATGCAAAACAAGAGATGTTCGGAATGATTTGAACAAATCATGAACAAAACCCACATTGTTAAAATGTGATGTGTCAAGTGATTTTGAGTTTTAGATGTCGGAGAAGAGTATTTTATCATGATTTCAGTATCTTAAATAACCTTTTTGTTTTTGTAAATGTAAAGTAGGGGTATATTTCAAATTCGTATTTTTAGTTACGTATTGTTTCTTAAATAGGTAGTAGCTAAGTTTGTGGCAAAATGTTAGGGTATATTCCTTTTCATTATGTTGTTTGTAATATTTCAATCGTCTCTCAACCAAGTACTTTTTCGATTTTCGTATATTTTAGCAATTTAATTTCTAGTTTTGTATTATTATGAACAGGGGCGGAATTCTGTACACGGATACCGACGATCGTCGGTGTCGGTAGCTACCGACGATCGTCGGTAGCACCGATAGAAATGTGATTCACAAAACGCCGCTACCGACAGATTGTCGGTGCAACCGACAAATTCGTGACGTAATGCTTTTGTCGGTACGAAAGTGGCACCCGCACAGGAGGCTAGGCGCCTCGACCAATCATATTTCTCCTTTGTTTGCATTAAACAAATGAGGCTCCGAAAACGCCATCTGTTATTCGTCAGCCCGCGAAGAAGTTAAAAAGAGTTGATCACTGCTTTGTGAGATATTTACGATGCTTAATCACTCTGCGAACACAATTTCTTACTCCCGTTGGTGCGATGTGGCTTGTATTCCGAGATTTTGCTGTATTTACCATTGGATTTTTTTCTAGCCCAAGTAAAAAAGCCTTTATATTCAAGGATTCAACGGTCGTTGATAGAAGAACACCGGCAACATTTGGTGCTCAATGTATTGGAATTTTCAAGTATAATTGTCTTGAAGAGGACTTTGTCTGCTACATAATTGTTCACCTACGCTTATTATAATTGTATTCTTGGGATTAGCAGTGACGAAATTATTTTTATTAGTATTGTAACAATGTACCTTCATCTTGAGCCACGGCTTGTTTACATCGTTTGCCTCATTGTTCGCCGTAAGTCCGATACTTCCACAAGGGTAATTATTTAATTAGAAAACATTTTTGTCGCTTGAATTCACATTTTGGGCTATTTAAAATACATTCGTTGAGAAAAACACCGAGATTCCGCGGATGTCACGGAAGGTATCATCAGTATCATCGCGTCAAGTGTTGTGATTGTGAACTTGAGTGACATACTTTACGCTATCTATTTGGAAGTGTTAGCTTTTGCATTTTGATACCATTTGTGTGTTATTTCAAACTTTGCGTTGATATGACTTTGACTAAATATGCTTGATCAGTGTTAATTTGTGATATACACCGTTGGAAGTATGAAGGTTTTCTCGTGTTGAAATTAAATTTTTGTAGTTTTATGATGAATAATTCATTAAATGTTTCCTTGTTTCGTGCAATCATTCTTTTTATTTGCCCCTTTCTACCGATGGAATACACGGTACGTACCTACTCAGTGCTCTTATAGTAATAATGAAAATCTATCTTGAAGTCTCGTACGGTGTTTGGTTAGTATGGTGAAGTAAATTCAGCATTAATTTTACGGGAAGTTTTGTGCACCGGTAACGACGTCAAAGAGTGAGAGGAGTTAAGTGATGCCATTTATATTCTTCTAAAATATAGTAGCAATATGCTTTTTCTATTTCGCCGTTGCTGTCTGATGCTCTCAAGAGTACTTACGAAGGTAGGAGAGTATAAACCCTATTCTCAGACGCTCACATAGGGTATTGAAGTTAATATAAAAGTGAACGAAATGTCCACGTATATATTTCATTGGAAGTGCATCAATAGGCATTCGTTTTTATTGAAAATATAAATTAATTTCGGATCCAAACTTTACAAATCAACAATAGATACCTATCGTGTCTTGTTGTGAGTAATTTAAAAGCAAAGCAATACGTTACATACTTAAAATTACGGAATATTTATAATGTAAAATACCTTACGCTATTGGAACGCATAATGTAATATACGTGAAACATTGGTTAAGTTAAATACTGCTCCCACTATGTAAATTTTACGTTTCAAGTGTTTAATCAATCATTTTTATTATAAATAACATACAATTAGAGCGCTTCCACGGATCTAGTGCCGTAGATTATGATTTAAAATCGTCAGCTTAGGCCGAAAAGTGTAAACAAAAGTCCGCCATGTTGCTAAAAATTTGTCGGTAGGTCCTACCGAGCGTTTTGAAATCGTCGGTATGTACCGACGGGTTTACCGACAACTGTCGGTGGGATAACGACAATCGTCGGTAAAACGTGTCTCCTGAATCGCTCGTACCGAGACTTATCGGTAGGACCGGCTTACCGACACCGACAATCGTCGGTACGGTGTACAGAATTCCGCCCCAGGTCTATTTAAACAATTACCATCTGGCTTTGGAATTAATTTCAAAATCTTTTTAAAGTTCTCCATTAGATTATTAGCCAATTTGTTTGGACAACTTATATTTTACGTACATAAATCAGGTTTCGGTATCATTCTTATAATCACTATAGATTTTAATTTTTGTTTCTCATTCCGATTCCAATTTCGGGACTCTGTCCAATAACATATAATAATAATAATAATTGCTTATTCTTACGGGTGTTAACCCAATGTACAAAAAAAGTGTTACATAAATAAGCATCAATCCCTTGTTGACAGCCATGATGCCCTTTCCCTGATTTCTTCCTGAAGACTCTTTGCACGCTTTGAATCATGGGAAAAGTGGGGAGAAGGATGCACTCCTCGATGCCTAAATCTGGCGGCCGCGTTAGCTGCCTAAATTCCCTCCCTTATGCTGGCTAACGAGTTGGGACATCCTTCCAAGATGGCGTCATGCCTTAATCCTGGGATTGGCATAGCCAAATGGCCAATTGGGACACGGCTTGAGAAAGCTAAGTACATCAATTTAGCACACCATAACTGTTCACGCAATTCTCAGGAGTGAAACTGTGTCAATATTGAAAAATTATGACAATTCTCCAGGAACTGAGTACATGTTTGCAAAGTACCGTACATTGTAATGCCAGCAGGCCACCCAGCGTTGCTTCGGGAAGGATAGTACCCGGAGAAGTGGGTAACTTGGAATTCATGGTCACATGGCGGAATTTTTAGAAAAAGAAACAAAGCAAGTTTGATGATGGTGTACATATGTAAAGCAAACATTGGAAAAAATGACTTCTGTATACCACGTACAGAATCACCATAAACCCTGCTCCACAACATTGATCTTTACGTGTCTCTGTACGACCAAAAATGTTGTGTGAACGCATACCCCAGAGAAGATGTTTGCACCAAGAGAATTAATAGTTAAAGTAGCACTGGGGGCTTTGCGAGCATGAGATGCACCTACTTCCTAATTTTGGTTGCAATCTGTATGGCCGTATGGAAATACATAGAAACAGAAATCCTCTGAAATTCATTAAGATATAAACACATTTCAGGACTGTTGATGTTCGTGAGAAACCACAGAAAGAAATAATAATTTAGAAAAACCAGTCTCCATGGCTGATGAAATGTATAAATGTACACAATAACATCATTTGTATAAACAATAAATCAAAAATATTCACCAAAATACATTCAAATGAATGATATTTCGGATACTTCTTCAAGAAGAGCAACTAAAATTAATCCACCATAAAAAATGTTGCATATTCTAGAGATGATTGGTACTTTTTACTGCCAGCCCATTTTGGGATGGATGTGTGAAGACTGCCAAGGCTTTTTTCTGGAATTCGCAACATTTCAGATTTTAAAATGTTTAAGCTTATATATTTTATTTAATGCATCAAGATTTTTTCCCAATTCTTAAGATATATTTTTAGCTTAGAACCATAGATAGATTATGAGGGTTTACTTGAATTACAGCCGTTGAAAAGGCCACAATCACAAAAAAAAATGAAATAATTCTGGCCGATAAATCGGCCCCTGGCAGTTTTTGCTCAACCAGCGAGGGCCGATGTATCGGCCCACTGGCAGTAAAAGGGTTATGGATTGGATATGTGCTGCAGTGGCAGCTGATAATGCATGTAAGAACTGGTAGTTGCATAAGGCATCCCACAGGAGAATTCCAGCAATTCAAAAATACTAAAAACACAAATTTTGACACAGTGTTATTACATATTTTAATTGCTATAATTTTTTCTAACACACTGGTTGAATCAATGCGTGAGTGATCTGCATACTAGGATTTACAAGAATTATATTTTCAGAGAGCGCTCATTAACATAAAATATCATACGTAATCACTAATAGCAATACGCTTTTTCTAAGTTACGCAACTCCCCTCCCTTCAGTTTCTAGACTTCTCACTGACTGAACTTCAGGTTTACGAAATGATCGGGCTAATGAAAAGCCAGAAAAATCCAATGCCTTTGATAGCAACCACTCAATAAGAATGGAAGTTGATGCAATTTACAAGCTAAAAATAGCATCAAGCTAGAAATAGCAACCAAAATTAGAATAGAAGCCATGCTTTCCCATAGAGGCCTGACTGATAATAATGGTTTACCTTGTAATCACATTTAGAGAATCATATTCTTTTATAGATATGCTATTGGAAGTCCACAATAGTCCTCTGTGGGTCCCATTTCTATGCAATAACAACTCTTTGCCACTCCTGAGACACAGCAACCAATACATTCTCACAAAATTTTGAACCCTTCTTCAACGAAATCTTCATTTTTCCAGGTCTATAAAGTCATAACTAGGAGTTACTGAGAATCATTGAGGGAGACAATAGTTTTCCAATGGTTTTCTTTCCTTTAAAGCATAGTTTACCTTTGGTGAGGCGCATAGTCCTAGAGCCCTCAGTGGCAGTGAGAAGTCCATTGCACGTGGCATCTCCAGACTGTGCAACTTCAATGGTGATGCGCCTATCAGGCCGCATCTTGCGATCATACACAAAGCAGCGGTAACGATCCTCATTGGAAGTAGCCATCATGCGCTCCAGCATACCAACTAAATATCTTGTGGAGCCATCCTTCCAGGTGGCCAGGCACACCAACTCCTCCACTGTACGGTGAAACGATAACAGATTACATAATGAAGGGTGTCCAAAGCAAGAGGAGACAAGATTAAAGGACTCTGACCTAGCCCTACGCACATTCTCCTGAGTTTCCAACAGAGCAAAGGTGCCCGCACCACTAATTCACATGGAAACAGCAAAGGGATTACACACTACTAAGGTTTGTTTTATGAATTATTTTGATGCAAGACTAAACTGAAGTAACAAATACATATTTACACTTGTCATAATTAGGTATAGATCAGTTTGATACTTGGTTTTGCCAGTTATTGACCACAAAACCAGAGAAAAAATGGACCTCTAAAGAAAAAATTGGTGCAAAATTCAATTTGAAAAGTTTTTAGTCTAAGAAAACGAAGGCTGGATTAAATTCTGGAATTTTAAGACTGGTATTTTGAGGGACATTTTACTAATTTTTATATATTCAACTGTACCACCTATCATTATCAAAAGCCATGGCAGAGGAGTAATAATTCATATTAAGTTAGATCAACACTAGAGCCATAAATCAAAAGCCCACCATTGTCAATAAATGTGAGCCTAAATGATTGCCATCAGCCCAATTTGAAACGACCCATCGAAACAGAAAATTAAAATTAAACAGCCAGAGTGGCAACTCTTTACAACTCTATACCATTGATGGAGGAAATGATGAGCTTGGATTTGTTTGTAAATTTCATTTTCCTCAAATTGATATGGTAAAGTATGGTTTATAAGCTATATAGCTATGATTATGACATCACATTGATGTAGCTATTTGTCTAAGTTTTAGAATAGGTTGTTCAGTGAGATAGCATAACACAACAGAGGAAGTAGGCAACAAAAAACAAGCTTTCTTCCCTCCCACTTCAAAATTTCACCAATAACCAGATGATTCAGAGTGATTCAAAGATACGTATAACTTTCTTACCAGTGCTTTCAGTGCCATGCACATCCGGGCATGCTTGATACCGCAGCAGAAGCCGGGACTCTTCAGTACATGAATCAACCCGTGAAACAGGTTGGCCACACTCTCCACTACCCCGATTGTAGGTGAATGTGAATGGGCCACGGAATGGACAATGTACAGGTCGGGCATTGGCCCGGAACATTGAGTACAGTGTTGCATCTCCCGCAATCTCTCCACATAACTTCTGGAGAGTGTCCTTGTGGTCACAAAAAGCTGAAAAATGCAAGTAGTATAATCATTTTAAAAGTGAGACACTGTTCATCAGGACTAATCACTTTTAAAGACAATAATTTGTTTACGAAATTGACCAATTTCATAACAAAATTATGTAGTTTACTTTTCAGCAACTCTATTGGTCACTCTACTGATGAAGTTGGTTTTTTAAACCATACATACATAGATGCCATGATTATACACAGTTGATGGGACCAATGAACATGGCTTCTGTGTAAAATCATAAATGTGAGACGAGGATGTACATAACTTTCACGATATCCATTTCACTAAATGGTTCAGCAGACTTTGAAATACACTTAACTTACAAGGGGGGAACCCAAACCTTCTCACTGATAACCTAAAGTAATGTCAACTTCAGGCCTGTCTGGAGCTGCATGATCAGCTGAAAGAGGACCCAGATTTTTTTGAGTGATAACTGGTGATGAATCGTGGTGCTACGAATACAACCCTGAAACCAAGCAGCAATCAAGTCAATGGAAGACAGCACAGTAAATGGAAAAAGTCAATAGAAGATGCCGCCCCCACCCAAAAAAAGCACGCCAAGTGAAGTCAAACATCAAGACAATGTTCATTAGCCTCTTCGAAAGGTGTTGTGCATGCGGAATTTGTTCCTCCAGGCCAGAGGGTAAACCAGCAGTTCTACTTGGAGGCTTTGTGGAGGCTAAGGGAAAATATCCAGAAGAAAAGGGCGGATCATTGGCACACAGGTGATTGGTTCTTCCACCACGACAATGCACCTGTGCACACCACGTCTGTGAAGAGGTTTTTGACAAAAAACAGAATGATGCCAATTGTTCACCCCCCCTATTCACTGGACCTTGCCCCCAGTCACTTCTTTTTATTTCCGAGACTGAAAAGGGACATGAAAGGAAAACGTTTTGGGACTGTAGAAGATGTTAATCAAAAATCACTGAAAGGCCTAACAAACATTGATTGAAGTGAATTTAAAAATTATTTTGAACACTGGAAGAAAGGATTACATAATGAATAGTAGTCAATGGGAATTACTTATAATGTGATAAAAATTTGGTGGGAAAATATTGATTAATAAAAAAGTTGTTGCATAATTTCCGTTATTTTTGAGTCCCCCCTCATTAGTCATGAGAATTACCGGGAAAAACAATGAAAATATAATAAACGAAATCTATCGCCACTCTTTACTTATATCAAACCAAAAGCACAGGAAGCACAGCACTAGCCAGCAACACAGGTTTAAAAAAAAACATCTTCAGCATTTGAGTGACCAATTTCATAAGTGTGACCTTTCATTAGAGTAACCAAAAATTTAAAAAAGCTGCAAATATTGGCTCTTTATTCATTTACGCTGAAATATTTCATTATTTATGGGTACACAGAGAAACTCTACTATCAAGATGTCAAACCTGTGGCAAAAAATCTATTATACAGTAAAACTGATTTTACACAGTTGATGAAACCAATAAATGTGGCTACAGCGTAATATCTAAGTGTGTTAAAATCATAAATATGTGATGAGGATGCAAATAACTCACTTATGTCATGAGTTACCAGTAATAACAATGAAAATAATTATACGAAATCTATCACCACTCTTTACTTATCAATCCAGGAGACTAGCCAGCAACACAGGCGTACAAATTTGAGGGCTGCACACATTACATATATGCATATTTGTTTGATTATTATTGTTGATAAGTTCAAACTTTATACTTCACGACCCCTTATTATTTTGAATATGTATTTCCATGTATTTTAATGTATAACAACTGTAAAATTGCCTGTATTTAACTAATTTTGTATCATACATTATCATTTTTATAGCCCTGAGGATGGACAAATATAATGTCCGAAACGTAGGCAAAGTTTGAAAAAATAAATAATACATATTTACATTTGACCCACATCTCGTGATATAAAAAAAAAATATATATATATTGTTGATAAGAGTTTTCAGGCAATAAAACTGCAGCAAAAATTGAAAATATTGAAACAAGGAATGAATTTCTCAACCTGCACTTAAGTCACAAATGAAAATTTTCTCTTTGCTATGCTTTTGATTTTCAGCGATAATCAGCGATCACTGTCCCAGAGACTTTGGAATAATTGTCGATGGAATAACAGGAAGAATAGTCTTCTATAGGTAGATTCCGGTCACGAAAAGAGAAAAATGAAGAAAAAGCGATAGCCACAATAGTTTCTGGTTTCATCTCCAGATATGGTCATTCGAATTGGTATGTATATAACATTATTGCTGTACCTTTGGGCTTTTAAGATCCATCTGAGGCTAATTTAAGCCAAGAACCAACTCCATGTACATCAAGGAGATTGAAAAAATACTGAAAGAAGGCAGGGAGGTTGTAGGAATTGGTTCCACTTTAGTTTTTGACCTTGTATTATGGCGTGGCAGAAAAAGCAGTACTGATGAAAATTAGGCCAGCCCTAATTCATCGAAAAACATAATAGTTTAATAAATAATTATAATTAATCATTAAACATAACTCAATTTAATGCACACACTATGGCATAATTCCATCCATTCAATTCTGCATGTGTGATTCCATGAGAGTGGAGGATAATTTCTCCAGGTATTACATTTAACCTCATTAGCTGCAAAGCACAGAACTAGGACCTATTTAGGACTAAGCTTTTTGCAGAGATTTACAATGAATATACACATATAGTTAAGGGTGAGAAATAGTAATAGCATGAGCTTCAATGGCTGGAGACAGAAGATGATACCAGAGCGAAAAAAATAATTTTCCTGTAGGAGCCAAAATTCACAATACATACATCCACCGGCACATACACTGATTGATAAGCACACAAAATAGGGACCTACCTACATAGACATGTCTATCAGCACTCAAAATTATTTCAAAAGATATGTACCATTAAATTCCATCACAGGCCAAATTGCTTAAACCATGGCAGTAACGAAAAATATGCCAGCAGCACAATCTTAAGTCCTTTGGTTCAAAGAGTTCCTGATAGAATTTTCAATTTACAATTAAACGTACTTTTTTTTAAATTATGATCTCCAGGAAAAAGGAGTTAAGTTCATCAAACTGTACCATCAAGGAGAATATACATGCAGCTAAAAATGAGAGTTCTAAGGACACTTACTTTCTTTGTACTGGAGGACATTAGGATGCTTCTCATTGATAACAACACAGCGATAGCAATTGTCTGACCTGCAAAATTGAACAGAAAATTAAAAGAATGACTGAAAGAATGTATGATATCCTATGAGGGCACATAGAGAGTTAATCACAATTTATGCATTATAATCGAAGAATCAAAACTATCAACTTGTGTCAATTGAGAAAATAAAGAATCCAATGCAATGAACAAAATGAATAAATAATAGAGCTCATTATAGAATAAGTGTATGTAGTTCTTGTACAAGCTGGAATTTCTAACAAAATACAAAAATTTGAGAAGACCAAGGCAGTGAATGAAAACTACAGGCTGCATTTTGACTTAAATCATTCATTACAAAAGTGACTTTAAAAATTTTAACATGATGTTTCAAGATGGACTTATGGGATTTTAACACTACATGAAGCAAATGCAGTTTCCCACTCAATTATCACATTAAAATATGTCATACTTACTCCAATAATATGATTGATCTTTATATACAAATACTTTTGATTTAAAAAAGTGTGTTTTCCTCAAGTAAAACACAAGGCCAACAGCGGAGATGGAGGAGTTGTGCCCAGTCTTATCCAAGAAGCCTCCATTTAAATTTGGGATGGGCATGCATGGATCACTTAAGGGGAACGTACATAACACCATTTCAATTGAATTCTTTAGTCGGGTTAAAAGGGATTCATTGATAACAGAAACGTACCGATCTTCAAACAGGAACTTATCCTCAAATCCATCAACGCAAACACCCTTGGTTGCTATGGAGGTGCTGTTGATGACCATCAGCGATGGCTCCCCAGACTGAAACCACTGCCCAGCCCAGCTTTCAGGAAGTCGGCATCCACTGCCTGTTAAGCACATCATAATTCATAAATCATCAAAAACTACGCATCAACTTCACATCATAATTACTCGTACCAATTTTGTCATATGAGTACACAGCTCAACACACAAAACTACAACACAGGCTTGCTCCCGAAATATGCAAAGGAGAAATCATATAACATAAATATGTACTAATAATGATGACCTGAACAGGAGTATAATTCAACTGTGGCCCATTCTTAGGTTCCAAAATACAAGCATACAAAATACAACCTAAGAATGGGCCACAAAATGGCAATGCAGAAGCAGTCCTAAGCTATGTTAAAATATTTTGGAGTCACTGGAGACATTACAATTGATATGTGTGTTCTGTCTGTTTATAAATATATAGTTTAAAAATAGCGTAAAATGAGTACATAGTCGTAAAACCGATTTCAGGTGTTCACCGTACTCTAGCCCTGTGTAGGGGGGTTGGGGTGATAGAGGCTAGGCCAGGGGAAGGAGATACTTAGATAAGAGATTAGAATAGGAATGGAAACAATGGCCTCGCAAAATTAAAAAGTTTATTTCTGGAATTGTTGAGTTATAATGGGATGTGGACCAATGAACCTATGTTTGGAAGCGCTCAAAGCTAGGTCTCAAATGGTCCATTATTTTCCCCACACCTCTAGGGGTGCACAAATCACACGCAATGTCATAGCACTCATTCCCAGTGTGCTGCCCACGCTCCCAGAAAATTCTGTGGCAGCTGGAGTGAAAAGGTATATTGATAAGCAGCATTCAAATGCAATCCAAGTGATGGGAAAGTATTTCACAAATTAATCAATGTACAAATATGTTTTTTTTTCGACATTTTATCCATAATTATAATGGCACTTTGCAAAAATATGAGCATTTTATTTTCTCAAAACATTTTCTGGAGAGCAGTTCATTTTAGAATAGCTTTCCTATGTTGGATAATTAATAACGAATTAGTGTAATGAGTTATGCTCAATCGAAATGAACTGGGTACTTTTTTTGGTCAGCTATCATTTTACAAGGATGAGCTAAACTTCAAAGACTATTATGAGATAGCTAGGATATAAAAACAATTACAGTGCAACAAGGAGGGTGGGGGCAATACAAAAAAATAATGACTTCAAGCCAAACTAAAATTCACCCCACAAAAATGTGCTCAAGCGGCAAGCCTGAATATTTACTTAGAATTCAATACCTAGTAAATACTTAATGGAAGTTAGAGATATCTTTCTACTCAAATTTCCGATAATATCCAATATTAACTTGTTTACATAAATTAAATAATATTTATATATAAGACAGTGTAACAGAAATTTATGCATTTTATTTCCCTTAACTTCTTCATTCATCTCACTCTCAACAAGCCCACCATGACACTCAGCTGCAAACGCTACCAAAACCAATTCACAAGCAAAACACCCATTGCAATGGTAGTGAAAGGGAAGAATGCTTTGGAGTGCTTAAGGTGAGAGCGTCTGGAGCACTCATATTTACTGTAATCCAAGAAAACAACTGATAACCTCAACCAAACGCGATGCACACAAAAGAAAGAATAGCTTCAATGTGGATACCTCGAGATGACGATGATGACACTGATGCAGCATCAGCTATGACCCAGTGTCCAAAAAGAAGGAAACACCACCAGTAGCTGCAGCAGCACCGTAGCAGCAGCAGCAAGCCCACAGCGGGAGGGTGACGAGGGCCAAATCGGCCACTCTCCTCAGTCCGAGTCATATTGCACGTGGGGGGAGGGGGGCAGATATGGGAGTAGGGGGGGGAAGCACCACTAGATCCTCCTTGCTCACTCTCGCTCCCTGGTTGGGGAGGGGAAGGACTCCAGACCTCGACACCTGAAACATGCCAATCAGTAAATTAGGAACAGCACACAAAGAGGATCGAATCATTATGTATAAGGTAACTGGCCACATACATTGTAACAGAACTCATAATTTGCTAGGACTACCCTTATACATACACCAATAATATTTTTTTTTATTTAATAATATGCATATCATGAACAGAATACAAAAGATTTTAGAGGTACTTAAGGGTTTACCTATTTCATAAGGCATTCAAAATTTTGAGCCAATAGTCATAACTGAAAGGAAAGGTTGACCATATATAGATTATCTCATTGAACTCTGTTAATCTTTTAGGTTTGGCCTCCTTTGGTAAAATGATGTATTTTATGTTCTTCTGGGTCATAGTAACCAAAATATGTTTTGTCTCTATGCCCTTGTAGTTTGTATGTGCACATATAATGGAGAATCCTTACACACACACACTGAGTCAGGAATCTCCAACCCTCAGAGAATAGGGATTTAACATTTCCATGCATTCCACAGTTTGCACCAAAGGAGCGAGATTCCTTTTCTACCATACATGAGCAGCCCATAAATTGGATTGATTTTTAAATTTACCATCAGATTGTCAGCAGCTACTGCACAATTGAAAGTACATGTGCAGTTGAAAATCAAAAGCAAGTGTCACGGCTGCACTGAGACAGTTGGGTAACATTGTCTTTCCTCTAACCCTCACCTTTCTTTGAGACCATTGAGAATGTTTTTTGACGGGCCTGGGACTAACTGTCCCCCATTCCTCTCTGACACACCTTGCCATTAAATAGTAGATACCTACGTTGCTAGGGCAAAACATTGATACGGACATGAAAACCTTTTCATGAGATGCTTGCCCTTGACCACGAGCGTCATACACTATAAGTCACACAGGGCACACGCAACAGGGAACAACTAGCTCAAAACAATGCCATGAATGGGCTCTACTTACAGGTGCAAATATAATTGGAGGGGTGACCATTTGACTCAAAAGGCAACATGTATGAAGGGGGGTGTCTTGGTAGGCATATGATCTGGATAGGCATGAAAGCCCTTATTATCATCATAGAAGTGGAAAGTAGCTCATCAAGTGGATGGCCCAGCCTCATGTGCTATTTCCGAGTTAAGGCCAGTAAAGTGATTAAATTATGCTATCATAGTGGCAATACAGACTTCATTACAAGGTGAGAAAAGTAACATATATTTAAGTATCATAATCTGTAAGTAATTTCTATAGCACAAAGGAGAAGCCAAAGAGAATAGCACATACAATTAGACTGAAAAATAATTAGAACAAAAATACCAATGATGATTGTTACAGTCAGACCTTAATCCAAATTTAAAAACCTTCCTTGAAAAGACCAAGTAGAACCAATGTAAAACTAGGCTCTCCAACTAGTCAACATATTTATTAGTGACCATCAGAATGAAAGGCAAACAGTGTGCCTGATAAGATAAAGGTCAAGGAAATGAAGTGAAATTCTACATTCAGACAGTAACATGCCTTGAGAATAGAAGACAAGAACTTGCTTTTAACTTTATTTCATGTTCACCTTTATTTTCCAAAACGTCGGCCAATACGACTGAATTAATCTGGTGTAGAGCCTGAGAGGAATACGTGAATATTAATTCCCAGGAAAAATTAAAATCATTTATTAAAGAAATGATTTTCAAATTGGATAGGGGCTGCTGTCACACATAGTACCTGATAGCAGGCTTTAATATTTAAGTAGGAACAGAAGAGACTTGAGTGGTCCAAAATAGGTCTCGCGCAAAGAGAGGTGAGAGAATGAGAGATGAATGGCAGCTCAAGTTCTCAAAGGAAAGTATATTTATTACCATTATTACGTGAGAATACACGATTTTGAATCCAGAAGAGAGGTTACAAGTACTTGAAAATTACCCAGAGATAAGAAATGGAAACCAGAAATAACAGTGAAAGAGGAGAAGTCAAGTAGTTAATAACTTGAAGAAAGCCTCCTGCAGAAATGACAGTAAAAGAGCAGATTCAAGGGGGCCTATTCCCCTGAATTTGTGCCATGTACTCTACAATGTAAGCTGCTGAGGCATTCCGTTTCCCCTGTGAGTCTATGATGACATTAGAGGATAAGGTAGTGCACACTGCAAGACATACTAACATAAGTCTCATACAACTTGTGGGGGACTCCATACAGGTATGCCATTTTTTTAGACCACAATTAATTTCTTCACAAACATCTTCCCTGAACCTGAAAGGGTTTCAGTTTCAGCCTAGAGAATGTAAAAACGCACACACCGTGGTGCTGCTCTTTAAAATCGCATGTCTGGCAGTGTACACAACCTTGCGCTCCAAAGCCAACAAAACTCCAAGGAGGAAAATTTATATTTTGGCAGCCCAAAGCGTAGAGCACATGGAAACAATTAATAGGAGATCTGTATTTCAATTCCTCTTCTTACAGCTGAGAATACAAACATGGAAGTACGGAAACAATCCATCAGATGCTACATATGGAGTATGTTTCTCCATGGAAGCGAGGCTTGGGCATTAACAGCAGCAGTGAAGTCAAGAGTGGAAACATTCAAAATGTGGTGCTACCGAAGAATGATGAAGATAAAATGGATCGACCGTGTAAGTAACGTGGAAGTGCTAAGAAGAGTGGGAGGAAAAATAAGTCTCCTAAAAACCTTACGCAGAAGACGGGACAACTTAGTTGGCCACATTTTGAGGCACGATGGTCTGATGAAGACAATCGTTGAAGGACAAGTGGAAGGGAAAAAGGGCAAGGGACGGCCCCGAATGAGTTTCATAGAACAGGTTATAAAGGATGTAAAAGAGAAGAAATATGTAGCTACAAAAAGGTTAGCGGATAGAAGAGAGAAATGGAGAGCTGCGTCAAACCAATCCCAGGATTATTGACTGATGAAGATGATTTCAATTCCAGTCATGGCAAATGATTTCTCCTCAGTGGGACTTCAGCACATAAAATGGGTGTGTTTGATGAACTTTCAAGAAAATTGGCTGAATGAGACCAGACATAAGATTCCGAGCCTCCCCTGGAGATGGCTACATCCATTACTGAGGAAGGGAAACGTAAAAAAAGTAAAGGCATTCATGAATTATTTTTCTTTATTACAGAAAAGAAACATCCAATTTTGGATGAAATTTAGGGAAAAAAACAAGAATTCATCAGCTAATGATTGATGGAAAACACTTCATAATATGCAGAGGAAATTTTTTAAATTCCCTCGTCATTAGAGACGATGTGAATTAAAAAAAAACTGGGGGGATGAGTGAATTGCTATAGAAATTCTATTAATAGAATATGGTAGAAAGATGACTTTGAAGAGATGATGGTAGAAAGATTGCTTTGAAGCAGCTCTCCATTCCTCTCTCCTATCCGCTAGCCTTTTCATAGTGTCGTACTTCTTCTCCTTTACATCCTTTATAACCTTCCCTACGTAACTCATTCCGGGCTGTCCCTTGCCTTCTTCCCTTCCACCTGTCCTTAGGCGATTATTTTAATTAGGCCATCATGTCTCATAATGTAGCAAACTACCAATATATGTACTCCTGTCTTCTCATTTAGGTTTGTAGAAGAAATCTCTTTTCTCCCACTCTTCTTAGGACTTCCTCATTTTATCTTCATCATCTTTATGGATACAGAAATATAAGCAATAATTTATGTCGATTTGAGAGTAAATCTCGGTGCAAGGAAGCCACCCGTGAGGCTGCGTCGCGAGTAGTACAAGTGGTGGTGGTATCGCGCACATACATATAATACTTTCCGCATACTCGACACATGACCTTAACCGCGGCAGAGGGGGGAGATAACTAACAACCTGTTCGGTGGCAGGGCAGGAAGACGACGACGCCCCCCTCACCTCCTCCCCTCCCCCCCTCGTGCTCTTAAAGGGGGGTAGGGGAAGGGGGCGCACGCGCGAGGCAGAGGGGTGGGGTGGGGGCGTGGTGAGTGACGTGTGGAGAGCGAGGGAGAGGAGTATGATCAATACGCACAAACACACACATGCGCGTAGAGAGAGAGGAGGGAGGGAGGAGAGGGAGGGGGGATGGCGGGGAAGGGGTTGGGGAAGGCGCCGCACCTTTAAAAGGGGCTCCCCTCTCGGCTGTTGCACGCTCCCACCCACACTCACTCACTCACTCACTTGACACACACACACTGCCCAAATAGCGAGCAAGCACAAGGGATCGCACGCATTGTGCTGCACTTCGTATTATTATAATACGAGCGAAAACGGGGTCGTTACACCCTGGAAATCACAATTAAAATCATTTCGGTAGGTGAGCGAGGACAAAAATTGCTCCTCATTCAGCCATTTTCTCATTTCAACATTGAAATTTTTTTTAAATGCCAAAGTTGCAACCCAATTTTCCCGAGTCGGTGACGTCATCAGAGTTTTAGCTCATCGACTCGCTGCGCGAGACCTGGGACCTGATTCTGGTAAATATGAGAATATTTGACTGCTTTCCTTACCTATTCTTCCTTCAAATCTTATTCTTGCCTTACATAAGTTCCTAAGCGTAAGATAAGCTGCTTATCATTTTCTTCCGTAATAAAACCACAAGAAACAGATAAATCTCTCATTTTGTTCCCTCTGGGTTAGATTAAAATTGAAAATACTAACCCATAATTTTCACCGGAGTGACTTTTGGACTCATCGTTGACTTCTACGAAAAAGTTGAAATACAAAGAGAACGGTTTTATGTTCAACTACGGAAAACGACTAATGAATTAGCAATATTCAGGGGCGGATCCAGGATTTCTTCCTGGGGGAGGCACAAGCAAGGCCGTATCTAGGATTTTGTTCTGGGGGGGGGGGGGGGCGCACAAGGATACTAATACAAAACGAACGCAATGATAATGGGACCGTATTAAAAATCTTGCATATTTTTCAAGGGTCTGGGGAGGGGGGCAATGCCCCCTCCTCCCCCTAGATCAGCCTATGGCAATATTGTACAACAATACTTAAGGTAACAATTTGATAGTCTCACGCAATAAATAACACATGGCGTAATACATTTTAAGGCCTGCTTACACGGTACATTAGAATGTACAAGATTCTGTACATTTTTCTGAATGGTTTTCTGAACAGATTCTTGTACATTCTCATGGACAAGATCCACGAGTAGGTGGTTACACGGTACATTTTTTCGGACATTTTTTCGTACATTTTAAATGCGCAACAAACTATTTCAACTTCAAGTATATACCAATGGGGAACATGTAAACTATTTTAAATTACTAGAACAATAAGATAATTACCTCAAATGTACTTGCCGAAAATTTCGCGGATGAATAATGTTTTATAGCTGAGATATGAGTCATTAAAAATAAATCTTCTTCGACTGTTTGAAAAGACGTGACGGAGCGTGCGCACGTTACACCACGGCACGGCATCCACTGATGACAGGCTTAGGAAGTGGATAAAAAAACTGTCTATGTGGAGCCTCAAACGCATATTTGGCGAATATAATTGCTGTTTTAACGTCAAACTTCGGATTGTGAATATTTTGGTTTGCCAAGGCGTTGTTGAAATAAATAAAGGCGATTGTTTGGGGAGCTTTGGAAATATTCAATCCAAATAAGTTGATAGCAGATTGTGATCTACGTCACACACCTACATCATTTGATTAATGCAGCAAGTGTATTGCAGCATGGACCTTCAATAGAAAAACGTGTAAAAACCATATAAATCATGTATCCCATAAAACCATATAAAGTGCTCCGTCGTCTAGTACCTCTATTTACTCGCCGGAGAAGTTTTTTGCTTGTGTTCGAAAGGACAAAAATAAGAGGAATAAGTGGTTAATGATTCACAGAACGGAGTCAAATACATTATCTATATTGTCAACGGGATATCCTCAACGTAAGTACACTCTTAAATCATGGCTACCGCAGGATTTTATCAAGTTACTTATTTCACTTTGTAAACAACTCTATAAATGTACCTATCATTCTACCCATTGTAGGATCAAATTATAAGGAAAGTGGCTGTTTACGAGAGTAAATACTGATTACGATTAAACCACGGAGAAAAATAAGGAATGTAAGGGGCGGCCGGCCTCTCGTCGAATGGAGCCCCTAACAAGGAATATTCAAGAGGTGTCTTTCGCCGATATCGTTCAAATTTTGTAGGATAGTAGTGTTCCATAATAGAAGCACATTTTTTCAATTTTCTCGTGCCCTTAAGCCTTGTGATATAAAAAACAGGACATAATAAAGGCAGTTGAATTTTAGTCTTGAAAGCGAGTGTGTCGTGATTTCCTTCCACCCTTCTCCTGTGAATCGGCGCACGCTACAGGAATATACTAGAGATATGAGGCTTTTGGCAAGGTAAATTCAATATTTATTACTGCGATGCCCATAGCGTTCGCTGCATGTCAACGCAACACCTAAAATTTAGACTCGTTTTTCAGTCAGTCTTGATTCAAAAACAGGAACTCGAGTAAATACAGCGTAAATAGTACTTGAAACTTATTTCTTTGCCTATCACAGGCTTTTTTATGACCTTTTAACGATCATTTGGATCTCATTCTTGGACAATTCTCGCGGTTCATACATTAATGGCCTTTCCATCTGATCCTGCCTTTTACCCATCCCCTTTTCTTGTGTTCCATTCTTTCGCTACCCATATCCAATCAGTGAGATATCCAAGTCAAGCAAGATCATATCGAATCCAAATAACTATCGGGGCCGTACGTAAACAAAGAAGTCGCCTATACAAGCCAGATGAAATGAATGTGTCGTTTGCCACCAGGTGACTCTGAGTTCAAATTGTATGATTGTCTGAATGAAATTAGAGCAGGCGTTCAGAAATTCATACATTCTTACATTTTGCGTGGTTACACGGTGCATTTTCGCGTTCATTCTGAGATTCAGACATTCTCACATTTTCTTGTACATTCTCATGTACCGTGTAACCAGGCCTTTAGAGATGTGATTTGAAATTACCAACGTGCCTCGCGCCGTTCAATTGTTTAGGACTGCTGAGGCAGTATATTGATCGCTGAAATTATTTTTCGACCATTGACTAGTGGGTAATTCATCATTGCTTACGTCACAGTATTTCGCCAAGAGAACGAAGTTGCCCAAACTGGAGCGATAGGCGGGGCGAAAAGAAGGAGAATAATCGCGGAGAAAATGTTCGCTTCGAGTTGCCTTGGCGAAGCGAAAACCTGGGCGAATGGAGAACGAGAATCGACGGATGGAGATAGATGCCCAAGGTCGAGGAGAAGCGGTGAGAAGAGTCAGTTAGAATCAACTTAACTGCGTAAGGTTTATGCGCGTCGATTTTTAGATGCGAGTAGAAGGGGAAGTAAGTTACGTATCGTAAAACGGAAAAAATAAGGGACTCTTTATTTTTCAAATTCTTATCAAAATCGAAAATAATGAAAATATCGGTAAACAAGCCTAAGAGAACCATGAAGTTCCCCCTGATTGCAGAATCCCTTGAGAAAGCGACTAGCATCGGTCGGGAAACGTTGGGGCCACCCAAGAATAGACGTGGCGACATAGCCCAAAAGTTTTTATTCAAAATAACAACGGTCTCGTTCAGCAACTGTTCTTTTACTCTCGATTGCGATTGCGTTAACAAAATCTTTGACGCATATTTTTCACAGATGTCTTAAATGAAATGATGATACTATCTGTGAAGTGAAGCCATGAAATTGCGCATCTGGCCATATTGATAAGGACGTTGAGGAGAATTGCGCTCCATGCATGTGAAATTACGCAACTTTGGAATTTTTTCCTCCGCTCTCATCGGATGAGAATGCGTATAAATCACTTGGATCCCACATGGCATTTTTAACCTCAAAATGTACAACCTTTTCAATCCAATTTTGTGAATTTTCCTATTTTAAAAATACATTTGAGTCGGCCATGTTTGAAGGGCCCAGACGGGATTCAACGGCTACAACGGGCGGCTCTATGCGACCAGAATTCAATTATATTGAATTCAGTGATATTTTTCTTTTTCTGGCTCCGTCACCTACTTCTCAAGCTAATCGAGGCGACATATCGACGGTATTAATCCTTCGGCGTATAGTTTGATGAGGTCAAGAATTCCTGCGCAGCGGGTCACCGCTACTCCTAGGCCTACTCCAATGCCTCGCGTATTTCCCTCACGCGGTTCGCTGCAGTTGACACTCTCTTAAAAAAATATCTTCCCCCAATTCCCAATTACGAACTAATAAATGAACCAGAACTCTCTAAAAACGTCACCAACTCAATACAACGTGGGGCAGCAACATTGGGGTCATTTCAATTTTTAAAATGATGAGCGAATGGCTGAATGAAGACTCTTTTGTCCCTTTCATTCCCCCGCATTCCTTAAATCAATTGCGATTTCGGGGTTGAGCGAACGACCTCATCCACCCGAATTTCTCATTAGAAGAAGGGCCGTGGAAAGAAAAAAATATTCGGGGGAGTGGGGAGGTCCATTTAAACAGCAGGTGCATTTCTGGATGGCTACAGATTGTCTTCAAAACATTTTTAACTATCCGGGATAATTGGTCTCGCTATAAATGACATTCTTTGCTACCCTTATCTCAGATACTTAGTCACTAGGCTGTATTTAATCTGTACAAGATTAAACTAGGAACACAAACACCCAATCGCTCACTAACCCTTCTCCAGAAGACTAGCATTATTATTGGACCGAAAAATCTGCAGTAGGCATTGATAATGCCTCGCGCATGATTCATCAAATTAGCTCACACTATGTATGTACTGGATGTTCTCTTTATTATTCCTCATTTGGTGGTGGGGAGTGGTAAGATGGGGGCTCCACGCCCCCTCCTTATCTAAGCTTCTGTTCAAACGAGTCACAACGACAGAACAATTCCACTCCGTCCTTTGATTCAAAAAGCATACGGCGTATTTCGGATATATGGGTTATATAAACACGCGAGAGACATTTGTAAATGTTAACGATTCCAGGGTTGTATTTATGGTTGCCTGGGTTTCCCAACCGAATATCTGTCACGGGACGAGCCATCAGGATATGGGAGCATGCATTTAAATGGTAAATATTTCTCCTTTTTTATCGCAAAGGATATTTAATTATACTAGCAAAAGGAGTTCCGTACTTAAAAAGGGGAAGAGGAAGTAGCGAATATGGAAACTCACTTATATTGAGACTTTAGAGGAACAGCGGGGACATGCATCATTTGGAAATAGACAAATAAAGAGGAAGGGAAAAACATTTTACGGTTGGTAACGAGTCAGGGGAACTAAGTAAGTATTCGTTCAACAGTGACATTCACGAATGTCTGCCGTACACACAAAATAACAGTTAAAATATCTCTTTTCCGATGATGCTGTTACGACTATGGTCGAAAATTCAGCCAGCGCTACCCGAGGGGAAAGGAGTGATATTAAGGCACGACATGTTGAGTCACATTCAGGCTAAAAAAACAAAGGAATATCTAAGACCCAGCACGCATGAGCGGTTCTAAATGAAAGTGAGGGTAATCAAAAAGATAACCGTCAATTTATTCACACTCACTGTATTAATTAATTCTCATTCAAGTCACGCTAGGATTTACGTAATGCGAGAAGCTTGTAGCGCCACCGCCTGCATGACCAAATACGGTTGCACAAAGAGTCAATTTCCTTTTACCCATAATTTCAAAATTTCCATTTCGCAAACGACAATTATACACTAATAACTATTTTAATAATAATAAAAGGCTATAAAATGCATTCATGGCCAAGAGGGACTCCCTGGTAATCAAACAGTTTGAGCATCAACGAAATGAGTCGAACTTAAGAGCATAGTACCTTCAAGGAAAATATCTCGTTGATAAGTGCAAATTAACAACTGGTTCTGCGTGTTGTTTAGAACTTCCGATAAAAATTAAGTCATTTGCTGCACATTGATTGAAATTCGATCGGAGTTCAGAGATAAGCTGAAGAGAGGTTCGATCAAGGAATATAATTAATCTTCATAGATATTTAAAATCAGCCACCAAAGATTGGTTTGGCCTACTGGTTAATACTCATATGTTTGACGCAGCTCTCCATTCCTCTCTCCTATACGCTTATCTTTTCATAGCGACGCATTTCATCTCTCTTGCATCCTTTATAACCTGTCCTGTGTAACTAATTCGGGGCCGTCCCTTGCTCTCCTTCCCAACTGTAGCCAAGAAGCTTGGTTCACGAAAATCACCTCTCGCAATGTAAGATATTCGCGCAAGACGTCATACATATAAATTCGGCTAGAGTCGCCACGCCTGCCATTGCGAGCTTTATCGAATGGGTTTAAATTGGACATCCGATTTCCAAGTAAACCGGAACTTCTTCATTTCAGTCACTTGCGCGTAATTATAAAATTGATAAAGGAGGACAGGGTCATATTAAATGAATACCTTTGATGAAAGCAACTATCCAACTTGACGACATTAATCCTTCCCTTCCTCGACTGTACCAGCATCAATTTCTCGCCTCTTAATCAGGGCGGAATCCGCCCCTCACCCCCCTCCCAGCACAATCAACCCCCGCCCAAGCTGTGTCCGTATGTCACCTTGGCGTCCACCTACATGGCGCCCACGCCGTCCTCAATCGCCCCGGCAAAGAGCTGTCCCAATTGCTAAACCACAGTGAAATTACTAATAGCTAACCAACGATAGGAATTCATAACTATTGGCAAGTTTTGTACTTGCATGAATATGCACGTATATTGTGCTATAATACGAAATATTTCTATGGCCGTGCGGTGTACATGTGGCGGTTCTCTTGCATGCTGCATGTTGGTAATTGATCACCTCCTGCCAAATACTCTAGAGGTGGCTCGCAGAGTATTATGTAGATGTAGACGTGAAAAACGGATTCCGTGACTCCAATGCGATCCATAACGAATGATTTTCGCAGGCGTAGTCGGAAAACATAATTTCTTCTGGAGTTAACATCACAGAGAAGCAAATACATTGTACTTGTAGAGAGAAATTTGGAGAATTCAAGATATTTTTTTACACTACCGCTAACCATAAGTTAAACTTTCTGAGCCGACCATCGCTACATCGAATTAACTCCCATAATTTGATCTTTGTGATCGAGACGATAACCATTCACCAAATATTTGAGCAGCTAACAAATACTGCCAACTTTTTTCCAACCGAAAACTATTTGAGAGCCTCACATCGGGCATTATATCAAAGGCGATGCTCAAGAGGTCTAAGCAAAATCTTTGGAAAATTAAAATCAAGGAAATAGCCAACATATTCCGATATTGACAGTTCATCATTCCGACTGATGAATAAATACATTGGAAGTAATATATTTCAGCGACGTCTACCACTGACTTTTGGCAAAAATCCGTGCTTCAAAAATGAACATGGGCATATATTGGCGTTTAATCACCAATGAAAAACATACAGAGTCTGATGATTCACTGAGGATAAAAGAGTGATTCATAAGTAGGGGGAGAAAAAATTTCGAAAAGATAAACATAAAACCCTTGTTTGCTCATATGCCCAAGATTTCCTCATTCTCAAGATGTAAAAAACAATGTGCCTCGAATTCCTTACGATAATAAAAAAATTAATGGAAGTAAAATAAAAGAGGCCAATTGCTTTCTTTGGTCTGTCGCGAAAAGATTGTGAGATACGGCACGAGCACAGTAATTCAAAAACAAACATTCTTTTCCTATTCACACGTACAACACGTATTTTTAATGAATGTGCTAACTATTGATCCTTTCTGAGAACTTTGGAGTGCTTTTGTCAACTTTCAAAATAATAAAGGCATTTGGATGAAAGGAGCAAAAAAATAATTCAGCAATCGCTTTTCCTCGCTGCTTAATAGGCTGCAAATTGAGATTGCTTTGAGCTTGCTGCTAGAAGAAAGTAAATTACACGAATACAAATATATGCGATACCGCAAAATTGATGAGATGTTGTCAACGTGTACAGGAGATAGTTCCGACTCTAGTAAGTATGCATTTTATTCGACACCTGCGTCTATGACCGCAAAAATATACTTAATTTCCTCAATCTACGACGGAAATTGTACTTCCTCAAGTTCAATAGGTGACACAAATCAATGCCTCCTTAAGTGACACTGAAAGTTTTGCTGGGATTTTTGTGAATCTCTAAAGAACTTCTTTGGATATGATTTAATTTTAAACTCTTTCCATATTGGTCCTTCAAAATACGAAGGGATTTAAAGATGTCTGGTAATCATATATAACTCATTAATTTCTTCTCCAAAATGTTATTCCGTGCATTTTTAAAATCTCATCTCAATACACGGCAATTCCACTCACAAGAACTGGGTTTCAGTACTGCGTTATAATTAAATACGAAATTCATTTTCAAATTCATATAATACTGTAAATAATAGTAATAAATACTGTAAAAAACTGGACACTACTGATTCAAATCTGTTCTATTGACCTCACGAAATTAAATTCTCGCTTTGGAGTCTTGCTTAGAGGGCGATTCACTCCCTCTCAACCGATTGTAACTTGTTTTTCGCGACGAACTGATCGTATAGAAATTTCGAAACCATCTTGAAATTTCCACGGAGTGCAATGAGGAGTTGCATCAACATTTGCCTTTATCTCAAACATGAAGAATTCACATTTGAGGAAATACTGAGGCAAGATTTTCAAATGCGAGATTCGAGAAAATGAAGACAACTGTCTCCTCCATATAGGCACCCTAAAGATTCCAATTTGATAGCCTTTGTAGGGAACAAGAAGCACGTCGCGAAAAATAAACGATCGAGCGAGAGAAATGAGTACTTGTTATTAGTAAAGGGGAAAAGAACGAAGAAATGACAACCGACCCAAATATTTCATAAAAGGAAAAAAGGAAAGACGGAAAAAAATAGATAAGGAGTCAATGAAATCGAAACCCTGAATTCATTTGATCCGCGACAACTCTCTTGTCACTCGTACGAAATGTCAACCCGTGAACTCCAGCACCCTTTCAGCGATCGCTCTCCCAGAAACTTTTGCTTAGATCATATGATTGCGAATGGCATGACTTCCAACCCGCGGCCGAAATCCAGAGGGAGGGCGGGAGGGAGGCTTTTAGTCAGAGTGGAAGGAAGCGCATTAATTGCACACCAATTCCAGGAACAAACACGACGCGACGCCCCGACCCTCCCCCCCACACTAGCGACACCTGGCGACAGTTCACCGAATTGCCTCCCCTTGCGCTTTACGCGACTTTTATGACCCAATCCTCGGGGAAGATTTCGTGACGGAAATGTAACTGCGCCATTCGGAGAAGCAGAATTATAGCGCCACCATTTCAATCAACTATGGCAGTTCCCATTAACGTCACATCTAGTTCGCAAATCAGAGGTAAAAAGTTGATCCCAAGAATTGTTGAGGGGAAAAATTGCCACTCGAACTCATCATTCTTCCTCGAAATTAATTTGCATAATCAAACTGTAAATCATGATGTAATATCTCCGATGTCAGATCGAAAGTTCATATGCAAGACTCATTACAGCTGACATAATTTCCACTCAGCGCCCCACACATCCTGCTTCGATATTAATGCTATACCCAAATATCGGTTTTCTTCCTTAATGCGACAGCACGTCAGACAAACGAACGCCAATCAAATCAGTCTCTATTTTCTCTCGCACCACCTCAATTCGTCTCGTCCGTTCCCCTGACGACCTCTAGAGAGCCAGTGTCACTCTCTCTAACACACACTTCCATCTTTAAGCCGTCTGGTATGCGCCAAACGTCTTCCCACAATGGGGTCTCAAAACCATACAACGCCAGGAACCTAATGAGATTTAACCAGGTGAGAAGAGGATACATAACATTCCACCTGATTGAGCTTAAGTTTACCCATAATCCTAAAATTTTCTTCTCGCCACTTTCTGGCCCCAAGTCACTTAATCCTCGCTCTAACAATAAGTAATTGCACTCGTAAACCCCAAGTCCAAACCGTACATACTTAGCCAATTTTCCCAGCACGAATTAAACGTCAATATACCTACAAGCAGCATTTATCTTTTACCTCCTCACAGTCGTCCAGCGCTCGTAAAGACATTTTTCATGGACATATAGAGGAAAAAACGTGAAAGCGGGGGAAAAAAGTCAATTAAATTTCGTGAAAGTTTCGAAAGGTTATTTTCTTATGGAGATTTACTGGCTTTCGTTAAAAAAATTGGGTTCACCGAGCAATATAATCGCAATTTTCATACGCCCACATGAAAATGCCTGTCGCTTTGACGACGAAATGTAACACTACCTACAGGCGAAAAATTGACACCAAAAGAAATTACATACATTGTTATGAATTGAAAAAAAAAACTACACACAGAGCTTCCTAATAAGATACTACATGAATAAATCAACTGATGACACGACGCCTCACGACTTTTTGAGCTATGCACGTTTTACATATGAAATTAAAACTAAAAAACGTTGATAAAACGGAAAAGATGTCACAGCCGGCTCGAAGTATTTCATCAATTTGTTTCACTCTGCGCAATTGCAGAAGAAACTCCTTAAAATGACCCCTTGTTAAGTACGGGCCCAGGACCATCAAGTATTTTAGCATAACGTTCGCAATCCAAAACTTGTAAAAATGTTATGCTCAAGCAAACTAAACAGAATAGAGATAGGTGAGCAGTCATTATTTAAGCGACTCTCTTTTGTTCCCATGAAACCGCCGAGTGTGACACATTCGTCCTTAAATGGATACGTAAATAAATAAAGGGGATTCAACGAAGCGGTTTACGTTTTCACGGATGGGCGGTAGGTGGACGGAAGTGGCGGAGACGGCTACGGAAGCGAGCGCTTCAGAGTGCAACAGACAGACGGCCAGGGATCGGGAGTTGGCCGTCACAAGCGGAATATTCACAACAAAATGGCCTCATACTCTTTCTCGATGCCCGCTAAAAAGTCATGCCAATTCCATCACGTAATGAAATGACCCTGAATTAAAGAAAAAGACGGATTTGGCACCAATGATTGGACCGCTTCACACACTCAAAATTACAATTCAATGAAATACTCACGAAATAATAGTAAAAAAGTGTTTTCTCAATTCTAGAATGGACCGGCGAACTGATGTGGACTGGCATAATTAAAGGCAAGCACGAATGTTCAAAATCATCCAAAGATATGATGACAATAACCAGAAATGACACCTAAAATTAAGTTTGCTTCCCCACAGGTGTCCTCCAGTGGGTACGAAGGAACATAGAGGTTCTGTTCATGAAAAAAGAATGTGCTATTAACACGCACTATGCACATAAATGCAATTCGTCGAACCAGCACCCGCCCTCCCCGGGATATTCACGCCAGCACTCGTAAATCATGACGAATGTTCAATTTCAGCGGAGCAGTGAGAAACACTACATGAACGGGATATTTCGCACCAAGCATGACAAATAAGACGCTAACTCTGAGGACGTACCCCGAAAGGCAGATGTGGAGCCAAAATCGTTGAGACAGGGTTCTTCCCACAGCACGATGACTCACTAGGTAAATAGTTAGCTAAGTATCGCCCCTCACTCATCGTTTCAACCCGGAGGCTGTTTCTGATATGTAAGGGGAGAGCCCACCTTGAACTAGGCCAAGGGTGTGCGATACCACTAGTGATGAAAAATGTCGGCCGAAATCGATTTTTCGAGCAATCTATTTTTAACCGTTATGAAAAGCTAGAATTTTCAACAAAAATCGAACTGTGCAAACAAAGATGGATTAATCTAAAAATTACACCATTCTATTATGAAAAAATACAGTTCATAAAACAACATGTTCATTTTTCATTAAAAAACTCAAAATCAACATTTGAGAAGCAGAAAAGAATCCCAAAACATATCAAATCATACTACACGATTGAATTATTAGTACTAAAAATTAACAAAAGCACGCACATGTGAGTTTTGGGATCACCGCTTGGAACCATTCGGATTTAGTAAAATTTTTAAGAAAGATCGACTGATTGAGATCGTGGTGTTCAACCAATCAAAGCAGAAATATTCACAAAGCATAATTCATCCGGTTTTCCAGGAAAATTTGACAAAATTCCATGATAATATTACGTGATTACTTAAGAATTAAGTAATTTTAAGTGATTATAAGAATTTTAAAACATCAAAAATTACTTCAATACTTTTAAATAATATTATATTTACGTATTCACAAGGACAGGGAGTAGGTTGGTTAACGCGTATTGCATATAAAATGTATACTTATCCACTGCAAGCGAAGAAGCTGCTTCGCCCTCGTAAGTAGATGCTGACGTCACCTGGCAATCTATTCTCCGTGTTTTTGGATCTCACTTGAGTGAAGAGCGCTAGACATTTCGATTCTGTTGTCTTGTCCGACGCCCAGCGTTTAGAGGCGGATGTAAACATTCCACTCAGCTACTGCACTTACTTAAAATTACGACAAACACATTTTAGACCAGAAAATAAGCGTTGAACTGGTAAAACTATTTGTGAAAATAATTAGAAGTAAAAGATTTTGAAATCCCAGGCTGTAGCAAAAATTCATGCAAAATTCCAGGGACTTAAAATTCACGCACCATTCCCGATTTTCCCGGTCGCTGCAAAGCCTCTGAGATGCTTTCTTGATGATTGAAGAAGTGCCTTTCCAACTTTTCTCGATTTTCTCGATCTATAACTACCTACTTAATCTCGATTTTCGATTTTTACATCACTAGATACCGCATGCTCATAATATGTCTACATCGTAACACTACTCCAAAAGCCCCCTTTACAGGCGTGAGGGAACGCCAGCCGTTTGCAAAAAAGGTACGCGATGGAGTGAATGTAGGTACAACTGGCATTGAGTTCCACATAGCATGCATTTTAATTCCATTATTTCTAGGTAGCCCATTCATACGGGATTGTAGCAGTCAAATAATGATGGAGAGATAAGTTTTGGTCCAATTACGCATTCTCAGCTGCTGAAACATGAGTCTTAGATCTTTCAACATTATCCCACATTGAGAAGCAATTCTTTGACGCAGTTCTTTATAAGCGGCTTTTTTGGTTGGAGTTAGTGAAACAGAAATTAGAAAATTTGGAACCTATATAAAAATTTCCTACATTGCCCTAATTACAGCCCAGAGAGCAATTGAAAAATACCCTCTCATTACCACCACATTACGAAACTAGAAAAAAAACTTTCATAACGAGGAAACCGAAGAAGTAACATAAAACAGTGGATGGAAAATGCTGGAAAAATGGTACGAGTTTTTACCTTACCAAGTGATTTTTGCATTCCAAAAGCATTTTGGTCATATGTTAGGGAAATTCAAGGTAAACGATCTACCGTATCTTCCCTGAGAAACGACAATGGAGATGTGTTGACAAGCAGTCACGATAAAGCCAATTTATTAAATTCCTACTTCAAGAGCGTGTTCACGGAGCCTTCCGAAAACTCACCCGAGACCGATGACAATCCCTGTATACATAAGATGCCAGCTATTGACATTAGTACGCTCGGAATAGAAAATATATTGAAATCGCTTAGTCCAAATAAATCACCTGGTCCAGACGAAATCCCTGCTCGCGTATATAAAGAACTAGCCTCAGAAATTGCCCCTTACTTGCAGTTAATATTCAGTAAATCCATCAAGCAACACGAAGTACCTAATGACTGGAAAATCGCTAATGTAACGCCAATATTTAAAAGTGGAGACAAGGAACAGCCATCTAATTACAGGCCGATATCTTTAACGTCCATCTCTTGCAAAGTCCTTGAACACATCGTAGTCAGCTCGGTAATGAAACACCTAGACGCGCAAAACTTATTAATGGGAACTCAACATGGATTCAGGAAATGCAGATCGTGCGAAACTCAGTTAGCGCTTTTCGCCCACGATATTTTAGTCTCCGGGGAAGACAACATTCCAGTAGACGCGATTTTTCTTGATTTCAAAAAGGCATTTGATAAAGTACCCCACGGAAAGTTAATAATAAAACTGAAATCTTATGGTATAGACGAAGATGTCATTTCCTGGATTAGAGAATTTTTGAGCGACCGCGTCCAAAGAGTAGTATTAGACGGTGCAGTCTCCAATGAGGTTAGAGTGACTTCTGGCGTTCCTCAGGGTAGTGTCATTGGCCCACTCCTATTCCTTCTTTATATAAACGACATTGGCGAAGTAGTGCAGAGTAAGCTACGATTATTTGCAGACGACGCTGTAGTTTACAGAGAAATCCGTTCCAGCAAAGATATAGATGAACTAACGAATGACCTTGCTGCTATCCAAGCTTGGTGCGATGCTTGGCAGTTAGAATTAAATTTGGAAAAATGCGTCGTAATGAATTTCTGGAAGAAGAATAACTCCCTACAGCGTAACTATGTCATTCGGGGCACGCAGTTAAAGGCAGTTGAATCTGTGAAATATCTAGGGGTTAGACTCAATAATGATCTATCGTGGAATAAACACATTCGAGAAATAACCGGTCAAGCTAATCGTAAAATGGGTTTTGTTAAAAGAATATTAGGAAAGTGCGACGACAAAGTGAGAGAAATTAGCTACTTTTCCCTCGTTAGACCACATTTGGAATACGCTGCCAGTGTTTGAGACCCTCATGAAAAAGGCTTGATAACAGAGTTAGAACGCGTGCAAAGAAGAGCTGCCAGGTATGTGAAAGGTCGTTACGATAGTCTTGTTAGTGTAACTGACCTCTTACATAAACTCGGATGGGATTCTCTGTCGGACCGTAGATTGAAAAATAGACTAAACCTTTTAGATAAATTCAAGAGCAGTGTCTTTTCTGACGAAGTTAACCATATCTTGCGGACGCCAACGTACTACGGAAGATCAGATCATATAAATAAAATAAGAGAGATAGATTGCAGAACAGACAGATTCCGAATGTCATTTTTTCCACGATCAATAAGAGATTATAACGGCAGCAATAGAGCGCGTAAATAGATTGCATGACTTGTAGTGTAGCCTACTAACCTATGTAAAACTTACTGCATGTTTCTGAATTTCTATTCTATATTCTATTTCTAACAGCATATAGTAGTATAGTTTGTTATTATACGGGACGTTTCTTGGACGGTGTGGTGTGCATGTGGGAGTCCAAATGCATGCTGCATGCTGGTGATTGATCACCCCCTGCCAAACACCCTAGAGGTGGCTCGCAGGGTAATTTGTAGATGTAGATTGTAGATGTGATATTTGAGATCATGTTACATGCTGGAATGCAAAATTCGAATTAAAATTGATTTAGCAACCGCGAAAAAAATCGATAATTTTTCAATTTTTCCGTGAAAAAGAATCGCTAACCAGTCGCAAGTAATTTAGGAAAACCTAACAATCGTGTTCAGCAATTAAAAAGGAAAGGAACCAAAAATAATATCTCTGACATAATGTGTTCGTTAACCACTTTTTTCCTATTGTCGATTGCAATAGCGATTGAAAAATAAAGAGATACGCGAATTTCCGTTTTTCGAACTGTCTCCTGATCCTCGAGCAACTCACGGGGAAATTCGATGTGCTCAACCCTTTCGCTGATAAGTTACGGATGTCACCGACTCTTGCGGAGCGGCTCACCGATTCTCTGCAGCTTCTCGGCATCGCGCATCCATCTCACATGGTTCGTTGTTATAACCACTGTAATGATAAAAGACTAGGACTCTCAGAACGACTCAATGAACCAGAACTTCATTGGCGTAGCTTACTCATGAAAAGTGGGCGGCAACTTTGGCATTCTTTCATTTCCAAGATATGAGAAAATGACTACAAATGAGGAAGACTTTTTTCGTTATAACTTATCTATCGAATCCATAAACGAAATTATCTCAACTGCGACTTTGGGTCGGAAAAAAACAACCCCATTTCACAGCTAGACCCATTTCTTGATGCTGGGGACAACGAATTCCAAACTAGATCCGATCGGGACATTATCTCTTTTAGTATATAGTTTCTGTCGGGCCTAGAAATATATTGAGGCTCTACGATGGTGTTCTACGCGTAGCTCTGATAGATATCCCTTCCAAATACCTCAAGCTCAACACCTAGCCCTCTATCCCACAGCGGCGCTCAGCCTAATTCATTTGTAAGTGATGTGATGCTCTCTCTTCGCTCATAGCACTTTCTGACGGATCGCGCAGCTTTTCAACGTATTTTATTTAGTTCGCGTATTATTCTTTGCCGGATCTCATATATTTGTCGCGTATTCGACGTTCAGCCTGAAAAGTACGATATAGCACCTTTATTTCATCTTACATCCGAAAACCTAATACACCACACTTGATGAATCCTGTAGCTTTTTCGGGGCTGTACCACAAATATAGCGATTCCGAAAGTAACCTCAGAATCGCTGTAAAAACAAACCAGCAGAGTGGAAAAAAAGTTATTTGAATATCAAAGGTCTCTCTCTCCATCTCTCTCTTCTATTTTTCAGAACGGTCTCCTTCGTTACTCAAGCACTTGTCGCACCGTTTTACCAATTTAACAATTGATTCTGCATAAAACTCGGCCGCCTGCGATTTAAAACAATGTGTCTCAGCGTTTATAAGTTCTGCATCGTCAGCGAAATCCTGCCTCCCAAGCCACTTCTTCATTGCAGCGAACAGATGATAACAACCATCGGCAGCCAAGTCCGGGCTCACACAGCTGTAAGAACAGGAGAGCTATGCGCAAATTGAAATGGGATGTGTTTGAACAAACTTCCACATATTTAGCTTCACCTGACCATTAGTTAACTTCAGCTTTAAGTTAACCCATTCCCCAACATATACATGGGGATCATAGGGCGTCTTACGCCACCAATGTACAGACTTGTATTTAGTTCTACCCCACCACTCTTGGCACCACGCATGTACAACGTTGTTGAGGTTCGATGATAGCCTTTTCTCAGTTCGAGGCCAACTTCCTTTCCCTGGGCCACCTGGCACTAATGAGGATTTTTGTTTATGTGAGTGTCCGAAGGCTTTACCCGAGATTCGATCCCAAGAACCTTCAATCTGTGGCCCAAAACTCCTACAACCAGCCTCCCCATTGTCCCGACGAGTAAGCGAATGGCAAGTGAGAACGGCGAAATAATTTCTGGGTCGTGAATGGAGATGATTTCCGATTCGTTCCTCATCCAGCAGCCAGACCGCGTTCAGCCTAGCGAAGCCCACGCCGCTCCAGAGTCTGCATCTCACCTGGCTGAGACCACAAAATACATTCCTCTCTCGTGGGTATTGGTAATTATTGTGTAAAGCAGAAACTTTACACAATAATTACCAATACACGACTACATGCGAGGACGCATACCGCTTTTCATAGGCCACATTTTACAACAAAATATGTGGCCTCAAATTTGAAAAAAATTGGCAACAATTCATTAACTTCAAAATATTGATTTCCCCCCCACCTAAATTCAGCGCATTCTAGCTATCCTTTGGTAGCAAAGCTATGCAATAAAGAACAATGCAAAGAATATTTTTATTTCATAGCTGCCAAGGTCACTTTTCATTAACAATTTTCTACTTAAACTTGTATCACGTTCCAAAGATGCACAGCAAATCGCGGCTCCCGGGCCTCGTCTAATTTTGGTGTATATATGCAGAACTATAGTAAGTGGACATTTACGGAATCTTAGATACTTATATTGATGTTTGCTTACATGTGATAGAAACATAAAGCACAGAAAGTCCTACTGAGTGTGAATACGGATCTGCGACGCCGCAACTTTAATCAATTTTTTGACTGTGAAGCTCCCGACGGGGAAGGACGGTACTCATTGTTAGATGGTCCTGTGGAGTGAACCTTTTATAGCAATGGCATGAAATAAAGGCTGAAATGTATATATATTTAGGGGGAGAGAGGGTGAGGTGGGGGGGAGAACCCGGCCGGGCCATATAAGGGAGCCGATGGGACTTGTACCACCCCACAGACAGACATGTAATGACGGCTGGAGAAGGGCCAAATTACACGGGCATCTCGGGGACAAGAGCATCGCAGAAAGAAACCGGTCGGACAACCACCCGACCAAGGCCAATGGAAGCGAGGAAGGAAGCTCACCTGCGTAGCGATTTCAGCCAGTGAGTGCGGCCCGCGGTCAGTGGGGCGCCGCCGCGGCGTGGCTGCGTCGCTGCTGTCGCCGACGCCGCTGGTGGAGGTGTACGCTCGCCATGTCTGACGTCCTCACCGCCGCGACGCCATCGGATGACGACGCGACCACTGCAACGGAAGAAGAGAGGTGTCAGTAGGTATTACTATAATTATGCATCTCAAGTCATATAAACATATCGATAGACAAGAGGGACGGAGCTCAAGATGGATGGCTCAAGACTGTAATCAAAAGCTGAGAACAACATGTAAACACCAGCTTTAATATTAGAAAGACCGGGACACTAGAAGGAGCGGTATGGCATGGCTGCCGACAAGGACCATAACACGTCATTTTGACGGATGGTAATTATTTCATATAATTCTTCTTTCATGTTAAAATTGATTGATAACTTCATTAAATATGAACCTCTTTCTTTATTTATCAATACAACTGAGTAATTTTTACTAATTATTTTACGATAAAAATTTAAAATGAACAGCGGTTTCGTCTCTCCTGCTTCCCTCACCCCCTGGCCTACCACACACCACTGGCTACGGCAGATATGGATGCTTATTTCCACTCAAAATATAATAAGGAATGTTTGAAGCATAAATGTGCTAACTAAAACATCAAAAGTCCAGACGTAATAGAGGGTAGAGATGACTAAAATAAAGGCCTAGGAGGCGGCGGGGTGAAGTCCTAGCCTGCCATACCAAAGGTCGCGAGTTCGAGACCCGCCTGGGTAAGTTACCCTTATCCAGGGCAGGGATGTTTGTGCACGCTTCATTTTTAAATGTTATCGACCCCGAAAAGTGCTGTTTTCGGTAGTAAAATAAATAAATAAACACGTGTTACCTTTATTAACAAAATAAAAACGGCGTTCGTCTTTCAAGGGAAACGGATGGTATTACTCCATTTCTACGGGAAAAAATTATGTAATTTTTACACAGGATGCTTATAATAAAAAATGAATAAAAATCAGACAAAAATGAGGACGATAGAAAAACTGGGCAATAGGATTAAGTAAGTAGAGGTTACAGCTGTCAAAATGACGGGTCTTGAATGGTAAAAGTTAGCTTTAATGCTTAAAAATTGATTTTATTCAAATGTTGATACTTCTCGGGGAATATAACATGTTGACTATAAAATTTTCAATCGGAAGTAAAAAAAAGAACATGAAAACGAACACTATAGAAGGAATCAGACAATCAGATCTATCGCGTAGTGTGGGCTTTTGCCGTCTCCATTTTGTTGGCATGCACAGAAGCGGTCAATCGTTCTCATTCATTTTTACTCTGAAGCCCACAAGAGGACGGATGAATTTTCAAAAACATTAAAAGGCGAAGATATCCAAGGAAAAGGCCATTATTTGCCGCCTTCCGGTTAAAAGCATTGAATTCGTCTGCAATTATGGCAAACCTTTCGAACATATACGGAATCTAAAATCTAGTATACGCGTGGATTACATCCCTCGATGGTGGAAATAGACGACGGGTATTACTATCAAAAATGCCGCAGCTTTAAGTCGCAGATGATAAAAGAGCTCCTCCAGTTAACTAGCAGCAAAAATATACTGAGCTTTCCGCATATCTGAATTAAATGTATCAATGCTACAACTTCTGTTAAAATAACCCTAAGTATACTCATAATTAAATCGCAAAAACAGGCTACTTATTAATAAATGTCGATAATAATACACATACAAGAGGGACCAAATTGCCATTATTTCAAATTTCGTGCAGTGCGGGGAGGAAAAATAATTTCATACAAGTCCGACATACGGCGATGAGATTCACGAAACTTTCGAAAGGATATCAGAAAAGGTGTTCAAGAGCTTTCGGCTTTTCGGGAGTACCCACGCGAAGACTTTCCAATTCTTTTGAGACCTCGTGAGAAAACAATGAAATATCCTTCTCATCAACTCATCAACGATGATGACACGATGAAGCCAATGGAGTTCATATATGATCCGTAGGTGGCAGCTTTTAAGTCGTTTGTGAGAAATATCGACTTATTTTTCTCGGTGTCATTTCAACGAAATACAATAATGCTTGTGTGAACATATTAATCAGAACGTGAGCAATGGGTTTAAATGCGTAAATGATGGCTTTTGCTAGAGCTTTTGTCACCACGACACAGAATAGAACGTCCAGACACGGCCTTGAGTAACGAAATAATGATTCCTTCGTCGCCGGGGAAGGATAGTCGGGGAAGAAGAATCGTGGTGAACGAGGACGTGAAATCGGAGCGAGAATGAGCTTGGGTATTGCAGTGCTGAAGGAGGACCACGGGCGGACGGATGTGTTCAGGGGCTGGACGCTAATGGCTCTAATGACAGCTCCACCCCCTCACCCGTCCACAACCTCGCTTTCGCCATTAACGCGCACACAAATTAGAGCAGAAGACGCTTGTGATTGAACCGTGAACGGATGAACGATTCATTGCCATGAACCGATAAAAAGACGAATCACGTTATCCGTTTTACATGGATTTTCTCACGATTGGAATACTTCATGTGGTTCATGAAGAATTGCCGCAAAAAAAGGAAAATGAGCCAGGAGGGAAAGAGGTTTACTCATGATAACACGCCACACGGATTCTGGGTCTAACGCGGTGACGCTTAAAAAATGATAACAATTAAATCGATGACATTAGGAAAATTCCAAGCATGCTATGACATAAAATAGTAACAAAAATGGCTCTGGCAAAATTTGAAAATAGTAACAGAGGTGAAGGATCAGAATTTCTTATAAACACTTTATTAAATATTCGACTCCAAAATCTGAATTATTTTCACAGTGTTTTGCCATCGAAATTACAGGGAATCGTGGCTTCGATAAATTTGTTTCTCGTCGCATAATTTTGGACAACAGCAATCGATAGATTTGCATTGTTCATTTTGATTCCAAAACTTTGTTCTTTGTCCATTAAAACTAGCAAAATTATTTAATTTACCATGCTCATTTCTCTAGTAGCAGAGCTAATTTATACTTGCGCAGTGTTCATTTTGTTTAACGGTAGTGTTCATTTGCTTTCCCGTCGTTCATCGTGTTCATTTAGAACGATTTGAAAGAACGATTCGTCAATATGAACCGAATCGCACGACTCAAATAATCGAAATGAATGGAAAAGCACCCCTCGACGACAAGTGGTACGAGAGAGAGAGAGGCCCCAGTGTGTCTGCTCAGTCCAAAGGACTTAGCCCCCCCCCCCACCTCCGCCCAGACATAACGACACAATCCGAAGATAATGCCAACAACAACACGCCTCACCGCAGCCAGCCAACCTTCCTCGTTGTCAGCGCTCCAAAGCACCACACCTTCGGTGACAACCATTAGCACTCCATCCAAGATTGGTCCGTTAACGAGACGACCACAGCTGGTTGACATGGCGACCTCACAACGGGAGTCCGAAGATTAGGAAAAAGAGGCTAATTCTAAGGAATTCCAACGAGTAATGCTCCATCTTTAATCTATTCGTCAGGAACGGTACAGCTCGATTGAGAGTTTAGGTAGTTCGAAGTGCATAATGCCAGGGAGTGAGAGGATTGCGATGGCATAGAATCCACTGCACAGACAATGTAATATATATCCATCCAAATAAAGCCGCTTAACTACTCTACTCCCCGGAAATATAGATTTCCAACGGAATTAATTCTTTTAAACTGCGTAGGAGCTACATCAACGATCTCTTCGAGACCATGCCAACGCTTAGCATTTAGGAGCACCGAACAGTCGAAGAAGAAAAAAAAATTACGGGAAATTCTGGAAAACGGGAGCATCACACTATCATTAAAATATTACACATAATTACCAGATATGTCTACATGAATGCAAAGGCAAAACTCGCCAACCATGAGTAATTCCTATAGGAAATCCATGCAAGGTTAGAACATTGGAAAAATATAAAAATGTAATGAGTCATCCAAGCGAGTGACGCCATTAATTTCATAAATCGAGACACCGTTGCTATTTTTAATGGCACGAGGAAATATTGACATTTTAAATTTCTCCGTTTTGCAGTCCATTTCCTTTGTTTTCTTCTCGTGATCACGTCCACCATAGTGAGACGGTAAACGAAGGATACGTCGTCTGAGACAAAATCTTCTCCGAATTTACTAAGTAAATATAGCCTATTCTTTATACTACGCTCCAGTTAACCTTCCCTTTCTAACTCGCCAAACAGATTGGAAACGCTACACTTTTAACCATATCAACTCATCACGAAAATGGCCGCCCTGCGCTGTACTCTATTGATTTCAGCAATCAATCCTACTTCATAATTGTCTCACACGCTAGCAGCATATTCCAGCTGAGGCCTTACTAGAGTCGGGTAGATTAATTTTTTCACCTTTCGTTCGGTATTTACCGAGAATTCTTTTCACAAATCCTAGTTTACGGTTATCTTTCTCGCATACTTCGCATACTCGATTGATGGTGATTGATCACGCCCTGCCAAACACCCTGGAGTTGGTGTTTGGCACACGTGGGGCAAACACCCTGGTGTTTGCCCCACGAAAGATGCCGAGTAATGGTGACCCTTCGGTATTCTACGAACTAAGCATTCGATAAAGTAATTCATTTCCGGTTACTACCGAGTCAGTTACTGTGGCGATGACAATAGTTTCGCTGGCACTACTGCCAACATCTTCAGGCCGAAGACGCTGGCAGAAACTGTTGTCATCGCAACAGTAACTGACGCGCTGTTAACCGGAAATGAAAACTTCATCGCATATCGCGGATATCTCTGTTCCCACATCGACCTTCGGTAGGTGGACCGTAATGTATCTTGATAATTACAGTATTAGATCGTGACGAGTGCGAGGAGAAAGATAAACGGACCGTAACCAATGGAGGGATCTCGCGAGTCCTTTTATTTTACAGTTCACGTACTTCGCAGGTCTAAAAGAAAATTTCCCGTCAAGAACGAACCCTGGGATTCTTAAGGCCGTCCAGGGCATCCGGCTCAGGGGCCCCGCATGACTGTGGACCTCGGAGGGGATTCCTTTAAGTCAGCCCCTTCCTATGACCACCTAGATTGTTATCCAGAACCTCCTGAGGAAATGGGGAACTAGTAATCATAATCGTCGTTCTGCGATTGCAAGCTTTTACTTCACCAGTAACCATGCTCTTATCGTGTTCTCTTTTTTTCGAGGGATGTCCACTCCTAGTTCCGGCCCTGGAAAAAGTGAAGGAGAAACGGACAGCGGAATGACCGAGGGATTCAGAAAATGACGGGTCGAGCGATCACGTTTTGGTCCCTGAAAACCTGTGGCTGAGGCTCTCTCTCCGAGGGACGGAAAAAACGATCGTGTCATTCAGACTTAACGTAGGGGGGAGTTAAGTAGGTACCTATGCATTGGGAGGACGGCTTAGGCCATCGGCGCCGCCGTAAGGAAGAGGAGAGTGTGACCCAGCGTCAGCATGTTAACGAAAGGAGCCATGGATTCGCCAATAATTATTCTCGGTTATTTTTTCCAATATGCCGCAAGTACATCCCTACGAGTATATTTATACCCAGATATTGACGCACCATAAAACATAGTTATGTAAGTAAAGCTACGTAGATAAAGACCTGTAAGTGCTACCACTGGGTGTATTTTTTGTATTGCTAGATAACAAATGAGCTATACTACATAAGCTACACAACTAATGATAATAACTGACGAATTATCAGGTTTTCAAGCGTGGTGAATTCCTTCTTCGGAAGAGCAAATTTTCGAACCTCTCCGTTCTCCAGTCTATTTCCTTGGTTTCGTGTTCATCGCCTAATCTATCCTGGTTAGTTGAGTGTCTCAAAATTCCCTCGACGCCGTCTCCAAATACTGCATGCACCCTTCGGCATACATATTTTTAAGGTTAATTCAAAACTTTCAGTGGTGGCCACTCAAAACGGCTGCTACCTCCAATTGTTAACGTGTAATGCAAGACAGTGGCGGCACGTCTACCCCTCCTCGCTGTAGCAGAGATAAAAGAAGAGGCGATGCGCAGAGGTCGATGGCGTTTCTGGTGCGCGGAAGCCACGGGAGCACAACGGAGTCGTGGGCAGGCAGACGAGGTCAAGCAAAGGGCGGCGGGGAGTGAGGGGGGGGGGGGGGCGGCGGAGATGCAGCCGTGTGTGTAAACACACGCACCGTCATCGCAATGGTCTCCTGGCGCCGCCCGCGTCGGGTGTCTGCGTGTGTGTGTCGGGTGACGCGGGCAGTGCTCCGCTGAACACGACACATTGTGGACCACGGCAAAGGGGGAGATGAGTCAGGACACAGATTTATAATGAATAAAAGGATTCAATTCCATTTCGGATAACAAATGACCCTCGAAGCCTTACGATGCGGAGCTAATACGAATCGAAAATCGCCGCCCAAAGTAATGGTCCACTAAATTGATTCACTTGCCACGACCCAGATTTCATCACGCAGTGGTAACGGCCAAGGGGACTACATACCTCTGAAGATACTCAATTCGGTCCCTTAGAAGCTTGAATTGTGTCCCCACTTCGGCAGCATTCTAATCTGTTTTCCAAAAAATTCGATTCACGGCGACGAGTGCAGAGCTATCCATTTATTCTTAGTACATGCAATAGGGTATTTGCATTCGGGAGGAATAGGATTGAAAATTTATGGATTATATCATCACACATTTAAATTTCGGTCAACATTCAGTCTTAAACCTTGTTTCCCTCGTGAAATTCGGAGATCTCTGCCATCCGCGACGCGAGTGGCAACTTTGGTAAATCCATTAAATGCGATGAGGGCGACATCACAACTAGTGGCCGACAAGAGAATCCTTTAGTGTAATATATGTGAAGGTGGCAGTACAGAGAAACATCCATGGAAGAGAGACATTTTCAAGAAAATGAACGATGAAACCCGAGTCGAAAAACTAAATCAATAAATACGACATTACTAAGCGAAGAGCCGTAATTTTTAATTTCCGATTCAAAACCCTAAAGCAATTCCAATGCAAAAATTATGGAACAACCAGATACGGGATCTATTTAAAAAAAGACCGGATTAAAGACGTTAACTCTTCACAAGTATACTTGAAATTTGTAAATGGTGATCCCACTGGAGGTTCATCTCCTCGTCAGCTGCCCAACGAACCCAGAATGCACTAGGCTTTCCCGAAAATCTTTGCTATCTCTCCAAAATTCGTCAAAGAAGAGAGCAAGGAAGGAGCGAGAGGATTTCAGCAATAAAATGCACACAAGGCGATTTTTTCCTATTTGGGTTTGATTCGACGTTACGTCGAGGCAAATTTATCTTAGTCAATATACAGGGTGGAGAAAAATCGTGTAGTGATATTTTAATCATGGAGAGGCGAAGGCCGGAGGAACCAATATTATCAATGATAGGTTGAAAACGCACCTTTTTTGAACTACAGAAATTTAGAGCCAAACGCTCAGATTGGCCTCGAGTTTCCACTAGTCGGATGGCTAGGATACATCGCGATCTCCTGCAGCCAAATCATTCGAAGTCATAAGCTGCCCATAGCATCTGGCAACAGGTGAAACTCCCGACCAATCGGAGCCCTTGGCTAAAATTTTCTGCAGCTTAAAAATGGTGCGTTTTCGAACTAAACATCATTCGTAATTTTGTTCATACTGGCACCAGCTACCCAGGGTTAAAATTTCGTGACACAATTTTTCTCCATAGTGTTTAATGCTTTACACGACTGTGAAGATTCTCGGCCGAACTTGCTTAACGTATTTGATAAGAAAATTAAGAACTCATATTAAATAAGACGTATGGAGAGCAAACTGGAGACAGAGTTTCATCGCAGTATACATTCTACGTTTCACTATCTTCTTTTTGCCGTGCAAATGTATTTGTTATGGACTGAGGGAGGGAAACGTACCTAAATCAACGAATGGGCAAAAATTAGATTTGAAATTGGTTTTCCAAAATCTGGTTCCGTTCAACGTCGTCTCCACTTACGCTGATCATCAGTGCATATCTCCGACCTAAGATGGGTTTCAACAAATTGGAAAAAGTAACTGGTCAAGTGGAACCATAATGGACATTTTAGGGGGGGCATAAGATACGGCGGACATGAAAACTCATTCCTCAGCTCTAGGTATAACTTAGCTCGCGTCAGTATAAACAGCAACTAAAGAGAAAAAACAATACAATTTTAGTCAGTTACTAAATTAGTCACGTAAATTTTAAAATGAACTGACGCCATTGCATTCCCTCTCCTGGAATTTATCCACTACCTCATTCACCAATATTTTAAAAGTTACTAACTGAACTGACTATTAATGACGTCGCTTCAGTGAAATACTGTCATTTTCAGGTGGATAGAACTTAAACTCGGTATTGCTTGCTGCCCACCATTCAAAAAGCGCCATTAATTCCCGGTTTGGTAATATAGAAAGACGCGATTGTTTTAACCTATCAAATTCCACCGAAGGGGCTAGAAACACGTAATAAGGTTTCCCGAATACTTATCATATATTATTCCAGGAAAACCAACAGAAGAATTCAACCACGCTCTTTTTCTCGTAAATTTTCCATTATTCAGACAGTATTTCAATTATCCCACTCTGGAATACATCCTGTGCTTCAGAAGTCAAGTGGGAGAAAGTGCTTACAATTGCAAAGCAAACAATAAAACTGCTTTGGATACAGGAGGTGGATACTGATACTAATTCATTGTCAGAGGAAGTTTGGAGCTTGACATAAATAAATAGCGCGAAGATTCAGCGTGGAGGTTTTCGGGGTTACTACCGCGTAGATTCATCTCTGCAGACGAACTTCATTGACCTGAAGAAGCCTGCTGCAATGCCGGCGAAACTGTCGTCTGCAGAGATGAATCTACGCGGTAGTAACCCCGAAAACCTCCACACTGAATCTTCACCATACCGCGAAAGCGTACACAAGGATTAAATAGCGTGAAACCGATAATACTAAGGAGAACTTATTTAGAATCATAACCGATTAAGGTATTTGTCTACTAGATGAGGTATTTAACCTACTACAAGGTAGACAGAAAACGCGTCTATTACAAAATTAGTAAAATGAAAATATTACGTGGCATTAAAATAATAAAGTTATATTATATATTATATTCACGTCTACTCGTCCAGCACCTATTCACATGAGTAATTGATATTACAGGAACACGAAGAGAAATAACTTGCAACAAGGATATAATCGACAACATCGAATAACATAAACAACCTAGAAAGTAAGCAATCGTGAACGAGAGGCCATTGCACTAACTCAAAGATGAATAAAAAATATCGAGGCGTAAGTTACGCATATTCGAGGATAAGGATCAATAATACATTAAGGACCAAACATTGGAGAAAAACTATCAATAAAGGGCTACTTTACTATGCGATCTATATTCACTTTCACTTTATTACACTGTCCTCCAAAACCTAAAACCCCATGATAAGCAGGAGGGCCCCAAAAATGACTTCATTCAATTTAATATAGACTAGAACATTTCATAGAAATGGAGATGGAAGTTAACATCGCGTCTGGCGGATTCCGACCATTGAAATTAAGGCCTATCGCAGTACTAACTTACCCTTGCTGTCAGTGCTCGAACTCTGTTATGATCCTGACATATAATCACCCAATGAAAAGTAAAATAAATTGTAATTCCACACGAATTTATATAAGTAACGCCTAGATTTCGAATTGGCACGTCATCATCTGCGAACCATCAATTCGGAGGCATACATGAAGACTGAATAAACTCAAGAACCGTTTCCAACCTATTCGATCGAACAAGAGTCCAGCAGAAATCTTGCTCCAACAAGATAATGCGCGACCACACCCGAGTCTGAGAACCCGGAAAAATATCGCCAAATTTGGTTGGACGTAATGGTCTCATCCACCCCACAGTCCAGACCTGTCACACTCGCACTTCCATCTCTTTGGACCGCTTTAAGAGTCTCTACGGGGAACAGATTTCGAAGATGACGATTATGTCAATCATGCAGTGAAAACATGGCTACGCCTACAGGACAAGAGCTTTTACCAGCGGGGAATACATACTCTCCCACAACGTTGGCTCACAGCCATAGAGGACGATAGAGACTATGTAGAAAAATAGGACATGAAAAAAGACATGTTGATGTATATTGTCACCAAATTCTGACTCTTAAAATAAATGTGTTCTGAGTAAAAAAAGGGAGGCATTACTTATTGAAATACCCTCGTATAATATTACGTCTAGGACGCACGTAAACATTCGCAGCATTTTGTCCGTAATTTACGAGCCGGGGACTGAATCCAGACGTTCCCTCTTTCAACGGTGCCCACATATTTCCCAATTCATCATTCAAATTCATGAATTAAGGAGTATTTTCAAGTCAAGAGCGTTGCAACCCCAAAGGAGTGGGTGTGCATACGTCAAGGGGTCGAGGTCGATCCACACCGAATGCGATGCAAAGTGAGCGAGAGAGTTGAGTCGCCGTTGAGTCCATCCAAAGGATCGATCATTTCTCGTGGTCAATTCGCACCAAACGCGAGCCATGCGAAGCGATGCGATATGTCTTCCGAGCACCAGGTCGTTCCGGAGACTTCAAGGATCGCACCAACAAGATCTTAGCTCAGCTTGGTAAGCGTCGGAATGGCGCGAAACCCAACTAAACTTAATGAGCAACTTATACGTTTCACAGGAGAGAGACTTTTTAAACGCTCAATTTTATACCATGACTGGTGGGCATATAATTTTACTCTTTTTTATACTACTATACTATACTATAATTTCTGTAGTTCTTCTGCTGGGTCTATGCACCCATACAGAATCTCATAATAAAGGTTTCAAATTTGCCGCATAAATCGGCATGTTATGGTACGTGCAATCATATACACGGAAAAAAGTCTAAGAGTTAAATTCAAAAAAGATCTATCGTGGAACAAACATATTCGGGAAGTAACAGGTCAAGCTGCTCGTATATCAGGTTTTGCTAAAAGATACTAGGAAAAACGCGACGTCAAAGTGAGAGAAATTAGCTCCCACTTAAAATACGCTATCAGTGTTTGGGATCATCATGAGATGGTCTAAAAAGCGGAGTTAAAACGCGTACACAGAAGAGCTGCCGGGTACTTGATAAGTCGTTACGATAGTCTCGTTAGTGTTAATGACCTTTACAACTAGTATGGGAATCTCTGTCACACCGTAGACTGAAAACTAGTCTAAAAGCAGTGCTTCCTGGGAAAAATCCCACAAGAGATCATGCTCTTTAATACAGATCAGCTATAAGAGAATACGACGAAAATAAGTTTTATTGTGCTAATAAGACTAATAGAATCAGACGGTGATACGGACGGTCCCCACAATATTTATTTTGGTTACGGAATTTGCACCGACATCGCGACATGGTCCAGACCCAGGGGCGGTCTGGCCAGGTCGGCGATCGCCGAGGGCCCCGAGATCAGGGGGGCCTTTACAACGCTCGCGTTTATCGTTAAGTATATAAAAGGTGTAGAAAAAGAGATTACTTGAACCAAAATTTTTTTGCGATTAGAAAACAATACGTTTTCATTAGTAGCTTCATCTACATCATACTAAGTAAGAGTAAAAAGATTACCTAAAAATAGATAAAATAAAGGTATCAGAAAATAGAAGAGAACCTGATGCTTTTTTGAGAGTTATTCGAAAAGGGTATTTTAGCGGTTTGTTATTAGATTTCAGGGGAGTTTCAAGGGAAAAAAATCACTTAACAGAAAATAGAACCATGATACATTACTAAACTGTGAAACTCATAATATTTTTCTTCCGAAATTGATATTTTCTAGTAACTTTTAAGAGGCAGAATAACGTCAAAATCCATTTCCGGGCACGTAATTTCCTAAAAATCTTCCCCGAATCCCTCGGTAAGGAGAGTCTCATCATGAGCCCTAGCCGAGGGCCCCAACTCACTCCCGACCACCCCTGTTCAAACCAATAACACCAGACACACGTCCTTTCCAGATGTTCCATCGGCCTTTCTATCATGGCTGATCCATCGAAAATATTGACTTTACTATGCATTTAACTAACACATTGAAAAGTCTGCACGCACAAGATGAGTCCAGGGCTAATTATTTTAAGTATACATAAGCAGTATTGTTCGAGTTTAAGGCTGACGCGGAAAGTATCCTGGCAAGAGGGGCTCCAGGGAAATGCGGGAAAAGATGGCCATTCAAACATCAAACCCCCAACTTTTACAGAATATCCAGATCGATTTCACAATTTTTCAAATTATGGAATGCTAACCTTGACAGGAGAGAAAATTTTGATCGAGAGTGTGGGAATCACTGTCAGCACGCAGATTGAAAACTAGATTTACCGTATTACATAAGTGAATTCATGAGCCCTTTATTTTACAACGAAGTTAGCCATATCTTACGAAAACCAAAATTTTACGAAAGATTAGATCATAAAAGCAGAATAAGAGTGATAGACTGTAGAACAGATAAATTTGAAACGTCCCGCGATCAATAAGAGACGATGACGATAGCGATAGAACTCAGAAATAGGTTAATTGACTGGTAGTGTAGCTTACTACGCTATGTATTCCTTAATGCATGTTTCTGAATTCTCCTGGTATTTCTTACACCATGTTTTGTATGTCCCATAGCTTCATTGGAAAATTGCCTTCATAATTAGGATATAGATTAATGCAGTACCTCATGCGTACCGTATGTATTGTCCATGTTAGTGGAAGTAAATTTTAATCCTCATGTGCATGCTTGTGATAATTCCAAACACCTCTGTAGTTGGCTTGCAGGGTAATATGTAGATTTAGATGTAAACTCCCGATGACACGCAGGGAATGGGATGTGCAACTTTTGAAGGTTCCCTGTCTTGGTGCGTGATGTATTACCCGTATAAAACTTACGCAAAAACCTTGAAATTTTCCATATCTATAGTCGACCCTTGTCAACATTTGCCTGCCTCTTAATTATGGAAATTTTACCGCGGGATTTTCACGGGAGGTTTATTCTATACATATAAAAAATTTGTAGCTCATAACGCTAATAAAATACGAGCAATACGTAGAAAAATAAGATGGGTGGAAAGGATCTACAGGCGAATGCTGGCAAGGTTGGCGAGAGCTCTATTACTGCCGGAAATTTCAATAGAAAACCCGTACTTTTCAAAGAATACTAGGAAAAAACGGGAAATACAACACGAAAAAAAGGCAAAATACGACCGATGGAGTGGAACTGATGCGTCCTCTTAACAGGGATGAGGAAAAATCACTATTTTACATTCACTACAAATATGATTTTTTTCAGATTTTTTGTGATGTTCCCCAACATTCTATAAATTTACAAAAACAAAATGAAATTCCTTAATTATAAAAGTTTTCAGAAGAGTGGCCACCCAGCGGTCCAGAACAGCGGCCACTCGGCGGAAGAAGGCTACAACAGGGCGACCACCACAACAGCAGACGATCAGCGAGCGTGGGAGTCTATAAGAACGAGGTGGAGAGCGGAGGGTTGGGGGGGGGGGGGAGGGGGGAGAAAAGAGGGGGTTGGAAAGACGAGCGAGGTTCGGAGCATGTGCTTGCTTGTTTCTTGTGCAGCAGAACTGTCGGCGCGCCGACTCCGCAGGTCTGCTCGGATGCATCCACTGACCTCGATCCCGTTTCGAACTATCCGAAGATCGATGAGATAAAAATTAAGATCAAATAAAAATGGTTACTTCACACAAAAGCAAATCGCACAAACACCCATCAAGGTTGCTCGATGGTGGCGACGCAGCGGCGCGACGGTAATTGGAAAAAGCACCCCCAAAGCATCGCAAGACGCTTACGCAGACGGAACGAGATCCTGGAACCAATATACAAACCACGTTCCGCGAAACTCAAATGGAAATGAAACTCTGGACATCTCATCGGACCTAAGAAACTTATAAGTGAATGCGTGACTGCAAGCGTAGGGTTACAACTAAATCCGAGCAAATGCACGGCTGCACATTTATTTCCACTTTCAAGTAAAACGAGCGTATGGTACGTATGTAACAATTTGTAAATAAATTTTTATAGAGCAGAAACGTTTTTCCTGACGAACTAAAAAACTTAAATTAAATTTCAACGAGTCTGACTGAGTCTCTATATTATTCAATTCAAATACAAAAAAACGTTGAGAGCATGTTCCACTGTAACACTCAATTCATACTTAATATCACAACATAACGACTTTACGAAATACAATGAACTACATTTTAATTGACAAAGCATTACATAAAGCGAATAAACACTGCAAAAATAGTTAATAGTTAAGTATAGTTAGAAATACCAGTTTCTGATCAAACTCATCGCAATTTCGACTCATATGGAGTCATTGAATATTTCTGTTACTTTTAACAAACAAGTTTGATAAATGTAGTTCGATAAATACTTACCTACAGGCACCCATTAATTCGATGAAACAACTAAGTTCAAACGCATAATAAAACCAATAAATGTCATAATTTCGATAACGTTTACAGTTAAATAACTTAGTCACGCAATGAAACGTGATTTTCGTCAGACAAATAATTAAATAAGAAATACTACACTTGCACTTATCCGCCATATTCTATTAATCACTCACACCAGGTCACGGATAACATTGCGCATCTAGAAGGATATTAACGGAAAACAGAACTCAAAAAAATAAAACGCTATCGCCATTACAAATATTAAAAATAAAAT